>NC_039277.1:2105748-2813062 GCF_003368295.1 Carassius auratus
TCTTCCACCAAACAGTGTAGTTCCTCAGAAACTGCAACAAAGTGGTTGCCAAGCAACACATAAAAGTAAACAAAAGGTGTTTGCTTGTAGAATAATTTACAACAGCTTCAACTTGGCTCAACCAATCAGAATCAAGGACTTATTCGTTTTATAAAAATTAATATACTTGAGATCTCTGTTAGCCATTCACATCAATGGTAGTTACTCGGCTGACGCACGTTCAGAAGTATGCGACCTGCAGAGTACCATCTTTGCTCATTGGATTTCAGTTCTGACATGAATACTTATAAATGCTAAGTGACTAATTGTTCTGCAGGAAATTCAACACAGTCTCATTAGAATTCACTTCACAATGCTCCTAGATTTTCGTATGAATCAAATGTTAAATATTTATACAAAATCACCAAATAGTAACATTTCCTCATGACATTGGGTAGATGGTGCAGTTATAGCATTTAATTTCCAAAACTAAACAGTCGGAACAGACTCTTTGGTTTTGGTGGGCTGTGATGTTAGCTAACTTCCTGCCCAACTTCCTGTTTCAGAAGGAAATGCCAACTCCTGAAAGGAGACTGTACTCCTCAAACCATTTCATGGGGTCTTTAAGCCTGAAAAGGTGACTTTTGTTTTGGCACTGATTACAGATTCATTTCACGACCTTCATACACACACACACACACATATATATATATATATATATATATATATAAAAAGAGAAAACGAAAAAAATGGAAACATCATAATTAGCCTAAATATTGTAATATCTAAATTAACCGTGTTTTTCTTTTTCTTTTCTTTTTTTATAAAATAATAAAAGAAAAGAATGAATTAATGAAGAAATAATGAATTACAAAAAAATCTCTATAGCACGTCAAAGAATAATGCATGTCATTGGCCTTTAAACATAAACTAGGTCTGCATATTTAACTTTATTTATTTAGGCTATTACTGTTTTAATATTTTAATTGTAAAAAAAAAAAAAGAAAAAAAATTCTACATTTATCTTAAAATGTACTTCATGCTGTCAGTTATTATTATTATTTTTTTTTTTTACAATTTCAGAATTCATATCTTTGTTCATTGTAGATATAAGGTAAACTGGCTTTTAATTTCCTCATCTGAGCATCATTCGTTCAAAAAAAGAATGTATTATGGCACTAAAACAAGTTCTTCTTTAGTGTGGCAAGACTTAGAAAAATGAATACAGAAACAGCAAGGTAGCTGTTATTAGTGAAAGAAGAATAATTTACTTATAAATACCTAAGATATGTCCTTTGTGACCACATGGAGAAGCCTTTATTGGTATGGTATTTAAGTGTGAATATGCTAACAATAAGCATATATTAAAACATTTTCAGATTTCAACTATAGAAATAAATGTGGAATAAACACTCATTTTGAGTGCAATATATGTACATTCTTTATCTACAGCTATATTATGAATAATAAGCAGTAGTGAACTATTCATGTATATGTATCTCATTCTTAATATTTTTCTCTCACAGAAATACTAAACTTGTTATTTAACATTTAAGTAAAGCCTAAGATGATGCATGCTTTGAATTTGAGGGTCAATTCATAATTTTAATTAAAGGTTGGTTTGCTGGTACAATTTTTGTACAAATGGTAGAGAATTGTGCATTGCATTTGCAGAAAAATAGCAAATAGATCCAAATATATTTAGCACCTTGTTTACCTCCATAGTGCATGTAATCTATAGTCACACCAGTGCTTTTCATTCTCTCAGAGCTGTATTTGCACACATGGCAGTACTCAGCCGATTGTTTTGTGGTCTTAGCGGTTCTTTGAAAGATTCTGCTGATCTGATAGCAGTCAAAGTGTCTTTTTAATATTCTTAATTAAGTTTAGAACATGAAAATGCTAAAAATCCTATTATATAGAGGCACAGAAGGGCAAATGTCTTTCAATAAGACCAGTTTGCATAATGAAGTAAACATATGTACATTGTCTTCATATTTGTTGTGAAAAATAAATCTAAATCTGTAAACAATAAATAACTTGGACAACCGTTGAATATGGTAATTTGAAGGCTTCGTAAGACTACTGAACAACATAATAGTGGTCAAGCATCTTTATGCTGAATGGATCAACTATGTGTTTCCATATTATATGAAACATCAAATGGGATAGACATTTATGGACAATATCTTTTTAAAATCTATGCTACACCATTGAATGAAGTTCTATTAAATTATCTAACCTAATATTAGAGAAGTCTTATATTTATTTTTTGTACATTTACACATTATTTATTGGCTTTGTCATCTGTGTTCCATCGCAGAGGATAATCAAATGAAGGATGTTTTGATGGAGTACAAACATTTTCACAGACACTCTTAAAAATGATGGTTCCAAAAGGGGATTTTTGCAGTGATGCAATAGAAGAACCATTTTGGTTTCTTAAAAGAACTGTTTTTAATTCTAAGAACCTTTTTTTTTCACTACAAGAATCTTTCATACAATAGAAAGTTTCCATGGATGTTTTTAAGGGTGTATGTTTTGCTGTCTGTCAGCATCTTCTCCTAGATGTTGCCTCAATATGCTATTCGAGTCGTACAACCTTTACACCAAAATAACCAAACAATCTGTGTAAAATAGGTCTGAAAGAGTGAGGAGCGAAATTTTCTCATGTCACAGAGGTGGAGGTGCTGTTAGTAACAGGGTGAGATTTGTTTTTAAGGAAGGCAGAGCCTTGGTGAATGTGCTCCAGGAAAGAGAAGTTGCGGCAGAAAGGTCACATGACAGCACAGCACTTGCAGCGTTTTTTCTTTTCAATACCTGTGGGTGGCAGTTCCTTGGTCGAGCTTTCATCTTTGCCTTCTGAAGACAGTTCGCTGGTCTCTGACAGAGGCCGGCCCGACACGAGGTCTGCTGCGTTGCCGTCGATGTTGGAGATATCAGTGACGGTCTTCTCCCGAAGAGATTTCTCATCGTCTTCGTCGATGAGGACGATCTCGGCTTTGATGGTGCCATCGAAGCCAAGCAGCTTCTTGGATTCCTCCTCGTCCTCTACACTGTGGTAGCCCATGAAGATCATGGTCACTGGTTTGTCGGCTGAGGCTTGAGGAGTCTCCATGACCTCAACTTCGTAGCCTTTCTGAGCAGATTGTTTTTGATCTTGCTTGGCCTCCATGGAGCTCAACTGTCCTCCCATTGGTTGGGGCTCAGCCGGTGTGACAGTGACCACTGCGCTGTCACTTCGTGGTTTGGTCTTGCCGACTTGCTGCATGAGCTCGTTCACCTCGCCAGGACTCCAGGGGTGCGTGCCGTTCTCCAGTGTAGTAGATCCCCCAGAACGCACTTCATAGATCACTTTGCGACCGTCGTCGTAGACTTTGACGCCCCTCTGGTGAGCGTCCTGTGGGCTGACTGCTGAGGCCGAGAGGATCTTGGTGGCACCTGTTTTCCGGTCCTTCTCGACATTGATCTCCATGGCGTATAATGCTTAGGGAAGAGTGCAGATGATTGTGGGTTAATGTCTACTCAGTGTGGCCTATCATGCATTACTGAAATGTGGCATGCTAGTTATTAATGGGTTTTTCAATGATGTCACTATGTGCATGCAATATTTGAACAGTTTCATAAATTGGTATTAAATTCAGAGCCAAAAAAGCTAATTCAACCTACCCTTTGCACTGTTATTACGCTGTTGCCAGTAACCGCTGTATGCTGATGTAAGCTTAGCTGATGAATCACTCTTGCACTTTTCTTGATTTTATGGAAATGCACCATTACTCTTATATTATGATTGACAGATTATAATCTTTGGAGTTATTAATAAAAGCATCCATTGAAAGGAAAATTGCTTGGTAAAATACAAAACCCCCCAGAGTTATTTGTGAGGCAGCTAATTTGATTAATTTAAATGAGTAGTTCTACAGTGGAGGCTTGCAATCTATAAACTGGTTGCAGGAAAAAAAGAAAAGAAAAGAATACTAAATGCAAATAATGAAAATGCAACTAACCATAAAATTAGTTAGTACAGTTAAGAAAAAAAACTATTTTGAATAATAAGTGTGTTAAATTATTTTGCAAGTGCTCTTGTAGTGCTCTTAAAATCTTAAAAGCATATAAAAACTGCACTTGCAGATAATATAACATTAATGAAATACTTAAATATAAGAGGCACTTAAATAGAAGTTGATATGTTAAATGTACTGTACTATTTTGCAAGTTCATCTTAACAAATGATTAATTACACATATATTGATATAATAAATGCCATAGAAATTAAATTAAATAATATGTTTGCTCATCAAATGTTGTCATTACATTTATTGCATATAAAAATTAACTTAAGTCTTACTAAGTGGGTCAAAAACAGCCTACTAATGATAAGCTAACTGCATTTAATATAAATTTACACTATAATACATTTTCTTTTAATTAACATTAAATTCAGTTTGCACTTATTTGCATAGTGATGAAAACATTCCATTCGGTTTGCACTTATTATATTCTTTTAAAGTATATTATTTCCATAAGTACTCTTTTAAAATCATGCTTAAATGTACATATTTGCTTATTTTGGTGCAAAGGCATTATTCACTTGGTCAGACTATATTGGCCCAGTGATGGATGGTAAATCACATTTCTGCTGTTATTAATGCATTTGCAACATTGTACATTTTGCTGTTTAGCCAATGTAATGCCAATGGCATTTGTCTATTGATGGGCCAACTCTGTTCAGATTAATATGAATAAAGTTTGATGCTTAATTTTAAGGACATTTTGTATGGTAACTATTTGTTGCATTTTCACAACTCGATTTCCAATTTAGCCTCAAATCAAATTTGAGAGATTAAACCATTTGATAACCACTGATCTAAACCTTTTATATATAAGAAAAAAAGTATGTGAACAGATAAACAAGTATACCTTGTCACTATTTGTATTGATCTGCAACATTTTTTCTATTCATTTCCATACTATTTCTAGAGTGAGATATGAACAAGACATGCAATGAATGTTCATGGTGGTGAACTTTTTCACTCATCACATCACAAGTCTACTGTAAGCTGAACTTTATCTCTGAAATGGCCATTAGCACCTGCTCAACAAAAGCAGGTGCCACAGCTTTCCAAAGGCCTCAGCGTTTATCCATTTTAAGCCTTTGAGATGTTGGTGACCAGTTACCCTACTGTGTATAGATTGTGAAATACACCATGTTGTGCATTCATTCTCACAAATGCACTGCGGTGAGTAACTGCGCCATCTGGAATCTACATTACTGTACCCTCTTTTGGCCGTGGCCCAAATCCGTGACCACCCCAGCCCCTCCCACATCCCCATCAAGCACCTACCAGATTTTCTTGGCAGTTGTTGATCCCCTGAAGCTGTGACGGGAGACTGGGAGTTCAGCTCTGGGAGGTTCTGGGAACAGTTGTAATTCACCGCATCTGTCCGGTGGAGAGCAGAAGATAAACTAAAACTAGTTTCCTGTGTTCAAAAGCCCACCAAATTTGCTTCCTCCCCATCCAACTCCCCCCCCCCCCATACTAAACTGTGTTTCTATCTCTCCCTCGCTCTATTTTCCATGCAGCTACTTATTTGCTTAGACAGCAAAAGCAACGCGAGTGAATTAGAGCAAAACAATGGTCAGCTCTGGGTTATAGGGATTCCCTGTGAATAGGTGGATCAGGGTAAACAAAGTGCAGAGTCATTGGCATATATATGGAGTTCAATAGTCTAGCTGAGGTAAGAGGGAAATGGTCCAAGAGGCTAATGAACCCTCTGTTTTAGTGATTGACTACCATCGCGCTGGTACCTTGGAAGTCACATCCAGTGGTTTGTAGAAATGATCATGAACTTGGTCTGAATGGTCTATGTTGTATTCAGGCTGATTTTAGCACAGGACAAAACAAAAAAGTCTAGAACAACAATGACTTCCATACCTCCATCTTGCTTTTGAAGACTCTGTAGACAGAAAAAAAGCAACATGATTAGAAAAGATCATATTGCTGTAATTTCTTTTGCTTTGCTACATTTTAATCCATTTGATTTAATAAATAGTTGCATTTCAGTTATATTAATTCAATTAAAGCTGAAGTGTGTAATTTCTGCACAACTTTTTTTTTTTTTTACCAAAGCACTGAAAAAATAATGATTGTTCCCCTTGAGGAACTCGAGCTGTGTTGAATACTTTGGGAACGCCCCAGCCAAGACACCATACTGAAGCATGTGTGAAATCAATCTAATAGCGAAGCGAGATGTCACGAGCGGAGCGGAGAGGTGAGCAACCAGGAAGAATAAAGGTGCATCCAGCAAGCACACGTCAGCTTTTGCTCTTCAGCAACCGCGTCTTTGGTGTGTGTTTGTGAATGTATGTAAGGCACTCAGTCAGTCAGAAACACTCTGTTAGCAGGTGAAAAAATGCCAAATTTTAAATCCAAATCAAATGTGGTGAGCAGATGGCGTTTCAAGTCATGTATTCCTCCCCGGCCACGTTATTTCTCGGGTAGGGATATACACAATTTGTGCATTGTCTGTTTAGGTGCAGAGCATGCAATGGCAATCTGCTTGTCATGACTGTGAGCTTCTCCCGTTTAGCGGTCTTCGATGAAAGCGGCCAGGCTCGCAATCGTGCTAGGTCCAGCTCCGCTGTTGCTGAAGCACAGTGGTGGATGTTATCATGGGGATTGCAAGTGGATTTAGTAGAGGGATCCGAAATGGGCTTGTCCTTATCTCAGTCTTTACCCACTAGATCCATAGCCCCCTCTCAGGGATCTGATGCCCACCCCTCAGATTAATCTACTGCACACCTCGGTATACGGTGCACAATTCTCTTCAGTGGCTTTGGTGAGACTTACTGATACCCCTGCCACCCCTGGTGCTTCAGGGCTCAGTAGGCCACCATGAGCAAAATTCTCAGCTGCCACCCAGCGACGGCATCTCAGTCAGGGAGCAGCCATCCTGTAGAGACAAGAGCTGAGGCTCGGGGAATAGAGACTCCACCCAGAAGTGGTGAAGCTCCTTTGGGGGGAGTTTGACCAGGAGGAAGTAGATCTATTTGTGTCGAAGGAAGCAACACTGTCTGCTCTGGTATTGGTCAAGCTCCACTTGGACTGGATGCTATGGTGCAGATATGGCCGAGGCTTTGTCTATATGTAGTTCCCCCAATCGCTCTGCTCCCAGGAGTCCTGGAGAGAGTACACCAGTACAGGGTCCATCTTTTGCTAGTAGCCCCGTTCTGGCCAGCCTGAGTATGGTCCTCAGACCTGGTGTCCCTCCTCGATGGCTCTCCATGGGAGATTCTGATCAGGAGGGACCTCCTCTCTCAGACGGGGGCACCATTTTTCACCCCCACCAGTTTTGGGTGTGGCCCCTGGACTGAGGCTGTCAAGACCATACTCCAGTCCAGAGCTACTGCCAAAAGGAAACTGTATGCTTTGAAGTGGAAACTTTTCACCTCTTGGTGCAAACAGCAACTTAAAGACCCAGTCAACTGCCCAGTTGGTTCAGTTCTGGATTTCAGGATTATCCCCCTCCACTTTGAAGGTTTATATGGCGGCCATAGCTGCTTACTATACCCTTCAGGGTGGTCAGTCAGTGGGAAGACACCCGATAGTTACACATTTACTCCATGGCATCCGGAGGCTTAGGCCAGTACAGTGCACCAAGGTGCCCTCTTGGGATCTGGCAGTGGTTCTGGAGGCTCTGTGTAAAGCTACATTTGAACTAGGGCAGTCACGATATTAGATTTTCCAAACCATGGTTATTGTGTCCAAAATAATTCACTATATTGATATATAACAATACCTATAGAAACCTTAGAGAATCAGATGAACAATTTTTTACTTTTATTTAGTTTTTATTTTTACACAATGAACATAAAGATACTGATAAACACAGGGCACATGCATTTTCACTTCTTCTTCAGGTCACAGCTGAGTCAGGAGACACTCAATCTGCTGAGACACTTACGTTCCCAGAGCTGCCCATTGGCATAAAGGTTTCAATTACTTGTTTACTTTGGTCCACCTAAGACAGGGGTTTTAGCGACCAAGCACACTATGAGTCAGCGTGTAGTTGAGACTATCACACTGGCCTATGAGTCCTCTGGTCTCCAGTCACCCATGGGGGTCAGAGTGCATTCGACCAGGGGTATGGCAGCCCCCAAGGCCTTATCAGAGGGCGTGGCCCTTCAGGATGTTTGTGCTTGCGCAGGCTGGTCCTCTACACACACACATTCATCTGTTTCTACACTTTGAACCTGACATCTACTCCAGAGTCCCAAGTCCTTTCGTCTTTATGTGCTCCCCAGAAATACACAGGACAGCGACTTACTCATATGGCACAGAGGGTATTCTCGTTCCCAAAGCGTTTGACGCAGCTTGAGTTCCTAAAGGGGAACATCTCGAGGTTACCCATGTAACCATGGTTCCCCCGAAGGGAACGAGACGCTGAGTCTCCCTGCCATTCTCCCTTCATCCCCGCAGGCACTCGCTTCCGCAGAAGCTAACATGTGCACTTGCCGGCTGCTCATTTATGCTTCCTGGTTGCTCACGTCACCCCACTTGTGACGTCTTGCTTCGCTATTGGACTGATTTCACACATGCTTCAGTAGGGTGTCTCGCCGGGGGCATTCCCAAAACTTTTGATGCAGCATCTCGTTCCCTTTGGGAAACCATGGTTGCATACATAAACTCATGATGTTTTCAAACATGTTTCCAGAATGACTCCCAATCTGATATTGAATGAATAAATTACACACTTCACAATTAAGTAAAAAAAAAATTTAAATGTCTGCACGCCATAATGTTGGACAACAAAATATCAAACTCTAGAAGTGGTTTCTGTGAACAAATGATAAGTAATTTGGACTTTTCTAAGACATATTTGTTATAACTTTCTGTGGATGCACGGAGAAAATGTTATTTATAATGTCATAATTGCGAGTGGGAAATTATAGTCTTGGTGAATACAATGGAAGTAGTGTATGTAGTTGGTGGTAAATTATTGAAATGTTTTTCTTTTCTTTTATAATACAACTAAATAAGTTGTATGAACAAAATTAACATAAAAAGCACACTTGCTATCCTTTGTCATAAAGTTTAAAACCTTTATGTATCTTTATTAAGTAAAGAAAGCAAATGTAAATTCAGCATCTTGATTAAACACAGTGATTTAAGTACACCTGGCAGTGTAATAATAACTTTGCAACTCACAAATATAAAATGCCTAAGGAAGACTTGAACACACCATTAGTAACAGTTCTATTTAATCAGTTAACACATATATGTCCTGTCTTCTATTATAACAAAAGCCACTTACTTTGATATTTTGTCTAATGCAATGACATTTAGACATTTTAACTGTGGATGTCCATACTCAGTCTCGAGGATCACATACCTTCTGTAGATCTTCAATAGATCTCTCTGTTTCCCGCAGTCGCTCTCTGAGAACTCGCTCTTTAGCTGAAATCTGTGATTCTTCGTTCTCCAAAAGACAGATTTCTGATTCCAATCTACAAAAACACAATTGATTTATTTGTATACAGTACATACAATACGATTATTTATAAAATGCTATATAAATTCCTCAGAAATACAGCGACTGCTTCACATGAGAAAAACTAAATATAGTATTTAAATCTTACTGACCCTAAACATTTGAACAGTAATGTACTGTATTTACACATAACACAAATTTTGATCGGTCCCAAACACAAAGCTATTATATGGTTTCAGAATACCTGTAATATAACGCTACACTTTTTTTTTTTTTTTTTTTTTTTTTTTCAGGTGTACAGATGTGCTGCCCATTGACATAAATTCTGTAAATGAAGGAGACATATCCCTTCAGTGTCAATTAAGCCATGCATATTCCACTTTTCCCAGCGGACTCCTTTCTCACTCATTCTGAATGCTGGCAGCCAATGAGGAAGCTGCCGGTGGAGGAACCCGCGCTGCCTCCGCCCATGAGAATTTCCTGCTATTGTTTGGATCACTGAGGTTACGTGGTCTGCAATAACAAAAGAGCAGGAACCTTCCCACGATTCCTGATAAAAATTCCTTCTACAAAGTGACATGTGCCATCTATATGTATACAGACATAATGGATTGCAATGAACGCACCAACATATGGCACTGTCTGAGCTTTTCTTTGATCAAATTCAAGGAACCCCATTTGGTTTTTTAGCTTTTGTGAAACTTTTTTGTTAAAAGAGATGTTTGGCAGAATTCCCAAGCTCCCAAACACCAAAAGAGATAAACAACATCACATAAGATAATATGAAAATATATTTTGTTTGTTTTGGAACTTGACATTCCCTAGATACTGTTTGATTATGTTTTATGGAAAAGAGCAGCTTAGACATTCTGTAAAGCATCTATTTTTAATTTCATGAAGGAAAGAAAGAAAAGGGGTTGAAACAACACATCCCTTGTGAAACACGTACACTTTAGCAATAGATTACTTATTATGGAAAAAGACACTTTTTTTTAAAAAAGTATACTTAACTGGATTTTAATTGCAATTAAAGAAAATGTATTTTACATGTAAATTACGTAGTTTAAATTTATATTAAATGCAATTTAATGAACTTTAGAGTGCTTTTTCTGCCCCACTAGTATGTCTTTATGTAGTTTCATATTTACATCTATTGTCTTTGAAATGTGTGTTTGTGTGTGTGTGTGTGTGTGTGTGTGTATACAGTATATATTTCAACTTAAAATGTAATATTGAAAAACATACTATTGTTAAAATCAAGTGCTTAACATGTGCTTTAGTATGATAGTCAATACACCAGAATAAGTGTAATACTTTAAAGCAGGACAAAAAGATGATCAAAACAATGATTATTGATACAGTACTTTAACGTAAAACATGTAATTTGACATTATTGCAAAGAGCACTGTAAAAAGTGTAGTCTAGTTCAGGATCTCTGTTAATGTACACTTAAGTGGCCTTTTTATTTTTATTATTATCATATTATCTGCAAGTACAGTTTTTTATTTTTATTTTTTTACATACTTTTAAGATTTGAAGCCCACTACAAGTGAACATTCAATACAATTAAGCACAATTCTTTTCCACAAGGTTGAGTTTAATCGTTGTAAAACTCTAAACTATTTCTAAACTATTTCTTCATCATCTGTGGGCAACAAGTACAACTGTGTGTTTTAATCCTAGCTTGGTAATGAAGGGTTGCCTGCAGAAGAATGTATTTATGCTGTATTTGTGCAAGCCTAATTAGTGATCAGTGGAGAACAATTAGTTGGAGGCATCTGCCGATGAGTTTCAACTACACACACACGTTCAAGTGTGCAGACCCCCCCCCCCCCCACACACACACCAGGAGGTCAAGGATATGTTTCCAGGCTCACAGCATGATTAAGAGCTCAAAAGAGAGGAAACACACCAGCAACAAATTATACCAGTTGACAATCGAGCAGAAGAGAAAGTGATTTCACAAATACCATCAATGTGAACACACACACTTCATTTGTAACCTGTGACTACATATGGTAAACACAACTATTGGTAAGAATTTATTTTGATTTACATTCTTCTAACTATAAGTAACTTTAAGTAACTACTCAGCTATGGATACAAATATGGACATTTGTTATGGATACATAAAACCAAAAGACCCAATTCTTCAAGGCCATCTCCTGGAGGAATCATGGTATAGCATGTTTCAAGATCAGCGAGGGAAAGAGGAACTTTAGACAGGCTTGTCAGACAGGAACCAATTACACACACACACACACACACACACACACACACACACACACACACACACACACACTGTGTTTATAACCCCAAACCCCTGAGAAAATAATCCTGCATAAACCTTTCCTGAGATGTAGCTACTGCTCCATGCGGCAACTAAACGTGTTCCTTATTCCCTTGTGACTATGTTATGCTTTAAATATATTCATCAACTGTGTTTTTCTGAAAGTATATATTGCGGTATGAAATTGGTGAATCATGTCCATAGCTCTCACAAGACAGACACAGCTCACACTAAATAAGTACAAAGATTCATTATTTCAATTTAGGAAAAGAAGAAACCAGAAATCAGACCCACAGTAACATCAACATCCATAACTATTAATTGAGTGTTTCCGTGAGCTATAAAAGTTGTGATTGTGCACACTAGGCCCTTTCACTAGTTTTTTTTTTTTTTTTTAACAACTGATAATGCAGTACTTACATTTATCAGACACTTTTATCCAAAGTGACTAACAGTGCATTTTTTTAACCAGTATGTGAGTTCCCTGGGAATTAAACCCATGACCTTTTGCACTGCTAACACAATGCTTTACCACTAAGCCACCGTACAACTAGACACTTCCATGTGCAAATAACTAAGAGTTTGTTCACTATAGTGTGAAAAGTAAATTGTGAACCAAATTATTATTAGAAGATTTATCAATAATTTAATATTCCAATGTATTTTCTTTCAGTCAGTATATAACAATTTTTATTTTTTATTTTTTTGGATTACGGAGGGGTCCCAGTCACTTTGTTACATGTGTTGCACTGCCTGTAAGTTGTGATGGGTGTTGACCATGACTCATTATAAAAAGCGGACTACCTTTTTTCTCTTTCCAAAACTCAGTGAGAGGTCAAGAGTGCACCTTGTGCTGTGTCTGGATGAGCTCATACAGGCCTCACACCCACTGCTGACTTCCTGCATTATTTCTAAAGCTTCCTGACTGTTTGCATCATCTTCTCCTATTGGCCATTCCCATTATTCTCCCTCTCTCTAGATTTTCTTATTGGATTTTTTTTTTTACTGTATTAGAGAAACATACTGTAATGCAATGTTTTTATGATTGTGTTTAAATAATCTTAAATTGCCATTGTACATAAAATTATAGCATATGGTTCACATTTACTGTTGTTTATTGTTTTTTTCACAAAAAAATCCAGTCATTTCAATAGGAATATATGCGATAGGGATTTTGTGTGAGCTGACAATTTTGCAATAGGTTCAGTCTGTCATGCAAATTTGCTGCACTGACCAATAGAAAGCTGCTTAGATCTAGAAAATACCTTTTTTCACCAAAACTTTTGCTATCATATCTGCACATTTATATGTAAATACATTGCATTGTTATTTATAAATACCAATTTGAGACATGAAAGTCTTCTGTGCAGTTGATTGGCTTTCTTTCTTTCTATATATGCTTGCCTTTATTTTCAGGTCCAACTACATGGAGCTCAGTCTGCATGCTATATCTGAAGCCCTCCTCCTCCCCTGCACCACCTGTCTAAATCCATTACCGCGTTCCCTTTTGTCTTGCAGCAGCATGTTTTACTATAAAACACTCTTGAGGTTTAACAGAGCAATCTGAATAATAATAAGAAGAAGAAGAAGAAATGAGAATGTATTACAGTTAGAACAATTAAAAATAATGTCTTATATTAGTCTTAATTTTGTCCTGTGCAAAAAAGTATATCTTATGGTTTTGGGTTGAAATACGACATTGAAATATGGGGCATATTTTTGGGGGGATTCACATATTTGCAATCACTCCAAAATCTATGACATGCATCTTTACTCAAACCTCGGCTAGAATCATGAAACTTGTGTGAGGTCATCACTTCACAGCGATGGCCAGCAATGTTTCTGTTCCCAGCCAGAGTTCAGCTGAACCCACCCTTCAGTTCCCATGACAACACAGATTGATTGCTTCCTGTTCAGTTAAACAGATGTCAAATCTCAACGGCTGTAAGGACTTCTGCAGCATTCATATTCTGTCTTTTCTACCGCAATTATGATACGACAACATGGAGATTCATCTCTTGAGGTGCTCTCAGACTTGTTTCTAAGGCAACACTCATTAAGGCAAAATGTGTGACTTTGTTGAAAGCAAAACATTGCATACATTTACCTCACAATTATCTTGCTAAATGTAGAAGAAAATATTTTTATTATATATATATATATATATATATATATATATATATATATATATATATATATATATATATACACACACATACACACACACACACACACACACACACACGCTACTAAACAGCAACTTATTTTATTGCAGCTAGCTTCCAAGGATTTCCAGCATTTCTTGTTTTAATTTAGTTTATTTTTATGTTTTTAAATAAGTCAAACTAAAAACTTAAATAAAATTAATAAAAACTACGCTACTGTTCAAATTTTGGAATAAATACAGTATGCATTTTTTTTATGTTTTTTTAAAATTGGTCTCTTATTTAGTCTTATTTATTTTAATCCAAATATAGTAAAACTTTAATATTGTGAAATATGATTACAATTCAAAATAAGTTTTCTTTGTAAATATTGTAAAACATTTTATTCCTGTAATCAAAGCTAAATTTTCATTACTCCTGTCTTCAGTGTCACGAGTTCTTCAGAAATTATACTGATTTGCTGCTCAGAAAAAACATAAAACAACCAACCCAGCAAACAAAAACCCTCTTATTGTTATCAATGTCCTTTCGTATTTCAATCATTAAAATAATATAATAATAAAAACTTTCATGGTAACTGCAATAACACTCAGGAATAAAGACTTTCTGAAATACTGTGAATTCCATGCTGACTGACTCAAAACGGAGGAAGAAATTCAGTAGCTCGTGATATGTTAAGAGGTCTTAGTTTAGTAATAGCAGCCAGTCTTATCTGTAACCTTGATGCAGTGTTTATTTTTATGTCTCTCTTTCCTCCAGTGCAAGAGGAGCGACTTTACACTTTCTTTTCACCATATTAGGAGCTCACATCACACAGTGCGTGTGCAGATGTGTCGGGGAGGTGCTTTATGAGTGAGTTAGTATCATGTCAACACCACATTTTTCCTGGAAGGCCTGGTAGTTTAAAGCTTTACTTTAGTCTCAGAGGCTGAGACGTCTTCTGTAATGATAAGTTTTTAGGAGAAGTCTGTCCTCGCAAGAGATGCACTGCTGTTCAGACCAGGCTATAGTTAAAACCACCAGAGCTACAACCAAAACCATTTACTGTAAGCCTCTAGTTTTTTTTTTTTTTTTGAAGCAGGCAGACATAACCTCATGCTTTGTGTTTTAAGTGTGATACAGCAATGTATCCATTAGGCTGATTTGTTTAAGACATTATTTGCATATTTTTTAATTATAGCTATCTGTTGATAATGCTGTTTTGTCTGCTGACAGTCATACTTGTACAAATGTAGTCTAAAAATACATTCTCACTCACAATCCTCTTTTTTAGACTACAAAATGATCATTAAGACATTATTATTATTATTATTATTATTATTATTATTCCTCTTCTTATTATTATTATTTAGTTTTAAACCATTGCTTCTGGTTAAAATATGAAATAAATAAATAAATAAATAAATAAATAAATAGCTTCTGGTCTGAATCAGGAGAGAGATCTGCACAGTGAAAAGTGAAAACGGTCCAAAACAGCTCTAAACCAAAATGTGGGTGGATTTTGATGTAAGAGGAAAACAGGGAAAGGACCTTTTTTTTTTTACTGGAGCAAGAGTTATTATGGATTGTGGACTCCTATTTTGGCCAGAAGTGACAGTTTAAAAGTAAAAACGTCTTAATGATGCATTTGTTTCTTATAAACATGCAGCTTTTGCTTCTCAAGATGATAACTGATGGACTGGAATGGTGTGTATTACTTGTGGATTATTGTGATGTTTTTATCAGCTGTTTGGACTCTCATTCTGATGGCACCCATTCATCTTGGATGGCCTGAGGATAAGCACATTTTTAGCAATTTTGGATGTTTCTTTAAAATTAAACTATACAGAAAGTTGAAGATTTGATTCTGCTTTATCAGCTCTGGAAAATATGTCTCGAGTGCCCATTTATTTTGGAGAATCTCAGGGTACAGAAATAGCCAGCAGACACTCCCTCAGTCTCCATAGCTCTGCCAAAAAGGTTTCATTCCTTTTGCTGTCCTGACAGAGAGATTTCTGTGTCTACCCTGCCCCATCACCCTCACCCAGCAGCCCAGGAAATATCACCTGCCACCCACATCCACACAATGATCTGAACAGTCGCCCTGTCCATTTAACTCAGTTACCCTTCCAATGACAGATGGGGGCTCACAGCTCAAAGAGGTTTGCTGTTTTAAGTGAGCCTAAGTGAGAGTAAATGCAAATTCCTTTGTTCAATGACCCATCTTGAGGCCTTTTTCAGATCTAGCCTTGTTCTAACATCCACTGTCAAATCCCCCCCGTCTATTTTGCCTTACCTCTGTGGTCAAATGTGATGTAAATAATTTTAGATATGATACCATACTTTGGGATAAATTAAACATCCCAAACAAGCATTCTAAGACAACATCCTGTGGAGAGAGGAAACCCACCCCTAGAGACTTAATAAAATCTAAACAATGAGTTGGATATTGAATGGATGACTTCATGGAAGTGTAAATTAGCAATAAACAATGTTATTCAGAACATCCACTCGTTACTGTCAAACAGAGAGTAAAAGCATCATCCACTTCAATCACAAACTAACAGATTGTGTAATCACTTTTGAGGAACAAAAGGTACCACATAACTTATGTAATATGAGATTTCAAAATCCAAACATCTTCCAAATACTCCCACGCAGCTCACTTGAATAAACTGAATAACAATTGATTCCATCAAAACCAGAAAACCAGTTAGCCCTCCAAACAGCATTTCAAACCCTTGAGATAACCGATCTCTTAAACTTGCTCTTGCTGGTTTCATCAAACATTCAGAGGCCTTGAGACATTCAACTTCAGCCTTTTAGCAGAAATCAAAAGACCCTCCACGCCTGCTCTAACAATAATAAAACAACAACAACAGCAACAACACACATACTAATACACTAAACCTTAATTAAGCAAACTTAGTTCCAAAAACACCAATGCGTTTCAGTTTTGTTTATGATTGGATTCAGTTAATTAAAATACACTGCAGGGATGGTTAGTATTACGTGTAGCACTTCTTGCACAACTTTTTATCATATTGTAAATCAAATTTCCAACGTGTTACACTTTTGCTAGTGATTCAATTAAAGCACATCATTCCTTGCATTATTTAGTCAGTTTTCTAGCACACAACATTATGTTTTTGATGCAGCAGTGCGTTTTGATTGGCAAAATATCCTGCTGCAGAGCAATCAACTGAAACGCGCATTGGTTTGGCAATGCATCTCATATGAGGAATGGCATCTGCAGAGGTTCATGGCTGCCAGATGAGCTTGAAGGGAGCAGCTTTGAAGTTCTCATACTTAAAGCAAAGCTGAGCAGAAATGCAGATCATTACTACAGTGTTTGGGACAGTGGTTGCTTAGTGGATGCTGTTGCATGAAATAAACATATAACCCCCATAATATCCCTTATTTTCTAAGATGAGATAGAAAGTGGAAAGACTTCACTAAATGTTGGGTTATTTTTCATCTGAAAAACATTACTGTACCTGTGAATGGTATCTTCTAGTGTCTTGACGTGAAGTTCATCTTGCTCGACCTGTTTCCTCAGACCTTCATCTCCCTCTTGTGGCACTGCTGGTGTCCCCTGCAGAAGCCATCTCTCCCTCATGGCTTTAGACTGTAAAACAGAAACATTTTCTACAGTTAGGTGATTGAACTAGTTCAGGGGTGGACAACTTTGGCCCTGGAGAGTCACAGTCCTGCAGAGTTTTGGTCCAACCTTGACAAAACACACCTGCCTGTAGCTTTCTAGTAACCTTTAGACATTGATTAGACTGTTCAGGTGTGTTTGATTAACTCTGCAGAACTGTGGCTCTCAGGACCGATGCTGACCACCCCTGAGCTAGATGATTTATGAGGTGTTTTTCGCACAAGTGTTTAGGATTGACAAAAGTCTTAGTACTGCAGGAGGTTTGAATTTCAAGTAATCATGTGCATAACACAGCTTGCAGGAGACAATCTGCTTGTCTGTTCTCATGACAGCTCTGAATAATGCCTGTAACCATAGTGGCAATAAAGCGCCGCAGAAACAAGTACTAAAACCCCGAAATTAGTTATCAGTTTAGATCTTGCAGTTCAATCATCAATCATCAAGCAAATAGATTTTTTGAATCATGTAAGAGCAGCAAACCATTGGTGTTTAAGCCTTTTAGCAGTGTAAACTGCAACATTCAGACCACAAAACTGGTGGCAAGAGCTCTTTGGAAGACAACCGTGTCTAAAACCTCTGGTATCTACAGCTCTTTGGGTTTGCAAAACATCACATGAAAAAAACAAAGTACTCACAAATTTTGGGTAAATTCAGTTACATACTGTAATACGGCTGTCGTTCCATATTACACTGTAAACTTTATTTAGTACTCCAAAGGACTCTGCTGCTGAGTGAATGTAGCCTAAACATACCAGCTGAATCTAAAAAAGGATTTTGTGCATACTTTAGTGAGCTCTTTATTGTACAAATTTTTGCTTACCACAGAAAAAAGGCATTCTTTGACATATAAGTTCAGAATATAAATGTAATGGGTTGCCAGATTCAAATGTAAACTTGAATACATTTATAACCCTTCCAACACGAACAGCTGTTAAATAAGTCACCAGCTGTGGTTGTGCCTGTGTGAGCTTACGCTATGTGAGCTATGAGGTCTCTCAAGACACCTTATGCCCAGTCATCACCCCCATGAAGATCAACCACAGGAACTCAGGACTGTTTCACAAGCTGCTGAAGGTATGCGGTCTTAGATTTCAAGATTACCCTCATGTTTGGCTTCAAGAGGCTCAGGCTGTTTTAAGAGTGCTGTTTTAAAAGCACTCGTTTTCAGATTATCTTAACTTGATGATTGCACTATAATCTTAAATAAAGTTTTATGTTTTATTGCATGTCTCTCTGGGATAATTGATTGTAATTGGCCAATTATGGCATTCTGCCATCAAATATACAGTGACCGCTAAACCGTATAATATTGTCTAACACACCAGTTCCATACATAGCTGTGTCAGTTTCATATCATTTGATTATGCATGCCCTGCAAGTCATTATTGCAAAATAAACCTCTTCTGGGAGTCACAAAACCTTATATTGAGTACCCTGTGGGATTATTTTACTGTAATGGTTTGTTGCCCCCCCCCCCCCCCCCCCCTTAATTTTACATTTATAATTAAAAAAAACTCACAAACCAAATAAGTCAGCTAAATTAAACCAGATTACATATATTGATTTAAAGCAAAAAACAAAAAACAAAAAAGATTGTGTACATAAAAGGAGAGAAACAAAATATCAGTGCAAAATAATGTCATAATCAAATGTAAAATGATAGAGAAACAATTTTACAATTTAAAGATGTTGATTTAGACAATGAATAGGATTTTTACTTCTGCAACCTGTCTGTTGTACTTTATTTAAAGGGGTCAAGAACTGAGAAATCAAATTTCCCTTGACCTTTTGGCATATAACAGGTCATTTTACCTGTGAATTTCAAAACTCAAAACTTTCTCCTTAGTTTATTGACCGGCTTTTATTGAAACCAACCTCAGAAAACAACTTGTTGTGGAATGTGCCACTTTATGACATAATAGTGTGGCTAAACACATCCTCTACAGGAGAAGATCAATGCCTGCTTCTACATCACTGCCTCTTTAGCTCCACCCAATGATATGCAACTGTAGTAGAACGAGAGGAAATACTAGCCCCTCGTGTCTGGTGTAAAATTACAAAAGAGCTCCAGATCGCATCAATGAAACAGTTTTTGTTTTCTTTGCTTCACTACAGATTCATTTTTAAAGAAGACAGAGAGACTGAAAGTAAAGGACAAAACAGCACTGATTCTGACTATATTGGATCCAACAGTAATATTGCACACACAAGTTTGAGTAAACATGCTGTTACCACTGTTGCATTGTCTGTTGATATATACTGAGTATTATAAGTTTTTAACCCAAATGACCCATGTTGTTTTCAAAGTACATCACATCAGCTTCCATTTGTTATTTTTATAAGCAAAATTGTCAGCCAATCAGAGCAGTGGGCATTTACTACTGAGTTTAGAATGTGCCCCACCTATAAAATACTGTTCTGAAGAAAGGCTCAAAAATAGGATAGAAAATACCCTATTACTTCTAAATTGTGTTTTTGTTTAATGTAAAACCACACTTATATTATAAATAAACCTCAGAGAACATAAAAAATAGTAAAAACATGCAGTTCATGACCCCTTTAAAAGTTCTTTTTTTTGTATCTGCACAACATACTTTTTTACTTTATGTCCACAATTTAACATTGCATTTTTTCTGTGCGTGTATATATATATATATATATATATATATATATATATATATATATATATATATATATATATATATATATATATATATATATATACACACTGTATATATGATATACAAATCCTTCTGTTGGCCCTAAAAAAATGCAGACATACAGACCAAAAGTTTGGACACACCTTCTCATTCAAAGAGTTTTCTTTATTTTCATGACTATGAAAATTGTAGATTCACACTGAAGGCATCAAAACTATGAATTAACACATGTGGAATTATATATGGAATTATATACATAACCAAAAAGTGTGAAACAACTGAAAATATGTCGTATTGTAGGTTCTTCAAAGTAGCCACCTTTTGCTTTGATTACTGCTTTGCACACTCTTGGCATTCTCTTGATGAGCTTCAAGAGGTAGTCACCTGAAATGTTCTTCCAACAGTCTTGAAGGAGTTCCCCGAGAGATGCTTAGCACTTGTTGGCCCTTTTGCCTTCTGTCTGCGGTCCAGCTCACCCCTAAACCATCTGGATTGGGTTCAGGTCCGGTGACTGTGGAGGCCAGGTCATCTGGCGCAGCACCCCATCACTCTCCTTCTTGCTCAAATAGCCCTTGATGCCTTCAGTGTGACTCTACAATTTTCATAGTCATGAAAATAAAGAAAACTCTTTGAATGAGAAGGTGTCCAAACTTTGGGTCTGTACTGTATATTACAGTCATTGCAGCTGTACTTTCCTATGAGAACTTGCTTCAGAAGCCGATTACACCCACTACTAAACAAACATCCTTCTTCCCAGATATGCTCCTCTTTTTCAGTCTAGTCTTCACTTTGAATTTAGCTCTTTGAAAAAAACAAACAAACACTTACTTCCTTTTCATTGCGACACAAATTTGTGCATACACTTAGCTATAGCTAATATCAGTGTAGCTGTAAGCTGTTGTGTATCACTGTTATCTTTTAGTCTCGCTATGGTCTTTGAGAATAAGTCTTTGAGATTTAGTCATTGAGAATAAGTGTTTCTTTTCCCTCACATCCTTCTCTCCTGTGGCCAAGACAAACTCTACAGTATTTCATGAATGACTTTAAACCAAAGACAGAGTAATTCACAGAGTAATTGTGGATAAATGAGGCAAACCCCTGGCTCTTGTGTTGACAGAATTGATTCAGACATGTTGCCCTGACACCGGACTCGCACAGAGGGAAAAAAGATTATCATCAGAACAATATTCAAAGACTACTTTCTAGTAACTTCCACACCCAAATTTGATTCCACCGCCCTACCTACTGTATAGGCATTGTATTATTTAGGTCCAACTAATATGTGTGCATCATCAGTGTAGATAGCAATGTTAGATGTTTGCTAGACAGTGATTCAGGAGTGAAGATTCTCTTTAGGATTTTGATTTATTCTACCACCAAAACACACACTGGTTGACATTTGCATTTGTCTGCTGCAGGAGATGCAATGAATCTAAACTGCTCACCAAAGGTAACCTATTCTAAGTCAAGAAGTTATGAGAAATGTGCTATACTACCCAGTGCAATAAAAAGATGCAAATGTTATGGCATTTCTGTATGTCAAGTTTTTTAAGCACACACAGATTCACATCAGAACCAATCTCTTGATGTCAAATGAACTCAAAAGCCCTCGCTGGTACACACCAAAACTCTTTTGTTTGCATTGATATGTAAACATAAAGAAACACATATTGAGAGCTGACATTTGAATAATCAGTTTGCTGTAATGGCGCATGGTCAAACTTTCAGATGTGACTTGAAGAGTTTTTATTTAACTTTTTTACCTTGAAATGTTGAAGTTGTAGAACAAGTTCATCGAGCTGTCTTCTTTTGTCCTCTATCTCGGCTTGTCTTTTCCGCTTTTCCTGAAAATATATTAGAATTTGTTTTTGTTAAACCACTGAGAATAACACATAAATTATTTTTAATGATAAATAAGTCATTTTGTGTGACAATAAGGACGAATAATTTAAGCTTGACAATTTGACTGGGTTTTGGCTTTGTTTTCCTATTGACATGCTCTTTGTGTAATGTGCAGTCACGGAATAGGGAATGTTAACAATGATTAACACTTCGAAATAGACTTTACTGAGAATGCTGGAGTTGAACAACACATCACACAAGACGATAAATGACAGGGCAGAACCAAATAGGGAGTATATACTGTATACAAATTGTAAATAAGGGAACTAAACAGGAACAACTGGACAAGGAATAAATAATCAGTAACCAAAGAAACTAAAGATAACTCCTACAGACATGACAGGAACTGAGATACACTGAACATAACTGTGACACTCTGCAGTCCTCATACATTATTTATAATTTTTTATCATTCTCTGTAGATCCCACCTTCCCGCTCGCCACAATTAGTCAATAATGCACAATACCTGCATGTTATTGGTCAAACTTTTTAGTTATTACCTTCAGGAGGTATGAAAACAATTGAAAAACAAAGTCAAAACCCAGATATTTTTAGGCAGTTTAGAAATACGGGACAGGGCATGTCTACGAAAAAGAGGACAAATGGTCACACAATCCTAGTAGTGCATGCAGTGAATAGCTAAATACTTAAGCAGCTGTATCACTTCTAACAACAACTGACTAAAAACAGAAAGTCATCCATGTTCAGTAGTGAGCAGGGCAGAAATAATTGGTTTAGGTTATTTTTATATATTATATTTATTATAAATATTCACATTTTCTTGAGAAAAATTTGACAGTTTGTATAAAAAATATGACCCACTGGAACAACACATTTAGAAATGTATGTCCACAACTTTGCAACACTGTATATAAACATATCACATCATACCCTAAACTCACCATGTTTTTGACAGCCCGTCTCTGCAGGTGATATAATTCTTATTCACTTTACATTACATGAGGGAAACTGAGCCATATATGTAAGTTACCAAAGTTCTTGAGTGTGTGTTCAAATATCTTGGCTTGCTCTGACACAGTTCACGAGTGCATTCCAGCGCTGAGTGCTGCTGCAGTCAGTATGTGCACTCCTGTGAGCTCCACAGAGGGAAAACTGATATGTTATCCAGATGTGAACAAATGTGCCTCTTAAAATGGACCCTTACATACTGTACATCAGTCCAGTGAATGTACAGTAATGTACAGAAATCCAGTGAATGATGCCACTGGATTTCACATGAAATCTTACTGATAATGGTTCCTTATGTCTTCTATTAAAAGCTGAGCACAGAGACTGAAACATAAACCCTGATTTTGACATGTGGAGAAAGAAAGAATAAGGGGGAAGATTTGATTACCTTCTACTCCAGAGAAACCAGTTAGGTTTTTCATTTAAAAAGCATATAAATCTTTACAAATCCTCTGATGAATAGTCAGACATGAAACTTCCAGCAAGAGAGCAGTCATTTATAAGTGCACAACGGAGAAACTTTGTATGAGAAATACTCTTTTAATATCAATTTATCAGTAAAGAAATTAAAATGGGGATTATAAAATTATTTGTAATATTTTGTAAGGTGAAATTTAGTTATCTCAAAAGCTTTGTATTAAATCCAGTATACTGGAAGTGATGCTGTAACATTAATGTTCCTCCCTCATCTACAGCACTGATTACTGTGTATAAATGTTTGTATATTAATGTGGTTTGACTAAGGAATTAATGAATACTGACATCCTGTTGATATAGCACATGAACAGCATACAGGAGAACACAGAACAAAACAACAACAACAACAATGCAGAAGCAGATAGATAGTTTTGGCATCAGATCTCATGCCCTTTGTGAACCGTCATGTAAACTGGAAGTGCTCACTAAGTCTCTGTTGAACTGCATTCATCCGGGCCAAAAAAAAGTCACCACAATAATCAGCAAAATATACACTTTGTAGGATGATTGTCATTCTGGCACCTGGAATATAAACTTTGGTATGTTGGAATAATCATTTTTAATTCCAAATGAAATTTTATCACCCAAGACTATAATAATAAGGCTTAACTGTAAAACAAACACACCTCTGGTTAAGCCAGATTATACACAGCCACCTGAATCTGATGGTTTTTTTTTGTTGTTGTCTTTTTAGCCTGGATAATGTGCTTTTATGAAGTGAACATGTCATAATAAACTTCAAATCTTATATTAAGACATACTGTTTTATTTTAGAAAATTATAACTTATGTTTAAACTAAAGTCCCTGTAGTATATGTATGTTTTCGTGCATAGCGTTTTTCCAGCAACCTTAATGTTACGGGTTTAATTTCCAGCTAGCACACAATAAAAAAATACCCCCCCACCCCATTAATGTGTTATAGATGTCTTTGGAATAAAGTGTTGGACAAATTAATATATAACAATATGGTAAAAATATCAAAAAAGAGAAATGTGGTTCTGAATAAAGGAAGAAACAATGAACTTCAGAACAGTCAGAAAAGCAGCTAATTTCACTATTCACTATTAACTAGTTTCTAAGCATGCATATTGCTAGCATACTGACTGTTTATTAGCACTTATAAAGCAGATTATAACGGTTCTGTCCTTCACAAATGCAGATGTTTGCATCACAGCAACGTCAACTCTGAATCTATGCAAGAAATTTCTCATATGACAGCAGGGCTGTAATTACACCGGCAGAGCGTTCGTCACTGGTTACATGCCCTACGGACTGGCATGACACTCCATGCCACTCTCATCTGGAGAGAAAGCCAAAGCCAGATCTATTTCACACCAAGTATGCGATGCATACCAGAGCTCAGAGTAACATACAGGAATAGGCCAGCAGCAAAATACGTTCCTCACCACGGAGCCGTAAGCTGTGAACAAAACATCTTGAAATATCACTCATGTGGAGTAATTTCCAGACAGACTATAGCATCTGTAAAGAATTGGGGATGAGAGTTAAGCATGAC
Organism: Carassius auratus; assembly: GCF_003368295.1. Lineage (NCBI taxonomy): Eukaryota > Metazoa > Chordata > Actinopteri > Cypriniformes > Cyprinidae > Carassius > Carassius auratus. Next base: position 2,130,841 of record NC_039277.1, read on the forward strand.
AATAGGTAATAAAAAATGTTCAGTTGTGTTAAGCCTGTTGGGCTGGTGAGACCAAAACAATGAAGATTTGTTTCCCAGCTCAAAAGGAAAACCTCTGCATGGCGGTACTGAAGCCACCCCCTCCATCTCTACTGATGCCATCAAACCACCGAAGGCCTCTCTTTGAGTTCATTTGATATTTTTTTTGCTAGAGACAAAACATAAGAGATTAAATGAGATCTAAAGTTTAACAGAAACAATTTGAAATCCACCGAGGATGTCAGTATAGTTGAGTTCAAGTTCAGAGGGTAAAATTTCATGGCAATGTACTCCTACACAGGCCACATTCCCCTCTGACAGCTTCCCACGTTATATGTGCAACAGGGCTTGATGCTTTTCCCCCAAGGACAACATAAAAAACGTCCATGGCACAGTGAGAAAATCCACATTATGTATACCTTGTATACATCTCCAACATCCTTGTGTAATTCTGTGTGAAATGTATGTTATATACTATATGTATTCGATCTGTCGATTCTGTAGTGTCTGTGTATATTATACTTATTGATTTTTAATTGTATGTGCATACTGTATATAAGTACATTATAAACTATTGTATTGGAACGTTCACTCCCTAAAAAATCCCACAATGCAGCGCAAAAACTAGGGAGCATTGGTGCTCATTATGCTCCCTTACCGGAAATTACATCACATTTCTGAAGCGCGGAACATAAACCTTACATGTCAACTTGATAAATAGGTAACACTTTAGAATAAGGTTCCATTAGTTAATGTTAGTTAACTACTTTCGTTAACATGAACTAAGCAAGAACAATCCTTCTACAGCATTTATAAGTCTTAGTTCATGTTAATTTCAACATTTACTAATGCATTATTTAAATCAAAAGTTGTGCTTGTTAACATTAGTTAATGCACTGTGAATTACCATGAACTAACAATGAATAACTGTATTTTCATTAACTAACATTAACGAAGATGAATAAATACAGTAATAAATGTATTATTCATTGTTTGTTCATGTTAATTAATACATTAACTAACATTAACTAATGGAACCTTATTCTAAAGTGTTACCGATAAATATAATGATACATGATAAAACATTTGAAAAGACAAATTCCAGCAGTGAAGTTCTACAATGTTGTCCGTTGATGTTGTATGTAGTATTCACCGCCCGAGAAACTTACCAGTGACCGAATTTGTGTGCATGATCTACTGATTCACGAGCTCAGGAGCTGACTGAGATGCACCCAAAGCCATTATTTAGTGTTGTTTTAACAGATTATTAATTGTAACTTGAAATTAAATAGGAAATTAACTGGTTAAATTCCCAAATATGATATTAAAACTTAACAGGATATTTGACACAGGACTAAAACTAAATTAAAATATAGCTTACAAGATTAACAGTATAGTTTGAACTTCAAAAGGTCCCATGGCACTTTGCCTTTGATTTGGCAAACAGACAGTACTGCCCTAAAAGTAATGGTTTACTTGTAGTTGTTTCTGCATATTAAGATGGGATAACAATAATGTATTTTAAGAGTAATTGATTTTAATTTTAAGTTAATGAATTTTAAGGGTAATATAATTAAGGTAATGATTTAATCTAGACAATACCACTTGAAATGAAAATGCAAACAGCAAGCTTCATGGTGGTCTGTGGTAAGACATTCAGTACTGTCATACTACTTAGTAATTTCCAGTGAAGTACACAAATATGCCGCAAGTATGCCAAATGGGATGAAGCCATGAACTAGGAGCCAATGACTCACAGCTGATGGACTTGACAAAACTTTCATTGAGGTCAAGAAACAGTCAATGTGACCAATGATCCGTGTAGTCACTGTTTGTGTCACTGCTGACTCCTACAGCTGGCTCCCCCAGTGCAAGCAATCCTAACATTTCTGATTGAAATGTTAGGTAAAAAAAAGAGTAACTAATAAATGGATCATTTTTGTATTTGCTCAGTTATTTTTCCTGTACACCAATAAATGAACTATATGCAATACCTCATGTATCTCAAATTTAAAATCCATTTATTCCATGCTTATTATAATACAAATACATTTACATATTTATAAAAAAATACCCTGGAATTGTACTTTCAGTATACTAAACTGGTATACTTAAAGTTTGCTAAATTTGAACAATTCTTTTTTTTTTACTTAATGCACTTTAATTGTGAGGAAGTAATGATGTGAATTATTCAAGAATTATTCAAAGGTGATTCAATCTGATGATTCATTGCAAATGCAGGCAGCATTGTGAAAGCTATCTTTTGTTTTCATTGTGTCTCTTATTTGCTAAAATATGTCTTAAAATCTTTTCTGATGATGGCTCTTTATCAAGAGTTAAATGCTTGTCCCAGAGGACAGACAAAAATAGACTGGACATAGCTTTCCCAGAAAGCACTTTGAGAAAGGAAGTTTTCAAGACGGTTTTGTGCTATTGATTTATTATGAAACTTATTTGAAGTGGTGTTTTTGCTCCCCATGTGCTCCGTGGCCCGGTTTCTCGTTGATTGAGTTAATTTGATTCCAGGTGTGTCTCTTTCCTCCCTTATTATCCTGTGTTTAAAAGCCCCAATCCATTCAGTTAGTGTTTGTCGGTTCTTAAATGTCATCCCAGAGTCCCTGTGTGTGTGGAAACCTTTGATTATTTAAATAAAATCCCAGTTGAAGTGTTCTCCTGTGTTTCCTCGTTCTTTCCTCCCCGAGTGACCGTGACAGAAGGACTGACCCGAAGACGAAAAGAATGACTGCAGCGGAGGACGTGCTGTGGGGTTTGTGGCAGTGTTGTCTGAGGTTGGAGCGATATGTGGAGGGTTTTCTTGAGCTCTCCAACCAGGTGAGCTGGCACGACGCCGCTCTTGGTGCATGCTTCCTGCTGTGACTAGACTGTGATTTTTCTGCAAGTGATTTCCCCCTAGTCGAGCTGATTAACCTCATCCTTTATTTAAATGGATCTGACTTAGAAGTCAAAGAAATAAAGGCACAGTCTAAGTCTTGTCCTCCTAGCTCCCGCTGTAATGGGCTGTGTCTCCCAGCTAACTCAATGCCGAGAACCCCCACATACTGCTCCTATGGCTCCTAACGCCACCCCATCCCCAAATTCCTCACTGTCCTTCGAAACTCCACAGTGATCCTCAGCCCAGGAGTTCTGGCCATTCGGAAGTCAAGCGGCCGGCCTCTCAACAGAAAAGTGCACTGGCTACGCCGTTGTCATGCACTCTGGCCACACCATTTTTCATGCCTGCTAGCCACACCGAAGACAAACCCCAAACCCCAGAGCTCGCTCCAGTGATGGCCCAAACCCCAGAGCTAGCTCCAGTGTCAGCCCAGGCCCCAGAGCTCTCTCCAATGAGGGCCCAAACCCCAGAGCTAGCTCCGGTGTCAGCCCAGGCCCCAGAGCTCGCTCCAATGAGGGCCCAAACCCCAGAGCTAGCTCCAGTGTTGGCTCCAGCCCCAGAGCTCACTCCATTGTCTGTTTCAGCCCCAAAGCTCACTTCAGTGCCAGCTCCCTGAAAGTGCCTTGCTGTGCCTGCTCCTCCATAGTACCCTTCAGTGCAAGCACCTCATAAGTGCATCCCTGATCCCCAGTTAAGCCCAGGTAGGGCTCCTGATCCCATATCGAAGCAAGGAAGGGCTCTAGATCCATGTTTAGCCTAACAAGGGCTTCCTGATTCCCATTTCCTCCCAGGAGAGGCTTCAGTGTCAATCATGTGTCAATCATGTGTCAATCGTGTTTGGTCATGAGATCATTTAGGACAAGTCCTGTTTGCTGTGAACTTTTTGGATACAAATCTGTTAAACCATCATTTCCCAAAAACTTTTTTTTTTTTTTTTTGCACTTTATATGAACATTTAAATCAGTCGGAAGCTGATTTATCTGCTTGCCACAGTACATGAAACATAATTTAATTATGACCAGAGTGATCTTAAAGGCCATATTGCAGGGTTCATTTTTCAACGAATTTGTGCAATTTTCTTGTTGGTAATAAACATTTAAACCGTTATCCATTGTATTTTATGTTGTTGGGTATCGCAAAATGGAATATAATATGAAAAAGTAGGTACTATCTCACAGCGGTTTGCAACAATTCTCCTTTCCCCCACAATGCATTGCATTATGTCACCTTGGGGAAACAATTTACCAAAGCCTTGAGAGCATTGAGAGTGACTAGAGAGACGAGTAGTAGACGAGAGTATTCAGATAGCTCAGATTATAGATAAATACATAGATATAGATTTATAGACTAGATATATAGATAGACAGACAGATAGATATATATTGACCAACACCGACCAAAACACACTCACTTCCCTACATCACAAGCTTTCCAAGCAGTTTCCATGGGACAGCACCGCCCACACAAGCACCTGCCAAACACAGCCACACACACACAGCTACGTTTGCAACAACATTTTCACCGGAGGAAGAGATAAACGCTTAGAAACACACATATAGGCCCATGATGCCTTCTATTTCTAGATGACAAAGACAAAGTTTACCAGTTCTACAAAACTATGACAAAGGTTTCATGACGGTTTTCAAAGGTTTCAGATAAGTACCGTTACTTATCTGAACTAACGTCATGATCACTGCCACTAGATATAAAGAAAACATTGTTGATTTTTCACTCAGTGATATTCAATGACAGTTAAAAGCAGTCCTTATTGTACACTGCTGCTCATAGACTAGATCCAGTGCTCATTGCTGCGATGCTAAATGATAGCAACTCACCTGGACACTTCACCAACTCTCCACTCATTATCCTCAGACCATGCATTTAATTGGCTTTGACGGCCATCAGTTTTTGGCAATTCCTCATTTGCCCTCTCACGTCTGGCAGGTTCAAAATGATACAGCTGCGGGTCATCATACATGTTGGCTCTTGCCACCTCTTCCTCATCCCAGTCAGTCACCATAGTTCTAATACTAGGCTGAGGTTAAGTTTCCTCCATCATCGGTCATCACTGAATTGCAACTGTTAATACCAAAAACTTAAAAAACTGATCTTTAAGACCATTTTTGAGACATTTTAAAAATTATATACATATCTTGAGTGATTTATGTATCCATTAATCAACAGTGGTGGCTAACCTGCAACATGGGCTTTAAACAACAAATCTGAGAGTAAAGTTATAATTCAGCAATGACTGAATCTCATGATTAACTCGGAAATTCCTGAGGACCATTTGATAAACTTTCACCTACTGCATTTCACCCATATTGCATAATGGAAATGATAGAAGTGGTGTAAAGCTCTTTAAGTGGTCTTCATGTTGTATTTGGACCCTAGTATCTGAATTGATTCTCTCTTATATATATATATATATATATATATATATATATATATATATATATATATATATATATATATATATATATATATATATATATACACAAATCAACAACATAACACAATTTTGTTGTGAATTACGTAGGAATACAACAAGTTCACAAGTGTGTGACTTTCTAACTCACGCCCCCATGCTGCTGATGATTTGCTTGTGTCTTCAGGGGCATAACTTTTACACTTCTCTCTCGCCTTCTCCCACCCTCTCTTCATTTAGATTTTGTTTGATGATTTAACTGGATATAAACAGCAAATTGGGAATTACATTGTTATTAATTATTTATAGGTAATGTTTTATTTATTTGTGTATTTATTTTTAAATGGGACAATTATAATTTTGACAGTTATACTATACTGTTATAATAGTTTAGAAGAAGTACTTCTGAAAACTCAAAATAGCATACACCTAGTGTAAGTCTCTAACAATTACTTTTCTACTGGGTTCAGCTCAGAGGAGTTTTCTGCTCTTGTAACAGGTTACACATCACATTAAACTTAAGAAAACATCAACATAACTCCTTCCCAGCTTTGTTGCATTATAAGGTCATCCCTAATAACAATCCCATGAAAGGAAAATAAAATCATAAAACCACAATATAATTGCATCCTGTGCAGAAAGATACACACATTGCAATCATATTGGTGTGCATCATGCTACAAGAACTAGATGAGGAACATATGCCGAGGACTGGCCTGACCAGATAAATTAATAGATAAAACCAGGTAAAATACTTTAATTTCATTAATGCAAACCAAATACTGCAAAGTATGTCTAAGGTACTACTAATCTAGTGTCCACATTGCAAACATATTTGAAGAGAAGTATGGTGTGCTGGCATGAGTGCATAGCTGTTCTCATGTGCTCATGGGCTATTTTAGATCCATGTGTTCTGTGTAATATCAGCAGAGCTATACCCTGCTGTTGGAGCATCCAGTATGGACTGCATTATGATCACATTGCAGGTCAGGTGGACAGTTTCACTTCTATTCCAATTTTGGTGCAATTTCTCTTAAATTCACATAGAAACATTGGCTTTTATGCCAATGTTCTCAGTGGTGGGAAACTTAACTGTGGTCACTTCAGACATTGCTAATTGGATCATGTGACAGTAGCAGGTGTCACATTATTTTTGTGTTCCGGTCAAGCAAAAAATGTTTGACATTTGTGATTCAATGTAACTTGCATAATGTACATTTCAAGTTTTGACCCCCTCAGTTGCCAGTTACTGTATTGAGAAATGAGCATAGGGTATTGGTTAAAGATTATCCCCACACCCGAGAGCTCTGGGAATCCAAACCCACCTGAGGGCCACCCCACCTCCATTAAATATGCGAACCCTGAGCCAAATCATCACAGACAGCTGCTGCTAAATGTAGCCCGATAGTAATGGTTCCTTGTGCTACGCTAGCAAGAGCACAGTGTAAATGAGGCCTCTAGTAAAGGTCTAGACCTGAGCTTGACTAAACTAATCCATGTAAACAAGTCAAAAGTGCTCAGAACGGGGATTTAAGACAAGTGGGAAGTCCGCCCATGTGCAATCACCTCCACCCAGTGTACCGCAATTAACAGCAACCCGCTAACCCGTTTCTGTTTTGAGCTAGAGACATTCCCTCACTTGATGGACTGAAAAGAAAAGCCACAGATTTGGAACCAACGACTGTCCTGTGCAGCAACAGCCTGTGGTTTGAGGCAATGGACAAGAAACTTAGCTAGCTAGCAAAGCGTCAGAGTGGTTTTCTTGTTGTAGTGCAACAATAGGGAATCGCCTAGCAAACCAGTCAAAACACAGTTCTTCTGAACCTTAATGAAATGTTTATTAAAAAGTAAAGTGGTATTCAAACAGTTTGTCAGTCAGGCAGTCAGTTTGTGGTTAGCATTGTTGACGCAAGGGAGTCTATATTCACCACTAGCATAAACCGGTATTTATAATGCACTCCCTGCAAAACAGTATGACAGAACACAGTGATGAAGATAACAATGTTACATTCAACAGATCAGCATATGACTTGAACATAACAACCATTAAACTCTACTACATTTTATTTTTCTTCTTGAAGTATTCTAAGTAGCTTCTAGTTTAGCTGATTTCAAAAACACAACTTCTTAGCCAACATCAAGCAGCCCACAGGATTTGCTTTTCTGGGGAGCATGGGAAACCAAGCGAAGCCCAGATAAAGCATGTGGTTGGGGTAAGACAGATGTTGGCTGAATTTTGAGTGAAACTAGAAACCCTAAATTGGAAATCTACGGGCAAAGTCCTGAAGTACTTTCCTTCTTGAATGCAATTCCAAATGAAAAGCTAATGAGCACAAGGCATAAAAATTACTGACCATTCTAAGATCTTCGAAAATAAATTTTGGTCCAAAAATAGCAAAAACTATGACTTTATTCATCATTGTCTTCTCTTCCGTGTCTGTTGTGAGAGAGTTCAAAACAAACCAGTTTGTGATATCCGGTTCGCGAACAAATCATTCAATGTAACCGGATCTTTTTGAACCAGTTAACTAAATCGTACTGAATAATTTTAAACAGTTTGCATCTCAAATACGCATTAATTCACAAATAACTTAAGCTGTTAACTTTTTTAATGTGGCTGACACTCCCTCTGAGTTCAAACCTACCAATATCCCGGAGTAATTCATTTACTCAAACTGACTGAACTGCTGTGAAGAGAGAACTGAAGATGAACACAGAGCCGATCCAGATAATGAACAAAACAGTGACTCATTCACGAGTCAGGAACCGGTTGCATTGTTTTTCAGATCACCAATACTTCTTTCGGACAGTTCGATTCAATAAACCGGTTGAAGAAAACGGTTCACTGGTTCTTTTGCACTCATTGGCGATGATTGCCCTTGATTCAAGCCTTCGGTTTACCAGCGCTCATAACATTAGCACAGAATCAGTTCAGAATCAATCACCAAAAGAATCAGTTCGGTTCAGACGCTCTGTGTGTCGCTCTGCTTCACGAAGCACTCATGCGCAGTATCATAAGCTCCTCAGTTCTCGAATCAGATGCGTCTGACAGAAACGGTTCTTGACTCGAGAACGAGTCAGTCTGTTGTTCATTATCTTGTCGGCTCTGTGTTCATCTTCAGTTCTCTCCTCACAGCAGTTCAGTCAGTGTACTGTTTGAGTACATGAATTACTCCGGGATATTGGTTTGTTTTAACGTGTCAGCCACATTAAAAAATTAACAGCTTAATTCATTTGTGGATTAATGCGTATTGTATTTTACACCTGCGCCCCACCACGCCTCTCGGCCCCGCCCCACTCGCCACACCCTTTAAGCTCCAGTCCCAATGAAACACACATGAATGACCTAATCAAAATAAACTTCAGGATCTTCAGGGACACTACTGTCTTAAATTGTATATTCTCTAAGTAGGTACTACATTTGATGGAAAACATTCTTTGCAGCCATTAAAAATTGCATTCTACATAACATATGAGTGTCTAATATGAATGTAATCTGGACATATAGCATCTGCCATGTTGGGTTTGTCATGTGACCTGTGGCATTAGTTAAATCCCTTATGACATTTAAAACTTCTCTCACATGGTCTCATGGGATACAGAGATATACACCTCAGATTTAAAATGGCCAGAGTTGTGATTAAGAAAGCCAAATTTTTTGCACAGTTCCTTGCACAATATTATGTTATGACTTAAAAAACAAGCTGTGAAATTTAAAAAGGGGACATTTGAATGTTAGTGTCACATATACAGTTTCATATGTATGAATTTTCTAACACAGCAGGTTTGCTCAGGTGATAAAGTTTGCACCTGTGAGGTGAAGAGCTCCAGTATGAACCCTGTGAAACTACAGTCTGACAAAACAGTTTAAATCTGTGAATGCGTTTTTGTATCAATTTTACTTCCGTTAATACAATCACGTACTGTAGGTTTAGAGTTGAGTTTGGTGTAAAGGGTTTGTTATTTTCCAACATGATTAAGCATTAACCTTTTAGTGACACTTACTGGACAATTTAATTCTGAACCACGGCAATACGTACCTGAACCAATATAATAAAAATATTCCCATTTTCAAGTTATGATTGCACGTTTTAGTGCCACTCACTGGACATTTCACTTTGAAACTGTTGTCAAATGTGCAACGATGCATGTAATATCAGTGTTGCAGAAACGAGTCTGGGTTGGCATATAAACTTCTTGACTGGTGTTAGAGCTAAGCTCATGAAGGTGGTCCACCATGATTTGCATTATGTTGGGAAATGAAACATCAGGTTTCAACTGAAGCAGCCAAACATAATAGAGGTTGGACTCTTTTGCCATGCAACAACTTTACAATCACCAAGAACACCCTGGAGACTACCCAGTACCAACCATTATTAACTACCCAAAAGTCCCCATAGCAACATGCTACAAATCTCCCAGAAAACATTAGCACTCTCATAACAATGGCTTGGCAATCACCCACAACATTCTAGCACTGTGATGTAGCACTTCCGCACAGACCATCACTACTTGATACATCTTACATCTATTACAAATCTCAACAGCTCAAAGCACAGTAGGTCAAAGATGGCAGATTATATCCATTTGACTCTGAGTTAAGCTCTTAAGAAACTGTACCATTCAATATTAATAGTACTGTGTGGGACTATTACAGCTTGATTGATTTTCTGTCAATCAGACAGTGCAGCAAAGTTTCACCACCTCATTAATGTCACTCTTTCCCCTATTATTAAAAATAGGGGAAATCCACATGCTGTTTCAGCCTGTAGTGGTCAAATATCAGTCAGAGAGTTTCTGTAGCTGATATATGAAATGCTTTGTCTGACAGTATTTTATCTTAAGTTGGTTCAAGGCATGACTCAAACACACGGCACACCAAACACCAGGTTTTTAAGTCTTAGGTTCTCCGCCAAGTGTGCTCAAACATTCAAATGCATTTGCAGTTGCAGTATCATAATAGTGCTACACAATTGATCCCCAATACCATTACTACTATGTAAATTTATTCCGTATCTAAAACAGATGTCAAGAAAATGTTGTGTCTATTATGCTCACAACTATCAGATGCAATATAAGTGTTGAATTCTTGCTAAAATGCAGAAATTTTTTTAACATAGTTAGTTTAATTTGAGCTATTGATGACTAAACAGCAATCAAGCAGACACTATTTAGATTATCTCAGTTTGTTTCAATGCTCGAGATGCTGCCAGACACTGTATAACTTTAATTATTTATATTTCCTCTGTCTGAGCACAGCACCAACACTTAACCTTTCATGTATCAAATCTCATCCAAAGGGATAAGCCTGCAACAGTTCTAGCTGCCAAGAATCCATTTCATTGTTAGACTTGAAAGACCTTTAATTATTGTTGTTTCTTAAGACAAGCATCACTTTTGCCCATAAAGGTTAGTGATTTGAAGGAAGAGATGTGTTCTATTTTTATAGGATTAATAGTTTATTTCCTGTTTAATGATACAATTGAAAAATACACAGAACATTCCCAGAACACCCTAACAACCAAGTATATACCATCTTGCAACCAACCAGTGGTGCATTTCCCAAAAGCATTGTTAGCTAACTGGTTGCAAGTTCTGTTAAACTCTTTTGGTAATGACAGAACTTTTGGAAGCACACCCCAGAACAGTCCTGCATTGTGGCGGCAAGTTTTGCATAGACATTCAACTCCCACATTATCTTCAAAACTTAATCATATAACTGTATATTATGGCAGTCCTAGTGTACACCAGCACATGCTGGTCCCTACAGCAATGTGTATTCTACGGAATCACAAAGATGTAAGCAATGCAGCCAAAATAGCTTTCCATCTGTTGCTCATGGCTGGTCTATGCAGATGGGTTGAGCTGGAGCCAGATTTATTCTCTCTTTTAGTCAAATTTTGGTTACACTTTATTTTAAGGTACAACTGTCACTATTAACCAGTTGCTTATTGGCATGCATATTACCAGTATATATTGACTGTTTATTATTATCTGTAACACTTTAGTATAGGGTCCAAAACACTAATAACTAGTTGCATGTCTATTATTAACATATTGGCTGTTTATTAGTGCTTATAAAGTACATATAATGCATAACATCCATAATCCTACCCAATTCCCTAAACTTAACAACTACCTTATAAACTATTAATAAAAAGCAAATAAGGAGTTAATTGAGGCTAAAGTCATAGTTAATGGTTAGTTAATAGTGAGAATTGGACCCTAAAATAAAGTGCGACCTTATTATCTAAAAAAAAAAGCATATTCATCTCTCATTCTGCATTTAGATCCACCCCATAACCTTAACAACTACCTAACTAACTATTAATAAGCAGCAAATCAGGAGTTTGTTGAGGGTGAATCTTAGTTAAAAGTGAATATGTGTTCCCATTCTAAAGTGTTACCCACATTTCAAATTCTTGCACTCTGGTTCATATAGGGTGATGAGAACACACCAAACAACATTAAAACTATCAGGTCTACTAGCTTCTATAAAATGCATTCATTTGGGACTGATTTCGAGCAAACTAGTTTTTTATTCCTGAAATGCTTTTCTAGATTAGAGACACATGAGCATATAAACAATCAATGTTAGTGTCAAAGAAAAAGGATTTGTGCAAGAACAAAGCAACGCAGGACTCACCGCCAGGGCTTGGAGCCTTTCCTTATGAAGTTCAGCTTCAGCCATCCTGGAAAAACAAAGGCAGAATTCTCAATAACCGTGAGATTGGTAATCCCAAGTGTGTTTGTGTGTGTTGGGTGGAAGATGAGCAAGTTAACAGTCACACACACACAAACACACACACACAGTCTGCCCTGGTCCTCTGAAGTAAGCTAGCCAGTGAAAGACACAGTGTACTGAGGGGCAAGGTCTTCTCATTCACTGGCCATGTGTCTGCCAGACTCTCTCTCTCTCTCTCTCTGTTGCTCTCTCTCTCCTCCTACATCCCTCCCTCTCCGTCACAGGCCGGGTTATGGACAGATGACAGTCTTGGACCTGCCCCCTTGTGTTTGGAAGAGAGCTACAGGCAAGCAGAGAGATGACACTAAGGATAGGACAGCACTGTCACACCTATCTGTGACTGTGTGTGTGAGAGAGCGAGTGTGTGTGTCTGCTGGGTTGGAAAACAAAGGTGTGCCCTACACTAGGGATTTAAGCTTAGAGGAAATCTGCTCCGTGGTTGCAAATCAAAATCATATCTGCCAATTCCTTTCCTGTTTAATAATATCTGACAAGTTAGGCTTTTTTTGTCGTTTGCTCAACCTTATGTAATACTGAATGACTGTTTTATATTCATACAAAATGATGTGGTGCTGATGCAAAACTTTTTCTATCTATCTGCATGTCTGTTCGTCTGTCCATCCATTCTGTATAGCCTCGATCTTCAGAACATGACAAAATCTGATCATAAAATCATCTGCAGAACTTGCTGACTCTAAACATGTCTACTGTCTCTGCAAATGTGGAAAGCAGCTTCCAAAAGTCTGCACTAAACATCTTGAGTTCTAATGTACAGTAGGGAATGGGAACACAGGGGTCCAATCGTTTTCCTCTTCCAACCTCACATTCAGCTCCGGTGGATGGATACAAAAACTCCTTATATGGAGAAAACCATGTCTGCAGTGTTCTGCAAAAGGAAGTCTCATGGGAATTATAAGAAATTCAGTGAATGAAATTATAGCAAACTGCCATAGCCCTTCAGTGTGTGTATGAGTAAAGTATGAGTACTGTTGCTATAAATGAGACAAAACGGCTGTTATTAATGACTGTTTCCTGAGCTCAAGAAAATAAATGCAGAGGGGACTACAAGCTGAAATTTCAGTGTTTCAGAATGTTCATATTAAGAAAAACAACAGTATTCATGTTTTTATACATTTACTGTTGTTTATGTCTGATTATTAGCATTGATTGCTAATGCATCTTGGAGCATAATGCAACACAGAATAATTATGCAGGAACAATGTTGAGTTTTGTAATCTGCCAGGCAGTAAATAATAGTCACCTTCATAGGTTAATTTGAATATGAAGTCCATTCATTCATAGAGAATCACAACCTATAGCAGCAGTGAACATCAGTAGATGGAGGAAATTCCTAGAAGTTCACGTAACTACTGGAAATAGGCTAAAAGCCACAAAATACACAGTGCTCACAGACAGCAGACTTGAAACAGCAGAAGTTCAGAATAAATCATTTAACAGAGCTTCTGTGATCATTCAGTCTTGTCTGTTTACTGTAGCACTCTGTGTTACAAGTCAGCCCTCCATTCTTTTAAACTAAGCCTGTGACTCTTAATTAAAACTGGATTCAAATCATTTAATCATGGCCTTTCTTTAACCTAAGTTACTTGGACCTGGACTTTTTCATTTTCAAAAATGATACACTAGAAAACTAGTGTAGTATTATAGTGTAGAAGATAGAAGAATGTAGAGATTTAACAGCAATCTCAAATATATTATGTATATATTATTTAGAGCACTAGTTCACTTGTGGACAGACCGTCTTTCCCCCACCACACGCTTTATTTTTCCATTCCCAATCAGTGGCTGCAACGTCATCAGTCGGCATAACAGACAAAAGCAACATTGTTTCTCTGGCACAGTGACCTCATCTCATGAGCCAGCGAGGCACAATAATTCCTTCCAGATGTGCGGAAGTCCAAACACTGGGAACCGACGAACACACAAATGCAAGGCAAAATGACTTTCAAATGACTTTTTAAGTGAAACACACTATTAGTGGGCTGCCTCTCTTTATTCTAATGCTTGTTAACAAACGCAATATTTACACATACATGTGAAACCTACTGTTTATATTCATAACATATTCAGCATTTGTGCTCTACAAAGCATCTAGGATTTTACTTGCTGTGGACATCGATACATATTTATTTCATAAAGAATGTGACATCTGACTTGTGCAAGTTTTTTAGTGAATAGGCTCATTGTTGACCAAAAACTTATTTACAAATGCATTATAGTAAAGCATTTTCAACTGAATTCTGACAGGATATGAAGAAATGTATGAGGCTATTTTATTATAATAGTAATGATCTGAGCTGTAGTACTAGTAGTCTTTCACATGCCTTCTAGTGGCACTCAAGCATACTCCAATAAGACTGTCACAGAGCTTACTAATAGCACTTTATTAGTGCTGGGTTTGCATTGGCACTTGCTACAAACAATCTTCTTGAGCCACAAGTAAGTGACAACTTGCCCAAATTCCAGTGTTTAATCTGCCAACTGTCTAATCTGCTTAGCAAAAGGGCCTTTCTTCTATATTAGGTCGGGCCACAATTTAGACCAACACTTTCCAAAGAATCCTGTGTATTCAATCTTTTTGCTTTGTTTGAGAAATTAGTTGATCATATTCATTCAGATTATTAAAGGGATTTCTGAAGGATCATGTGTCACTGAATAATGATGAGTAATGATGCTAAAAAAAATCAGCTTTTAAATATATATATATATATATATATATATATATATATATATATATATATATATATATATATATATATATATATATATATATATTCAAATAGAAAGCAGTTATTTTAAATAGTAAAAATATTTCACAATATTACTGCTTTTGCTGTATTTTAGATCAAATAAATGCAGGCTTGGTGAGGAGAAGAAAAAAAAAGTAAAGAAAATCTTACTGTTCAAAAACTTTTGACTGGTAGTTTAATTAACACAATTAGTTACTTTATGGAGTAATGCAATATTGTAATGTTGTAATTTCCCAAAACTGATCATGGCTGGCAATAATTATAATAACTTGTCCATGTAAAACATAGCATTTGTGATCTCAGAGTTAACACAAACATATGAAAACATGTGAACTATGTGCTCTTGTACTGGAGATCCACTTCCTGTTCACTTTAGTAGAGAAACTAACAATTTGGATATTCTACATAAGAGTTTGGTTAGGTGAGAATGTCCTTTCATTTAATGTAATTTTCAACAATTATCAACTTAATTGTTGAGCTTAAAATCATTAATTTATATGAATACTTAGCTATTATATTAAATGTACTATATTATATTAAATTTATGGGTGATTATGATTACCATTCGTTAACTGTGAATGCAAACACAATCATCATCCTCAGTAATCAGACATGATTCATGACTTGTTTAGTAGGTGGTTTACTATGTAAATGCTTTTGAGCTGAACATAAATCAAGCCACCACTTTTCCATGTTTACTCCAGAGAAGTTTAAAAATGTCTGAACACCAACTCTGTGAGGCTCAAATACAAACTTTCTAATCTTTTAAGGTAATGTTTTTTTATTCATTCTTGTGCAAAGCTGTTTTTTGTTAAGTTAACGATCATGAGGGGATGTTTTCTAGGAAGCAAAAAAAGTTCAGTTTTATTGGAATAGCATTTATGGGAAAGAGTATTTTATGCAAAACTTTAGCAAGAAAGCCTTTCTCAAAGAAACTCTTCTCCGTCTCCAATAATGACAACGGTCGTCAGCTGTTTTCTGTGTTTATGGCTACAGTTGTTCTGGAGATTGTCACAGCTCGTTGTCTGGCTTCTTTCTGAACCAAAAGTTTAAATACGCACAGCCAGTTGGGATTATAATACTTAACTTTCAGTTAATTAATATGTATAACTGTATAATTTAATTATATAGCAGATATTTTACAAGTCCTTTTTTTTCTTGGAGGTCTTGATTTACATTTAGTCTTCTCGTGCCATGAACCAGTCAACATTGTCAGGCTGTCTTTTTCCTGCATCTCCCAAGGAGGTGTATGGAAAAAGCTATCCGTTATACATTTCAGCATTATGCATTTTTTGCTAATGTAATGATTTTCCTGAGGCCAGTTTATCAGGTAATTCGATTTAGGTTTTAAATTCAGAAACGTCAGTTTGGAAACAAAACTGCTGTATGTCACTTATATCGTTATTAATAAGATTGATATGGTGTTTAACCTATAGGACCGCCTGTTTCTGTGCTACGACTGCTGCTAATTTTGCATGTGTGTGGAATGTGACAGCTGCAGTCGCATAAGTGCTCCGTACAAACTCAAAGGCATTCTTTGGTGCGATGGCTCCAGGCCTACTTTATTATCAAGACTGCACTCTCAAACCAGACCAACACTGTCACACAGGCACAATGAGCTAAAGTGGTAATTTTAGCTTGGTTTGAAAGGCAAATCAATATAAATTCAGTCCACTGAAACTGATGATGGTTGTAAACTCACCCTTAACTTGATTTTAGCTCTACTGTCAGCAGCAGTGACACGTTCGATGGCATTGGGCGAAAATTGTCCATTGTCTTTTGTCATCATTCTGTTGCATGATGTTTGGTTGTATGAAGTTTTCCACCAATCTTTCACCCTCATGTGAAAATCTGACTGACTGGATTTTGCTTTCAAAAATCGCCAAACAGGGGTAAATGTGACCACACCTTATCTCAACAGTTTCATTAAGCAACCCTGAAAAGCACCCTGACTTCTGCCGAACACACATTAAAAAAAAAAATATTTGAAAGAATCCTGGTAACCAAACAGTTGATGTATTAATTTCCATGGTATGGTAAAAAAAATAAAAAAAATAAATACAATGAAAGTCATTGGCTGCCGTCAATAGTTTGGTTACCAACATTCTTATATTTTAGGGGAAAACCCATCTGACATACTAAAAAGAAACTGGGAAACTTACGAATGTTGATTTCAACTAAGGATTTTGGAATCCAATCACTGAACTATGTTGCTAACAACGGAACTTGCAACCATGGTTGCCTAACAATGATTTTGGGAAATGAACCCCATATTGCAGCTTGTAATTTCAGTCAATTCTTGCTTTTGTGTGCATCAGCTGTAGGCTTTACCCTTAAAGACTATAATAATATACCAGGTTGTCCTTGTTATTTCACAATCCTGACATTAATTGATATGTCCAGTTGCTAGACTAATTCCCTATTGGAAAAGTGACCAACAATGCAAAATATACGAGGATAGTCAACATTGTCTTCATTTGATCTCATCAATCCCACTGTATGTTCATTCACACTTACGGTTTCAATGCCACTGACACTGTGACACACTACATGCATGTCTGCAGCACACACACACACACACACACACACACACACACACACACACACACACACACACACACACACACACACACACACACACACACACACACACACACAGTTGGAGGAATCCATGACTGCAGACATCAGCAGCAGCTGCTGCAGCATCATCATCCTCCTGCTGCCCTGGCTGGCGTTGCTATGGCAACCGGTCCATGATGTCCAACCCTACAGAGGGAGGGCGAGGAAAAATGGAAGCACTCACTCATACGCCGGGGCTTTCCTCCGTAGAGGTGTGCCCATCATGGATGCGTCTTCTGCCTCTTCCTCGTTTTCCACCTTTCCTCGTCTCCTTTCTGCCGCTGTTACCAGCATCACCTTGGGAATGACAGCTCTCCTCCACCTTTTCCTGAGATTTCAGATGGATGCTGGATGCTGCAGAGCGCAGCTTCTGCTCTGTCTAGCCTGCAGGATGAGAGAGAGAGCGAGAGACAGAGACCGAGACAGGAGGGAGGGTCACATTTGTTTAACGTCTGATTTTATTGGTAGAGAGTGTGCTTCTCTTTGAACTTTCATTTGAGAAGGTTATGTTACAGTAATTGTAATTATCAATATACCAACAAATCTACAATCTCAAACTGAATTACACATATCAAATTGAAAGTAACCTTGATTTTTGCATTAATGAGTCATATTAAATGATTGAATATTTGATCCTTAAAAAAACATGCACAAGTATTATATGAATTATTTATTGTTAATGTTTAACTAACAATTTTTTCAATACTGCAGAGTTACAGAAACTTCAGTTTAATGGGAATTCGTTATTATTGTATGAAACAGTATAATTTGACTCATGCAAAAAGGTATGATTTGTAGGAAAAATGTAACCATGAAGGTTCAACCCTAAACCTAACCCTCAGGGAGGTGAAAGCTCATTCATATGATTCACGACCAGTTTTATTATTTTTTATTAAAAAATAAATAAATAAGTCATTTTCATTCCAAAAACATTTTTTTTTTTGCTCATATTACCCTGAATTAATTTGTTACTTGGTGCCTTCATTTATTCATTCATTCATTTTACATAATATTGTGAATATTGTGAATGTGATTGCTTGTAAGGAAAATTTACTTAAATTGCATCAAATCTGGATCAAATCATCATAAAACATGTTTGTTTCTTGAAATAACATAAATGTTAACTGAAATAAAATGTAATAAAAATTTAATTAAATTAAAATAAACTTATTTTCACCTAGTTGCCCAAGCAATATTTCTCATTTTTACTTAGTTTAAATCGATGTCCTAAAATAACTAAAACTAACACTAAAAAATAAAAAAAAGAAACATATTAAAAATCTAGCCTATAAATAACGAATAAGACAAATAACACGCAACAAAAATACTAAAATAATAATAATAAAAAACACACACACACACACAAAAAATACAATACAGAAATACCAAAACCAAAGAACTTTAGCATGTCAGTTCAGTGTTTTTTTTATTTATAGTAAAGCTATGACTATATATTCTTCTCAGACAGTGTTAGTGAGCTGGGCTGCTCTCAAAACACAGGAGCAAGGCCCCAGTCTGCTCAAGTGTTCAGAGCTTCTGCGTGCCTGAGTGTCACTCACTCGGATGTTTGTGATTATGTCAAGTTAGAACCTTGAGTTATCAAGCAGTCTGGAATGTGTAGACGTGTTTGTGCCTTATTTGGCTTTAGCAACATTTAATTATACTAACACTACTCTAAGTGTTCAAAACTATATTTAAATACATAACTATATTAAAATGTGTGTTACTGTGTTACTGTTACTGTGTCAATGGCTCAACTAATATTAATAGTAAGTTTTAAATGCAGAATATACTAATACAAAATGCTAAAAATGGTTTTAGAACATTTAAATATTCTCAATATTATTTTCCCTTGGTGGTCTATGAAAGTGTAAATTTAGATACAAAATGATTTAGAATGGATTTCACAGCAGAACACTGTGGGTTTGTGTCACTATCAGGAATGGTAAGACATTATTACACATACTATGATAAACTAACATTATTTTTTTCACAGAGATCGACAAAAATGCATCTTATAACCAGGTGTAAAGAGGGCTTAACTATAAAAAAACATAACATAGATTTATCAGTGTGTATTTGGGTAAATACATGGTTTTGAAGATTTTTATTTGCACTCTCTCATTATTAACATTTTGTTATTTTATTATAATTTATTTAAAGGGCTCATTTGATGTTGCTAAAAAGAACATTATATGGAGAATTTGGTGTAATGAAATGTGTTTATGCGGTTTAAGGTTCAAAAAACATTATTGTTTCTCCTCTATGCCCCCACCTTTCTGAAACACTCGTTTTTTACAAAGCTCATCGGTGTGAAAAGCAGCGTTGGGAAGGTTACTTTGAAAATGTAATAGGTTACAGATTACCCTACTTAAAATGTAATAGTAGTGTAACTTTTTCAATTATTTTATTAAAGTGATGTAACTGATTACTTTTGATTACTTTTTGATTACTTTTCTAAATTTCTAATGAATGTTTATTTTCAACTGTCAATCATTTTCAAACATTTACACCATGCAGGGTTAACCTTACAGTACACTGTCAGACTTTCAGACAACCCTTAAGATGATCAAATTTGAACACATCCACCACAAAATCAGACTTTAGTACTGTC
Source organism: Carassius auratus (assembly GCF_003368295.1). Taxonomy (NCBI): domain Eukaryota; kingdom Metazoa; phylum Chordata; class Actinopteri; order Cypriniformes; family Cyprinidae; genus Carassius; species Carassius auratus. Next base: position 2,150,926 of record NC_039277.1, read on the forward strand.
TTTTACTTTGATATTGATCTGAAGTTCAATGCACATATAAATCATAAGAAATTGTTCACTGATACTGTTTTGGAAACAAAATTTGCATAACAACAGGAAACACTGCATCTAACAATGGTCTGGGAAAAAAAAGTTAATGAAATAATAATAATAATAATAATAATAATAATAATAATAATAATAATAATAATAATAATAATAATAATAATAATAATAATAATAATAATAATAATAATAATAAATAAATAAAAGCATATAGATCAGCTCAAATACAGTTATCTAATAAGCATACGTCCAATTCTATGTATAAATGAAACTGCATGTCTGCGTCATTCATTTCCATGAGGGGCTGAAAAACAAAAAACAAAAAAAAACAATTCTGATGGGAAATCTCAAAACACATACAAACTAATTCTGAAACTTGTACAACCCTATTTGTTTTAATGGACCTGACATATAAAAGGTTTAAAACTTTAGGTTAGGGACATGCAAAATAATTAAAAGTTCTCTCCTGAACTGCAGCTTTACTTCCATTTTTCTCTTCAGTCTCTTTATTTTTACCTGATATCTCTCTCTCATGACTTTAATACTTAACAAAACTATACTTTCTAAATTGCATACTTTTAATATCCAAATCCGTTAAAGGATTTTTAGGCTGCATTAATTAAGTAAACCGGAACCGGAAAAACTTCCCATAACACCAGATGTACTTGCTACATCATTAGAAGAATGGCATCTACGCTAATATTAGTCAGTTTCTCTCTTAATCCGAGGTCACCGTGGCCACCAGATCCAGTCTGTATCCAGATCAGAGGGTCACTGCAGTCACCCGGATCCAGTACGTATCCAGACCAGATGGTGGATCAGCACCTAGAAAGGACTTCTACAGCCCTGAAAGACAGCGGAGACCAGGACAACTAGAGCCCCAGATACAGATCCCCTGTAAAGACCTTGTCTCAGAGGACCACCAGCACAAGACCACAGGAAACAGATGATCCTTCTGCACAATCTGACTTTGCTGCAGCCTGGAATTGAACTACTGGTTTCGTCTGGTCAGAGGAGAACTGAACCCCCAACTGAGCCTGGTTTCTCCCAAGGTTTTTTCTCCATTCTGTCACCGATGGAGTTTCGGTTCCTTGCCGCCGTTGCCTCTGGCTTGCTTAGTTGGGGTCACTTCATCTACAGTGATATCATTGACTTGATTGCAAATTAATGCACAGACACTATTTAACTGAACAGAGATGACATCACTGAATTCAGTGATGAACTGCCTTTAACTGTCATTTTGCATTATTGAGACACTGTTTTCCAAATGAATGTTGTTCTGTTGCTTTAACACAATGTATTTTGTTTAAAGCTCTTTGTAAATAAAGGTGACTTGACTTGACTTGACTACGTGTCAAAATTAATACATCACTACAGTATCTTCATAGAAAAATCCTAACACAGAACATTAGTCATTATAATCCCCCTTATAAAAATTAACCATGATTTTATTATAGTAAAAGTACAGTAACCATGTTTTTATTATTATTATTATTTATTTATTTTTAAATAAACTGATTTGTAAATAAATACTAACCATTGTCTTTGGATTTATAGTAAAATCATGTTCATTTTTATAAGGGTTGTGTTGTTGTCTGTCCTAGCTCCCCCTAAACCTATTATAAAATATGATAATTTTTCTGCTAAATTACTACCTTAACATTACAATAGATGTTTATGATGTCCTTTATACAGTATTTTGAGTGATGACTGATGAGAAATGGGCTGCTAATGGACTCTTCTCTAAAGAATTCATAGAAAAACCTTGTTATTGCAGCTAAATGTTGTTAATGTTCTTGTATATTGTATTATACATGCTTGCATGTAATCTTGCCATGTTTAGTATCTATGAATTCATCTTCTGATGATATATATATATTGTTTAAAATAATAACGTAAAATAGGCTATATTTAAAATGTTTCATGATATATGCAGCTAAAAGTGTGTTCAAGAGATTTAATCTGGGCATTGATTATTCCTGTGATTTGTTTGCTCAATGGAAAAGGAGTCTATTTTGTAATTGTGTCTACACAAGGATTTTCATTTTTTGGCGGGTGGATATGGAACATGTAATTAGAAGGAAAAGAAAAAATTACATTCAAGTTAAATAATTTTGACATGTATTGATTATTCCAGTAAACATAATAATAATAACTTCACTTTTTCTTTTACATCTTTTTATTACTTTGGGGAAATTTCACATACATAAGAAGGTCAGGGTCAAAGCCAAATTTCATGCATTCTTCAGGAGACTTAAGGACTACAGTACCAGTTTGGAGAACATTGTTGATAAAAAAAAGCAAACAATTTGCACACTCTTGTACATTACTGTAGTATATTTTGTTTTGGTTAATTAAAAAAGAAGAAGAAGAAGCGGCACACACTGCTTTGGACTGCATAGCGCTGCATGAAGTCGAACACACCTATTGGTACCACAACATAATAACTGTTCCACCTGACCACTGCAGATTCATTTTGCAGTTGACAGTTTCGACATATGCATAATAATCCTTCTTCTTCTTCTTCTTCTTCTTCTTCTTCTTCGATGTTTAATGGCAGTTGGCATCCAACTTCAATGGTGCATTTCCGCCACCTACTGTACTGGAGAACTGTGAACCGGAGCTAGACAGAGAGAAACTATAACTAAAATGGAGACTTCCAACTCTCTTCCCCCACCCTTTAAATAAATAATGAGGAAAGCACAATCCACTCATAATTAGGCTACCTTAATTATTATGACATGGCTCGAACGCAGCATTCAGCTCATCCAACCCCAATCAAACACACCCGAACAAGCTAATTAAGGCATTCCAGATTACAAGAAAACTAGAGGCACCTGCCTGTAGCTTTCTTGTAATCTGGGTTGGAATCAGGGTTGGAATTGACCTGATTTCCTTGGATCTTTAAAAACCCCTGAGGTTGCTATTGCAGCAACACATATTTGTTTTTTGCACTGTTGTTCACTGCTTCTGACACACCAATTCCTTGCATTCTCCAGCAGAGATCATTGTGAGATTGCTGGTCGGGAGGATGATGGCTCGAGTGTACTTCTCATTGACTGCTGTTTTGTTGTGTCTGTTCGGATACTTGAGCATAACTCATGCTACTCAAAAACGACCCACAGGTAAGAGGATCTGTTGACTTTTTTTTTTTTTTTTTTTTTTTTTTTTCACAACTAAAAGAAATGCAGAACCGTCTTTGAAAGTAATGAACCCAGTTTAGGAATGACTAGTATAGGTTTTTAGACACTTGATTTGAACCATATGTAAAATTTGTATATAGGCTTATTTATTTTAACACCTTGTGAACCCCCTGATATAAAATGCTGAAACTTCACTCTCTGGCCTTCCCTAATATCCTCTAGTGCGGGGTTATTCAAGTCTTTTTGTGGAGGGCCAATGCATTGCAGAGTTTCTCCAACCGTGATCAAACTCCCTTACCTGTGTGGGGTTTTTTTTTTTTTTTTTTTTTTTTTTTTTTTTTTGAGGGAAGTCTCTGCCTTTTTTATTGCTTTCGTCTATAGTAGGTTTGAAAGTTTTACTTGTGGTAGTTTTAAGCACCTTGTAGGTAGAACTTGCTAAACGTGCTCTGAATGTTTTGTGCTGTATATTGAAGTGGCACACTGTCTTTGCACTAACTAAAGCTGACTATCTGTGTCCACGCAGTGAAGCTGGGTCTTTGTCCCCTACCAGAGATGATTCCACTGTGTGCTACAAGGTGCATCCATGATGGCCAGTGTCCTGCCAGACAGAAATGTTGCCTAACCACCAGTGGCTATGCATGTAGTGAACCACGTGGTCAGGGAAGAGGTCAAGAAAGTTGTCGTGGAAGCGGCCAGGGAGAAGGTCATGGAAGTGGCCAGGGAAGCGGCAGCGGCCAGGGAGAAGGTCATGGCAGCGGCCAGGGAGAAGGTCGCGGCAGCGGGCAGGGAAGCGGAAGCGGTCGCGGCAGCGGCCAGGGAAGCGGTCAGGGAAGCGGAATCGGCAGCGGCCAGGGAATCGGCAGCGGCCAGGGAATCGGCAGCGGCCAGGGAATCGGCAGCGGCCAGGGAATCGGAAGCGGTCGCGGCAGTGGCCAGGGAGAAGGTCGCGGCAGCGGCCAGGGAAGCGGAAGCGGTCGCGGCAGCGGCCAGGGAGAAGGTCGCGGCAGTGGCCAGGGAAGCGGAAGCGGTCGCGGCAGCGGCCAGGGAGAAGGTCGCGGCAGCGGCCAGGGAAGCGGAAGTGGTCGCGGCAGCGGCCAGGGAGAAGGTCGCGGCAGTGGCCAGGGAAGCGGAAGCGGTCGCGGCAGCGGCCAGGGAGAAGGTCGCGGCAGCGGCCAGGGAAGCGGAAGTGGTCGCGGCAGCGGCCAGGGAAGCGGAAGTGGTCGCGGCAGCGGCCAGGGAAGCGGTCAGGGAAGCGGAATCGGAAGCGGTCACGGCAGTGGCCAGGGAGAAGGTCGCGGAAGCGGCCAGGGAAGCGGCAGCGGCCAGGGAGAAGGTCGCGGCAGCGGCCAGGGAAGCGGCAGTGGCCAGGGAAGCGGAAGCGGTCGCGGCAGCGGCCAGGGAAGCGGAAGTGGTCGCGGCAGCGGCCAGGGAAGTGGTCGAGGCAGTGGCCAGGGAAGCGGTCAGGGAAGCGGAATCGGAAGCGGTCGCGGCAGTGGCCAGGGAGAAGGTCGTGGCAGCGGCCAGGGAAGCGGCAGCGGTCGTGGCAGCGGCCAGGGAAGCGGTCAGGGAAGCGGTCGCGGCAGCGGCCAGGGAATCGGAAGCGGTCACGGCAGCGGCCAGGGAGAAGGTCGCGGAAGCGGCCAGGGAAGCGGAAGCGGCAGCGGCCAGGGAGAAGGTCATGGCAGCGGCCAGGGAGAAGGTCGCGGCAGCGGCCAGGGAAGCGGAAGTGGTCGCGGCAGCGGCCAGGGAAGCGGTCAGGGAAGCGGCCAGGGAAGCGGAAGCGGCAGCGGCCAGGGAGAAGGTCGCGGCAGTGGCCAGGGAAGCGGAAGCGGCAGCGGCCAGGGAGAAGGTCGCGGCAGTGGCCAGGGAAGCGGTAGCGGTCGCGGCAGTGGCCAGGGAAGTGGCAGCGGCCAGGGAGAAGGTCATGGAAGTGGTCGCGGCAGCGGCCAGGGAGAAGGTCATGGAAGCGGCAGCGGCCAGGGAAGCGGTCGTGGCAGCGGCCAGGGAAGCGGTCGTGGCAGCGGCCAGGGAGAAGGTCGTGGAAGCGGCCAGGGAAGCGGCAGCGGCCAGGGAGAAGGTCATGGCAGTGGCCAGGGAAGCGGTCGTGGCCAGGGTGAAGCAACAGTTTAGAAAGATTTTTGTCCCCATCTCAAATAAAAAATTGCTTTATTTTAAGAGTTGGTGTCTTGTATCCTTCAGCTGTTTTCTCACATAGCGGCTTTTTGGAATTGGTTTTTAAAGGGGTACTCCTAAAAGAAAATGGTTATTAATCCAATGGTCATTAATTAATGGTCCGTGTTCCAAACCTGTAAGCTTTGTTCGTCTTTGGAACACAAATTAAGATGTGTCACACAGATGCACTGTTTCCTTTCAAATCCAAGCGTAAACATGTAGGAGACCTCCTTGTGATGTGTACAAAGAATGTACGCTGCCTGCGTTCAGCTCATATTCTACAAAAATGGCACTATCATCAGGGTAGATGACGACTTGTTGAATAACCTAGTTTTCTTTAGTGTGAAGTATTCTTGTTGCTTCATAACGTTAAGGTTGAACTACTGATGGCAGCTGGATTTTTTTTTTTTGACAATGCTTTTCCGGACCTTGACAGCGTTACTTCTATCTATGGAACAGTTTCAAGCCCAGTTTTTATCCAAAATATCTTAAACCGTGTTCAAGGCAAACAAAGCTTTAACGTGTGTGGAATGATGAGGGGGAGTGATTTTAATGACCATTTTCACTTTGGGATGGAGTATCCCTGTCTCTTCATGGAGATTCTTCAGCTGGGCTGCAGTCAGTTTCTCCTCTATACATGTCATTCTTTTTTAATAAGTACATTTAAGTTGTACAACTTTCTGTACTGTATCTGCTTTTTAGTATAATTTGACTACTTTTTTTACACTCCTTCAAATTGGCAATGCCCACCTTCATGTTTTTGATTTGGCTATTTAAAATTTTTGAACCATTACATCGCTGACCAGCTCCGATGAGAAAGTCTATTATCTTTGTGGATTATCTTGTGAATGGCAACGTGTTCAACTTCATGCGGAGCAGCGCAGACCGATCGGTGAGCTTGCAGTCGGGGGTGTAATTATCAGTATAAATCTATGAGGCCCTCCCCTCTATGCAGTTAAGACAATGGCCATTGTTGCCATTTACCCTGAACCTACACCTCACAGAAAACTTTTTTTTAGATTTTCAGCACTAAATTTACATATAGCTTGACCCCTGGTTACCATGGCAGCCACGACACTTCAGCAAGACTTTTGCGACCTGAAAGCATGTGGAGAGGATCTTCCTCCTGCTGAGTTCTCTCTGAAACATGCTCTAAAATGGACTCTCTAATTAATTTATAGAAAACAACTTTCTTTGTATGAACACACACATACTTCAGGTCATTGTGTATGTTGTTGTTAATGTTCTTGTATATTGTATTTTTGTCTTGTATCCTGATTTATACATGCCTTTGATATGAACCACTCGTTCATGTAATCTTACCATGTTTAGTGTCTATGAATTAATCTTCTGATGATCTAAACGAGAGTGTATGTTATATGTTGATGCCTTTGCAACAGATAACTGTTCTAAGAATCCTTATTAGTTTGTATATCCACTTCTGATCCAGTTACATATGCAAATTACCAGGCTTTCACACAAAGGGTTGTATAACTCCCCAGTTTTCTAAACTCCTGCTTGGAATTTCAGCCTTTCTCATTGGACAAGCCCATCCTGAGAGGCGTGAACCATTTTAGACTTTAAAAAGGCCCACATGCAATTCCATCCTCTCTCTCCGCTCTTTTCGATCTGCTTTCAATTCTTCTGCTAACAGTATGTGAGCTAGAACTGTCTTGGACCCCTAAGTTTGCACCAGGCTTCGTTCCTTGAATTTTTCATTCACCAAAGGTCTTAGGATCTCAACTGATGTCTCTTTTAGCTCTTGTCACTTTCCACTGGGAAGAAACTGCCAATCACCATCGAGTCAGGACACCTTTGGAATTCAAAACCAGAAGAATGTGATCACGAACCTCCAAACCATCAAGACTTTGCATCCAGACGCTCATTCCAGGCCAAGAAAATGCAAGTATCATACATTTAACTAAACGAAACAGAGGTTTAGTATTATTTCAAGTTTATTTTCAACTGTTAATCATTTTCAAACATTTACACCATGCAGGGGTAACCTTACAGTACATTGTCAGACTTTCAAAATCCTTAAGATGATCAAATTTGAACACATCCACCACAAAAGCAGACTTTAGTACTGCCTTTTACTTTGATATTGATCTGAAGTTCAATGCAGATTTAAAATCATAAGAAATTGTTCACTGATACTGTTTTTGAAGCCAAATCTTTGCATAACCACAGGAAACACTGCATCTAACAATGGTTTGGAAAAAAAAGTTAATCAAATAATAATAATAAATAAAAGCATATAGATCAGCTCAAATACAGTTATCTAATAAGCATACGCACAATTCTATTTACTAAACAGATTAAACATTGGTGTCTCTTTGTATATGATGTGACGATTGTTATCTCAAAACAAGTAAAATGCTCATGAAGTGACTCAGAGCAGTTCTAGAGATTAAGTTCATGTACTCATATACGGGGAAGTCGTGGCCTAATGGTTAGAGAGTCAGACTCACAATTGAAGGGTTGTGAGTTCGAGTCTCGGGCTGGCTGGAATTGTAGGTAGTGGTAGTCCATGTACAGTGCCTTCTCCACCTTCAATAACCATGACTGAGGTGCCCTTGAGCAAGGCACCGAACCCCCAACTGCTCCCTGGGTGCCGCAGCATAAATGATTGCTCCGGGTGTGTGTTCACTGCTGTGTGTGTGCGCACTTTAGATGGGTTAAAAGCAGATCACGAATTCCAAATATGGGTCACAATACTTGTCTGTATGTCATGTCACTTCATATATTGAGGCGACAGATGCTGAAAACACTGCAAGATTCAGTAGGCCTATTTGTTATAAATTAAACTGTATGTCTGCGTCATTAATTTCCATGAGGGGATGGAAAAAAAATCTGACGGGAAATCTCAAAACTCATACAAACTAATTCTGAAACTTGTACAACCCTATTTTTTTGTATGGACATGACATATAAAAGGTTTAAAACTTTAGGTTAGGGACATGCAAAATAATAAAAAGTTATCTCCTGAACTGCAGCTTTACCTCCATTTTTCTCTTCATTCTCTTTATTTTTGCCTGATTTCTCTCTCTCGTGACTTTAATACTTAACAAATCTATACTTTCTAAATTGCCTATGTGTCAAAATTAGTACATCACTACAGTAGATTTATAGAAAAATCCTTATACTGAACAGTAGTCATTATAATCCCCCTTATAAAAAATAACCATGCTTTAATTATAGTAAAAGTACAGTGTCAGGGGAAACAGGCTGGATTCAGTAGCGGATTACACTGAGCCTTTATTTAAGCAGAAGAGACAGAGCAGGTACAGTATTGTTCAAAATAATAGCAGTACAATGTGACTAACCAGAATAATCAAGGTTTTTCGTATATTTTTTTATTGCTACGTGGCAAACAAGTTACCAGTAGGTTCAGTAGATTCTCAGAAAACAAATGAGACCCAGCATTCATGATATGCACGCTCTTAAGGCTGTGCAATTGGGCAATTAGTTGAATTAGTTGAAAGGGGTGTGTTCAAAAAAATAGCAGTGTGGCATTCAATCACTGAGGTCATCAATTTTGTGAAGAAACAGGTGTGAATCAGGTGGCCCCTATTTAAGGATGAAGCCAACACTTGTTGAACATGCATTTGAAAGCTGAGGAAAATGGGTCGTTCAAGACATTGTTCAGAAGAACAGCGTACTTTGATTAAAAAGTTGATTAGAGAGGGGAAAACCTATAAAGAGGTGCAAAAAATGATAGGCTGTTCAGCTAAAATGATCTCCAATGCCTTAAAATGGAGAGCAAAACCAGAGAGACGTGGAAGAAAACGGAAGACAACCATCAAAATGGATAGAAGAATAACAAGAATGGCAAAGGCTCAGCCAATGATCACCTCCAGGATGATCAAAGACAGTCTGGAGTTACCTGTAAGTACTGTGACAGTTAGAAGACGTCTGTGTGAAGCTAATCTATTTTCAAGAATCCCCCGCAAAGTCCCTCTGTTAAAAAAAAGGCATGTGCAGAAGAGGTTACAATTTGCCAAAGAACACATCAACTGGCCTAAAGAGAAATGGAGGAACATTTTGTGGACTGATGAGAGTAAAATTGTTCTTTTTGGGTCCAAGGGCCACAGGCAGTTTGTGAGACGACCCCCAAACTCTGAATTCAAGCCACAGTACACAGTGAAGACAGTGAAGCATGGAGGTGCAAGCATCATGATATGGGCATGTTTCTCCTACTATGGTGTTGGGCCTTTTTATCGCATACCAGGGATCATGGATCAGTTTGCATATGTTAAAATACTTGAAGAGGTCATGTTGCCCTATGCTGAAGAGGACATGCCCTTGAAATGGTTGTTTCAACAAGACAATGACCCAAAACACACTAGTAAACGGGCAAAGTCTTGGTTCCAAACCAACAAAATTAATGTTATGGAGTGGCCAGCCCAATCTCCAGACCTTAATCCAATTGAGAACTTGTGGGGTGATATCAAAAATGCTGTTTCTGAAGCAAAACCAAGAAATGTGAATGAATTGTGGAATGTTGTTAAAGAATCATGGAGTGGAATAACAGCTGAGAGGTGCCACAAGTTGGTTGACTCCATGCCACACAGATGTCAAGCAGTTTTAAAAAACTGTGGTCATACAACTAAATATTAGTTTAGTGATTGACAGGATTGCTAAATCCCAGAAAAAAAAATGTTTGTACAAAATAGTTTTGAGTTTGTACAGTCAAAGGTAGACACTGCTATTTTTTTGAACACACCCCTTTCAACTAATTGCCCAATTGCACAGCCTTAAGAGCGTGCATATCATGAATGCTGGGTCTTGTTTGTTTTCTGACAATCTACTGAACCTACTGGTAAGTTGTTTGCCACGTAGCAATAAAATATATACTAAAAACCTTGATTATTCTGGTTAGTCACATTGTACTGCTATTATTTTGAACAATACTGTAAATGATCGTTCCACAGTCAACTCGCATAGACGAGGAATGCCGTCACCCGAGCGAAGAGGTAAAGGGCGAAGGGTCGGATCGCTACACAGAGTGACTGCTTGCTCGACAAAAGCAGAAGACAAGAAAGGTAGGGGGTATCTGTTCTTTATAGTAATGTCATTCAAACCTTGGTAATCAATACAGGGGCGCAGGGACTAGCCAGAGGAATAAGTGGAATGTTCCAACTGTGAGCAGCTGCAGCATCAAGGAAGTTCCCCTCAGCCCCCGAATCCACAAGGGCGTAAGCCGGAGATGACCCAGTTGCATGGGTTCCTCCTCCGAGAGCTGAAGGCTGGTTGCACTGGCCGAAGTGGACTCCAGTTGGCGCCAAGGAGTGGGAGTTTGCCGATGTTTGCGGCAGTGGCTGAAACGGCCCTCAATACGGAGTGCGAGATTTATCAAGTTATCCAGCTCCCGCGGAAGCTCTATGGCCGCGAGTTCGTCGGCAATGGGGAACTCCAGCCCCTCGAGAAAATGTGCACGCAGTGCACTCTCATTCCAGCCACACGCCGCATCTAACATCTGGAACTGTATGGCATAATCTGAGACTGAGTCCTTCCTCTGTGACCTCCGCAATAACTGAGCCGCCACCTCATTGCGCTGAGCTGAACGATCAAACAACTTGAAAGAAGTTTCAGGATATTAGCCACCTTGGCTTCTTCACTGGCGTAACGTCGGGGCCACAGAGAAAACACCAGCGAACACTGGAAGAGAAAGGCTTGACGGACATTTGGATGGCAATTGTAGACTGGCGGATTTTTGGCATGAGGTTCGGAATCCTGGGACATACTGGTGTGAAGAACGGAACCCCAGCTTGTCGCCTCTCGCTGAAGGTTCTCCACCCGCGTGAGGAGCTCAGTGACTCGAGCATTAAGAGCGTCCACATCCTATCTGGTGGTGTTGAGCTGGGTGGCATGCTGACCTAATAAAACTCCCTGCTGTACGAGAACCGAGCGAAGTGGATCAGATCCCACTGAATCCATGTTCTGGTCAGACTGTTCTGTCAGGGGAAACAGGCTGGATTCAGTAGCGGATTACACTGAGCCTTTATTTAAGCAGAAGAGACAGAGCAGGTAAATGATCGTTCCACAGTCAGCTTGCATGGACGAGGAATGCCGTCAACCGAGTGAATAGGTAGAGGGTGGTGGGTCGGATCGCTACACAGAGCGACTGCTTGCTCGACAGCTGAGACCAGGGTAATGAGAGCTGGAGGACTTCTTTGGTCACTGCGTTCACAAGATAGGAGGAAGGGAATAACAGCTATGAGCACTGGAGCCTGATGACAAGACACGACAAGGTGAGTACACTGACCAACAAGAAGATCGGAGCTATTGATACGAGTAACAACAGTCTGACAATGGACAGAGAAACAAAGGGAACTATAAATGGAAGATATTAGAAGGTAACAGGGACCAGGTGGCAAACAATCTAGGGGACAAGCAGAGAAACAAGGAGGGCAGGGAGTCAATCAAACAGACACACACAGCGAGCTGTCAAACCATCCATATTCTCAACACACACAAAAAACACTCAACCACAAACCCAAAAGGCAGGTGATTAAGGAATAAACTGATTTGTAAATATATAGTAACCACTGTCTTTGGATTTATAATAAAATCATATTCATTTTCATAAGGGTTGCGTTTTTGTCTGTCCTTGCTCCCCCTTAATTATTTTTCTGCTAAATTACTACCTTAACATTACAATAGATATTAATGATGTCTTTTATACAGTATTTTGAGTGATGACTGATGAGTAATGGGCTGCTGCTGCTTAACCAAGTAAACAAAGATAAACCACAATAGCATATTTACAGATGAAACTGACCTGCACTTGAAACCCTGGAAAGTAGTTTTGCTTCTCTGCTCCACCTGTGCGCTTCCACAGTCCACTCCACTCTCTCTCTCTCTTATTGATTACTCGGAGTCTGATCCAAACCATTTGGCGGAGGCGCGTAGAGCGCGCGAGCCGAGGCATTGCCAGTCACCACTAACTGATTCATGATTTACTAGAGGTTTAATTATCGAATGGCAGACTCAGAAATAATCGCTTTAGTACATCCGGCAGACAATTAAACAACAATAATATTAAAATAGCGGGCCAAATCGGCTGCCAGGCAACCGGGAATTGTCCCAGTTCTCCAGATGGCCAGTCCCTGCCTAATTTCCACAGACATGCAGAACATGCAGGATTCATATTGTAACAATGTTCGCTGCGTAGGAAGGAAAACCGCAGGGTCGGCTGTTACTACTGACTGTTTTTTATTTCAAGGGGCACGGAAAATAATAATCAATTACACAAATTCCGTGGTCCAGGAGTGTAGCAGGCAGTAGTCCTTCTCTCTCTATCCCGCTCCTGTTTCTTCTGGTGTTTTATACTCTCCATGCCAATTACTGCAACAAGAGACAGGTGTTCATTATTTGCGCTTAACTCACTCACTCACCGCGCGTCTCCTGACGCTCTCCCCCGCTGCAGGGTTCGCTAAACCACACCCCCCTGCCACATACCCCCACCGCCCGACTCAGGCCGGGGAGCCATCCGGCCTGCAGCCCCCACCCCCATTCCGGGAGTGGAAATCGGCCACAGCCATCTGAACACCCGCACTGTGGACCACCTTGAACTAAAAAAGGCTGTAAAGGCTTTCTCCTGGGCCAGGACAGCACCCAGCCCCCTGTCCGACGCATCCATCTGCAACAAAAAAGGGAGAGAGAAATCAGGAGAGTGAAGCAACGGCCCGCCACATAGAGCAGCCTTCACCTGGGTAAACGCCTGCTGGCACGGCTCCGTCCACTGAACCGTATCTGGTGCTTCCTTTTTAGTGAGATCAGTCAAGGGGTTGGTGAGGTCTGAATAATTAGGCACAAACTTTCTATAATATCCCGCCAGCCCCAAGAACTGTCTCACCTTATTTTTGGTCTTGGGACGCGGACAGGTTGCAACTGCTGCAGTCTTAACAATTTGGGGACGCACCTGCCCATGTCCCAAGTGAAAACCCAGATACTTTACCTCCACGCGCCCAATCGCACACTTCTTCGGGTTGGCCGTGAGCCCAGCCCCTCTCAGCGACCTCAGTACCGCCCTCACATGCCAGTCATTACTAAATATAATGATATCATCTAGATAGGCAGCAGAATATGCACCATGGGGTCGCAACACCCTGTCCATTAGTCGCTGAAATGTATCCGGCACGTGTAACAAATTGGTGTAATCCAAACGGCGTTGTGAAAGCGTTTTTTTTTTTTTGGATAATGGAGACAATGGGATCTGCCAATAACCCTTTGTTAAGTCCAATGTCAAAAAAAAATACGAGCCGTACCGAGCCGGTCAAGCAATTCGTCAACCCGTGGCATTGGAAATGCGTCGAATTTCGACACAGCTTTCACCTTGGGAAGATCCACACAGAACCGCACTGAGCCGTCCGTTTTAGGAACTAAAACTATCGGGCTCGCCCAGTTACTGTTGGATTCTTCTATTACCCCCATTCCAAGCATCGCACCTAATTCTTCCTGAACTATTTATTTCTTGTTTTTCAGGCAAGCGATATGGCCGGCTGCGAACAACCACGCCCGGCTCTGTCTCCATATGGTGCTGAATGAGATTTGTACGGCCAGGTAGGGGAGAAAACACGTCAGCAAACTCTGGGGCCAGAGCGAGAGATTGTTTTTTTCATATTCGCTTCTGGTCCAAGATCATCCTCTCCAATAAATCACCATCGCCGGCATCACTGATTCTCCCTCAGTCCATTTTTTTAGGAGATTGAGGTGATAAATTTTACGCGCTCCTCTCCCATCTGAGAGTATTACCTCATAATCGAGCTCTCCAAATTGCCGTGTGACCTCAAACGGTCCTTGACACTTTGCAAGTAATTTTTAACTTGACGTTGGGAGCAAAACACTTTATCTCCTGGTGCAAATTTACGCAAATTGGTTCCCCTGTTATACAGCTGGCTCTGTTTGTCTTTGACTTGTAACAAATTATCCATAGAGAGCCACCCCAAAGTGTGGATTTTTGTTCTCAGGTCCATCACAAACTGAATTTCGTTTTTAGATTGAGAAGGTCCATCCTCCCAAGTCTCTCTTATGACGTCCAGCACCCCCCTGGGCTGGCGACCATAGAGCAACTCGAAGGGGGAAAACCCAGTGGAGGCTTGCGGGACCTCTCGCACAGCGAACAACAGGGGTTCCAACCATCTGTCCCAATTTTTGGCGTCTTCCTGAACTAATTTACGAATAATTGTCTTAAGCGTGCGATTAAAACGTCCGAGCAGCCCGTCCGTTTGTGGGTGAAAGACGCTGGTTCGAATCGATTTAATGCCCAATAATTCGTAAAGTTCGCGTAATGTCCGTGACATAAACGCCGTGCCCTGATCAGTGAGGATTTCCTTAGGAATCCCCACTCGGGAGATTAAAGGAAACAGCATCAGCAACATCAGCAACACTCTTAGCGGAAATGTTGCAGAGAGGCACTGCTTCTGGATATCGTGTTGCATAATCCACAATGACTAATGCAAAACGATGTCCTTGTGCTGATCGCTCTAATGGCCCGATGAGGTCCATGCCAGTTCTTTTGAAGGGGACCTGCATTAATGGGAGTTGGCTCAAAGGCGCTTTTGGGGTGGCAGGTGGGTTTACCAACTGACATTCACAACAAACGTGCACCACCTGCGCACATTCTCGTAAATGCCCGGCCAAAAGAAAAAAACGGGTCATGAGATTTAGTATCGTTCCTTGTCCTAAATGTCCAGCCATTGGATTAGAATGAGCTGCCTGAAAAAGCATTTCCGAGCGGCTCTTAGGAACTAATAACTGGGTTGTATGTTCTTTTGTCTGAGAGTAGTGGGTCACTCGATACAACCTATCTTTAATTATTGCAAAATATGGACAGGTAAGTGGCTGTCCAGGATGGAGAGGCTGACCGTCGATGGTCCTGACCTGTTCAAACGCACATTTCAGCGTCTCATCCTAGGACTGCTCCAGGGGAAAATCATCATACACAGAGAGTATAACACCGGGGGCAGCCTGTGGGATGTCCGGGACCCGGATCATCGTCCCCACCTCCATAACGGGACACCTGTCCACAAAAGTAGGGAGTGGGTCCAGTAGCAGGGAGTGGGTTAAGTGGTTGACATGGAGAGAGTGGGGAAACAGGGGCGGGTTCGGGGAGCCGCATAGTGATTCTGGCCATTCCTGCCCCGCCCCTGAGGTGGGACCTGGGTAAAGGAAACAGGTCGAGAGAGAGAAAAAAAGGAGAGAGAGAAGCTGATGGAAGAGATTCGCCGACCCCGGGACACGCCAGCATATGGTCCTCCTCAAGATCAATAGCCGACTCCAGCGACGTGGGGCAGTGGCACTGGACCCCCTTGGCAGTTCTTCTTGTTAGCCGAGTGACAAACTGTTCCAGCACCACACGATCTATTATCTTTTCCACGTCGCTTCCGTCGGCTAGCAATCATTTGAGGCAAGAGTCCCGGAGCTGTTGGGCCATCACGAAGGCCCGGAGGCTGCACCGGAAGCTGCTGTGCCGCTGCCAGTCCTGTACCTCGGCCGACTTTTCAAATAAATCCAGAAATGTCTCCGGGTCGTCCTCAGGCCCCATTTTGTGCAGAGGGAGGTGGGCGGGCACAGCTTGTTGGACCGTAGATCCCGGCAGAACCTCCCGGTCCATCCAGCTCCGGAACCTCTCGCGGTCTTCCTGCTGGGTTTGGAGGATGGCTTGAAACCGCCCTCTCTTGATCGTGACATCTGTCCAGCAGGGCCTGGTGTTGATCGTGTTGCATGACCGCGAGGGATGTACTCAGCTCCGCAAATGGTGCAGCCGAGGGCACAGGCAAGGCGGCCGGGTTTCGGCACCAGTGTAACACTGTTCATTGCGTAGGAAGGAAGACAGCAGGGTCGGCTGTTACTACTGACTGTTTTTTATTTCAACAAAAGACTGATACAAAACAAAGGGGCATGGAAAATAATAATCAATAACACAAATCCTGTGGTCCAGGAGTGTAGCAGCCAGTAGTCCTTCTCTCTCTCTCCCACTCCTGTTTCTCCTGGTGTTTTATACTCTCCACGCCAATTACTGCAACAAGAGACAGGTGTCCGTTATTTGCGCTTAACCCACTCACTCACTGCATGTCTCCTGACGCTCTCCTCCGCTGCAGGGTTCGCTAAACCACGCCCCCCCTGCCACAAATATATTGTCTTTTTGTGGCTTAATATTCACAGACACTAGTCCATATCACATTTTGATTAAAAAAATGTGGAATATTTCATCCGTGTTGCGTTTTTATGACTGGATTCTATGAACCAGTCTGTTTTCTGCATCACGGAAAGTATAGGGCCATATGTCTCAGAGTAGGCTAGTCAGTGCAATTTGGGAAATAAATTAATTAAATCTGTATATGGATGTGTGTAAATATTCAAATGTAATCCCCTTTTTAATCGTTAAAATGTTCATAAGTAACTGAAATTTAATTACAAATTTTTTTTTATTAGTAACTGTAACTGATTACAGTTACATTTATTTTGTAATTAAATTAATGCTGTTACATGTAACTAGTTACTCACATTGGTGAAAAGCGAGGTGTGCTCTGATTTGCCAACTATCCAGTGGTTTGTGCTTGGCCAAATGTCTCAAGCATGGGATTGAAATGTTACACCCCTTGCCATACTGTGATGCGTGTCCCAGTCAGAGCACTGGCGTGACAACACAAAAACCAATTGACATCAACCAGTGTGACATCATATACCTCTGTAAATAAATAAAAATTTGAATTCATGTCTCATACTTCAATGCACTTTGAATGGAACACATACATTCACTTCGAACTGGAATCATGGAGGAATTTCCCTGTGATGTCCACTTTGCAGGGCACTTATGTTCGAATAGAACAAACGTCTGAAGCATAAGAGAAACATAAAAAATGTGCAGAGCGGTGGGGTGTGAGGACTGGAATTGAGAACCGCGGCTCTACACTGATCAAAACTCACATTTGAATCATCAGTGGCAAATCCTTTACATATGTAAACGTACTTACAGACTGTGAGTCAGAAGCGCCGGCATTGTAGTCTTCTTTCCCAGGATCAGGAAACAGTCCTCCGTAAAATGCATTGCACACATCTGAATATCTGGATTGAACTGTTGCTACCACTGATTTCTAGTTGTGTCCTCTTTTGGAAGACCAAACAAAGTATTTTCACTTTCACAACGAAACAGCATGAATCAAAGGTTAAGCCTTTTTTCTTTGCGTGAAAATTTGGGCGGGGTTATGCAAATCTTCTCCTATCGTGATGTAGACGTGGGGGCATCTTTAAACGGGACATATTAGTAGGGTGTGGATGAGTCTTAACTTTATAAAGAATATCTCATTGGGTCTGAGTCTTTGTAACTTTAGGGATCTTATCTATTCGCAAACAGCTTGTAACACTCCAAAGAGAAAGTAAAACTTGAAATTGCATCATATGACCCTTTTAGATAAAATTTTTTACATAGACTATTGTAGTTTTAATATTGTATTGTATTTAAGGTCATTCAGGAGTTGGTGACAAAGGCCTATAGCATCAGCACAAGGGGACGAAAAGCTGTTTAACTGACTTTAAATCAAATAAAGTGACTTTCTGATCATAAGAAATAGTTTTTTATAACTGTCTTTTCACTGAAAAATGTAAAAAAAAAAAAAAATTGGTTCCCACAAGGAATATGAAGCAGCACAACTGTTTTCAACATTGATAATAATCCAAAATGCTTCAAATCAGCATATTAGAATGATTTCTGAAGAATCATGTGACACTGAAGACTGGAGTAATGATGAAAATTCACCTTTTATCACAGGAATAAGTTACATTTTAAAATATATTAATATAGGAAACTATTCTTTCACAATATTCTTTTATTTTTATGTATTTTAATTTTATTCAATACATTTTTTTTATTCTTCCAGCTGTTCAGAGCAGATCGCAATACAAAATCACTCCAACTTGTCACATATTGACACTTGGTCAAGACACTTTGGTGTCATTTCTCAACATGTAGGGTCCTCCATTGCTTTAAATAAGGAACCCTTAGCGTCAATATGCCGACGCAAAAGCCTTATCGTCATGATTAAATTACATACATATACATATACATATATTGTATGTTGGGGTGCGATTTTTCAATGTAAACAGTCACAACAGTTTTATTTATATTAAACTATTTACACATTTATGAGAAGGTCACCCAACCCCTGCCCCTAAACCTACCATTTGTCAATTAGACACAACATATAACAGGCAGATACAACTAGTGTCATGGACGTTTAAAAGGGTAGTCTGATACTACAAGCACATTTACAAGTTGTTTGAACTGAAATGTGTGTTGGCAGTGTTTATTATTATTATTATTATTATTATTATTATTATTATTATTATTATTATTATTATTATTTAAACATTAGTCTAAATAAGCTGATGAAATACACAATCACTGGTACTGTGAAAGCATGTAAGCAATGACAACATTTTCATTTTGGGGTGGAGTATCCCTTTTAGCCCAAATTCTGATGCAAACTTTAAATCGTTTACAAACTTTCTGTTCTTACTTGGCATTTTGGTGCACTAAAATAATTATCTATGGTTGTTTTTTTTTTTTTTTTTTTTTTTTGTCATTTTATCTGGCCAACAACAAAAAGCCAAAGTTCATTAAAGGTCCCGTTTTTCACACTTTTTTGAAACTTTGATTGTGTTTACAGTGTGCAATATAACGTGTTCATGTTTCGTGTGTAAAAAAACACAGTATTTTTCACACAATTCACCTATCTGTATACTGCCGTTTTCACGGTCACAAAAACGGGCTGATGACTTCCTTGTTCTATAAAGTCTCTCCTTCAGAAATACGTAACAAGTTCTGATTGGGCCAGCGGTTCCTGTGTTGTGATTCGACACCAGCTTAGAGCAGGCTGACCTCCTAGTAAAGTGTTTGGAGAACAGGATTGGACTAGTTTTGAGAAGCAAGTGGGCAGGAGCATGTGCTGGAGATGTACTTATAATTACAGGAGCGTTTTTACTAATGAGATGCGCATGAAAATCGCATTCGTTTTTTAAATAATAAAATAAACTAAGCTGCGGTAGGTAACTTTTGACGCTCTAGCGGTTATTAAACAGAACTGCTTGCGTCTTGCGGAAGAACATCGTAGCCGGAACTACTTCTCTCTGTTTATGTCTATGAAGAATCACAAAGGTACTGGGTTACTCCGCCGCGGTACCCCAGAAGCAATCTAAAATAGTCAGAATATAAACACTTATTATAGGTGTACCCTAGTGATTCAGGACAAGCTAAAAACACGGTTTGGAAAATGGATTCATGGTGTACTCGCTTATTATATACATTTTTCTACATTTTGAACACAAACAAAGTTACGGACTGCAGCTCTGATTGGTTGTTTCTTACCGGGAGCGGATGACTTTCTGCAAATGGCAATAGGACACTGGGAGGAGCCAGAGGAGCATGATTTTTTTCACAGATTATCTGTCTCATATTCTACTGTCAGGACATAATGACAGGTTTAACAAATATGTAAAAAATATTTTATTTACAAAAGTTACCTACTGCAGCTTTAAAGAGAAAATAATCACTTCATCCAATGTTTAAGTGAATAAAATAGCCTTGACAGCCTTACTTACTGGACTTTGTTCTCTCTCACCGGACTCATGTGTGTGTGTTTGTGTGTGTAGGTGATGCAAAAGAGGAAAGCAAGGGAGGGGAGACTAAAAATATTTCTAAACTTAAAGTGTATTTTTGCCCTGTTTGTGTTTATGTTGTTTGACTAAAATTACAAAAAAACATTCTTATTTACAATACACAGTGTGGTTTTTGTCATATAATTTTTAGGGGAGACAACCCTCCTATGAGTTTGGCTCAACTACAAAATCAGATGTCAGAAGACTACAGAGGATGTATTGGGTTGCTGAACTGATTATTGCTGCTCCCCTGCCCACTATCCAATAACTTTATACATCCAGAGTGAGGAAAAGGGCTCAGAAAATCTCCCAGGATCCCTCACATCTAAGCCATCTCCTTTTTGGCCAGCACTACAGAGCACCGAACACCAGGACAGCCAGTCCCAAGAAAAGTTTCTTCCTCCAGGCAATCTACCTCAAGAACAGTTAAAAGTTCTCCACACTGTGCAATAAAAAGATGTGCAATACCACTTTTATTAACTTAACACTAACCTACATCTTATTCCATTCCTTGTGAAGCTTCTGTTACCAGAACAAATTCCTTGTATGATCCTCATTCTGATAAATGCAGACTTCATGAGCAGAACATACTTGTTTCAAAATGTTTTAATAAAAAATAAGGTTTTAAACAGTGCTGGAATCTTTAAATCTAATGTTCAGAGAGACACAAAAAACCAATAACTAGCTTTCCTTTCTCTACAAAGATAGCTACAGATTAAAGGTTAAAATTACATTATAACATAACATCATAATGAAAACATATGTGCTGACTTTTAAATCCTCATTTAAATAGACAGTTAACCCAAATAGTAGTTTCAGTCATTATTCATGTGAGGGTTCATGTTGGTCCAAACCTTTTTTTCTTCTTCTGAGGAACAGAAAATAAGTTGAATCAATAAGTTGGTAACTAAACAGATTTGGTACCAAACGATGTCAAAAACACATTTCCCAAAATATAATCGTGTATGTTCCACTCAAAAAAGCAAGTGATACAGTTGAGGACCGAGTTATTATTTCAATGAATTATTTGGTCCTAAACATGCTTAAACTTGATTGGTTTAGGATATTGTTAAGTGGACCTATTTTGTATGTAATTTACATGACCTCTTAAACTGTAATTGCTTTGGGTTGTTAATCAATAGTTCTCAGTGTTAAAAGCTAAGAATGCTTTAATCTGTTTCAGTAGGCAACTGCAAATCGATTTCATTCCACTCTGTAGTTTAATGACCAACAAGAAGTGGGAAAATCTCTTAAGAACAGCAGGCAACCAATTACATCTGGTCTGCCACTGAGGTAGCAAAAACAAAGGCTGTTTACGTAATATTAATAAAAGACTGTAAAATTAAAGTGCTGTTCTACTTAGAAAGTGACAGATAAAGAAAGCACTTGTTCACTTATAAATGAAACATTGCATTATTCAGACTGCTTGCTTTTGGCCTACGTGAGCAGGGACATAATCTTGTACAATCAGGCCAGAAACACACTGACAAAGGAGATCAGAGTGGCTGAGAAGAGCTATGCTAAAAAGCTGGAAAGCCATTGTTCAGCAAACGAATCTGCTTTAGTGTAAAACGTACATTACAAACTACAAGACGCCATCACCCAGCACTGAGGTGAATAACAACTGTTTGTTTCGATTTGAAACTCCTGGTCTCACACCCCACACCCTCTCTGACCAACTCCCTACACAACCATTAACACCTCCATTAACCCCCGTTTCCCCCTCTGAAGATGATATCTGTCAGATCTTTAGGAAACAGAAGAGAAGGAGCCCACCAGGCCCAAACAATGTTTCACCAGCCTGTCTAAAATCCTGTCCTGACCTGCTGGCCTCCATCTTTTCACAGATCTTTAACAGATCACTACAGCGGCAAAAAGTGCATATTCTTCTTCAAATGCTCCACCATCATCCCTATTCCATGAAACCACAAATCACAAGACTTGATTACAGAAATGTTGCACTAACATCTGTGGTCATAAAGTTGTTTGAGAGACTTTTCAACATGGGACTCACTGCATTTTATCCTACGACATCTGGACAAACCAACTTATGTGAGCATTCTGTTTGTTGACTCCAGTTCAGCTTTCAATACAATCATCCCAGCACTCCTCCAGACCTAATTTACCCAGCTCTTGGTTCCTAGCTCTGTCTGTCAATGGTTCACCAGCTTTCTGACAGTGAGACTGGGGAAATTCATGTCAGACTGTCACAACATCAGCAATGGTGCTCCCCAGGGATGTGTTCTCTCCCCACTGCTCTTTTCACATATATTTATACATATATTTATTATAGGTATGTTATTTATGTAACACATTATACATCTATTCACATTCCCTTGCACAATTTGTATATAGCATATCTGTAATATACGTACATAAACTGTCTATTTGCTTTTAGTCTATTGTGTATTGTTTTTGTACATTTATTTTTACTTACTTATTTAAATTTTGCTATCTGTGTAGTGTCACTTGTCATCCAGTCTGGAAGCTCTTGTCACCAATACAAAATACACACTTGGCAAAAAAGCTATTTCCATTTCTGATTCTAATTCATGTCACTGGTTAATATTCACACCTTACAAATAGATTTATTTATTTATTAGATTATTATTTTACATGGACATTAGGTATGTTTACTCTTCAAATTCTCATTACTGCAATACATCCAGATATACTGTAATTCTCAAATTAAAGATTCTCATTATTTTATTATAGTCTTTTTTTAATTGTTACAATAAAATACCAATATTTTTATGTTTGAAATGAACTGATACATAAATACTTCACACTTTAAATAAAACGTAAAAAATTTCATTTTTTAAAGTAATTAAGTGTATTTATTTCTTAATATTTATTGCATGTTTACTTATGAATTATGTCACACTGCAGAACATCTTTGTGTCCACTGTATTTTTTCTTCTTTTAATTATTTTGATTTTGGGATTTCAACGTTCCATTTGGGATTCAGTTATATCTTATATGTCAGTTACTGTATATAGTCTCTTGTCCCACTATACAGAGATCAAGACTCAAAAATCAGAAGGATAGAAATGCAATTTTCCATGTTTTACTTGTAAGTTCAATAATGCAACAACAGAGGGCAGCATTTCTATACAAATGAGCCCTTGAATTGAGTATAATAGCAACATCCACTTTTACAGTTATAGTGGTTTGCCACATAGTTACTCTATGATGCAAATGATCTAAACCCTGCTAAATGTATTAATATCACTATGTGCAACCACCTAGTAATTGCTTTTGGTTTTACATAAATCATTCATGCCAAATCTCAGAAATATGAAAAAAAAAACAAAAAAACATATGGAATGTGTGAACATAAGCAATGTAAGACATTCATCTTAATAAGTTTTACTGTGTGTTGTGCATCTCAGGAGGTTAACAGCCTAAAAACAGACAGAATGTGTGTGATCTCAACACGTGTGACGCATCTCTGGGCCAACTGTCACATTTGCTCATTTTCCAGATTCACAAAATCATGCAACTGATACTTACACTCCAACAAGCCATCAGTCCATTCACTCTGAGCATGAGAATGCATGCAGAAATCACTGCACACACACACACACACACACACACACACAAAAGAAAAAAACAGGTGCTCAGTACAATAAATTTTTCACGCTGAATAATTTTTGTCACCCTCATATTTGGATTGTGTTCAGAGCAATCTTTTCAAAGGCATGGAACGAATGCCATCTTTAATGGCCTTCATCTGAAATTTATATTTCTGTTATTGGTGAGATTAAAAATAAATGAATGCATAGCTGAATAATTCATAGCATATAATTTGCTGAGCTTTTGAGTCCAACATTGACATGTAGTATCCCAGCTAACAGGGAACTTTCTCTAAACATTCACTAACGTTTTTTAAAAGTTATATAAATGCCCACATGGAAAGAACCTATATGCAGTGTATATGCACATATATGATAATAGGCAAAATTGAGGTGCATATATGTGCATATACAGGAAATATAGGTCTCCTGTATCGCTTCTTCATATCCACATATAAGCCATATACATACACGATATTAATTTTATATAGCTTATGGAGCTGAGAAGAGCAAAAAGATATTTTTTTTTTATGTTCAGTTTTTTTGTCTTATTTTTGATCTTGTACTATATTTTGATCTTGAGTAAATAGATAATGTACATTTCTACATTTTGGACTTTTATTTATGTTGCCTAGCAGCTATGGATTTTAATTTTATTATTATAGGTGAACATATAGGTGCATATATACGTGCATATGTACCTATATATATATATATATATATATATATATACGTACATATATGTGTAAATATATGTGTGCATATATGTACATATATGTACATATAATATAGGAAAACGGCCAATTTTATATATGTCACATATATTAAAAACCTATATCAAAACCTATATTGAAACATATATGTTTATATAGATTTTTTCCATGTGGGCATGTTAGGACAAAATGTTCTTAAAGTAATGTTTGTGGAATTTTCTTATTACCTTATTATTCTCATTGAAAGACAACACTGAAAGAAAATCTTCTTAGAACAACATTCTTGGAACATTTTTGTAGCCTTTAAATAACATTATGATCACAGCAAGAAAATCTGTCATTTTAATGTTTTTAGAATATTAAAAATAAACTTTCAAATAACGTGATATTTTCTGTAAAGTTAGTTCAACGCCGTAAAAAATTTTTTTTGCAAGCTTTTTTTTTTGTCTCAGATTTCACATTCTTCTTGAGGTTTGGCAACACTGGTATGTCGTGTAGTCATCAGACCTACTCTGGCTGCAGGTTCAAAGGCATTCTGCCTTCAATAACATGAAGCGTAGCTGAGGAAGAAAGGAGCATTTGTCAGTCACCATGATTGAATAATTCAGCCAGTGTGATGATGCAAGACTTTGTTCACCACAAGGCCTCCATTAAGCTTTGTTACTTCTAATTTCATTGAGCAAACGGCTTTGATCCGAGCCTGTCTGAATGGATTTGGATATCTTTTGGGAAATTTTTGAGATACCGACAGCACAGCTGAGGAAGGCAGCCATTAATTTATAACTAGGATTGTAAAGCGAACATCTACAGTAAGTAGAAAAAGGAAGATTAGGGTTTTACATATAGTGCTGGCGAAGTAAATTATGCCATCAGACATCAGACTTTACATGCACAGCAGGATGTTTTTACTCATGCATCGTCTATATAAGCTTGGTAATACAAATAGTTTTAGTAATGGTGAAGTTGAATACAGTTGAAGTGTGACCTAGTTTATTTATTGTCTATGTTTAGCTTTTACGTCTGGTAATGTTTGTGAGAGGGGATTACAAGATACACACAGAAAGTTGCCCAGTGTTCATTTAACTCCACAAATTTTACACTTATCTGGTGTGTATATAAAACCACCTGGTGTTTAAGTAACACTTTCAAAAGTGTTGAATATATACCCCTCGACAGTGTACATTGTTTTACACCAAAAGTGTACAATATACTCTAGTGTACACTGTGTATTACTCTCTGCAAGAGTGTATTATACATCGATTCAAAAGGTTATTTTTTACACTGACAGAGTAAAATACCTACCACATGGGTTTATTCCAAAAATGTACAAAGATTAATTGTGCTTTTAGCACTCCGGAAGTAAGAAAAAATTCAAAATTTCCGAATGTTCAGTTTTTTTTTAAATTGTATTTATTTACAGATCATTTCAAACCCATTGGATTTGTTTTCTCAAATTCAACAGACCACAAAGAAATGCAACTCATGTCGTGTTTAAAAACATAATTAGTACAGAATGCATAAAAAACTGTGTGACACAGCATTAAAAGAACACATTTAAATTTCAGTCATTAGTGCAATTCATATTACTACTGTTAAATGCTAATGACTTGGTAATGTTAATTTTTTTTACAAAAAACAAAAGTGATATTTTGCCTCACAGTGCATCCCCCAAACATGAACAAGTGGGCCTATCTTTCTGATGCATCAGGGATAGTGGATCATGAAGTGAAGCTTGGGAATAAGACTTCTTGGATAGAGTTCTTTGAACAGCGTGGTGTTCACAGATCAAATGTTTCAGATGAACAGTCATTCCATTCGAGATGAGTGGAGAAAACACTTTATTATCTGCAGTAGAAGCAGATAATAAAGTAAACTCTAATGAGGCAAAATGTCTGGATGGCATTAAGACCCAACCCATTCCCAGCTTAGTTTTCTGAAATATTAAAATATCAATACATTGAAAAATACAAAGGCTGAGAGAGGACTTAGTCATGCAGGGGATGAGCCGTCATCCGCAGCAATGTAGTAGCCATGGATGTTACTCTTCGAAGTGCCAACTGTAAAGATGTAGGGCTGTGTTGTCTGTGTTGAACCAAGGACTTCTTCAAAACTGCAAGAGGACTGAAAACAGAAAAAAACATTCTCGTTTAAATGAATGTACACCTACACATTAATAAACATTCTACATAACATTAAGAGTAAGCGTACCTTGTGAAATCTTACTACACGATGCAAAGCTTCACGCACACAGATCTTGACAAACTTCTCATTTCTGCTAGAAGGTGGTGGCAGGAGATAGACCAGCAATAACAGGGAGGACATATCAATGTCCCAGTCTAAATGCAAAAAAAGAAAACGCAAACCATAACAAATCTATATAATCATATACCAAAATAAATAAGCTATTTTATACACACATAAAATTATTATCCTTGCTCTTGATTAGCATACATAATGAACTGCCTATACCTCCTTGACTGGTGTGGCAGTGTTCTGTAATATCTTACATGAAATATGAAATAACACCTTTCACAAGCTTAAAAACAAACAACTATCATCCAAAGAGTGTCAGGCTTTTGGTCAATAATGTCAGCAAAAAGATCTTCATCTACTTCTGTTCCAGTCTCGATAGCCCGACAGATGTCAAACTTCTGCTTGACTGGAAAGACAAAATGGAAGTTACAGAACAGAAATAGGTGAACAGGAAAAAATAAATAAAATAAATAAATATATTTTAATAAAAGAGGTCACCCATCATTTCCCTCATTTTGAAATTGACAATTTACAGCAATTGAAAAAATTAATTATGTTAACTTTGACAAATTCCGTGACTATCCATATTAAAATGTAAGTTTATATGACTGGATTTTGAGATTCCGTCTGCGTTTTCTGCTTCGTGGAAATCATAGTGCTGTGTGCGTCAAGAACCGGGTTGACCGTGTCCTCGGTACCACCGGTACTAAAAAGAGACCTGGTACTGTGACATTTACATTTTTTAGTACCGATTTGGTACTGAAGTACCGGGTTTTTTGACAACACTACATGGCAGCAGTGGCAACAGAGAGAATAAAAGTTATGCCTTCATTCTTTGCGTGAACATTTGGGCGGCATTATGCAAATCTTCCCAGATAGTGATGTAGAGATATGGAGGTGTGTCAGAACTTGTCGTTTTAGGGGGGTGCAGTTGACTGTTAACTTTTATAAACATTATCTCTTTGGATTTGAGACTTTAGTGTTTGCAACTTTACAGATCTTCTTCATTCACCAAGAGCTTGTAACACTCCAAAGAGAAAGAAAAATCGAAAATCGCATCATATGACCCCTTTAAGAAACAATGTATCATTATAATGATGCACATGCGATTTCTTTCTCCACCATTTACTTTCACTTTAGACATAAACAACAGTTTTTCGAGGATACTCTCCAAGACATAATTTTGTATGTATTTGTCGTTACAAGAGCAAGAAGAAGCAAATTCAGTTGTACACATATGCCACGCCAGAAACCTCCTACTCACTCCCTTTCAATCACCAACAAAGCCCTGGCAGGTTTAGCTGCAACCTGATCCCAAAAGGAGCCAGGACAATGAAGGTGAGTTGTAACTCCAATAGTCCAATAGTTGTAAACGCAAGGCCCAACTGGGTCAAATTGGTGGATCCTGTTATGTTTAGGGTGTGGCTGGACCTATGTCAAGCTCTGTCCACTGGCTCTGAAGTGAGCAGTCTCTTGTTAGGTCACCTTTTAGGGTCCTCAATTTCCTATATTCAGCAATATTTCTCTCACTTTTGCAAGGCAAGCAATTGTCCTCAGAGTTCTCCCAAGGTTTCTTTAAAGGTCCCGTTCTTCGTGATCCCATGTTTCAAACTTTAGTTAGTGTGTAATGTTGTTGTTAGAGTCTAAATAATATCTGAAAAATTCTAAAGCTCAAAGTTCAATGCCAAGTGAGATTAAATTAAATTAAATTTATGCATTTAGCGGACGCTTTTATCCAAAACGACTTACAGTGCATTCAGGCTATCAATTTTTACATATCATGTGTTCCCGGGGAATCAAACTCCCAACCTTGCGCTTGCTTACGCAGTGCTCTACCAGTTGAGCTACAGGAACACTAGATATTTGATATTTGAGATATTTGATTTAACAGAATTGTCCTACAACGAACGACCAGTTTGGACTACATCCCTCGACTTCCTTCATTAATAATGTCACTAGAACCATTTTTTGACCAACCTTCGCCCACAGGAATACACAAAAAAGGGGGCGTGTTCTTGTTGCACTCGCACAGAGAAGAAGGAAGAGCTGCGTTTGTAGAGTGTGTTTGTCACTAGAGCTTAGATTCTCTGCGCGAGCCCGAGCTCGAGTAAATTGTCGAGCTCTTGATAAAGCACATCACGTGTCACGCGCAGCGTCTCGTCCACTCGCAGTCTCGCATGCGTGACGCATCACACCTGCTGTGCGTGCTGTACTATTCAGTAGATTAAGTGCAACATGGAGCTTGAAGAAGCAAAGAAAAAAATTAAAACAGGAGTATTAACTTTGAGCAAGTTTGGAGGAAAATCGGAGGTATGGAAACATTTTAAACTAGTCGTAAGGGGGCGGCAACAACTGTGTTGGCTTTGTCTCGTGCATTAAATGCGGCACACATTGAATGTTTCATAAAAAAGCAACATTGTGAACAATAAGCTAAGTAAATCATGTTTTTGCTAAAGACTATGTCTGGATCTGTTTCAGAACGACATTTAAAACATAGATGGAGTACATGACTTCCATCAACACATCCAAAGCTTCACAGTCCTAAACCACTTCCTGAGCCGACATTTCAGTCAATAATGTTAGGCACTTTTGATTCATATGATGATTCATGTTTGGTGATTGTGTTATTTTACATATGCGATTTCTGCTTCTTCTTCTTCACCGTGATTCTGTACTCTTTCAGAAGATGTGTAATAGCGCCTCCTACCATAATACATTGTAAACACAAAGCCAGAAAATTCTATCAACGACAAGGACCGAGTTAAAATTAGTTCTACAGTTTGATAAATATTATGTTAGCTTTTTTGTTTAATCAACTGGAAAAATAAGTCACTATAATATGAGAAAGGATGAATGGTGCCTGATTGGAAAAATAACTTCATTATCGCTATTATACAGGAGACTACATATTGATTTCCTATAATGGAAAAACAGTTCAAATGGTAAAGTAGATGTATAAAAAACAAGCATCATGGTTTTTCTGTTGCTCAGGATAATATGAATATTTGATCATATTTCTAATTTGCTTAATCTCATTGGCAGTGTAACCCCCACAGACCACCTTTCCACCAACTTTCCAATGGTTAGAGGGTGTGTTTTTACCACAGAAAGCAACAAATTCCCTTCTAGTTAAAAAGTTTTTATCACGTTTGAAATTTGGATATTTATCTTACAAAAACGCATGGATTCGCTACAGGGGGCCTTTATTCACCCTCTGGAGCTGTTTGGGGGACGTTTTATTACAGATGCACGCACTTTATTTAACGTCTTCTGAACTGCTGACAACAAACACCCGCTTACCCCATTGAAAGACTTCTGTACAACTCTGACTGGATTATTCTGAAAGAAGAAAGTCACATAAATCTGGGATGATTCAAGGGTGAGTAGAAGAATATGGAAGTAGAATAATTTTTCATTCTTGGGTGAACTAACCCTTTAATTGCTTTGTTGAGGGATGAAACAGCTGTGTTTCATGTGAACTGGAGAACAAGGCCAGGTCTCTGGAGACGGGAATATCAGCCAGCTAGATTCCATTGCTATGGTGACAAAGATGGGGAAATACACTGGAGGAATTGCCTTTAAATAAAGTGGGGGGTGTGTGTGTTTGCGCATGCCTTCAGATGCACAGACTGACTGCAAACACTCAAAAAGCACATGCTGTACTACTGTTACTGCAGGAGGTAGAATCTATACTGTGCACAGTATGTGGATTTTCTGAATGCTTGGAATACTCTGATGACCTATTTTTTAAATATGAAGTACACAACTTATGCAATATCCCACAATGCACTTGACCTGACCTTTCCTTTCCAGTATGAAAAAAATTTAGCAGAATAAGTATCATCCATTTTAAATATCTTACTTGTCTTAATTTTTGAACAGACAAAATTTTACATAGAATTGGATTAAAAATGTGAAATGTAGGTATCTGTTAAATAAATAAATACAAACGAATGAATGACTGAATGAAAATGGACTTGTCATTTTCTTCCAGGACCTTATCAATTAATTTTACAAACACTTCTGTTAACCCTAAAACACAATACAATTATTGAAGTGTAAAATTCAGATTAAAATATATGTACAAAAAAATCCTTCCTTCACTGTGGCCTATTTTTACAGTTACCTATTTTTAACAGCATATACTGCTATGTATGATGTCAGAACCCGGAAGTTGCGATGGTTGCTTCTAAATATTCCTATGTGGTTTTATAATGTTTTTATATTAATTTATGAGTTAAATAAAGCCTTTGTTAAACACAACATGATGATGCAGTACTTTGCTGTTTTGTTCTACAACATAAACTGCACACACTCACACACACACACACCGAAAACACGAATTTTGAAGCAAGTATCACCTTTTTCTACAACAATATGAAGCAGGACAACTGTTTTCAACATTGATAATAACCAGAAATGTTTATTGAGCAGCCAATCAGGATATTTTAGAATGATTTCTGAGTCTGAAGGATCATGTGACACTGCAGACTGGAGTAATGATGCTGAAATAAATTACATCACTTAAATAAATTAAATTTTTGAACAGATTCAACATAAAAAAAATAAAAATTGTTTTTAATAATAATCTAAAATATTAAGGTTTATTTTTCTGTCTAATAAATGCTGGCTTGGTGAGAATAAGATACTTTCATATATATATATTATTTATTTATTTATTTATTTTTACCTCACCAACCCAAAATATTTTATTATTACAGTACTATAATTACACTGCACAGTCATTTTCAAACAGTATGTTAATATAGCATTCCAAGCACAGTCAGCTTATTCATTCAACAGCATAGACAGACACAAATAGGCAAGACTATAAAATGAAATGGGCTATCATTAAACATCAGGGACACACACACACACACAAGCAAATTGTTTTTTGGGAGCATATTTATTCATCTTTAAGTTACTTCCAAAACAATTATTTTATTTATTTTATTTGTTCTACGCCAAAAAAAAAAATATAAAAAAAAATGAAAGAAAGAGAGAGAGAGAGAGAAACATTTCTGAATTGTCTTCATCGAGCTTATGTCCAAATATTATAATGACAGTTCATAGTCTTTTAAGTGCACTAAATATAAATACATACATGCATACATACATAACCATAGAAGTAGTGTTGTACATAGAATTTGTGTTTTTAATGGTTTCTAAAGTCATGAGAAATTGAAATTATTATTTAATGAAAATCTTACCCTCCTAAATGTGAAAATAAAATGTGTGGTGCACTAAGCAATATTTGAAATTTTTTTATCACAGTGTCGGACCCAGTCCCAAAACACACTCGCAGCCTATCCGCAGTAAGGGGCATGTTTAGTAATGATAGAGAGAAGAGAGCGCTCAGTAAGTGCACAGGATGGATATTACCAGATTGACTAGATAGCGAGAGATGGCAGATAAAAAAAAGGAACAAAACATCACAAGGGTGAACGATGATGGGTTAGTATCAGACAGGACCTGTGTAAATATTGAAGTAACTTTCCAGTGATGGAGAGAACTCAAGGAGCTGGAAGGGCTGTGATCAGATGCCGAGGTTGCTTTGTTTCTTCTTGATAGATGAATTATGTTTTTCTTTGAATTACCATAGCAGTTATTGATGACATACTACCCTCGTGTGTGAATCCCTCTATACTTCCACCGCTTCCACTGCTGTTGACGGCACTAAAGAAAGAGGTTATAGCAAGCTCCCCCCACTGAAGCAGTGGTCACTGCGCATCTGTGCCCTCCATTTGCTCATGCAGCACATCCATCTACGCCCTGCAGGACTTCCTCATCCCTCATTCTGCACTATTTATAATACTAATAGCAATTATAATGAAATCAGTTTCATAAGACGTATTAGAGAAGCATGATTTTGACGTCTTTGTTTCCATTGCGATGGATTCTCCAGAGCGCATGCTGTTAAAAGCCCTTTCACACGAGCACAGTATGCGGTAAACAAACCTGCGCAGTTTAAAACATCACATTTGCCATTTGAACACGAGACTCTCCAGATGTAGGGCTGAATGGGAAAGTTATCAATTCACTGAAAGTGGCAACTTATGCTCATCACACCAATGCTATTTCCTCCAGTGAAAATCTAGCCCTTTACACATATTTACGCATACTTTATAAAACGATTATGTTGGTATTTTCATTTGAAATTTTTTATATTTAAAAATCGGCACCGGTATCGTAAAAAACCCAATCAATACCCAACTCTAATCAGTACACAGTCCTTCCATTCGGATAGTCCTTGGACCCATACTCTTTTACGAAGTGCATAGACAAGGCTTTTTCCCCTCTGAGACAGATGGGAATCCACATTTTGAACTACCTCGACGACTGGCTGGTTTTTGGCAGGTTTGAATGGGAACTCATTGCTCACAGGTCACTGCAGACCTGCGAGTGCAACTAATACCTTTTTTTCTAAGGCTAGAGCTCTGTCTACAATATCTTCTCTGACTGCTGTGCAGCACAGAATGAGGACCTGTCCGCTTCTCGGCCTTTTGGCTAAGATCAAGTGTAGTATCTGTTCTTATCAGTTTAATATCTGATACGTCCCCCATCCGGGGACTACTTAAGGGGAAGTTGTGGCCTAATGGTTAGAGGGTTGGACTCCCAATCGAAGGGTTGTGGGTTCTAGTCTCGGGCCGGACGGAATTGTGGGTGGGGGGAGTGCATGTACAGTTCTCTCTCCACCTTCAATACCACGACTTAGGTGCCCTTGAGCAAGGCATCGAACCCCCAACTGCTCCCCGGGCGCCGCAGCATAAATGGCTGCCCACTGCTCCGGGTGTGTGCTCACAGTGTGTGTGTGTGTGTGTGCTCACTGCTCTGTGTGTGTGCATTTCGGATGGGTTAAATGCAGAGCACAAATTCTGAGTATGGGTCACCATACTTGGCTGAATGTCACTTCACTTCACTTTATGAAGTGACCCATGTGCTAACTTTTCTACAAGAGTTGTGGGATTAGGGCACCCCTTCAACACTCAAAGTGTACGAGCCCTCCCTTTGAGCCACCCCAGTCAGCCAACTTATGGCCCCTGTCACAGAAATCACAGAAAGCTTTCTTTTGGCTTGAGCTTTGGCAAAGTGAGGGGGTGATCTGCAAGCACTGTCAGTCAGTGCTTCCTGTTTTGAGTTTGGTCCTAACGACTGTAGAATGTAGAATTGTCCTCAAACCGCGACATGGTTATGTGCCAACAGTGCTCTCCACTCCATTTAGAGCACAAGTCATCAGCCTTCTAGCACTCCCCAATCCAGAGGGTGAGCAGGGTCCAAATCCACTCTGCCTGGTTCGGGCTCTTAGAGTGTATGTCGAGCACTCTAGCCTGTTAAGACTCTCAGAACAGGTCTTTTTGTGCTTCAGAGGCACTTCTAAATGGCTGCCGGTTATGAAGCAGAGACGGTTTCACTAGATAGTAGATGGTATAACCTTGGCTTTATGCCTCAGCAGGTTTGCAGTGCCCTATAGGTGTGAGGGTCCAGTGGTTCATGCAGTTAACATGCACAAATCTTCCGTCTTCCACTCTTGTTTTGACGGACTGAAACCAAATTTTATTAACATTAAAAAAGTTAGAGGATTTCTCAGTCCAATGTTGATACAATATTTATTATTGGCTTGAAAGCTCTTTAAATTAGTTTTTTATTTATTAATTTTTTCTTTTTTTTAAGAAAATTATTCATCAGATGATTGCCTGTTTTAAACAATCTGTTGTGTTAATAATGTTGCTCATTAGTAATGGCTACAAACTGTAGCTTCCACCACACACGCAAAATAGCTGGAGCAGCTTCTTTTTGTTTACGGACACGATATAACCATGTGCAGATGAATTTTGTGAAATTTACATTTCATGCGAAATACATTATAAATTAAGGAAAGGAAGGAAACAGTTTTAAACACTAATTTATGGAAGGATTTTTCAGACAATTTTCAAAAGGAATTGCAAATTGGATTTTCAGTTGCGTTTTCTCTATGTGGATACATTATAGTACAAATGCAGATGCAAATCTTGCATTACCGTACCTAACTCTGTTAGGTGATGGAGTTGTTGTCAGCTCGTATAGTGTGTGACCACCTGTTGAGGATCATTTACGTAATGTGAACACCACAACGTTTTTCAGGCCGACAGCAAGTCATGTAGTTTGAACAGCACATTGATCTGCCAACGTTTAAGTTGTGTAATGTTTAATGCACACTACATTACTGTTTAAAAAGAGGTGGCAAATAGATAGGCTAATAAGAGTAGAAGGAGAGCCGAGTCTGTTTACTCTCATGCATCGTAGTGTAAACAGTGAGAGATCTTGAGACAGGTGAAAAGCGTTTGGTTAATAGTGAATATTTGCCTATTGTGTGTACTGTTGTGGCTCCCACTGGTAGCAGGGGATGGTGAAAAAACGATGGAATTATTTATTGTGTAAGGTGCCAAGAATAGAACGTGACCCGGGTTGCACTGTCCATAGTCCCGCCCCTGACACTGATCAACAGGTCTACATGCAAGGCATAGAAAACACAATTTGGTCTGGAATATCCTTCCTAATTTTTATTTTCCAATAAATGAAATTGTTAAAGCTGCAGTATGGATCATAATTTGCTTAAAATTTTAACAAAGACAAACAGTTCAGGCATTTGTTGACTCTGTGAATTAATTACAAAAAAAATTAAATCATACAGTAACTTAAATTAAATATCTTAATCAACTAGGTAAGCATCTTCATTATTATTCAGTCAATGATTAGATGTTACCATTCAAAGGGCTTTACATAAACATTAATTTAGCAACATTTAGCAGAGCCTGTCCTCCAACAAAAAACGACCATATAGGTTGTTTGTGCAAGCACCTCATTATGACCTATATTCACGTTTTAAAGTTAAGCGCCCTCTAGCGGGCGTAAAAAAATGACAGTTTCGTGCTTGCGTCTGTCGTCATGAAATGACCCCTAAACCTAACCCTCACAGAAATCATGCTAAATTATGATTTCTTGAGCATATACATTTTATGTGAACGTCCGTTCTCTGGGATTGAACCCGTGATAGCATGATTACAAATCAAGGTATAACGCAATAATCTACAAACGGAGCTGCACGAAACACAAACCAGAGAGCAAGTAAAAGAGTACAAAACATTAATATGAAAATGACCTTTTGCCGATAGGGGCACAATTGTAGTATACGCTCTGATGGGTCATATTTCAGGGATTTGGACAAACGACCTATACGAGCGTATTGGTTGGAGGACAGGTTGTTTAGCATGCTGCAGCAAAGAAACCCAATATATAAGGAAAGGGGAACAATTCTCATCATTAACTATTTACTACGAAGTTTGGTATTTTATTTCCTGACCCATGGTCTGACCAGGGGCACTGCACAAGATCCTGGGCCCTATGCACAGGCAGTCCTAATGTCCTGTAAATCACTTCTTTTACAAGTCAAGTTTTGTCTGTCATGAATCATTTAATGTAAATTAAATATTTCGATATTTTTAGCTTCAAAATTAAATGGAAGGAAAATTCTAATTTAAACAAGGATGAAGAACCATGCTGCAATCAATTTAAATTATAGTTTTACTTTTCCCAGTGTTGTTGTAAGTTGATATCCTATTGTTGGATAATAGTTGCCTTTTATTTATTTTTTTCAAGGTGAAAGACTGCTTCCCTCACTTCCTCACATGTCCCAAGATACAATGAGAAAATTAGCATTGATTTCTGTGCTACACTTGATCAATGTGATTCCCATCCCGAACGATCCAATGAGATTCTGTTTCTGGTTTATGCCCATTTTCTTACACCTCTTCTTTTACCTAATAAATCCCTTTTACATATTGTGTACACGGAGCAGCTCATCAAAGAACTGAGTCTCCTTCTGCTGAAGTTTCCCAGGCTTTGGCCCTCAGTTGTTTGAATGCCCTGGTTGTATGGAACCAAATGGATCTGCAGGAATTAGCTTTACATCACTTGCTTTCAAGTGGATCCTCTGCAGTGAATGGGTGCCGTCAGAATGACGCTGATTAAAAACATCACAATAATCCACACCACTGCTGCCCATCAGTTAATGTCTTGTGAAGCTAAAAGTGCATTGTTTCCGTAAAAATAAATAAATAAATAAAACATTAGGTCCAAATCAGGAGAGGAATACTGAATGCACAGATCAAGCATCGTTTTCAAGAGAACAAACTAACCAAAACAATTCAAAAACAAATATGTGGGTTGATTATCATATGAGAAAACTGGCAATGGATTTCCCTGAAGGAAGTGTTATGGATTATGTGCTACATAATTGCATATTTTGGCCAAAAGCCACAAACATGCAGCTTTTTACATTCCACAAGATGTTAACTGATGGACTGGAGTGGTGTATATTACTTGTGGATTATTGTGATGTTTTTATCAGCTGGTTGGACTGCATTCTGACGGCACCCATTCACTGCTGAGGATCTACTGTGCAAGTGATGCAATGCTACATTTCTGCAAATCTGTTTCCATGAAGAAACAAACGTATCTACATATTGGATGGGGTTAGTAAATCTTCAGCAGATTTAGATTTTTGGTCAAACAATTCATTTTATTGCAAATTAATATGTATTATGCTAAAGTACTTCTTTTTCACAGGTGCTTTCGAAACTCCTATACCCCAGGTGTGTAATTCTCCTTCATTGCGTTATGAACATGAATGATGTTCTGTATGTCTTGTTGAGAAGAGTGGTGCTGTTATTTGTAATATTTGGAGTGGTAAATTTATCCAGCGAACAACACAACTGGCAAAAAAAAAAAGAAAAAAAAAAAGATACAAATGAAAACACAAAAATCACTCCTAACAAGCACCAATTTACAGTGAAATGATTTAGACTGTGTCTGGGAGTTTTGCTTGGGCAGCACAACTCACTTTTTCTGAGTTGTCTCATGACTTCATGTTAGTCATATGCATTCATGACTAAATGATTTGTCAGTATTCACTGGGTTGATATCACCCTATCATATTCTCAAATAGCTGGCTTCATATTCTGCAGTCTATTAAAATGAGGCACATAAAATGTAAACCTAGAGCTCAGAGTACTCAGTATCTTATCTAATCAATATGACTGGCTTTTTATCAACAGTG
This sequence comes from Carassius auratus, assembly GCF_003368295.1. Classification (NCBI taxonomy): domain Eukaryota; kingdom Metazoa; phylum Chordata; class Actinopteri; order Cypriniformes; family Cyprinidae; genus Carassius; species Carassius auratus. The sequence goes on from NC_039277.1 coordinate 2,188,586, forward strand.
TGCTCAAGGTAAGTGCACGCAGAGAAAAACAGTGAGCAGAGACCAACCTTGCAATTATTCATTTGGTCCTCTTTGATTTTGTTCTGAAGGCCTTCACGTCCTTCTTGAAAATGTCTTCTTTTTACCAATGGCTTTAAAAACGTGAAGACTGAATTTTCTAGCCATCTAAAAAACCTTTCATGTTGCATAATGGATGCATTCTTGCCTTGGTTCACAATGCAACTACAGGATAAATAAAATGAGTCCGAATTTCAAATCAAGTGAATTCTAGTCTTACAGGCAAAAGACATCTACATATTTAAACCAGAAAAAAATATATAATGTGAAGTGTCTGCAATTGCAAACATATCACTCAAATAATTTAATGATGTGTTTAATAACATGTTCTTTGACTATGTTTTATCATAACATCAATGTCACATCCACACAAGGAGAGGAGGAGATGGGTAAGTGTTTACGTGAAGCTTTATTAACATAGGACTTTTAACAGAGCAAGTAAGTGTGGTCACAGACGAAGAATCTTCAAGCACTGATCACATAGGTGAGTTCAAGCACAAGGCTAGGCCAGACAACAAAGAGTCACTTCCCTTAATCGCTGTGTCTGAATCTCCACAGAGTCACAATATGATCCACAAGAAGCAGGTAGAAGATCCATAAGAGCGTCCATGCAATCTCGATTCCAGCCGGTGAGTGAATGAGTGAGGTGAGTATTTAAAGGTGTGGTAATTGCTGGTGCAGGTGCAGGTAATCAGTATTCAGGTGACGGTTCACGTGAGCGGTGCATGGGAGATTGAGTGGATGGTGACTGGCAATGGTGACTGGGGCTGAGGGAACGAGCTGAGGGTGTGACACTACCCCCCCCCCCCCGGGTGACTCCAGGAATCCTAGAGCGACGACGGGGACGACCACGACCTCTGGGAGCCGGGCGGTCTGGGTGTTGTCGGTGGAAATCTTCGAGGAGAGCCGGATCCAGGATGTCATTGCGTGGTACCCACGACCTCTCTTCGGGACCGAACCCCTCCCAATCTATGAGGTATTCCAGGTGGCCGTCCCGCCGCCGGGAGTCGAGGATCTCTTGGACCTGGTAGATGTTGTCTCCGAGGATCTCGGGTTGGTCTGGAGGGGGAGGCGGTTCTGGTTCTGTGGAGGAAGGAGAAACTGGATCAGTGTGACGTTTTAGCAGTGAGACGTGAAACGTGGGTGAGATCCGGTAGTGTGGTGGTAGGTCCAGGCGGTAGGTGACGGGATTTATCTGAGAATGGATGGTGAACGGCCCTATGTAGCGGGGACTCAGCTTTTTGCAGGGCAGTCGGAGGCGGATATCCCGAGTGGAGAGCCAAACCTTGTCTCCAGGTAGATAGACGGGATTAGGCGATCTGCGTCGGTTAGCGGTCTCTGTATGCCTCCGAACTGCCCGTTGGAGATGGACGTGAGCTGAGTCCCACACCCTCTCGCTCTCCTGGAACCAGTGATCTACCGCGGGCACTTCAGAGACTTCTCCTGACCAGGGAAACAGCGGTGGTTGATAGCCTAAAACACATTGAAAAGGGGTTAAGCCTGTAGTGGTTTGGCGAAGGGAGTTTTGGGCATACTCAGCCCACGGCAGATACTGGCTCCAGGTATCCTGGTGTTGGGAGCAGTAAGTACGGAGGTACCGTGAGATCTCTTGGATCTTCCGCTCGGTCTGGCCGTTGGTCTGAGGATGATATCCAGAAGATAAACTGACGGATGTTCCGAGGAGTTGGAAGAACGCTCGCCAGACCCTGGAGATAAACTGAGGTCCTCTGTCCGAGACAATGTCCTCTGGAGTGCCATAATTCCGGAACACGTTGGTGAAGAGGGCTTCGGCGGTCTCGAACGCTGTGGGAAGACCCTTTAATGGGATTAGTTTGCAGAATTTAGAAAAACGATCAACAACAACTAGAATGGTAGTGTACCCCCTTGAGGGGGGAAGGTCAGTGGCGAAATCCACCCCTAGATGGGTCCAGGGTCGGCGAGGAATGGGCAGTGGTTGTAATTTACCCACGGGAAGTTGACGAGGTGTGGTGGTAACGGCGCAGACCGAGCATCCGAGGATGTACCGGGTAACGTCACGAACCATGTTAGGCCACCAGTACTTCTGCTGGATGAGCGAGAGGGTTCGCCTGCTGCCAGGGTGTCCTGAGCCAGGTGACGTGTGCGTACTTTCCAGTAGGGGGAGTCGCTGGTTGGTGGGCACGTACATTAGACCCGTGGGTACCTCCGGAGGTGCAGGCTCCTCGAGGGTGGCGGCTCGAATTTCCTCGTCGATCTGCCAGAGGATAGGCGCGAGGAAAACGGAGGGTGGTAGAATTGAATCAGGCTTGTTGGTGTCTGGATCTGGTGAGTACATACGGGACAGGGCATCTGCTTTAGTGTTCTTGTGACCGGGTTGATACGTGATCTGGAAATTAAAGCGAGCAAAGAAGAGTGACCACCGAGCCTGACGAGCATTGAGTCTTTTGGCATTCTGCAGATATTGGAGATTTTTGTGGTCGGTGACAACAGTGAATGGGAACTGAGCTCCCTCTAGCCAGTGCCGCCACTCCTCAAGGGCGAGTTTAATGGCCAACAACTCACGGTCTCCGATTCCATAATTGCATTCGGCAGGAGAGAGTTTCTTAGAGAAGTACGCACACGGATGGAGTGAGCAAGGTTCACCAGACCTTTGGGATAGCACGGCTCCAATGCCGTGATTGGCCGCATCCACCTCTACTACGAAAGGCTTGGACGGGTCAGGATGTCGAAGAATGGGCGCTGAGGTGAAGAGGTGTTTAAGATGGCTGAAGGCCTCTCGAGCTTGGGGTGTCCAGCGCAGCCGGCGCTGACCTCCTTTTAGGAGGGATGTTAGAGGAGCAGAGTGCAGGCTGTAGTTCTTGATAAAGCGCCGATAGAAATTGGCAAAGCCAAGGAATCGCTGTAGTTCTTTCACCGTTGTGGGTTCCGCCCAGTTGGTCACAGCATCTACTTTGGCTGACTCCATCTGAACTCCCTCCGCAGAGATCACGTATCCGAGGAAGGAGACGGTAGTGCAGTGAAACTCACACTTCTCAGCTTTTAGGTAGAGGTGGTGGTCTCGGAGTCGTTGTAAGACGTGGCGGACATGGGTTTGGTGTTCTTCTATGTTCCGGGAGTAGATCAGGATATCGTCTATGTAGACAATGACGAATTGGTGGAGATAATCACGGAATATTTCGTTCATGAAACTCTGGAAGATGGATGGACTGTTAGCAAGCCCATAGGGCATAACCTGATACTCGTAGTGCCCGGCAGGGGTGATGAAAGCAGTCTTCCACTCGTCTCCCTCTCGGATACGGATCAGATTGTAGGCACTGCGGAGGTCGAGTTTGGTGAACACCTTGGCTTCACGCAGTTCCTCCAGAGCCGCCGGAACGAGTGGTAATGGGTAGGCGAACTTGACGGTGGCGTCATTTAGCACTCGATAGTCGATGCATGGTCGAAGTCCGCCATCCTTTTTGGGCACGAAGAAGAAACTGGATGCAGCTGGAGATGTGGATGGTCTGATGAACCCCTGATCGAGAGCCTCCTGGATGTATTCCTCCATCGCCACCTGCTCAGGACGGGAGAGTGGATATATCTTCCCATGTGGTAGCTTGGCACCTGGCAGCAGGTCGATACAACAGTCCCAGGGCCGGTGTGGTGGTAATCGGGTGGCTTGTTCCTTGCTGAACACATCGGAGTAGGAGGAGTAAAGGGCAGGTCTTCCTATGGAGGTGGAGTGCAATTGAAGGTGCGGTGGCTCGGACTGTGAACTCTGGACTGGTGAACGGTGAATGTGACTCTGGCATCCCGGATCCCATGCCTGGATCTCCCCTGTGCTCCAGTTGATTCGTGGGTTATGTTGGGCCAGCCACGGCCTACCCAGGACGACGTCAACGGTAGCGCGAGGAAGTACGAGGAGGGCCAGTTGTTCCCGGTGTCCGTGGGGCAGAACGAGTTCCAGCTCGTGGGTCCTTCTAGTTATTTTGCCTCCTCCTAACGGTGATCCTTGGATGGTAGTGATACGGTAGGTGGTCTCATTCTGGGTGATGGGTATACGGTGCTTGGTTACGAAGTGAGATGAGATGAAGTTGCTTGCGGCTCCGGAATCCACCAGGACATGGATGGGAAGATTACGTGAGTTAATTGTTATCTGGGCTTTGATATGAGGTATGTGAGATACAGATGGGGTAATGGAAACTGTACTCACCATTGGGCGAGGCGGACGGACCGGGCAGGCGTGGATCAGGTGAGTGGCCTCGCCACAGTATAAACACAGCCGCTGCTGGATGCGGCGTCTCCGTTCAGAGGCATCTAGGCGGTAGGAGTCGGTGATCATGGGTTCCTCCTGGTTTCGTTGAGGCGAGGGCGTTCTGGTTGATGGAGAGATGGTATATGAAGCCGGGGAGGCACAAGCCGAGAGGTGCTGAGCAACATTTATAGTTTTTCTGATGAATGTCTCGAGATCGACATTATCGTCGTAAATGACCATTTGCTTTCTGATCTGGGGCTTTAAACCTTTACGGTATCCAGCTAGCAGGGCAGTTTGGTTCCAACCACTGGTGGCGGCTAATGTCCGGAAACGGAGAGTGTAGTCGTGAATTTCCGTGGCTCCCTGGCGGAGATTTAAGAGTTCATCATGGGTTGAAAGAGGAGTTAGAGCCACCCCGAACCCTTCCTGGAGGTGGGTGGCGAAGGCATCGAATGAGGATAGAACCGGACTCTGGGAGTTCCAAAGAGCCTCCGCCCATTGTAGCGCTCGTCCGTTGAGGAGAGAGATCACAAAGGCGACTTTGGTGGCCTCATTGGGGAATTTACTGGTATTCGCGTTGACGAACAGTGAGCACTGCAGAATAAACCCACTGCAGCCACTCGGTTCACCCGCATAGCACGCGGGACGTGCAAGGGGCGTGCTGTTGGTGGTGGAAGCACTAGTTTCGGTGGGTGGTGAAACTGACTGTAATACTTGGCGGAGGGCAGTCACCATTTCGGTGAACGGGTCCGAAGCCGCTCCCTGAGCAGCAGCGTTAACATCCATGGGAGATATGAAGTTCTGTTTTAAGGGCTGGAATCCTGTCACATCCACACAAGGAGAGGAGGAGATGGGTAAGTGTTTACGTGAAGCTTTATTAACATAGGACTTTTAACAGAGCAAGTAAGTGTGGTCACAGACGAAGAATCTTCAAGCACTGATCACATAGGTGAGTTCAAGCACAAGGCTAGGCCAGACAACAAAGAGTCACTTCCCTTAATCGCTGTGTCTGAATCTCCACAGAGTCACAATATGATCCACAAGAAGCAGGTAGAAGATCCATAAGAGCGTCCATGCAATCTCGATTCCAGCCAGTGAGTGAATGAGTGAGGTGAGTATTTAAAGGTGTGGTAATTGCTGGTGCAGGTGCAGGTAATCAGTATTCAGGTGACGGTTCACGTGAGCGGTGCATGGGAGATTGAGTGGATGGTGACTGGCAATGGTGACTGGGGCTGAGGGAACGAGCTGAGGGTGTGACAATCAATAATACGATTACAATGAGAGATAGATTATCATTTGACATCACTGCTGCGATAACAACAAACCACTGTAATAAAATAATCTCTCGCTGGACATTTCAATTTGAAAGTGTCGAAAAAAAAAGGTATGGATGGAGCATGATATGTATGTGGAAACATTCATATGCAGATTTCACACACACACACATGCATGGTTAACGGACCCACTCAACTGAATCTGACTTGATTATATAATTTAGTGTATTATATTTAAATTTAGCATTGTTATTTCCCTGCGAAGACAAACCTGTGACCCACTGTACCAGATGAGAACCACTGTCTTATATAGTGAAAAAATGTTTCTATTTAACAAGATTCTTGTTTTATCATGTGCCTTTTCAGTTTGTATGCACTCAATGCCAGAACAAAGTACTTTTACTGGCAACAAATTAACTATGTTCAGTCTTATAATGTTTTGAACATGTTCTGTCTCTATTTTTCCATGTGCATCAACAACGTAAACCCAAAAGAGTTTGAAAGCAGTGATTCTTCTTTGTGCTCGACAGCAATCCTTTGCTTGAATAACCATACAGTGGTTCTGACCTCCTGGCCCTCTCATTCCCATGACATTCATTTGAAGGACAGATAATAAGACGTGAATTACCTGGCTGTTCACAACAGCTGGGACCTTATCGAGTGTGGGGGGTAGAAGGGGCTGTGCATTCTACTATCGCTGAGAGGTGAATTGGTGTCAGTTCTTCGCTGTAGGCACATATACCAAGCCTGTGGATTAGTTAACTATAGGTATGAGTATCATTCTCAACAGTTCTCAGAAAATGTATGAGTGATAAATCTTGCTTTTGAGTTTGTAATATTTATATTTCGCCTACACTGCTAACCCTAAATGAGGATAACATGTTTCAATTCTGGGACAAAAGGTTAATAGAAATCAATACCACATTGTGGCTTACCTAAGCTATCAAATGATGATGCCAGCAAGGAGATAAAAAATGCAAAGTATGTTGTACTATACTTGAGTTGTCTATAAGCTCAGCTATTTTTTATTAATTAAAAAAAAAAAAAAATCTTCGTGCACTATGTCTAAAGGAGTGAAGAGAAGAGCAATAAATTATAAACCCTTGAATGAGTAAATAATGAAAGGACATAAAAGGATGTGAGCCGGGTGAAGAAGAACAGATGAAATCTTAGTGGTGTCTTAAATCATTTGTAATTTGGTTGACTGGCTTGAATCTTACTGCACACTGTTTTTTTTTTATTATTGCTAAAATTTGTATGTAAGTAACGTTTGAATTTGTTTCTTTTTTTCTTACAGGTTTCTTTTATTGATTAATTTGAAAGACATTGCTTCATTTAGGGGGCATTTACACCATACCATTTTCATCTAAAAATGGAAAACGTTTCATGCATTTTGACCATTCATTTACATGATGGCTACAGTTAGGGGTCCTAAAAAAGAAAACTGGTTTCAAAGTGCAAGTTTTTGAAAATGATTCCGCTATTGTCTCCTTGAAAATGGCAAATCATGTGCATGTATTAGGTGTTCAGTCTATATGTGCACAGGCACATAATGTTTCTTTACAATGTGACATCGCCAGCTACTGCTCTGGCATAATATATCAGGGTTTGTAGTCATTTTCGATGATCTGTGAATGGGAATCATTTTGACAACATTGTCATCTGCTTGGTAAAGTTTGCTAAAACACACAATTATTATTATTATTATTATTATTATTATTATTATTTTAAATTAAATTGTCTGTGGGTGCGGTTTAAAAGTAATTGGTTTGTGTTTATCGGCATTTTACACCAGCTGAACGCAACTCGTTCAGTAAGAATTTTGAATTGGAATTATGTATTTTATAACAATATTTTGCTGCCTATACCTGCCAGCCTTCATTATTATTATTATTATTATTATTATTACAGTTCATCCCATTTAATAATAATAATGATTTATTCATTGTTGAGTGCAGCCCTGGCGACCTGTAAAGTTGCAGTTTTTGCATGATTCACATATGAAATAGTTACATCTTCCTTTGATATTGGGTTATACATATCATGTAACATATGAGTTGATCAGAACTGATCAAAACTAACTGCTGAAGCTAGTCCAGCCAGACCTCGACTCAGTCTGACCAATGTTCGCTTGATATGTTCTGACTGAATCTTTCAAAGCACTTGCATTTTTTCATCACCTTGAACTTCATTTTCTTGTCAACAGTTCGTTCCGTCTGGCCTGTAGCATAAAGTAAATCCATTGCATAGTGGTTCTCTAAGGTTCTCTGTAGTAATACAACTAGGCACATAAGAGAAAAAAATATATAAAAGCAAATTCTCTCATTTGGATCCTGCGGACATACCATATTCTTGTCAGCCATAACACTGTATTTTAATGCTGGAATAAACACTTGCCCCATGACCTCCAAAATTATATCATTTGATGCCCTCATTTGAGACAACAAAAATCATGCTGAAAAAAAACCCTCTAAGGCTATACATAAAAATCATATTCATATAACTTGCTTAACCTCTATCTGTCACCCACTAATAATTCAGTCAGTCTTTCCAAACTGACAGAGATGGGCATATGCAGGTCAGTGCTTTTTGTTTTGTATCTTGGATTGTCATCCTGTTCATCCTTGGGGGTACCACAGGGTTCAGTACTTGGACAGATAATTTTCTCCCACTGCTTGGAATAATCATCAAATTGCACAGCTGTTCTTAACTTGACTATGCTAATGATACTCAACTACATTTAACACCACTTTTATTTTGTCATGAAAGATATCCCTGACTTATCTAAACAGTTGTTAGTCATTGTTAACATCTGTTACTAGACAACACACAACACACAACTATCTCTCACAGCCTTGTTTTTGAGCCTCATGTCATCAAGGGATTACTGCAGGAACTGGTGGAACGGTCCTTATAACTCAAACTTTTTAAAATCTAATTTCATGTCATATTACTGGTCTCTTCTTCAATTCACAGAGGAAAATAATAATAATAATAATAATAATAATAATAATAATAATAATAATACAAGTACACACAATTGCACCACTAATTCCCTCTACTCATTGTCTTCAACAGTTTATGGACCCACCTTGGCTAAATTTTAGTTCATTACCAATAAGGTTAGATAATCATTCTATTTGTTATTGCCACAATGGAGGTTGAGGCCTTGGTTGGCGAACTTTATGTAATTGGCTTTATTAACATAATTTATTGTCTAGCCATCATGATTCATTATGATTTTTATATAACTAATAAATTATGCACAAAGCAGAACTATTCACAGTACTCCTAACATAAATCACTTTATACCACAGAAAACCACATGACTGGTTTCTTGAGGGAATTTATTATTAGTTTATTTATTTTTACTTTATGTAGTTGACAGGGACATAGCAGTATAATATTCCCCTCTTGTGCTGCTTTGACAGAAAAAGCAGACTATAAAAAAACAGTATTCATTTAAAGTATTTGTGAATGTGACAGTTATTGCTATGACAAAATCATTTAATCATGGACAATCAACTCTTGCGTTGTGGTAAATGTAATTACACCAGAAATCTATCAAGGAAAGCCCTTGCTGCACTTAATAACAGCAAAGAAACATGACTCATCAGCAGCTGGCTAATGTGTTATATATCATGACTGGTCTTACACAGGGAATGACTGCTGCTTTGTTAATACAGTGTGCATGGAGGCTCACAGCACCAGAGGAAAGGTCAGGGGAAATGATACAGGAGACACATAACCAAATGAGAGCTGACAGGAAAGGTTGTCTATGTGAAAGGGTTGTATCTGAAGATTTAGGAAGGAGAGTTTGTAAAGTTACCTTGAGAGTTTTGTTGAAACACAAGGACGGTGGTGACTTTGGTGTTGATTGGGACCATGACTATGTGGTAAACAGACATTATAAGATGTATTTAGATTAAGTTAAAAACAGGGATACAGATGAGATCTTGTAACAGTAAAAATGTTTCATGTTTCAATTATATGTTTATATGAATGAAATAATTTCTGCAAAAGCATTGTTAATGAAAAGAAAGAAAAAAAGAAAGAAAGCTAAGATGTAGTATAATGCAAATTTCATAGTATTTTGTCCATACTATGGAAGTCAATGGCTACCATCAACTGTTTGGTTGTTACGTTTTCGGAAAAAGAGTCATGACAGTGAATTAAGTTATTGTTAACAGAAATTCAGCGAGTTTTGTGAACTGACCAGTTCATTATGGTTAGGAAAAAATTAAACTCAAAAGAATGATTTAATTTTGATATCGCTACTTCTCGCATAAACATGCAAAGGAGAGCTAGATAAATGTCAAGACTTTTTGCTGCTTCATATTTCTGTGGAAACCATAATGGATTTTTAATTTTTTTTTGTATTCTTTGATGAATAGAAATTTCGAATGAACAGCATTTATTTGAAATAGACTGTTTTTATGTAAAGGTCTTATACATTTCATCAACTCTCAATGTACTGTATTGTATGTATTTTTAAAAAAGAGAATCAATTTGCCAGTAACATAGTCTTGTTAAAGGTCAGTGTCTACTTGTGTATGCAACTATCATCCCATGTCCAAATTAAACAATTGCCATTTACAACCTCTCACTTTACCACCTCACAAGGGTTGATTGTGATTACATGAGACAGCTTCAACACCATTCCATTCCAGCAGCTCTTATTGCCAAATGGCCAGAGCACAAACGCATTCTGAGCTCAGGTAATTGCTATTAGCTCTCGTAAAATGACCAGCAGTCTCATGAATAAACCAATACCATGAGTTATGCATTTAAAGCATGGTACAGTTGTTCTCTTGCTTTATGGCTCTGGAACACTAATGCTGTGACATGTTTGCCTTCTTTTGCAGACGTAACGATTCTCTCTAATAAGTGTGTTACAAAATGTGTTATTTTCAGATCTTCTGAGTACATGTTGCTGTCAGACATTCAAAGGATATGTTTATCATATTTGTTTAGGAAAAATGCATAAATTAATAAATGTTTTGCATACTGCATTTTCTAGACTTTTCTCCAATTTCTTATTAGCACACCCTAAACATAGATTAGTGCTATTTTATAGATCGGCCAGTGTGTCTCAAAACAGTAAATTAGCTCTATTGATCTGGACAGATTGGCCAATGGCTCCTTAACTAACTAACTTAACTTTCTTTCACCGAATGACCAGAGTTGTTGGCACTGATAGATTCAGGTTAAGGCCCTGGAGCGAATGCTGCTTTGTCTGGCATCAATGTAAGGCCCTACTTTAAGAGCTGCTCTCCTCGGATTAACTGTGACCAGAGCAGCACAGATGTCAATGGCACATAGTTAGCCATATAAGTCAAATGTGTTCACACATTTAATGCATGGCATAAAATGTGTGAAATACAGGCCAGTTCATATGAGATAACTGTGCTTTTGTCGGAAAATACTTAAAGCAGAATGTTAGGAAATTATATATATAAATCATAAATATATAAATTATAAATATATTTTCTTGGTCTAACAAATTCAGTAAACATTGACCTCGAAGTCCAGTTGGCAAACAGTAAACACTCAGGCAATGGCAATTTATTTTTATTTTTTTAATTCACTAAAGGCCGTGGTATACTGTGAAGGTCATTACTACTTCACAATGCATTTAATGTCCTCTTTCCCTGCAAGCATTTTTTTTTTCAACTGTTGCCAGCCACTGCCATCATTTTCACAAAACTTTCATGGTCCCCAGAATTTTTTTGAAAGAAAATAGTGTTAAATTAAAAAGCTTTTCTTTAAAGTACGTTATATTTCAATAATATTTTATCATGCTTTAAAGCAGTGCTTGACACAACACATATAGAATATACAACTATTTACGTGCAATCAAGTCGAGCCATAATAATACTAATACAAATAATGACATACTGTATACTGAATGTAATAATTACATATACACACATGAATGAGGACAAGGTCGGTGGAGTGAATGTTAATAAGAGACAACTGTGACGTACTGGGGTGCCTTTCCCAAAGGCATCGTTAGCTGACTATGGTTGTTATATCCACTGAACTCTATTGGTAATGACGGAAATTGCAACCATAATTGCTTTTGGGTAACGCACCCCGATCATGAGTCCCACAGAGGAGCTCTGGAAGGATCAGACTCTGTTCCAGAATCAAATCACTGAGGTTGCTTCTGAAAATAGTGAGGGTGCTTTTTAGCTTTCATGGACATCTATTTTGACATATAATATTTTTGTCCCGTCCATTATTATGATTATCACTAGGTCAAGAATTGCAATTTATAAAATAAATAAAATTATATCTGGTGGGTTGAACAGAGAGGTGTAGTATTGTATTATGCTGACCCTATGTGCACACACAGCAAAGAAACACAATATCTGGTGACAAACATCTCTAGAGGCCCAGAAATAGAGAGTAACATTACAAATTGCATTATTCATATGCTGTGGAAGCAGAACTCCATTATACATGTAACCTTCTTTGACACCTTTGACCAGGATTTGTATATTTCTGCAAATATTCAGCAAGATAGCTGAGGCACTTTGTGTTTTGGGACTGATGCTTTAGAATTGAACTCTTGCTTCAGAAACTAAAACTATTTTGAATACTTTATAGGAATAATCTGTCATTGTTTACTCACCCTCAAGTTGTTCCAAACCTGTACGAGTTTCTTTCTGCTGCTGACCATAAAAGAAGATATTTTGAAGAATATCAGTAACCAAACTGTTGACTTCCATAGTATTTTTTTTCCCATGGAAGTCAATGGCTACCATCAACTGTTTGAGTATATACTTTTAAGTATATTTTAAAGAGCCACACAGATGGGAAATCAAAAATTACCTGTATTACAGTGTATGATGTAGCTGTCCATCAGTGTAAACAATGTGCAAAGTAATTAAACCAGAAAAAACACAATTTATGAAGTTATTGGCTTCTAAAGTAAGGAGTCGACTCTGAATCGCTGAAACGAGTCGTTATAGATTTCAAATCTTTTGCCCATCTCTATGTACATCACTAGGAACACTTTGCATAATAATCTCCGCCCACCGTCTTGGGAGAAACAAAACTCTGACCTGCCCCCCCCCCCCCCACCCCACACAGACGCTTTGGTTGGTGTGAGAGCATCATGTCGAGGAGACAGTGTGTTTCTTAATTGTAAAGGCAAGTTTGTTTTATTTTCACTGCCAAAGAATGAAGATCAGAAGAACCAATGGCTAAAATTCAGTTTTACCACAATACCAGAGCAGTACAACAAATCCCTTTTGTTGTGTTCATAACATTTCACTGATGACTGCTTTTTCTAATCTCTGTGAGTTCAAGATGGGATTTTTAAAGCGTTTGGCCATAAAAGAGGGTTCATTACCAACTTTATTTGGACCAACAAGCATTTCCGAATCACAACCTGTAAGTATGATGATTATGAAGTTATGTGTTTGTTTTCTCCCGAGCGTCTTCAGTATGTGTGCTGTCTGCAGCCTTTGTCTGCACTGATCTTCATTTACAAACATTAAAATGAAGTGTAACTCCGTGAATACTCAACGTAGAGACATAAGAGAGATATCTATAGAAAGCTTGACATGTCTACTTTACAACTAAACAAGTGCTGCCGAAAACAGATATACTGTGATAAAGTAATCCATATGAAAACAATGCGGTGTCTGTTTTTCACGTCTCCCTTCATTATATCTAATGTGACCACGCCCCCGCACTGAACGCACTATTCAGATTCAAACTGAAGCGCGGCTTGAATACGCTCACACAGAAAAAAAGCAGCGAGACTGTTCAAGTTTTTTATTTTACTGTTTGCTTCGCGATGAGAGGAATAAGACATAATTCACCCCAAAAAGATGCTAACGCATTGTTTACCGTGAAGCTGTGTGCGGAACAACCAATCAAACCTGACTATGTCAGTTGACCAATCAGAACACAGTATGCTACCGAAAGGTGGGGTTTAAGGAAACTGAATCTTTTGAACAGCTTCGCGCGAACCGTTTGGGGATCTCTGAGAATTGAAGTAAGTTTAAAATGATATTTTGACGAAATGACAATGTTTTTTAACCTTGGATGGATTTAAACCTGTTGTACAGGACTTATAAACAGTGATAAGAAGCTTAGAATTTTCATCTTACTGGCTCTTTAATAAAGTATATGTACGTCTTTTCCACAAGGGCAGTTCAGTATCCAATGCCAATAGCAATGCTGATGCACTGCTTTACGAAGTTACTTAAGACAGTATCAACCTATAAAAGAATTACAATAGCTGCACTAATGCTCATACTGAATACATTCATTAACTGGTTTGTTGTAGCGCACTGAATGCTGGGTCTAGTCTGAAATAGCAAGCAGCTCTAGATTTCTCTTTATTCGGAGGATACAGATCTTTGTGAGTGCTGCTGAGTCACTGAGCTGTTTATTCAGAGCTCTGTCAAAAGCATGTCTCATCTCCTTTGAAATTGCCCGTAATGAAGATTAATAGTACAGCTCCCTTGCATTCAGCGGTGATTTTAATCAGATAAATTGAAGCGGGCTGCAAGCGCGAGTATGAGCGCTCTCTGCAGTCATCGTTCATGGCTGGAAAGGTTCATCAGGTTCTGCGAAAGTGCCCTGAGGGCCATCGCTCTCCTGATTCACTCACGTCTGTGTTCTGCTGTCTCTGTCCCTTTCCAGACTTTCTCCAAACCTTTCTCCGGCTCACACTGTTCCTCTCACTTCTTCTCTCAGAGTTTACCTTGGAGGCAGACATCACTCAATAATGACTCAGATGCTTTTTGACTTTAATTTGCCTCTGTTTCAGTCTTACCATTTTTGTTTCATTCCAAAAGTATGGATGAGAAACCAAATGTATAAATATATATTCTGAGTAGGAGACACAGCTGTACACAGCTCAACACACTTAAAGTGATAGTTCACCCTTAATAAATTTGAATTATTTCATTCTTCACTTATGTGAACTCTTCCTTCTTTCTGTGGAGCTTCTTTTTTCCCCCTCTTTTTGAAGAATATCCTACCAGGTTTTTCAGTATAATTACAGCAAATGAGAACCATCCAAAATAAAAATAAATAAAAATAAAAACCCTAATAGCAATTATTGCAAAACAGTGCATTGTTCATCAATTGCTAAAAAATTACTTGCAATGTACGATATGTGCATTACTGAAAACACATTTTTCCTTCATATCTACAATTCAATGAGGTAAAACTGTATTTTGTGGTGACTGACAGCAGAGCTTGTTTAACTTATTTAACTTGCAGCATTCTATGATGTTCTGGCATTTAAGCAGTTACGACTAAACTGATGTTTTATGACTCTGGCATATTGACATTTATTATTGAATAATTTCTCCATATAAATAGCTTCAGTACTCATCTAATGTCTTATCATGCATATAAATATATCTGCAATGAATGTGGTGCATTACAAAACCAAATTGGTTTTATATTTACAACTACTGAACATTAAAGGTGCAGTTATGTATAGTTGTTTGGTAAAATGTTGTGGTCCAAATCCAGTAATTTCAATTGGAATCCACACAATCAGGAATTTCTTGTGAGGATGAAAGTCTTTCCAATGCTGATTTCCCATCAGGTTCAATTCACCATGTTGACCAATAGAAGGCTGCTTGTTTTGAAAGTGACTTCATGCATCACTGTTGGCAACAGATAATGGGGCTTCTTTGTTACAGTTTTGCTAATGTGATCTCACCTAAAGGCTTAAAGTCAACATGAAACCAAAAACGTACTTCTTTAACACACGTTCCATGGTCTTATTTGCATTAATTATCATTGTGCAATGTTCCAAAGAAAGAAAATAAATCAAAGCCTATAATGGTTTCCTTTATCTATTATTTATAGTTTGCTCCACCTCTACAAAGGATTTTTTTTTCTTCTTGGCTGACCTCCTCTTATTTTTCAGTTCCTCCCTTCAAAGTTGCTGTAATATACAGTAGAAACCACCCATCTCAATCCAATCAATTCCTAATGGGTAAATCCAAGCTGAAATACATAACAATACCACAGTAAAATAAGTTACCAATGCTGTTTCATGTTGATTTTAAAGCCTTGAAAAATATCTGGGTCACTGAATTCATTTGATAGCATATATGTGGCATGTTTAATTACTTCACAAGATGCTTTGGGCAAAAACACTGAGCCGTGAAGAGCCGTCAGCGCAGAAGACGGTATGCCATATTTGATGCTTTGATCTTTTTAAACGGTGAGCTTTATTCACTTACATAATCAAACAGACAATCTTCATAAAATATTCATTACATTTCTAATTTGTATATGTCATTAGTGGGTCCCAAAAGATGCTTCCGGATGGCAGCGAGGAGAGGATGTAACACTGGAGTAACTGTTTGGAGTGATATAAAGGGTGTTTACTATGATTCAATCATTTTTATTTATGTTTAAAGGGACAATAAGTAACTTTTTAGGTATTTTATTATCTAAAATCAATATTTTTATTCATAAATATGCCCTCAATGGTGTACAAATACCTATGCCAATGTTTAAACTAATCCTCGTAAATGAAGAATTTATTTTCTTTATATACATGGGACGGGTAGGTCGACGGAGGCTTCCATGTAGTTCCGCCATCTTGCAAAACTATAATAGCAGAGAGGGACAAAAAGTACTAAGCCAACGCTTTTCCACAGCACGTTTTCGGTCAGAGCCAGAAACGCAGGTGCAGAGCAGTGAGAGGCGCTTGAAACTGCACTGGCAAGTTTAAAAGTCTGGATTGCATTCTTATTATGGACCATACATATGCCGCGCCACAGGAAAAGAAAACATTGTTGCCAAAACAGTCAAAAATAGAACGTAAAAGGAAACGTGACCGTAGATTACAGAAAACAAGAGTTAATGTCGGGGAAGCTTTTTCTAGGTGGAAAGAGCTAATGCTTGATAAAGATTTCAAAAGAGACGCTGAAGTGGCCTGTTTTCTTCTCGACAGGTAAGTCAGTGTTACAATCTATAGACCCTTTTACAGTTGGTAAACAAGGTGACGTATTTGTGTGGGCGGGGCTTAGCTGGAGGCAGAAAGATTCCCCTCAACACTTGAACAAATGGTAGCTAGCGAGTTTTCTTAGCTTGTTTTTTTTTAACAATGGCTGGAGAAAATCTGAATATATCTGCTTTATCTGAATATTTAAGGTCACTCACTGTCCGGGACCGCGATAATTATTTGAAAAAGTTAACTTTAACGGACGGAACCAGATTGGTCGACCCGTACACAATCACTCATTGGATGGACGATCTGACAGGATTACCTCCGATTGAGTGACCTGACATCTACACTTACCTGATAGAGAAACCGAGCGTGTATAGTAAAGAGAAACTGA
This sequence comes from Carassius auratus, assembly GCF_003368295.1. Lineage (NCBI taxonomy): Eukaryota > Metazoa > Chordata > Actinopteri > Cypriniformes > Cyprinidae > Carassius > Carassius auratus. The sequence goes on from NC_039277.1 coordinate 2,205,466, forward strand.
GGGCGTATAAATCCTTAGATTAAATAAAGAGTGACATTACAGTAAAATTATTATTAAGATGTAAATATTTTCTAGAAATAAAAATTCTGAAGACTGCTAATTAATTATAAACTTTATGTATTTATTCTTTCTTACCATGTTCTTAAATTCCGGTCACAATTAATCACAACAATGTATATACAATGTTCCCCGTCGATTCTGGCAACCAACAACACAACAAGACGACATTTTAAGCTCCTTGAGTAGCCGACCCTGTGTTGGTTTGTATTAGCCGCCTCCAGTTTTCTGTTTGTTTTGCCTCCAGCTAGCGCCGTGACGTACTTGTGAAATCCGCGCAAAAGGGGTCTATATTATAATATTTTTTCTTTGCTTGGTTGTTATTATATAGATAGACGAACATTAACTGTACAGACAATGAAAATTCATTGCTATTGCTAGACATAAATTGTACAAACCTCGGTTGCTTCTCTTCTCTGCCTTTGTAAACTTTGAATTCTATCAAGATCGTCTCTCGTAGCTGCCAGGCATCTTTGTCATCGTGGTATTGACTCTCGCTCTCCTCCTCTTCCTCGTTCACCTCCTCGCCTAGATCCCACTGATCCACTGCCTCTCTGTCCTCTCCCTCTACCTCTACCTCTACCTCATGTTTTCCACAGTCAGTAACTCATACTGTAACATGCGTTTGTTAGTTGTCATGTTGCAGTTTGTTTGAAATACTGTAACACACCTGTTCACTTGAAGGAAAACTCGACGAAGTGCTATTAGAAGACATCCTGTCAAAGCTTTTTGGTACATATCGTCTACCGTAGATGCAACGCGAATTTGAAAAAATGAGGCGCTGGAGAGCAAAATTAGTTTGAATGCAAAATACAATTTCACCACTAGATGGGAGTAATTCCTACTTAAAGTCCCTTTAAACTAAAGGTGCGTTCCATTCGACAGGGTCCCTACGCAGTGTTCACTGCTCCCTACTCCCTGAGCATGGTATATCGGTTGAAGTGGACTTCACTGACAATAACCGCTCATTTGGTACGCCCTGCAAACGTCATCAAAGAAAGTCACAGATGGGGTCGCACAGATTATGATATAAATATATAAGATTACATTCATATTTTAATTTTTATTTAAAATCACATTTAAAATATATACACTATACAATAAAAAAATCATTGAGTACTATATAATGAAAAACGTATGTTTATTATACACTTGACAATTTCTGCTATTACTTCACTATTAACAGAATTGAAGCCCTCCTGTCCTACAGATATGAAAATAAACTTTTATTTGGTTAACTGTATAGCTTATATGTGTTTTTAATAAATGGTCATATAATTGCATATCGGTCTCCGGTGCGCCTTCTTACTGGCACAGCCGTATAGTAAACACTGAGGTAAATAAAGAAAATAAAGAAATATTTCTAAAGAAATATTTAATAAACAAAAATGGCAGAGCCTCATCTGCTTCTAGTCACTTTTACATTATCATACCTTTTTACAATCCGTAATGAATATGAACGAAGACAGCGAAGACGGCCGTTCTGACTGGTGATGACGTGCTGCGCGCAATGACAGTTGGGGGATAATCGCTCTCCACTTCCTGTGAAGTGATGTATCGATGTTCCCTTATTCCCTGTGCCGTGCGCAGTGCCCTTCGAACTGAACATGTTCGCTCCCTTCGGATTGGAATCTCACTTAAGATGGCAGAATACCCTGTGAAGTCCACTTCGCAGTACACTTACGGTCGAATGGAACGCACCTTAAGAGTGTGAGATAGTAAGACTAGTCTACTGACAGGAAAAGACAATTGGTTTTAGTTTGTTGAAGAAATTAAAATAGATGTTTAGATTTTATGTTTAGGTTGTTTCCATGTGTAGGGGTGTTGTTGGCGCAGTGGATAAGATACATGCCTTCGGTGTGAGAGACCCAGGTTTGAATCCACTGTGAGACACCAATGTGTCCCTGAGCCTAGATGCTTCAGAGGCATGGGACCTCTGACATATCTAGCAATTTTAAGTCACTTTGGATAAAAGCATGAGCTAAATGAATAAATGTAAATATTGTATTACACTGTAAAATGTGGTAACTTGCAAGTGTTAAATAGCTACACTCTGCAAGACATTATCCATTAATTGTACACATTGAAGTTCAAAATACATTTAGAAAAATAGTTTATATTAATACAGTACTTTATGCCCTATATCTATTTCGAATCCAGAAGGAGGCACCTGCAGCAAAGCTGTTTGATTATAACGGCCGCCAGCAGAAGAACAGTGAATGCAGAGATTTGCACACGTATCTCTTCAATTGTTCCTTATACCAACAGAATCAACTTTAAGCATGTATTGTCTTTTTAATAATGCATTACTGTATAAGTTCAGCATACATAGGCTATGTTTGTTACAGTACATAGGGACCGGAGACAGAGAATGACAGGGAATGATGTTTATTCGACACAAGCAGAGGTAATGGTGAACGATGGCAAGTCAAACTGTAGGTGAAGAGGTGAAGAGTGAGTAATGGGTGCGGATACTGTCTTGATGTCTTGGAGGATTGATGATCCAAGAGGTGGAGGCTTGAGATGATGGAGGATGATGACACACACACACACACACAATGGGAACAGGAGGTAACTGGAGATCGCTGGGGGCAGCTAAGTATAGAACACGGTTAGTCCTTGAAGTAAGCAGGCAGGTTTGACCTAGTTGCGAATGAGACCGGACAGTGACTGCGTGTGTGTGCATGTCTTTTGAGTGCTGGGAGATTGGCAAGTTGATGAGGGGCAGGTGAGTGTGATCAGTATTCTGGTGATGACGTGACAGTACCCCCCTCCCCACGGCTTGCTCCTGTGGGCCGAGGACCCCGACATCGTGGTGGTCTTCCTCTTCCCCGCGGGGCAGGTCTGTTGGGGTGATTCGTGTGGAAGGTGTCCAGCAGGTTTGGGTCCAGGATGTCGTTGCGTGGGACCCATGAGTGTTCCTCTGGACCATAACCTTCCCAGTCCACTAGGTACTCAAGTTGTCCACCACGGCGTTGGGAATCCAAGATCTCACAAACCTCGTAGGCAGCACCTTCATCCTGGATGAGTGGAAGGGGGCTTCGGCTGCGGCTATGCCAGGCTCTGTGGAAGGGAGACAGAAGGGTGGTGAGTTTTGAGGAGTGACACATGGAATGTGGGGTGGATATGATACTCAGGAGGGAGTTGTAGTTTGTAGGTGATCGGGTTGATCTGCTCTGTGATGGTGAATGGGCCAATGAATCTAGGACTCAGTTAGCGGCATGGTAGATGCAGGCGAATGTCCCTGGTTGACAGCCAGACCTTTTGTCCTGGTTGGTAGGCTGGAGCTTCGGTGCGGTGAAGGTCTGCTGTCATCCTACTTCTACGTAGGGCCCATTGTAGCTGGTGGTGGGCCGAGTCCCAGACCCCCGGGTGGCCAGTGCCTAGTGAGGTGTGAGCAGAGTGGAGTGCACCGTGTCCTGGTGATATATTGCAGGTCCGGTGGGCAACCCGTTGAGCAACCCGGTGGAGCATTGGTGGAGGAATTGGAGGAGGGTAGAGTGTCCATGGACCAAGTGATTGGGCCAGCTATTAGTTTTTCAGGAAGTACAGTTTCAGGTTCCTCCAGGTTTTCTTCAGGAGTGTAGCAATGGGATAAGGCGTCAGCCTTGATATTCTTGGATCCGGGCTGATAAGAAATTGAGAAATTAAAACGGTTAAAGAATAGTGCCCATCGAGCTTGCCTGGGGTTAAACCTCTTGGCCATACGCAGATACTCAAGGTTCTTGTGGTCTGTGAGTACCAGGAAAGGATGTTTGGCTCCCTCCAGCCAATGCCTCCACTCTTCAAGTGCCAACTTGATGGCTAGAACCTCTCGGTTGCCATGTCATAGTTTGCCTCTGATGGGTTGAGCTTGCGGGAAAAGAAGGCAAATGGACGGAGTCGACTGGGGTTCCACTGCTGCTGGGAGAGTACCGCTCCTACCCCTACGGTGGAGGTGTCGACCTCCCCGATGAAAGGCCTGTCGGGATCAGGATGGACCAGTAGAGGAGGGGTTTCGAAGGCCTCCTTCTGGGTATTGAATGCCTCCGTGGCAGCTGGGGTGCAGGACAGAGACTTGGGCTTATTATGGAGGAGACTGGTGAGAGGATTGGTGATGGAGCTGTAACCCTGGATGAAGCAGCGGTAGAAGTTTGCGAAGCCGAGGAATCGTTGAAGTTCTTTAATGGTAGTGGGTGTTGGCCAGTTCCTTATGGCATCCACCTTCCGGGTTCCACTGCTATCGATGTTATAACCAAGGAACTGCACTGAGAGCTGATGGAAGGAGCACTTCTCCGCTTTCAGATAGAGTTGGGACTCTTTCAGGCGTTTCAGAACCTCCACAACATGTTGTCGATGTTCTGCAAAGCTCCAGGAGTAAATGAGGATATCATCGATGTAGACCAGGATGAATTTGTGGAAAAACTCCCGGAGCACCTCGTGTATGAAATCCTGAAATATGGTGGGGGTGTTGACTAGGCCATACGGCATCACAAGGTACTAGTAGTGTCCATGGAGGTGTTCCAGGGCCACTGGGATGAAAGTAAGTGGGTATCGGAATTTCACGGTGATACTGTTGAGGGAGCGATAATCAATACATGGCCGCAAGCCTCCATCCTTTTTCTCCACGAAGAAGCTTGAAGCAGCAGGGGGAGTTGATGGACGGATGAAGCCTTGCGCCTGCGCCTCCTTGATGTATTCCTCCATGGCCTTCTCTTCCGGGATGGAGAGGGGGTAGATCCTTCCCCTTGGCACTGGCTCACTCGGAAGCAGATCTATAGCGCGGTTCCATGGCCGGTGTGGAGGCTCATTTGGGGCAGAGGACGTCACTGAAGTGGCATAGCATAATGGGATATTTACTGGCCGTTTTCAACTGGACTCTCAATGGAGGTGGTGCAGACAGACAGTTGCTCCGGGAGAGGAGAAGATGGAACCGGAAACCCAGACAGACAGTTCTGGAAACAGGTGTCTAAAATGTACTCCATTTTCACAATGGATCTGATTAGATAATGAGTTAAAGAGATTAAAAGATTATATAATTTATGTTCCATTCGTAGTCATGGATCATGGAAGGACAAATTAATCACATTGCATCATGGCGTACAATACTCTACCCATCATGCACTGGTTGCACACTCAGTTTCACAAACGTAGTCATCTGGTTATTCATACATACAGAAAAATTATGAATATTGAAAAAAGTGAGTAGTATAGTAGTGTTGTGGTTTATTTGGTAATATTTTATAGGCTGTAGTCAGAATAAAATGTATTGTATTGCTGTTGGTCCATCAGAACTAAAAACTCTCAAATATGTACAGCTGATAAGGCCCTGTGAAAGAGAAAAGATACAACACGGTGTCCTTATTTACATGCACACATGGCCTTTTTGTCCAGTCATGTGTGAGAAAACCTACACCGTGACGAAATGTGATTCAGTCTGTGTGTGTGTGTGTGTGTGTGTGTGTGTGTTTGTCCCACATAATCTGCTCTTCAAACTCCATGTTTTCTGGAGATCACTTCTCACCATTGCATGCGTTTTGATGTTACCATGGCTACTTTCTCTCCGCTGAGGTTATTTTTAGTATCTGTGAGCTCTCACCGCAGGCAGACACGTTCTGTGTGAGAGGACGGCCGCTGAGCCAAGATGGCAGTGACAGAAGAATGAGGAATCCTGTGGCTGAGCATTTCTATATTGTCTCAGCTAAAGAGGATTATGTGTATGGAAGAGCAGCAGCATTCTGGAATATAAACACGTGTAGTTGAAAGAAAGAAAACAGACCGTAAACAGGGTTGTGAAGTGGGCACCGCAGCTCAAGCCATACACTGACAATGAACACCATAGCATTACCCACAGATTCACCATGGATTATGGTTTAATCACTTTTTGTGGCGTAAATATTTGAATTGTTCCTTATATTCATATATCATATCATCTTAATATAATATTTAATAACATTTAAAACATAGTTAATCTTCCTTAATTACAATATCATAAATAAAGGAACATAGTCATTGAACATAATTTCAGCATTTTAATTTGATCAGGTGACCAGATGTCCATGTTGTCCAAGTCTAGTGCTGTGTCATTCACTATTCCTGACATAAGTCCTCTAATATACTCCACTTGGAGTAGATGAAAATGAAAACAATTAAAAATAAATCTGTAGCTGTATGATATTAAAGGTGCCATATGCAGAAATTGAGGTAAAAATATCCATAACATGACCTACACGCAACAAAAGAATGAGAAGAAATAAGGGTGATGATGTCATAAAAAAAATGTCAAGTTATAGTGCTGCAGAGATATCAACCTTAATTAGCATTAGCATTACTAGCCCCGGCCCGACAGGTGTTGTAATACCAGTTTCGGCCGTGGGAGGCGGTATGCGGGCAACATAACCACCAGCCAACCTGCAATACACGAATAACTCACAGGGCGTACCTGGACCTGATGTCAATCGTGTGGAAAGTACAGCCCACTACTTTCAGTTCAGAGAAGAGAGCGGAAGGATAGCTGAAGCCCTTGGCAAGAGACCAACACCCGCTACAGGGAAACAACGCGCTCGGAATCACAAATCAAATCCGATAAGAATACCAGAGTAAACATCGGCACTGCTTTTAATCGCTGGAGACAACTGATGGACCTGAAAGAAATGAGGTTCGACTCCGAACTTGCAAGTTAGATGCTGTTAGTATTTCGCTAGAAGTTTTTTTTATATGTTTGGGTATTTGTTTTCGGGAAGTTATAACATAGAAATGTATAAACGTGCTAATGTTAGCGATGGCTAACCATAGCTGCGTTTGATAATTAGCTAGCTATAACTTAACGTTACCCATTTTATTATATAGGGTTGTTTATGTCTTTACTCATGTACATCTCATCAGTAAAGACGCTCCTGTAATTAGGAGTATATCTCCAGCACGTGTGTTCAGATCAGGTTTGCCAGGTTTTCACAACAAATTCTGCCCAGTTGCTTCTCAAAACTAGCCCAATCTCGCTTCCAAAACATGGCTTCCCGGGGTTAAAATATAGTTTTTTTAGCAGGGTTGCCCTGGTCTAATTCGCATTTTAGGGGCTAAATATCACATTATTTGTATTGGGGTCGCTGTGACCAGCGGACATGAAAAACAACCACCACAGACTTGGCAACACTGGTTGGCATTTACTTCACAGAGCAGTAATTCACTGACAATCTACACAACATCGATGTTAAAATCGCAGGCGATTTTTTGTCGATTTTGAAAGCGATTTTGTGTTAGTTGTCGGTAGACTAAGGCTCTGTGCAGTAACTGCCGCTCCACCTGAACCAGTGTTGCCAAGTCTGCGGGTGTTTTTCATGTCCGCGGTTTGAAGCAATCCCAATACCAATAACGTGATATTTGGCCCCTAAAATGCCAATTTTACCAGGGAAACCCTTCCCAAAAAATTATATTTCAACCCCGGGAAGCAATTTTTATCGGGGAACCTCCCGGAAACGCGATTGGGCTAGTTTTGGACTAGTTTTAAGAAGCAACTGGGCAGGATTTGTTGTAAAAACCTGGCAACCCTGATCTGAATGCACATGCTGGAGATATACTTCTAATTACAGGAGCGTCTTTACTGATGAGAGGTGCATGAAAATCGCATTCGATTTTTTGCACAGCCCTATGTATCATAACTAACCTGCTCTGTCAAGTCTGTTGGTCTCCTCCGTGTCCTCTTTGCTTCTCGGTTTTTCTGTGCATGAAAAAATTGATGTGTATCGTGAAAGCGTGTGAAAAGAGTCAATTGCGTGTGTCTCACAGTGAATGCTTGAGAGTTGGCACATTAGTTCTCAAGCAGAATAAAGGACAGGTTGATTATTGCTGTTTAGCGTTTGTATTAATCTATGATGTGTCCCTGTTTGCCTACAGGGACATAAAAAAATAAATTAAAAGTGATACGTGGACCAAGGTGTCTGAGATTGTTCATTTTAAGTAAAGGATCCTAATATTTCGTCCACAACAATATTTAATGAGGTTATAACTCTGCAGGAGATCAACAAGCTTGTTTGCTTTGCGGCCGCTTTAAATACAAAATAAGCATTCGATCTACGTTAGAGCATCTGAGTGCTCACAAATCTTTCTGCAGCGTCGTGAGCAGAGCGGCAAGAACGATTTTTGACGCTCTACACGCCGGCGGCGTGAACGCACAGTTAGGCTTCGGCTATGGCTGTAGTGTTGTTGTGAAAGTAGGGGCGGAGCATAGAGACTATGCCGTTTCTCGTTTGTTACTCTAGAGTAGACCAATTCACTTTATTGAGGCATACTGCCCCCATCTGGTATGGAATGTGGAGTATGACTTGATTTTTTTTGCCAAACATTACAGATGGCACCTTTAAGCTATACTCACATTAGATAAGCGTTTAGGTCAATGGATGGATGTATCATTCAGCTACAGCCACCATCTTCTGGTGATGCACGGGAAATCCCAATCCTCACAGAGTATTATAGGTTTTCTCTAGCCTTTGAATGTACACTCGTTACTATGGTTTCAGACACCACTACAAATGGCTGCCACTCAAATCCTGCACTATTTAAGGATACAGGTTGCAATTTCGAACATAGTCTAGGTTTTTCTCCTACTGGACATGTTCCTGAAAATCATTACTGCACAATTTCAGGCTCCAAATGGATCACTACTGCTCAGACTCAAGCTCCAAATGAATCACTGCTGCACAGACTCAGGCTCAAAAAGAATCATTACTTCGCAGATTTGGGCTCCAAATAAATCTCTATTGCATGGACTCAAGCTCCAAATGCATCACTACTGCACAGACTCAGGCTCAAAAAGAATCAGTACTGCACAGACTCAAGCTCCAAATGACGTGATGTGACATTCAGCCAAGTATGGTGACCCATACTTGGAATTCGTGCTCTGCTTTTAACCCATCCGAAGTGCACACACACAGAGCAGTGAACACATACACACACTATGAACACACACCCGGAGCAGTGGGCAGTCATTTATGCTGCGGCGCCCGGGGAGCAGTTGGGGGTTAGGTGCCTTGCTCAAGGGCACCTAAGTCGTGGTATTGAAGGTGGAGAGAGAACTGTATATACACTCCCCCCACTTACAATTCCTTCCAGCCCGAGACTCGAACTCACAACCTTTCGATTGCGAGTCCAACTCTCTAACCATTAGGCCACGAATTCCCCCAGTATTAAATCATTACTGTGCAGACTGAGGATCTAAATTAATCAATACTGCACAGAATCAAGCTCAAAATGAATCACTAATGTACAGAATCAAGCTCAAAATGAATCACTAATGCACAGACTCAAGCTCCAAATTAATCACTACTGTACAGACTCAAGCTCCAAATGAATCACTACTGCTTAGACTCAAGCTCCAAATTAATCACTGCTGTACAGACTCAAGCTCCAAATGAATCACTCACTACTGTGCAGATTCAGGCCCCGGAATGAATCACTACTGCAGACTCGTCAAGAATAAGCAGAGCAAAATAACAGTAGCCACTTCTGAGTCAATTTGGCTTCATTTTACAGTGAAAACAAACAGAGACATGTCATCCAATTAGTTTTATTTTTTGTCTATGTTTATAATAAGAATTGGTTAGTTGGACTCTCATTCTGACAGCACCCATACACTGCAGTGAATCCACTGGTGAGGATGTGATTTAATGCTACATTTCTTCTTTCTTCTACAGTTCTGATGAAGAAATAAGCTCATCTACATCTTGGATGGCCTGTGGATAAGTACTTTTTCAGTGTTTTTTGGGGTGAACAATTTTCAACCTACACACAGCAGGTGATATAAAAGACCTTATTTTCTGTGTTTACAAACATGATGTAAATAAGAATAAATACAAGACATACTCATAAGAACCAATGGCATAAGACTGGAACTAACAAACAAACAATAAATAAATGTACCGGAGATTAATCATGATTAACTATTTTAACCAGTTCTAATATTTAATGTAACTGAACCAGACATGCAATTTTTACAAAACTTTATAGGCCTAATTTAAAAATGTTGACACATTCCCTGTAATAGGAATTGCAGATGCATGTCACAGTGATGTTCTCTACTGCATTTGTGTTTCTCCTGGTTTCTCACGCTTCCTCTGAGCCGGAGGCAGGAAACTCAGCAGGGATCATTGAATAAACCCATCACAGGGGAGGTCAGATATTTCCATCGGTCTTATTTTCTCACGCAAAAACAAATGTCAACACGCTTTCCCGGCCTAAGATAGAGGGTCTGAAGACAATTTTCATTCTGTCACTGAAATATTGCTGTCTGTGGCTATCAGGGATAAATTAGTAAATATCTGCTTTTTCTCTTTCTCTTTTTCTTTTTCTTTCTTTCTTTCTTTTTTTTTTTTGCAATTCCTGGTCAACTGGCAAAAGCACATAATTGCCCTGCAAATAATTATTTAATTAATTAATTCATTCATTCATTCAACAATTTATTCATTTATTCATTCAATCAATCATTCATCCATTCATTCTGTAGAAAATACAAGTAAGGCTTTCCTGTAAAAAAGGTCCCACCATAACACTACAATTTTGTTTGTGGTTGTCATTTTCATATTAAGCAATATCGATTATCAATGCAAATAATAAGTATATTTAAATATATTGCTAAATTACGTTTTAAAATAATTACACTTTTTTTGTTCGAATTTTCGCTCTCTTTTCACTTTTCATGTATTTACTGACAAATAATGAGCATAAATGCAGTAACATAGGGTAAATTTAGAGCTGAGAATGAAGCACGGAATATCTTGGACACAATTCCCTTTGTCAGGGTGGGTTGGACTCCCTGGAGTCCCATTTACTAAATATTGGCTCAGCCAAACTGTCTACACATTGATTTAGTGCAGTCCTAAGATACCTATGTCCCTGCCTCTTACATCGCCATGGCAACCCATCAGTGCAAGGGCTGCCGATGTTGTGCTACTAGATAGAAATATCAGTTGGGCTTTATTCATACACATCACATGCTGCCTGTGTCAAGTAGCTGTTTTACAGTTAAACAACCATTAAGAGCTCAAAAATCAATATCAGCTGTTTGAAACAGTAGATGACATACAATTATGCCTTGAGATTCTCCATTCTTGAGCAGGACTCCTGTTATTTTGAGCTCTTGGGTCTTTTTTTCCTCCTATATATATGGGCTGTGGACACGAATCCTATATATATAACTCCATCAGCCACCTATCAGAACTCTAAGAATTTTTGGCAACCACTAACCCCCCAACCCCCCCCCCCAACCCCGAAACAATTATTTGATTAATTAATTTGTGATCACTTCAGTCCTCTTTAAAAACTAATTTGAAAACATACTTTAGAAAACCATCACGATTTATTTGACTATACTTTTTACAATTGAAAACATATTATTGTGTATTTCGGCATTACATTATGCAGCCATGCACAGAAATTATTAAAGACTCACATCATTGTCTGAAAGTACTACATGACACCGAGAGAGAAACATCATGTGGAGTTATTTTGTTTTCTATTATTAAATCTAATGTTGTATTAAGTAATAATGAATCATTAGTGTATCATGATACATATATTAGAGTAAGAGTAGAGTAAAGGGATTTATAGAAGTGCAAATTGATAATTAATGTTGTTGTTTTTAATAAATAAAAAATAAATATAGACCAGATTAAACATATTGCCAATAGACAATTACATTAATACATGTTTTGTCTATATTCTTAATGAATATTAGCTGGTTAGTTAAATGATTTGAAATTGAATAAATTTTCAGGGGGCGACTTGATGTATAACCAGCCGTATTGTTGATTATAAATGCTAAAAATAATAATAATTTATATTAATTCATTGTAGATGGATATACCACATTTTTTCTTGTCGTGCGAGAGTAGGTCTGCAAATGAGCAACAGTCAGGCCAGAATAGAAACAGACAGCCTCTCACACACAACACCACTGTGTTCCCAAGATTCATTGCAGTCATTGAACCCTTATGTTGTTTTAATTGTCTGCCAATTTCCATATACGTTTCATAAGAAAAAGCAGTGATATCATCAAAGGATACACATGAATGTCCTAATAATGAATCAGGAAGTCTATATTGTAAAGAAAAAAAAAAAAAAAATCTACATTCCTAACTCAAAGTTTTCTAGTGACTGGTCACATCTAAATTGTTCAATTTGTTTTTTACAGTGTTGTATATGGCTCAGTCAGTAGTCCTACTCCCATATATGAAATACATGGGATACAATGGAATAGTGGATTGCAATAAGGTATACAACCCTACCCTAATACTAAATAAATATTTTTTTAATCATACCCTTATTGGGGGCTGAGACCCCTAAAATGAAAATCCTAGAATGACCTCTGCAGTTTTTATCACCTAGTGGTGCACTTTAAGCCATGAAAGGAATAGTTCACCCGACAATGAATATTTGCTGAATATTCCCTCAGGTCATCCAAGATGTAGATGAGTTTGTTTCTTGATTTTGTGTCATTGCATCACTTGCTCACCAGTGGATCCTCTACAGTGAATGGGTGCCGTCAGAATGAGAGTCCAAACATCTGATAAAAACATCACAATAATCCACAGCACTCCAGTCCATCTCTTAATGACTTTAGATGCCAAAAGTTAAAGGTTTGTAAGAAGCAAATTAATTATTAAAGGGAACATGGGATGCCCATTTTGATTCTTTAAGGTCTTCATGAAATGTCTGCAAGATACTTTGGTTAAAATTCCTCAATGGTCGTGTAAAACAACAAAATATTTACCTTGTCAAAAACAGCTCTGTTGAAAGTGAGCCATTTTTTGGTGCATGTCTCTTTAAATGATAATGAGCTCTGCTTATCCAGCCCCTCTCTTAGTTGGAAAGATTTGCCAATAATCATAAAAAAATATATAAACTGCAAGAGGTTCACGAGTTTATGAAAAGCAAATAATTAAATCATAGAAATATAAAATTAAAATAAACAATTTAAAAATAAAATCAACTGAAAAAAAAAAAAAAAAAATTGTTTACCAGCATATGACAATTAAGAAATGTTAAATAACTTTGAATATTTAAATGTGATAATTTATTATTAACTCATTACCTTCAAATATCAGGGGTACTTCAAGGAAATATATCACGTGAAAGAAGATCATAAGACAAAAAAAAGTTGGGAATGCCTGAATTACATGTAAATAAGAAACGTGAACATGCATATCTTAATGTGCTTGGATGACAAAAGCTTACCAAAGAACACGATGTAATACATGGTTAAATATCCACTGAGTGATCATTCAAATAACTGAATGTGTTCATCAGTAGTTGATGCAGTTTGAAAATGCTGGGAAAAAAACTTTTTAAAACTGAAATGATTTTTATATAATTTTTATATAATCCCTAATAACGCTTCCTCTAGTGTAAAACTCTATCTCCCTTTGTCCTCTCACATCAAAATCCAACAACATATATATATATATATATTACAACCAACGGCATTTGATCTATGCAGATTTCACTCCTCATTCAGACCAGATGATTTTTTCACCGAACAAAGCAACATTTATATGATATTAAAATGCAAAAGCTGATGCATGATAAGTAGAAAAGTAATAGGATCTGATGATCACCGGCACTGACGTGCAGCACACTCCATCAATCCACCGTTCATTATGCAAACCCACACTCTGTTTCACCAACTGTCTGCTCCGTGAGGATCTGTAATGATATAGGCAGACATTTCATGGGAGTCTTTATCGCTGATGATTGTTTTAATTGTTGTTTTACAGACACATAACATAAAGCCATTTTCAGGTCCAGATGAACTCACATGCTCAAACTCAGCAGCCTTATAATAATCATAAACTGTCATACTTTAATAAAATGTGTAATGAACATGAGGAAAAACAACCTCCCCTCCGTCACCAAATCTGGACAGCACTCATCGTTTATATGGTGTTTTGAAGTACATGGGTTGCATGATACATGCTTCCCACTTCCCACATTTATGAAAGAAAAAATCACTGATCAGAATCCGTGTTTATGAGATTTAATGGGAGATGTATGATTCATGAACAAATTATATGTGAGTCAGATCTTTTCAGTGAATCAGTGGGTTCATTTAACAGAACTTGTCTGGATGATATGTTCATAATTAGTACCAAAAAAATGTAAATGTCCTCCACCTCAGGCCATCCAAAATGTAGTTGATTTTTGTTTCTTCATCAGATTTGGAGAAATGTAGCATTGCATCTTGTGTTCACCAGTGGATGCCCTGCAGTGAATGGGTGCCGTCAGAAAGAGAGTCCAAACAGCTGATAAAAACATCACAATAATCCACACCTCTCCAGAACTTCTCTGGATGATCTGTTAATGAATAAGACTGATCAAATTCTCAAAACTTCAAATTATTTCATGCAAGCATGCCATCACTGTGGGTGGGTATTTATTTATTAAATAAATGCATTTAATACGTATACGCATAGCTACGTACATAAATGAATGAATGTATGAATGTTCAGGGTATAAATATACTATCAAAATCATAAAAACTCTTTTATTTTAATTTCCACAAATTCTCATTACACACATACACATATTTACAGAATATATAACAGACAGAGAGAGAGAGAGAGAGAGAGAGAGAGAGAGAGGGCGTGGGTCATCTCCCCCCTGGGGAGAATTTTACCTCATCTTACCCTGTATATGATTATATTTGGTTACATCTGATTACACAAATTTGTTGTTTCAGATAGCCTAAAAAACAAAAAAAAAAACAAACAAAAAAAAAAACATTTCTTTACCATTGTCAGTAATAAAAGAGAAATGAGTTGATGAGAAGAGGATTTGGCCTAATAGTTAATGATTAAATACAAAGGAGAGTCTTCCCCTCTCAGATGCATTGAAAGCTGCTGGCCTGAGGGGTAAACACACACACACACACACATAGAGAGAGAGAGAGAGAGAGAGAGAGAGAGAGAGAGAGAGAGCACAAAGCAACATGCACTCTCTGCATTCCTCCAGTCTCTTTGTCCAAACTGCATATATTAAACGCCCGACAGCACATCCTCAGCGCAAACAGATGCCTGCCATGATGACAAATGATCATCTGATAGTAGCTGCCCCGTGAAACATGTTTTGTGGGCGTGAACAGGACATGTTCTTGTTTTACTTGTTGGTATAAGTAAACGTGCGTTCACATGGACGTATGTTGCCGTTTTTGAGACTAAAGTAGCTCAAACGAGCTTTATTGTAGCATCCCAAACGTTCAAATCACAGCACGCTTATGTTTGGAAACCATTGGGGTCTTGTCTGGAGTTTTTTACACTGTTAAAGAGTTGGATTCCCATGCTAAACATGGACAAAGTTTCAAAAATTAAGTTGTACAGTACATTTGAAGGAGTATTTTTGTTCCAAAAATACTCCTTCCGGTTTGTCACAAGTTTCAGAAAGTTTTTTTCGAGTATGGCTCTGTGTGACGTTAGATGGAGCGGAATTTCCTTATATGGGTCCTAAGGGCACTTCTGCCGGAAGAGCGCGCGCTCCCGTATAGCAGAGCACTGAGAGCACAACAGACTTCACTGATCAGAGCGAGAGCGTCGCGAAATGTCACAAAAGAAGTGTGTTTTTGGCTGCGAGGGCAGCACAACCCTGCACAGATTACCAAAAAAAAAAAAAAAAACAGCATTAAGGGACCAGTGGATGGAGTTTATTTTTACAGAGCATCAACGGAGTTGTGCAAGTGTTTGTGTTTGTTCCCCTGCATTTCGAAGATGCTTGTTTTACAAACAAGGCCCAGTTTGACGACGGATTTGCGTATCGTTTATTTCTTAAGGATAATGCAGTCCCAACGAAAAAGGGTCACGATCGGGTGTTGGAACCGCAGGCGGTGAGTAAAACTGCTTCAAATGTCTCTGTGTTGTTAACTTAGCTATCGGCGTGTAAGCACATCAAGTAAACAACATGCGATGTTGGCATCAAACTGCACTTTCCACATGTACAGCTTAAAAAACAAAAAACAAAAAAAAAGACGACATAAGGTGGAACCGCTTAGCAAATATGTATAGTTTCAGTACATACCACATAGAGACGTCGTTGCTAATGCTGCTCTTGTTAAATTTCAGCCTCTGGATTTGATTCTGGATCATAAATATACGCTGAATCTGACTGTTAGCCATGGTTTGTTTTTGGATGATGTTTTTTTAATGTCACAGCTTCCAAACGCTCTCAACGCAAAATCCTACTCGCGCTCGTGATTCTTTAGCTCCGCCCACAGGTCACGCCTCCAGGCGCTCGTGTTTTTCCGGGAAAAAACGGTACAGACTATATTTCTCTTATAAATATGATAAAACTTAAGACTTTTTGGAGTTATGAAGGATGCAGTACTACTCTATAGGTACTCAAGATTAACAGGATATTGAGTGAAAACTAGCATCCCCCCCCCCCCCCCTTTAAGTCCATGTCCAGTTCGCAAACAAATCGTTCTTTTGAACCGATTATTTTTTAGGGAGTCTGTTGAAAACATTTCTGAAGTTGACTGAAGTCACTTTCAAACCAAGTAGTTTTCTCTTAGTCAGCTTAAACCTGATGCGAAATCTGCATTGGGAAAATATTTCGTCCTCACATCAAAATAAAGTCTTGCGGACCCAGATGGAAACTGCGGGATTTCACCCGTGAAAATCCGCTAAAATGTAAACGTGACCGCATTTTACCACTTTTCAGAAATGACTCAGAATCGATTTTTGAACCAGTTCACTGAACCCGTGCGATCAAATGAATCGAATTCCCACCGCTTGTGCACAAGTAGGTCTCTGCAGGAATTAATGGGAGTTACCAGATCAGTGTGTTTTTACACCATGATACCTGATTGGTTGATGTAATAGTGACGTTAGGTTTAGGGGTGGGGTTGGGTAAGGGGGATCATTTAGATGATTTATTTTTTGCATGATTTAGAAACACCCAGCAGTTTGAAAACACCCACATGGTGATAAACGCCCACTTTTGCTCTGCAGAGACCTAAGTCTCCTTGTGCACGTACTCCCACCTCGAATTTCCCTGTTCTTCTCCCGCGAAGGCTCGGCTGCTGAGTATTAATCACATCACGCTGATAACTCTAGTAGATTTAGCATTGCGTTGCGTCATAAATATTCACGAGCGACTCCTTCACCATAGTAGGACGGGTACATTCGGGTTCCCGGCCCCGCCTCCCACTCTTCCCAGCGTCTGTGTGTTTGTAACTGAGTGTGTGTGAACTCCTTGAGCATTCACGATCGCCTCTAATCACTGATCTCCAATCAAACACTAAACCCAGCTACGCAGAAACGCTGCAGAAAACGCAGATAATGGAATACCGGTTTTCCGAATCTATGCCCAAATGAACACTGATGGATTAATTCGGGAGTAATATACATCAATCGCACGGTAAGTTGCTAGAGGAGGTCGGAGGGGTGAAATGAAGAGGCATGTGGTAGATTGTTGCAACCTGCCATTGTCTCGTGCGTCCGGTAATATTTTGTTTCCATTTTACATTTGTTGGCAAAGAAGCGAGGACATTTCTTAACACGCCTTTTATTTACATCTTTCAAAAATAATTGCATATATAATTGTAATAGTAAAGCATGTACAACCTGACTTGTTCGGACACCTAGTGAAAGCTACATGCTGAAGTGATCTTCTCATCCTAGTCTTGATGGAGCATCTCCGCGATGATTGACAGCTGTCTCCATGGTATGATGCATCAGTGATGTAGAATTTGCATTTGAAAGGCATAAAGTGTACTAATAGTGAAGTTCCGAAGATTTTGTGCATCAAGCAAAATAGATAAATTATACATGATTATTTTTACGAACAAATACGAAGCAGAATCGTGTTTGATGATTTGACATTTATCTGATTTGTCCCAATGCCATCTGTAAAGCCATGGGCACACAGATGGGTCCACGTAGCCTTTGGGTTCAGTTTTATTCAATCAGATACATGTTTTGGCCAGAAAAGCAGAATTCTGTGATTTATGTAGTGATTTACTGTATCCTGCAGACTTGTGATGATCATTTGGGATCTTTCTGCACCAGTGCAGGACTGTAGTATATTGTGAAGCCACATGGTCACATGATGGGGAAACCCTCAAGTGAGTGGGCCACAGATTTTAATGCATGTTTAAAGCATGGTCTCTGGTTGCTGTGGTTGCCCAAATTGAAAATAAGTTTACTTTATAATGATTACAGGCATTTTGTGTGGATTGTAGTCACACTTGTCCTGAAATCATACAGTATTGCAGCCTAATGTTATAAACTGAAACAACAACAACAACATCAACAAAACAACAAAGTACAAAAGCTGTCACTAGGGTGGCACCTCTTCAAAAGGTAGCCTACACATTTGCACCTTTATTTAGCTCTAAAGGGTGGATTTTGATAGCTTAAATGTATATTTTAGTGTCTACGGTTTACATATTGGTATCCTTTGCAAGGGTACTGCAACTTAGTTTTTTTTTTTTTTCTGAGGGTATGTTAGTGTTAAGTAAGCTGGTGCTTATTTGATTGGTGAAATATGGGTGTTTTTGTTCAACTGAGCTATCCAAGTGGAGAGAAATTGAATTGGCCATCTGAATGAAGTCTGAGTTTGGTGTTTAAACAAACTACTTGTGTCTTAGTTTGTTTGTCTTTAATTCCAGAGTGGCTTTTTGTGCCATGGAACGATTTTACTAGCATTATTTGTTTAGCTAGATTTAGCTAACATGTACTAAGTATGCTTGTGGAGCAAAAAGTCAGTCAGTCATTATTGTCTGATTTTTTTTTTTTTTTTTTTTTTACTAAGTAAGACATGCTTCTGGATCGACATCAGCTTTTTTTGTCATTCCTGTCAGACTAACCCAGCTGTAACTCTGTAAGCCGCTCTAAAGTCCCAGCCTGATAATAATGTTGTTGGAGCTCCGTCGCCAGCCCTAACCCTAAAATCTGATTGGATGACAGGACTGTTGTTCCTGGACCAACAAGGATGTTGACGAACATAGCTTGTCTAGGACAACGAAAAGCCTATAGAGAGACTCATTTGGTAACATCTGTTCATGACAAGTGAACACATGGCTGATAGACGGATGGGAATCTCACAGTATGCCTGAACTATCAAAGACTGATTCCTGCTGCTGGATTTCATTTCAGTTGTAGTTCAACATGGTTACTATCATTTAGCAACTACACAATATATAGATACTAGTACAGTATGTAATTAAAAAGGTAATGCTAGAGAGTTTTTGCATTTGTCAGAGGTCCGGTTTAGGGTTTCCAAAGTCATGGAAAACCTGGAAATTGAGGGAAAAATTTAAAAGAAAGAAAACTGGGACTTGCTTAGACCTCTTTTCTTGAGCTCTTAAGGTAGAAGTTACTGTAAGGTGCAGCAAATGTGAACCATCACACATGATTTACTATATACTAACCTCAGTATCCTGTCCGGTTGGAAAATCTGTGAGACTTGGTGCAAGTAAAACATCTGAGCACACATTCACAGCTCATCATGTTTGCCAAGGGTTTATTTGTCGATTTTCGTTTGGAAAGTGTCCTGGCAATGTTTGAACAGCATGATATATAGACAAGTAGTTGATTGTTTAGTTGTAAAAGCACCATTTAATCGAAAAATGCTATGAAGTGTGCCAGGTCAGATATCCATCTGGTGTGAAGTCAGCTGTAATGCTGACCTGAGAGACAGGAAGATGAAAAATACTGAGATCCGCTGTGACCCCTTTCATTCTTCTGATGATTTTAATTACTCAGCAGTTGAAATGCAAAGGAAAATCACGGTTTCCCAATGGAAAAACTTTTTGCGGGGCACTGCTGACTTTCCTGTACACCAGTAATCGATTTTCCTCGACTGTTAATTGCTGGTAAATTGGAAAGAGGAAATAGTGCTCAGCTCTTAGAGGGTTTAAAGCAAGAATTATCCATGCGAGACGCTTCAGATTTATGTGTTCGTTCTAGAGAACACATTTAAACTGAACCCTGCTTGACTGTGCTTCATTTGCTCATTTCTGTTCTGACATATTTAAACCGGGTTAGATGAATACTTAACCCATCACACAGTTAAAAAACAGTACTGTTCCATATACACGTTAAAACTATTTTTTATGTTTTATGTTTATGAAATGCTCGTTTTCACTCAATATCCTGTTAATCTTGAGTACATTTATAGTACTGCATCCTTCATAAATCCAAAAAGTCTTTAGTTTTATTATATTCATAAGAGAAAGATAGTCTGTACCAATTTTTCCCGGAAAAACACGACCGGCTGGAGGCGTGACGTGTGGGCGGAGCTAAAGAATCACGAGCGCCAGTGGGCTTTTGGTAAGCTGTGACATTACCCAGAGCCGTTGAAAAACATATTAAAGGCTCTGACATTACCGTGAGGGAAAACCCATCATCCAAAACAAACCATGTCTTACAGTCAGATTCAGCCGTTTATTTATGATCCAGAATCAGATCCAGAGGCTGAAACTGAACGAGAGCAGCAGCAGCAACGACTCGCTCCGAGCGGGGCTCGAACCCGGGTCTCTGGCACGGGAGGGGACGCACTAACAAGGAGGCAGAGATATTTGAAGCAGTTTTACTCACCGCCTGCGGTTCCAACACACGATCGTGACCCTTTTTCCTTGGGATTGCATCATCCTTAAGAAATAAACGATACGCAAATCCGTCGTCAAACTGGGCTTTGTTTGTAAAACAAGCATCTTCGAAATGCAGGGAACAAACACAAACACTTGCACATCTCCGTTGATGCTCTGTAAAAATAAACTCCATCCACTGGTCCCTTAATGCTGTTTTTTTTGGTAATCTGTGCAGGGTTGTCTTGCCCTGGCAACCAAAAACACACTTCTTTTGACTTTTCGCGACGCTCTCGCTCTAATCAGTGAATCGCTCTGATCAGTGAAATGTCTGTGCTGCTCAGCCTCGCTATACTGGAGCGCGCGCTCTTCCGGCAGACGTGCCTCAGGACCCATATAAGGAAATTCCGCTCCATCTAACGTCACACAGAGCCATACTCGAAAAAAACTTTCCGAAACTTGTGACAAACCGGAAGGAGTATTTTGGGAACAAAAATACTCCTTCAAACGTACAACTTAATTTTTGAAACTTTGTCCATGTTTAGCATGGGAATCCAACTCTTTAACAATGTAAAAAACTCTGTATGCATGAAATAGCATTTCACCCCCCCTTTAATATGGATTTTATTGTGATTATTGCTAAATAATGTTGTACTGTAAAATATAAAATAGACAATTGAATAAAAATGAATAGATATTTGTGTTTTATAGTAGAACTTTAAAATGACTTAAAATTACTAATAGATGTGTTCATGTCTTCATTTTAAACCGTTAAACCATCTAGTTTATATTTTGGCAGTTTACCTATGTGTTCATCTGCAGCTTGGTACTTTGGCATCGCAGAGTTCGATTTTTAGTAAATGAAGGTGCTCTGAAATGGGCAACACATGTATTTATTCAGTTAAATCACAACTTTAACGGTTTAACTGTCATATTAAAGGGATAGTTCATCCAAAACTGAAAATGACCCCATGATTTACTCACCCTCAAGTCTTAGGTGTATATGACCATATAAATGGCAGCTTAGGTGTGTATTACTTTCTTCCTTCAGACGAATACTATCAGATTTTTATGAAAGAATGTTCTCTTCCAAGCTTTATAATGGCTGTGAATGGTTGGTTGAGTTTTTGAAGCCAAAAAAGTGTTATAAAAGGCTACATTCACACTACAGGGCTTTATGCTCAATTCCAATTTTTTGAAAAAAATAGATTTTTTTGCAAGGCCGTTCACATTTCCAATTATATGCGACCTTTTGTGATCTCCTGTGTGAACGTGAAATGGGCCAGAAGTGACCCGCATGCGCAGAAGTACTCAACGGTGAACGACGTCACTCGTTGTTTGCGGAAGTAGCTAACGTTAAACATGGATGTCAACAACAGTGTAGTCAACAGCGGAGCTCTTTTTGCAATATAAAAGTTATTTTCCCAACAGAGCCAGCACAATTACAATCTTCTCGTTTTAAGAAGAAAATTAAGAAGGAGGAGAGCAAGGTTTTTGGCCATGGCGTTTTGCGGAGCAGTGTTAGCAACGTCGGTACAGAGAAACGTGTGGGTGCGGAGTCGCAGCCAGGAGTGGTGGGATACTGATGTGAGTGGCTCTTCTCGTTCCTGCCTACTTCAACGCAGAATTGTGACGTTTGTAGCGTATCAATGACGTATGGGTCGGAGACATGTGGCCTGGCCGTTCAGACGGAGGTCGCATTTCAAAAGATCGGATACGTATCGGATTCAGGACCACATACCTAAGTGGCCTGGGTCACATTTGAAAAGATCGGATCTGTGTCGTTCAGACTGTCATGAAAAGATCAGAAACAGGTCGCATAGGGTAAAAAAAAAATCGGAATTGGGTCGTTTCAGCCTGCAGTGTGACCGTAGTCAAAAAGTACTTTACACAACTCTGGCGGTTTATCCATATATGTATAAACTATTACCTCTAGCTTCCTCTCTCATACGTGTGTTCATGAGAGAGTGGCGTCGAGTAGATGATGTGGGACGTAGGTTTAGCGTGAGCTCTGGTGAGAAGTGATGAACACAGAAGAGCAGAGGAGAGAGCAAAACAAAACACCAGTCACACAATTTAAGAACAAAACAAGGATTTGTAAAGAAAAATGTTGTTTTGATATAAACCAAGAAGAGATTAGATTTCCTGTGCTGTAAACAAAACTTGGTTCTCGTGAGACTAGTGTATTCTCACCATAGCTCTATCATCTGGATGCTACTCTCTCATAAATGAGAAGCTAGAGAATACAAAAAGTTTTAAACAAGGATATTTTTCTTACACAAACACATCACTTCTCTTCAGGAGGCCTTCATTAATCCCCTGGAGTCATGTGGAGTACTTTTTATGATGAATGGATGCACTGTTTTGGGCTTCAAAATCTCAACACCCATTCACTGCCATTATAAAGCTTGGAAGAGCCAGGACATTTTTTAGTGTAACTACAATTGTATTCGTCTGAAAGAAGATGGCTTGAGGTTGAGTAAATCATGGGGAAATTGTCATTTTTGGGGGAACTATCCCTTTAACTATCCCACGAAGTTGACTTCATTTTGATATATGATGCAGCCATAATTCATAACGGTTAGTAATATCTCGTAAAGCCCAGCTACAAGCTCAGTGAAACAACTGCAGAAGCTCTAACTCTAACCATAACCTTAGCATAGTGTCAGTATCCTGATGATGTCGTTAACATTACTGTTTGTCACTATGGGATCCAGCCATTTTTTAAAGACTAATCTGTTTTTGACTGGCATGGCTGCATGATTAAGTTGATCAATTAAATCCGCTGGGTTTGGTGTTTGCGCTTAACTGGTTTAAAAAAACAACAAAACAAAACAAAACAAAAAGAATTACACGGAAACCATAAAGGATGGTTAAAAAAATTTGTTTATAAGTAATTTTAAGTATAAGTAATCCTGAAAATACTGTTAAAAATGTATAATGAAAAAAATTAAGGTGGGGACAGGGTTAATTGTATAGAGGGCAGATCTGAATCTGAGCTTGCAGTTGATTGTATGTAATGAGCAGGGTTTAAGCAGACTAAAAGTCTGGGGTCCAACACCAAAGAGAAGTCTGTCATTTCATTGGAAGGTTATGACATTTTGATTAAACATTACTAGTCAAATGTGGACAGACGATTCGTACAACAAGACGAGTAAAATGCATTTAGAATGTAAACTAAATTTCCATTTCATGATGACTTTAAAGAGTAACTACATCCTAAACCAACTTTTTTTAGTTAATGATCTGTACGAATGGGGCTTTATTAGTGCTGTTCATTGATTCAAGAAACTTTTTTGACATTTGAGTATAAAGTGTTTTAATTATAAAAGATATAGAGTAAAAACGTCTGAGTGCTGCCATCTTCAGGTTGAATGGTGGCTACTACAGTTGATTTTTCCTATTGGATGTTTGCGGTGCCGGTTGAAGTAAGCAGTTTCCAGCTCACCACACCCCTTGGTACGAGCTACCACGCCCTTGGCAGTGTAAAACTGTCTTGTTCCCTCAAAATCACTGTGAGTCAGGAGTTGGAATTGCGAGTATTGAAAATAACCAGGATAGAGCATTATAGCATCTATTTAGCATAGCATTTATATCGTTTTTTTTTTTTATTATTTCGTGTAGCCTATGTAGTTAATTAGCATAGTTGTTAGTGTAACGTTAGTATTGTTAGAAGCATAGCTAGTTAGTAGCATAGTATTGCATCAGTTAGGATAGCTTCAAGTTGGTGTAGATTTATTTGTATTTAGTACAGTGGTCAGGATGGTACATAGGTGTAGTGCTGCTGGTTGCAACAGCACTGCTGGACTGCATAGTTTTCCAGCAGACTTGAAAATTAGGCACCAGTGGTTGCATGCACTTGGCTTGGAAGACCGCGAGTTCCCGTCCAGAGCTGGAGTGTGCAAACTGCATTTTATGCAGGATCGCTTCTCCAAAGCAATGGAGGTGGAAATATATTCCACACAGCTCGCGCTGAAAAGCGACGCAGTGTCGATCGCGATTCAGGAGTTAAGACCGCAGTTTGAACTCAGGCCCTGGCCCTGTGTCCACAGACACTTTGACGTCCTCCACTTCAGGTGAAGGTGGGGGAGAAAAGTCCTCTACTTCAGATGAATGCTTTGTTGCAAAGCTACTTGCGTTGCTACAGTCACTCTCCATTTTAGCGACTCTGACAGCAGCTGTCAATTAATCCATCACTGCAGGTCTCAGGTTCACACCCCACCTGCTCAGCCCCACCCTCGGTTTGTCCCCTCTGTCTCCGCTGTGCTCTGCCCACTTTTCAGCATTTTTCAAATATTGTCAGTGGGTGGAGTCAGACTCTGACCAGGGGTTTAGTTACCCTTTAAGCAGAGAGTATCATATCGATTAGCTTATCAACTGTTGAAATCAATAGTGTCTAAAGTATTCTTTGTGTAAGGAACACTATTTGAGTTCCTCTGAAGAGTTTCTACTTATGAAGATCGTTCCAGTTCAGCCATAGAGAGCAAGGTGGCTTTCTACCCTTAGAAATAGAGTCTGTGTACCAGTTGGTCCTTCATCATTTATCATGTGCTGGGTCTCATGAACCCCCGGTCCATTAGTGGCTTCTGACTGGTATCACATTACACTGATGGCAGTCGGAGAGATGTTGTTCTGGAGATATGTCACAGCCATTCCCTCGGGGCAGCGCTTGGATCTCAGGCTCAGATATGCCAGCAGGAGAGATGCTGTTCTGGCTGGGATGGACACAGCCAGAAGGGCTTTATCTCATCTCAACCTCAGTGGCAAATAACTAGGGCTGCACAATTAATGGAATGAGATTAATCACGATTGTCATGCTCATTTATTCAGTAAAGCCGGTACTGTGATTAGCAGTTAATCTCCATCACCTGCTTTCAGGTGGAACAGCATTTACTACACTACACTCCTCTAACAAGCTATGCAAAATCGTGTTCTTAATCGCAGACAATAAAATTGTAGGATTATGAAATCGATTAAATTTTTTGCAATATTGACAGCTGTTTGCGTATCTTCTCTGAACTATGGCTGTGTGTGGTAAATGTTGCTCCATCTTAGAGCATGTGGAAATACCACATTTAATAACATGTTTTAACTCCAAATTCACTTCATCACGTCAGTCGACTGTTTAAAGTAAATTCTTTTGATGATGTGACTTCTTAAACAGATTAATTAAGGCACACAATGTTTCATTGTATTCTAAGCAGTGATAAAGCCTTGCCTTGCCTTCTGTTCATTCAGCTGCAGCGATTTCTTATTTGGGCCATTATTGTTGGGCGATATGGTAATTTTTCAGATCGTCGTATCGTCAGCCCGTGAGATCGACGATACACAATATTTATTGTCCATGGGTGGAGCAAGAGAGAGACTCTTTGTTCTTGTCATAGCATAACTATTTGGTGTTTTAAACCACGCAGATGCGCGCGAGAGAGCCTGTGGAATCACGAATAATCGAAAGACACACTTTCAAACATAGTGATAAACTAACGTTAAATAAAAAAAATACTGTATTTAAAACAGCTAGTTCATATGTGGTTGGACGCAACTGTCATATTGTGCGTCCGGTGACAAATTTTACGCATCTGCGCATGGAAGTTATCAGTCTGAATGTTCTGCAAGAATCAGTCAATGGTGAAAATCAATAGTAGATTTCATTTAAAGTCCAGCAGTTTAAAACTAATATTGGACATAAATGAACACTTTAAATATAAAGTATTGAAAACAGGTAAGTTCATATATTTGGAGTTAAGTTGAACTGAACTAATGCATCAGTCATACAGTGATCCGGACCGCGCACCTCATGAGACCGAGAACAACGCACCGTCACAGAAACAAGAATGAGACGCATTCTAACATAACTGTGGAATTAAACTCAGTTAGTGAGGGCTCGTTTAAAATATTGTACATACACAGGCCGTTCAGATTACTTGTTAAAGTGCAATGAAATGCCTTATATCTGCAGACGATGTGCGTCTGTTTGTGGATGTAGACTTTGTAAAGGCCAAAACTATGTATTTTGCATGCATCACATTATATTGTGGAGTGCATGAAAATGATAACAAGGAGGCAGAGTGAGGATGATAAATTCCCTCTGCCGCCTTGTTATTATTTTGTCTTTACTTTATTTGTAACGCCACCAACACCAACTCTTCGTTTTCGATCTCTTTCATTTCATGGATTTAACGAGTTATCCGAGTCAAAGTGTTACAACTTCTTCAGCGAGAACGGGCTCTAATCCTCTTTTGCGCGCACATGCGCATGTGTGTGTAAGTGTGTGAAATGCTGTGCTGATGTGAAATAGCTGGGTAGTTTGATAGCCAAATTATAATAGGCAGACTAAAAAAATTATAATAGTTATTATATTTATAACTTAATACATTAATAGTAGGGCTGTAGCTATCGAATATTTTAGTAATCGAGTATTCTACCAAAAATTCCATCGATTAATCGAGTAATCGGATAAAATGTGTTTTTGCTTAATTAAAGTGCAATATTAATTATGCAAGAGAAAATAAGACTCCTGGGTCTCTTAAAATGAACAACTAAGTCAAACTTAACTTTTTGGTAAACAAAGGGGATTTACTATTAAAAATAAAACATGAAAGAAATGTTGTGTGATTAAACCTTAAAAAACAGACCTTTATTTTGACGGCTTGACTTACCTTTACAGTTCTGTGTGTGATGTGACGCTAGTTTTACTCTCAAATCAAATGGTCAAATGCTCATGAGTGACTGTCAGAGCAGTTGGCTTATTTAGTGAGACAGCACGCGCGTTTCAGTGTGTGTGATAAAGGAACTCGCGCTTCTGCTCCATTCATTAACAGAGACACGCAGAACATGCAGGATTGATATTTAAATAGACTGTTCCAGCTTAATATTTACAGATATTAGTCCATATCGTGATTTGATGTAACTGCAATGACCTATTTTTGATTAATTCATTCAAAATCTGGCAAATTCCGTGCCATTCCGCGTTAAACTGTAAAATCCGTTTTTATGACTGGATTCCGCGATTCCCTCCGCGTTTTCTGCATCGCGGTAATCATAGGGCCCTAGTTGTGGAATGTCAGCTCTATCTACAATGGACAGTTGGACACACACCACGACATTGTCTTTACGTTTGTCCGCGCCCTCAAATCAAAACACTGCTGACTCCTTGCATTATGCGATTTCAGACTCCGCGCTTGTGTCTCCTTCCGCTTTGTGGGTAACGTAAACTCGCTGTGTCACAAGCATTGCGAAAGAACCTGACGTGAGATTTAAAATAAAGGCTTCGAGGCAGAGGAATTTGCCTCGATCATTTTTTGTAATCGATTAACTCGAGTTACTCGAGGAATCGTTTCAGCCCTAATTAATAGGAGAATGTCAGAGCCTAATATTGTCTTGACTATGGACAGAGACATCTGCTTACATTGATATCTCTGACTTTCGTCGATACACGATTCTATCATCTATCGCCACAAGCTTATGGGGCATATTTGTATTTTCAGCGCGAAAGCTCTGATAACAGAACTGTGCTTCACTGAAAGATACGCATGACAATAACTGCTTCTGCCAAATTGCGATTTAATCTCAATTAATTGTGCAGCCCTACAAACAACCCCAACCTGAGTATTTCCCACACATTCCTGCATATTTCATGCAAACAGGATGTTTTGGTCATGTAGTATTTGAGTATGTCATATTTGTGTGGTTTGGTTTTTCCCAAAGGATAAAATAAACCAAGCTAGCTGTTTTTACTCCTTTTTGAGAGCGTAGTCAGTGGAGACCAGGAATAGTTTTAGAATAATTAGTGGTGTTTGCCAAGGCAAGCATTATTGCTCATACTTTTTTTTTTTTTTTGAAAATACTAAGCAATTAATAATTACTTTAGTGAATAAAAAATCCTGCACTCTTTGTGCTACATACATAAATGATTGTGTGAATTGTTGAGGAGAGGGGTTCTATTACTAATTCTAATACTAAGCACTTTGTATTATGGATGATAAAGCATGAAATCTCATATGTTAACACTGAAGAAAGGACCCCAAGCCATAGAGACCAGAATATCTTACTTGTGGGTGGACTCTTTTGACTTGGGCCACAGGGCCAGTAAGTACAAACCTAGCAATGCCCTACCAAACACCCACAATACCCTAGCATCATTGCAATGAGTTTGGCTCAGGCAAGTGCAACTCATATTTCCTTAAATAAATTCAAAAAGCTTGTTCTTTATACTCTTTCCTCTGTGGATCCAAACTAAGGGTTTGTATAATAAAGTTGAAGACAATTTAAAGAAAATAAAAATATGTCCTGCAGTATTATGGCACATTTGATCTAAGTTTAGATTGTTTGTGTCTCTGTGTGTTTTATTTTTATGCAAGGTGTGATGCTGATCAGTTTTCATCTCTTAAGGTGCTGTCACATTTATAATTTTTGAACGTATTCAGCTATTTCACAAATGCTATGTCACACATTTGCAATAGATTTGAGTTGCTAGTAGAAAGCTGCTTGGTTTGACTTCTGTGTAAATTGTGCTTCATATGTCACTACACTGTTTACAATAGACCATGGACCTTTTTGGCCACAGAATTTTGCAAATGTGACCGCATGTTTAAACATTCTTATCTATAAGTTTGATTCTTTTACAAATAATTTGCATGGTTATAAAATTAGTTAATCAAAAACTATATCAAAAGTGGTTTGACATTTAAGACAAAAATGTTAAACAGTTATTCCTTTGTCTGACCTTCTGTCTTCGAGATCAACCCTGCACACATTCTTGAAGCAATATACAGCCTTGTGAATGATGTGTCTCCGGGATTCACGGTCCGAGGCTATAAAGTGGACTCTTACCATAATAACCTGTCAGTGGGTCTTACTGTAGAGTCCTTGAACCGCTTTTTCTGTGCTCCTCTGTCGTGATTGCCAGTGGCGAGTACACCATGCAGTGCAGTATTGAGTAGATGGATGTTGTTCATCCTGGAGATGTGGCCTGCCCAGTGAAGATGTGTCTTGAACACAGCATGGCCTCGATGCTTGTAAGCTCTGCCTGTTCAGAAATTTGTTGGGGAAAGTTACTTCTAAAAGTAATGCATTACAATAATATTCCCTAAAAAACAAATTTGTTACTTAGTTACTTTTTATGGAAAGTAGTACTTTTGCATTACTTTTTCTCTTCTGGACTTGGCTTGCTTGTTTTGCTTGTCTATTTTTGGCAAGTGTAAAAAGCCCTTTCACACCAAAAAGTGAAATGAATAAGCTTTAGGCTGAAGGGAATGTAAATTCAAAAAGATCAAACAAACATTTCAGCTGTACTGTCATTCTGGATTGCACGAAGAATAGGACAAGTTCAACACTTTCTTCTCCATCACAAAACAAAAAGAAATGGAAACAAAAATGTCATTTTCTTCTAAAGTCAGTTTTGCTTAGTATGGTTGAATTGGATCACTGAAGGTCAGCAGTAAAGATGGGTATATATAATATATAAAGTATATTTGTGCAATTTAACTTTGATTATTTTTTATATTATTATTTCAGGTATTATTTCAGGTTTGCATCATATTCTGAGTTTGCTTTTCACTGTTTTTCATTTTGAGGAATAATGTATCTGTTTTTGTGCAAGTGAGGTGAGTAAATGCCAAATGTTCTTATGTAGTCTAGAACACAATAAGCATCACACTTACACAACGCACACACCTACTCCTGATTTCTCTTAACATGAGGACAGGAGAGCTGCCGGTCAATACATTTGAAATCAAAGTAAAACTGAATTGTAAAAGTAATACTTTACTAGTTACTTGAAAAAAGTATCCCGATTACATAACTCACATTACTTGTAATGTGTTACCCCTAAAACTGGATGGAATGGAGGCAGCACTGGTGGAAGTGCTCAAGAAGCTGCAGGTGGTGACAGTAGATGATATTATGTGCTATAGAGCTGACACTTTATGGGGAACAAGGACAGTATCTTTATGGAAGAGCAGTTCATGGATCGATTGGCCATAATTTATATAATGAAAAAAAAAAAATCTGAAGATTGTTATGAAAATTAAAAATACAAATCTGACATGAAAATCTGTCTATGAAAACATGAACACATGATTAGGACAGATTAGATTATGATTATGATGAAGCAATGTTATTAATAAAGGAGCAAGTAATATCTGCATGAGGTGAAGAGTAAACCAATAAACGGAAGCTAATTCTGTGACACATCCTATGATAAATCAGATAACTGAGATACAGATGTAACATTACAACTTGTATCAGCACAATAGAAAGCTAAGTTATGCGTTAGACAGAGAGAGAGAGAGAGAGAGAGAGAGAGAGAGAGAGAGAGAGAGAGAGAGAGAGAGAGAGCGCGAGCTCCCGCTGATGCGTTTTCATGACAGCGCGCTGAAAGATGGGCAAGGACAGATTTTACTATAGATTCCTATAAAGTTCTCATTATAAATGTATGGCAGATTTGTGCTATATTTTTACATACGTTATTAAGTGTAATAGTTGTAATTAAGTTTTATTTTTAAGTTAAGTTTTATTTTCCATAAACCACCTGTGCGTTTTCGAAGCCATATGAATTGCATTATGCCCACAAATATGACGGAAAAAAAGCTTGGCTGAATTATTATAACATCAATAATAAAATAATAACAATAATAAAAGAAAAATAAAACATTTAAGAGCAATATCATTATGGGGCATTGCTTATACGAGCATGAAACGAATCGATGATATGCAGCGATTTCAGCATAATTGTTCATGTTAATTAATTAGACACTATATCTTGCAACTTTTATCTGAAAAGAATTTGCCGATGCAGATGCGAACTTGACCGAAAGTGTAACTCGGATTGCGCTTTACAAACACGAAAGTACAATAAATTCACACTATCGTTATTTTTTTATGTATTCTAATATTTTGTATTCAATTTGCACATTCTGATCAACCAAAATATTATTTAACAGCATCGAAATCACTGATTATTGCTAAATAATTGAATACGATTTAAAATATAGATAAAAACTATGACAGACAAATAATTTTGATTTCGTCATATGTACGAATATGTTTAATGTAATTAGGCTACAAATATATCCAGTCCATTTTTATTTTATAAAGACCATTTCATTATTTGATTTAAAAATTAACACAGAAAGATACTTTTTCTTTTTTTAGCTTCTTTATTCAAGTGCATTTTTTTAACAAAACATTGTCTTTCAGTATAACTTTAGCAGCATATTTTGATCCAGCGGTGAAACGTAGTTTTTAAAAGATAAAGAAAAAAGTTCACCAAGTTTAACCAAACTACTATTATAAGGTATAAAACAGAGATCAAATAGCCTAGATATTTTAACTGTTGCTAAAACTCAAAACTAAAATAATAATTATTTAAAAAAAATTGATATTATATTTACCACGACCGGTGAAACATTCAAATGTCTATTCAAAAAGATAAGGCGGTCTACGTGCTCAGATGAGAGCCGCGTGCGCAGCCTGTTCACATTTAGATGAATAAATTCGCTCCACTGGAACAGATGTTGCAGGAACAGCCAGGCACCACTGGACAAGTAAACATTCTCTGTCCCTGAAACCAATGGGCAGCA
Source organism: Carassius auratus (assembly GCF_003368295.1). Lineage (NCBI taxonomy): Eukaryota > Metazoa > Chordata > Actinopteri > Cypriniformes > Cyprinidae > Carassius > Carassius auratus. Next base: position 2,237,653 of record NC_039277.1, read on the forward strand.
AATCTTTCACCACCATTTCAGCGAATAGCTTTGTCGTCTTCTCGGTTCTGCCTGCGTTGCATTTAAGTCTTACGGCAAGTGATTCAATGCTCGTCTGAGTTGCCGCTCTGTTATCGCCAGATATTTTATGTACACATTGTAGATGATAGCGCATTGTTTTTGTTGTAGATGTGTGTGACAGCTTGGCGCTGCACAGCTTAACCTGAACTGTATTTTCATCGTTCTTCTCAAAGGGAAGCCAGCCATCACTACGTGACTTTGAGGCCATGATTATATGTCTTCTTACGTCTTTTGAGGTATCAAGTGGGAAGCTAACCAATCAGAGATCAGGGCGCCGCCCAACGTGCTGCCATAACCAATAATAATAAAAAAAAAATAATAATAATTTCGATCATCGTTTACGTGATCGATCATCGCTGTCGCGGTCGATCACTGTTGCACATCCCTACAGAAAATACCAGCAAATACGCCCCTGACCCAGTGACGTCGAAAGCGACCTCTTACAGGAGATGCTGAGTTATGAAAAGGAGCCACCATTGCCAGCTGACAGCGACCGGCTTTTGAGGTGGAAGATTGGCAGTAATACTCCCACTTTGCGCAGCCTTCATTTAATTGTTTTGAATTGCCTAAATCATAAATGCAGCCGGGTTGAAGCCTGCAGTGATGTTTTTCATTTATGTTATCCCCTCTGCATATATATTTTTTTGGAGAATGTTGCACTCCTGTTGCCGTTTTTTATTCTGCACGAAACATCATGCCAATTACAGCTGAAGATCTTGGGTTTGGTCGGGTTTGGGCTTTATTTATATCATCTTACGCGGGCTCGGGCTTGGTTTGTGAGGTAAACAAGCAGTCATGTGATGTTACGATTAGTACGAGAAAGATAGAGTAGGTGTAACGGAGGCTTGCCTCTGGCGATTACGTTTTGGTTGCACAAATGATTGAATCCACTGTAGATGTCTTCAGCGCATTCCACTGATGGTGCGTCATTATTCACTCATTATAAACAGGTCAAAACTTTTCCAAACCTCAGACTTTGCTTTAGTTGCTGGTGCAACCAAAACGTAATCGCCAGAGGCAAGCCTTCGTTACACCTAACTTTTAAGGCCCGATTACAGCTCTAATGCCAATAAATAAGAAATATTGCTGACGTGTGTGTTTCCAGTGCTCTCTTTACGTTCATCTGTTATTTGGCGTTGAAAAAGGAAACGTCTTTCTTTTTTTTTTACATGGAAAATCGATTTTACAATCGATTCAATGAGCCCTCATTTCTTAAAAAGCGAAAATGCTTTTTTCACAAAAGTGACAGCCCTAGTTGCCGTTATACCAGCCATTAAATGTGCCGATGATACTATCGTCTGTCGGCACAACCCTACTACATTCCTTTTCTGCTTACAGTATCGAATGCTTTGGTAAGGTAAAGGTACATGAAACTGCTTGATGAATAGAGCTGTTTTTCTTCTTGGAGATATATCTGAAGTCAACATATGTAAAGGCTGGGACACACCAAGCCGATTATCGACCTGTTAGGCTAGTGTTTTTTGTTTAATGAACGAGTCATTAATGCAAAACTTATGAAAACGAGCAAGTAAGTCAAGGCGGCACAGACAGAAGGCTGTTGCAATGTTACAGTGCATTTTCTTTCTCAAGCATTACAATATGTCAATATTTTCATAACGGGAGTCACATAAAATGTAGTCTTGTGTAGCCAGACCTTCAGACTGATGGCTTGAATCCATGGCAGCTTTTGTTGGCCAAGGCCCACAAACAAGGGCTTGCCCACATCAAGCTACAAGTGTCAGCTGCGCCACAAGGATGCGTTGTTTCTACGTGTATTTATGCTTTGATCTGAAAGAAAACAGTGCATCCTTGTAGCGCGGCTGACACAGAAGAGCTTAGGCAGTTTGAGTGATGTGGAGAGACACAGAGGAGACGGTTGTCAAAGGAATTGTTGAATAAAGTCATTATTTTTGTTTTATTTGCATTCAAACAGTATTCACATCGCTTCATAATGTTACGGTTGAACCACTGATGGCAGATGGACTATTCTGACGATGCTTTTCATACTTATCTGATAATGAACTTGGATTTGCACAGCTAGTCAGTTAACAACAGCTCTGTGTAGTAACAGCTGCTCTATGTGAAATCACGCACCTGATATAATTTACCGCTGATTAGAGAACCGGCTTTACTGACAAGATGCGCATTTGATCGGCCCATCTTGACTGGTGCACCCCTATTGACAGTTTAATTTACTTGGCAGTCTATGCGACAGTCTCAAGCCTCCTGGTTTTCATCCAAAATATCTTAAATTGTGTTACGAAGATGAAGCTTTTACGGGTTTGGGGTAATATGGGGGTAAGTGATTAATTACAAAATTAAAAATTTGGGGTGGAGTATTCCTTTAAAAATTTTATGCCTCGAACTTTAAATATTTCACATAGGGGTGGGCGATATCTCGATATTTAAAATATATCGAGATATTTTTTAAACACAATATGGATTTTGACATACTCTATATCGATATATTGTTTATATTTAATTCTGATCCTGCCACTTTGCTTGTTTGCCTTCTCCCGCTCGGGCGAAACAGCAGGCAGATGTCTACTGTAGGGTCCTATGAAAAGGACCCTATGCGCAGAAAACGCGGAGGGAATCGCAGAATCTAGTCATAGAAATGGAATTAACAATTTAACGTGGAATGTCACAGAATTTGTCAAATTTGGAATGAATTAATCAAAATTAGGTCATTGTACTTGCATCAAATCGCGATATGGACTTAATCTGCAAATATTACGCCGGAAAAGTCTATTTAAATATGAATCCTGCATGTTCTAGGTGTCTGTGTTAATGAATGGCACAGAATCGCAGCTTCGTTTATTTGCACACGGAAGCGCGTGTGACGCTCGCGGTGATTTCAGCGTCCGCTGTCTCACTAAATTAGGACGCAAACACACGAACAACATCTCCAGAACTGCACTGAGAGCCACTTCATGAGCATTTGACCGTTTGATTTGAGTAAAACTAGCGTCATATATCACATCATAGACTGTAGTATCACATACACAGAACTGTTAAGGTAAACTCGTCAAAATAAAAGTATTTGCCAGAAATCTATTACTATTGTTCAGCACAATGTACATAGCCCACTACTACTACTATTAAAATGAAACGAACATAATTTTTAAAGGAATAATCACACAACATTTCTTCCATGTTTTATTTTTAATAGTAAATAAAGTTTGCTTAATTTTAAATAATTAAAAGATAAATTAAATTAATGTTTTATGCCTTCATTTGATAACCAGAAAAAAATAAATACACAGATTTTCTGAAGGGAAAAAACCTTTCACATAAGGCTATTTTAAGAATTTTAACTAATTAAGTTGTTTTTATGCATTTAAATAATTACACATGCTAAAACACATAATTAGGTAACAATAAAACATATGGTGAAGAAAAAAATAAAACGTTTCATAGGGCCCTAAACATGTAATATTTGTTTTTGCAGTAGTTTTTGGGTAGTTATTTTTCCTGTAAAGATATCGAGATATATATCGTATATCAAGATATATCAAAATATATCAAGATATATTTTTTGCTCCATATCGCCCAGGCTTAATTTCACATAACCTACTTTTGAGAATCCATTGTTTTAGTTGATTCTGATAAGCACTTGTCATCACAGTTGTAAACATGATGCATTTCTTGTTTCGTGATGGGGTTTGGCGCCACTGTGTCTTTATTTCCATGCGGAATATTAAAGAACGTCACACACGTCTCCCAAAAACCCTGTATAATTCAACCAATCCAGTGACAACTTGGAAACTCCTGAAGTTTTTCCACTATTGTGTACCATATGCATCAGATGTTCAGCCAACGCTCCATGGGCGTGATGGCTGAGACTACTTAAAATGAAAAAAGTAATCAACATGACAGATATTCAGAATGGTAAGCAAACACTACTTTCTTTACATTTAGTATATCTACATATATTATGTATATCCTTGTTTCAGTGTCTCCTTTTGAATGATGAATATAGACCGTTGATAGCTGCTGATATAAACAGTGCATCTCTTAAACACAGATGCAGAACACACTTGCTAGTTTGCAGTGGGCTGTAGGGCTGTGCAAAAAATCGAATGTGATTTTCATGCGCATCTCGTCAGTAAAGGCGCTTCTGTGATTAGTTGTATATCGCCAGCACGTGTGTTCAGGTCAGGGTTGCCAGGTTTTCAAAACAAATCCTGCCAAGTTGCTTCTCAAAACTAGTCCAAAACTGTATTGGGGTCACTTCAACCCGCGGACATGAAAAACAGCGGCAGACTTGGCAACACTGGTTTAGGTGGAGCGGCTACACCGAGCCATAGTCCACCGACAAGCTACACTAAATCGCTTTCAAAATCGACAAAGAATCGCCTGCGATTTTGAAATCGATTTTGTGTGGATTTTCAATGAACTACTGCTCTGTGTAGTAAAGGCCAACCAGTGTTCCCAAGTCTTCGGTTATTTTTCATGTCCACGGGTCGAAGCGACAAAACCAATAATGTGTTGTTTAGCCCCTAAAATGCGAATTTTACCCAGGCAACCCTGCCAAAAAACAAAACAAAAAACCGTGTATTTTAAGAATTTATTGGGTGCCATTTTTATCAGGAAACATCCTGGAAACGCGATTGAGCTTGTTTTGGACTAGTTTTGAGAAGCAAATGGACAGGATTTGTTTTGAAAACCTGGTAACCCTGATCTGAACGCGTGCAGGAGATGTACTTCTAATCACAGGAGCGCCTTTACTGACAAGATGCGCATTCGATTTTTTTGCACAGCCCTAGTGGGCTGTAGCTTTTTGGTCCAGACTCCAACACCATTAGCATTTGTTGCTGCTAGTTATTTAAAGTCCGCTTGGTCGTTCTTTTTATTTATTTATTTTGTTTTGTTTTGGGTGATGTCAAATTTACACCTTGCTTCTGACCATGTACTTCTGCTCTCTGAGGAGAATCTTTTAGCATCTGCTTCTTCTGACAGTGTGTTTTTGATTTTAAGTGGCCATTACAGATCTTCTTTTGAGTCCATTTAACTGTGTTTTGACAGAACTTGCAGAACAGTTGCTGTTCCCGAGTCATAGAAATCCACAGGATACAGTTCTGCTTTGAATTCCCTACCTTAGACGTTTCAGATGGCCTCTTTGACAGGCTTGTTTCTTCTCTCAAAATCCAGGTGCAGTCATGTAGCACCATGCTCCAGTCAAAAATGGGGAAATGCTACTAACTTCCTCAGATGACATGTTGTTCCTATAAGTAGGACTTTGTAGGACTTTCTTCTTGCTGTCAGCGAAAAATAAAACATGGGAGAAATGTTGTGTGATTTAAACCTAAAAAAAAATTATGCTTCACTTGTCTTTAAATTAAAGCTTTTACGACTGTATTCCGTGATTCAGCCCGTGTTTTATGCATCGCGGAAATCATAGGGCCATCATTTTCTAGAATGACAATAATACGAGTTATTATAGTTACACAAACAATATCCATTCAAATTATTTAATTGTTAATAAGATCTGTTTTGCAGCCTAAATTTATATCACATTGGTGTCTCAGAGGTCAGTCTGATTGATGTGTGAAGAAAGTCTATTCCTCATTTTGTAAAATATGTATTTTTTTTTTACTCTTGTGCACAGTTTTGCCTCTTAAGGAAGGAGATTTCAGGTGCTTTGTAAGCTGTTAACAATTTGACAATGTGCATCCAGGGACAGAATCTGAATACTGATGCTACAGTAGCAGGAAGGAAGGGTTTTAAACTACTCTGTATCAGCATAACTGTACTGTACATCCCAGACCTACTACAGGTGCATCTGAATAAATCAGAATGTAATAGAGCTGCACGATTAATCGTTAAAAGATCGCGATCTCGATTCAGACACCCTCTCGATCTCATTTCTAAAAGACGACGATTCCCCGAGTCTGTTAAACCTTTGACAAAGTCTTACCGGATCATTCAAATCCGTGCGCGCACTGCCGCTGACACAGAGAGAGCTCTTACCATGTTTGGTTAAGAAACATCTTCACAAACAGTCTTTTCAACTACACAGTATTATATCTGTCTTACAGTCATTTATATTATCACAGAAATACTGGGATAAAGTTTATAGTTTAAATATAAACATTGATGTCTATATGGCAGCGATCAAAATATAACAAATCCCCTTTTGTAAGTACTGCGCTTTAAATAACGTTTGTGTCGATTGCATTGTTTCACCAATAGGTGGCGACAAGTGTCTTAATTTATTTGTCAATGAATTAATTTTTCATTCAAGAGAATCGTTCAAAAACGCTGATTCATCCAGAAATGAAACAAGTGTAGTAGGTTTATGAGTGAGTCGTTGAATCAGTGATCTAAACAACTTTTTCATCATTCTAATATTAAAAAAACTGGGGTTTTAAATGTATTATATACACTACCAGTCAAAAGTTTTTGAACCATAAGATGTGTAATGTTTTTTTAAAGTCTCTTCTGCTCACCAAACTATATTTATCTGATCCAAAGTACAGCAAAAACAGTAAAGTTTTGAAATATTTTTACCATTTAAAATAACTGCTTTCACTTGAATGTATTTTAAAATGCAATTTATTTCTGTGGTGTGCAGCTGTATTTTCAGCATCATTCCTCCAGTCTTCAGTGTCACATGATCTTCAGAAATCATTCTAATATGCTGTTTTGCCGTTCAAAAAAAAACATTATTATTATTATTATTATTATTATTATTATTATTATTATTATTATTATTATGTTGAAAACAGATGAGTAGATTTTTTTTCAGGTTTCTTTGATAGAAAGTTCAGAAGAACAATAATTGTGTGTAATAGAAATATTTTGTTATAAATGTCTTTGTCACACTTGATCAATTTAAAGAATCCTTGCAAAATAAAATAATTAATTTATATACTTGTGATAATGATAATGTTAATAGTAATAATAATAATAAAGAATCGTAGGAGAATCGTGATCTCTATATGAGATCAAAAAATCGTGATTCTCAATTTATCCAGAATCGTGCAGCCCTAGAATGTAATGGGAAAGTTCATTTATTTCAGTAATTTAACTTACATTTTGAAACTCATGTATTAAATAAATTTTGTTCACACAGACCAAAGTCTTTGGTTCTTTTAATTTTGGCTCATATTTAGCAAACACCCACCAATTCACTATCTCAACAAATTTGAATACTTCATAAGACTAAAAAAAATATAATAATAAATATATATATATATATATATATATATATACACACACACACACTTGGTGGCTACTTTTGCTACTTTTGCCTCAGTTCGGCGTGGCATGGAGGTGATCAGTTTGTGGCACTGCTGAGGTGGTCTGGAAGCCCAGGTTTCTTTGACAGTGGCCTTCATCTCATATGCATTCTTTGGTCCCATCTTCCTCTTGACAACAGGGCCGTGCAGAGACCTTTGGAGGGGCAGGTGCTCAAAGTATAAAAGGGGCACATGGAACAAGGTTTAAATAGCGCGGTTCAAAATATCAATACAGCAATATATTGTGATGCATTCCTTGTCGATTCACGTGTCGATATGGATGATTATGTATTGATACGGCAGCAAATGCTGTGATGCACTTTTGAAAAAGAAACAGATTAGAAGAGACAATTTTACAAGTTTAAAAGTAAAAAAAAAATAATAATAATTCTTTCCACCTAATAATAACTCTGGGATTAGAAACTGAAATGTCTTAAATTGTCCCAACCTGATGCCTTTTTCTTCTCTGTTCCACAGAATAATTAAGAACAGCTGTTATAGTAAAAACTATAGAAAACACTTGTGCCTCTACATTTTCCTCTTTCTCACCAGCCTCTGTCTTCTGGCTTGCTGTTCCCTGCTCTCTTTCTATCACTTACATTTTCCTCTTTTCTTCCTCTATCTCCATCTCCTCATCTGATCTATTACTTTCCACTCTCTGTCCATCTAGGAACAAGGCTCAATTTACTATTTCAGCATTAATCTATTATTTTAACCATCAGTACTACTCTTGCACCTAATCAATAAGTCCACCTTAAATGTTGATACAAAACATGAAACAACTGATACACTGGAATATAGTGATTAATATTATTATTACTGTAGTAGTTCTTTTAAAATTGAACACCTTTGCAATGTTAACAAATGACAGGCTACATGTGTTATTCATCTCCTTGACACTGCACTTTGATGGCAGGTCTGGTATATTATTCATTTTATATTGACATTGATATTTGTAAATTTATTTCCAGAGAGATATTATTGAGTTTACAGGCTAAAGTGGTCTTGCTGTCGTAAACACTGTTGCTATTGTAGAAAAAATATATATTATATAAATATATAAAATATATATAAATTCAGCTTGATCTCAGGAATAAACTACATTTTGAAATAAAGCAGTTATTTTAAATAGTAAAAGTATTTCAAAATTAAAATTATTTTTGCTGTACTTTGGATCAAATAAATGCAGGCTTGGTGAGCAGAAGATTCCTTTAAAAACATTTTATTAAAAAAAAAAAAAAAAAAAAACATTTTAAAAACATACAAAATCTTACTGTTCAAATACTTTTGACTGGAAGTGTAAGCTGATTATTCTTATAGATTAAAACAAATGTGCTTTAGCAGTATAAAGAGTATGAAAAGTACTCTGAGCTGCTGAAGAGAGAAAAAGAAATGTTGCTGGAGAAGATGCAAACTGATTGTCTGCCAGCAGGAGGCGCTGTGAGAGCGGTAGAACTAGCGGTTTCTCCAGTAACGGCTGTAATCCAATCAGCTTCGCTCATGAATGCTTCTTTATCATATAAAATGAAAATTTCATTGAAACTTTTCTGAAGACAGTAGGATCCCTTCAGAGATACATTCATATAAAACACCCGCGACATGTTTTGATTTTTAAACGTGCAGTGCTCATGTTTATTCTACGAAGTCAAACACTACAAACAAATCAATGTATGGGAAACACTGGCACTTTATATTGAATTATCAGAAATGTGTTTAAAAACTTATATCACCGTTATTGAAAAAAATTATATAGCAATACATATTGATATTAAATTATTGTCCAGTCCTACTTTAGCACCAGCTAAATGAGTAACAGGGACTCTAGTTGTTCAAAGAACAGCCGAAGAAGGACGACATTACTGAATTGCCAAAATAATAAATGATTTCAATCAGGTTTCCCCAAACAATTCCCTAGTGGTAAATAATAATAATAATAAATATAGCTGCAAGCAGCAATTACGGGGCCAAGCACTCCAACGGCAAATGTAGGAGCTAAGCATCGCATGAAGCATCACACCAAATTCATTAATGAGCAATAACAGCAATTTTGGAATTATTGTAATTGAAATGGCAAAAAAAAATTATAATACCACCTCTAGTAGCATGATTACTTGGCTTATCAAGCTTGACCAATAGGTGGCACTGTTATAAAATCAATTTGGTGTACTCTGTGTGACTTTTCAATGACACACACAAAATTTGGTGTCAATATGCCAAAGCATTCCAGGGATACAGCCTCAAGTGTCATTTTCTCATTGTGCCTCAAATTCGTCGATGTGGTATGCGAAAACGGTTTTGTCTATCGACTCAAAAGCCATAACTTTGAGTCAGCATAGTCTGAAGATCATTTGATTCGAATTTGGTGAAAATCGGACCTACGGTTGATGAGGAGTTCGACAAAGTAGGTTTTCAACATAAATCAAAATGGCGGACCGGAAGTTCAGCTTACTATGGTATATTTGGTATCTATGTTATCGGCATAAACCAGGGAATATTTTGAGCCCAGTTCCATTCGAATGGGCTAATGCAATAAAAAGTTATTAGCATTTTTACAAGTGTAATTATTCATGGTTAATGAATGGTTTATTACTCTTGACCAATAGGTGGCGCTGTCACCAAATTTCTGTGGCATGGTCAGTGTGAGGTGGCGATGACACATACAAAATTTGGTGCAAATATGTCAAAGCGTTGCAGAGATACAGCCTCAAATGCATTTTGGCACCCTTCCAGCAAATTCGTTGATGCGCTAAATGAGAACTGTTTCGTATATCGACACGAAATCCATAACTTTTTGCCAGCATGGTCTGAAGATGATTCACGTCAAATTTGGTGAAAATTGGACTAACGCTCTAGGAGGAGTTCGAAAAAGTATGTTTTCAACATTAAGCAAAATGGCGGACAGGAAGTATGGCCAATTTTCACATAATTGGTATCAATGCTCTCGGCATGACCCACAGAATATAGCGAGACCATTTTAATTTTAATAGTCTAAATTATTCAAAAGTTATTAGCATTTATGTGATATTTCATTATAACTATTGGCCACAAGGTGGCGCTGCCACCAAACTTTTTGAGTACCTTCAGGGCATGGAGCCGAATATTTTTGTAATTATTTGCGAAACGATACGATGCTGCGTTCAAAAAATACAGCATTTTAACACATAATTCAAAATGGCTGACGCCTAAAATGGCCGACACGGGAAAATTGGATATCATTCGACTCGAGATGACTCACTGAATCTAAAGAGACCAGTTGTGTGATTTTTGGCCAAACCATTCAGAAGTTACAAGCCAAAATATGCATTTTTCATATCTCCTGACCACTAGGTGGCGCTGTGTCGAAACACTGCAGGTAGTCTCAGTTCATGCTTGTTAAAACACACACCAAGTTTGGTCTCAATATGACAAACTGTTGCCGTGATATAGCCTCACGTGCATTTTTGCGTGCATTTCGTCAAATTAGTTTACGTGTCATTCGACAACGGTTGGACGAATCAACTTGAATTCCATAACTTTTTGCCGGCCTGGTCTGAAGATGATCTGAGACAATTTTCGTGGCAATCAGACTAACCGTCTAGGACGAGTTCGAAAAAGTAGGTTTGTCGAATAATTGAAAATAGCGAAAAAACTAAACCTTGCGATTTTTGAATTTTGGGGTTCATTCGACTTGGCATGAGCCAAGGATTCAGAAGAAAAAAGAATTTTCATTTTCTGGCTTACGGTTCAAAAGTTATTAGCATAGAAACATTGAAAGTTTGGACAAGTGGTGGCGCTAGAGAGTTGGAGTTAGAGACTTCAAATTTGCTATAGTTAATGCTGGGACTGTCCTCTATCAGTGTGCCAAATTATACAACTTTCCCGCAATCGGTTCTATGGGCTGCCATAGACTTGCGGCGGAAGAAGAAGAAGCAGAATAATAATAAATATAGCTGCAAGCAGCAATCACGGGGCCAAGCATTCCAGCGGCAACATCAGGAGCTAAGCATATGTAGCATCAGACCAAATGCAACAATGAATAATGAAATTAATAATTGCATGATTGTAATTGAAATGGCTGAAAATCGTTAATAAAAGTTCCACAGCGAGGAGCTAAGCATGGCATGGAGCATCAGACCAAATGCAACGAGTAAGAAAAGCAATTATTGGAAGAGTGTAATTGAAACAGCCAGTAAAACTCCAGTAAAATGATGCATTATCATTTTTGGAAAATAGGTGGCGCTGTAATCAAATCGCTTTGTTGTGTTCTGTGGGAGGTGACAATGTTGTGGGCAATTTCTTTCAAAATACTTACAGACCTTTAGGGCAATGAGTCGAACATGCCCACCGAGTTTCGTTCCGATCGACTTCCATTAACCTTGTCAAATAGGTGCTTAAAGTTGTTTGGCCAATGACGGCCATGTTTTTTAAGATAAGTGAAATTCCTCATAGAGCACTTGTGCCACATTGGACCATATCAATTTTCAAGTTGATTGGATCAACGGTTGCTTAGTTATAGCCATTTGATTTTTTTCATCCTGTAGCGCCACCAAGTGGCAGATATGGAAAAAAAATAATAATTTGACTAAAGTTTTTGTTCATGCATATGAGTTCTGAGTTTGGTGAAGATATCTCATTTTGTTCCCGAGTTATAGCCTTTTTCGTAAAATTGGTCCACGAATTTGAATGTTTTGGGTCACCTGGTTTTTTGTTCAGTCTTGATCAAACCACTGCAATAATATTCTCTGGACTCTCTAGATCAATAATTTTCAAAAATATGTTGCATTTTGTCCTTTGGTTAGCTATAAGAGGTCATTTAGGAAAGGGCCGTGGCCACATGTAACCTAAAGCCTATAAAACTGAAACAAAAACTCAAAACTTTATGAAACTTGGTTATAACATGTGAAAGATGACCCACCAAGCATGCAAAGTTTCATTAAGATCAGAAAATAGCTGGTGCTATAACAGTTAAAATGGCCTAAAAAACAAAAGATTTCTGTTGTGAATGGCATTAAACTGCAAAAAAAAAAGGGGTAATATAATCACACATGCATTAGATCTGTATTTTTTCTAAACAATCATGCAAAATTTAACAGAGATTAGGTAAAAAAGAACACTGTAATATTTATAAAGCTTCAAAACCCAGTGTTGAATAAAAAATTGCAATTATAACCACTAGATGTCACCGGAAGACCACTAATGAGCTCACTAAAGACTAAAACATTACAGTTCATGGGCTTGTTGAGGGATTCATCTAGAAAAAATGTATATTGCTATTATTTAATATTACTGTTCAAGCATTTCAGATCACATTGAGTCAAAGTTTACCAATTTATTCATACAGATATATCTAATGTTTATAATTATGCAAGATTATGATTGCAATGAAACCTGAAAAATGACATAGAAGCCCATAAAAACAGAAGACTTGCAATAGGTTTTATCACCCATCATTTATTTTAATTATCTATATATATAACAAAATGTGTGCATCTGTGTGTGGGTTTAAGCATGCTTATTGAGTATTAATATAGTAGTTTAAACATTTCATGTTTGTGTGTGTCTGTAATTCTGTTCTATTCTTTTACTGTCAGCCATATCTAGGTTATTTAAAATCAGTGCAGTACTATCATCTAGACTGTGAAATTATACATAAATTGCGTATGCTTCTTTGGAATGAAATTAAGACAACATATAACAGTTATAAAGGTTAAAGAGACAGTGTTGTATGATAAATTGCATTTAAGACCACTAGATGTCAATGGAAGACCACTAATGGGCTCACTAAAGACTAAAACATTACAGTTCATTGTCTCGATGATTGATTCATCTAGAAAAATATATATTACTATTATTTAATATTACTGTTCAAGCATTTAAGATCACATTGAGTGAAAGTTCAACAATTTATTCATACATGTATATCAAATGTTTACTATTATGTCAGAATATGAATGCAATGAAACCTGACATAGAAATGTAAGAAAAGAAGTCTTTCTGTGAGTTGTGTGTCACCTATAATTTATTTAAAATATCTACATACAACAAAATGTGTGGGCATGTACTTCTCTCTCTGTGTGTGTGTGTGTAATCATGCTTATTGATTATTCATATAATAGTTGAACCATTTCATTTCTGTGTGTGAGTGTCTGTGAGCCTATTCTCCATGTTAGACAATGGCACACACAAGTTTGGCTTAATTACAACAAAGCTTTGCAGAGATATAGCCTCAGACTCATTTTGTGAAGATGCCTGACATCTGAAGCAGCGCTGTACAAAAACGGTTTCGTCTATTGACACGAAATCCATAACTTTTTGTCAGCATGGTCTGAAGATGATCTGATTCAATTTTGGTGAAAATCAGACAAACGGTTGAGGATGAGTTTAAAAAAAAAGGTTTTCAACATGAATCAAAATGGCGGACAGGAAGTTTTGCTTAATATGACATAATTGGTATGTATGTTGTCGGCATGTCCCAAGGAACATTTTGAGACATGTTTCATGATAATAGGCTAATGCAATCAAAAGTTATTAGCATTATTGGAAATGTAATAATTAGCGGTTATTGATTGGTTTATTACTCTTGACCAATAGGTGGCGCTGTGACCAAAATGATGTGGCGTGGTCAATGTGATGTGATAATGTCACATATTAAGTTTTGTGTAAATATCTCCAACCTTTGCAGAGATACAGCCTCAGATGCAGTTTGGCATCTTTCCAGCAAATTCGTTGGTACGCTAATTGAAAACGGTTACGTGTATCGACACAAATTCCATAACTTTTTGCCAGCATGGTCTGAAGATGATCCAAATCAAATTTGGTGAAAATCTGAGCAACGGTCTAGGAGGAGTTCGAAAAAGTAGGTTTTCAACATGAATCAAAATGGCGGACAGGAAATTTTGCCAAAATTGACAAATGGGGTATCGGTGTTCTCGGCATGACCCAAGGAATCTATCAACATCAGCTTTGTTACAATAGGCTAATGTATGCAAAAGTTATTAGCATTTTTCGAAAAATCGTTATAACTATTGACCACAAGGTGGCGCTGCCCCCAATTTTTTTGTGTACATTCAGGGCATGGAGCCGGACATTTTTGTAATTATTTGCGAAACGATACGGAACTTCATTCTTAAGATACAGCAATTTACAACTAAATTCAAAATGGCCGACGCCCAAAATGGCCGAATTGGGAAAATTCGGTATCATTCGACTCGGAATGATGCACTGAATCTAAAGACACCACTTTTGTGATTTTTGGCAAAACCGTTCAGAAGTTATGAGCAAAAACATGCATTTTTCATATCTCCTGACCACTAGGGGGCATAGCGCCGAAACACTGCAGGTAGTCCCAGGGAATGGTTGTTATAAGACCCACCAAGATTGGTCTCAATAGGCCAAACCGTTGCGGAGATATAGCCTCACGTTCACGTTTGCGTGCTTTTCGAAGAATTCGTTCATGAGCTATTCGGAAACGGTTTGAGAAATCAACTTGAATTCCATAACTTTTTGCCAGCATGGTCTGAAGATTATCTGATTCAATTTTCGTGACAATCGGTGCAACGGCCTAGGACGAGTTCAAAAAAGTAGGTTTTACGAACAATTGACGATAGCGAAAAAACTAAGCCTTGCGATTTTTGAATTTCGGTGTCCATTCGACTCGGCATGAGCCAAGGAATCACAGGAAAAAAGAATTTTCATTTTGTGGCTTACGGTTCAAGAGTTATTAGCATCAAGTTTTTGAAAGTTTAGACAATTGGTGGCGCTAGAGAGTTTGAGTTAGAGACTTCAAATTTGCTACGGTTAATGTTCAGACAGTCCTCTATTAGTGTGCCAAATTATACAACTTTCCCGCAATCGGTTCTATGGGCTACCATAGACTTGGGGTGGAAGAAGAAGAAGAATAATAACGCCAACAAACACAATAGGTGCCTTCGCACCTTCGGTGCTTGGCCCCTAATAACGCCAACGGAAACAATAGGTGCCTACGCACCTTCGGTGCTTGGCCCCTAATAATAAAAAAATATTCTGCCCCAAAACTACACCGTGTGTTGTGGCATCAGGCTGGTTTTGATTGTGCTACAAAGCCACAGCATTTACACTTTTCTGATGAAACAACCCAATATGTCTTACTGAGATATTCCTGCTTATAAAGCTGGGGCAAATTCTGCTTAATTGCTGCCCTGGAAAACAGCACATTTCCATCGTGAATCTCATGTGTAGAAATGTTTCTTCTTATTTCTGTGTGTACATTTTGTATATATGTATGGGTGATAAAGGAAAAAGAGAACAGCAGAAAAAGTGTTTGTGTTTGTCCTTGTGTTGCTCTACTGTGAATGCTGCACAGTTAAAGTCACAGTTTAAGGCCCGTTCACACAAAGCACGATAACTATACAGATAACGATAAAGATATAGTTCTAAAAATCGTTCTCAATATAAAGGAATAGCAGAGTCAACACTACAACTATAACGAGAAAGGCATAGAGAAACGGTATCATCGTAATCATTTTCAGAACAATTTTTTTTCAGCTGATGAACGATACAAACATTGACATCCAATCAGAATCAATCCTGCTGGGGCTTTAAGGCCCGTTCACACCAAGAACGATAACTATAAAGATAACGACATTAGCGTCCACACCAGCAAACTATATTGTCTGTGTATTCTAAGCGGATGCGCGTCTGCTGCTTTAAATTCACGAGCTCATTACAGCAGGATTGATTCTTATTGGTTGGCAATGTTTTTATCGTTATTCAGAAAAAAAAAATCGTTCTGAAAGAGATTCCAACGATATCGTTTCTCTGTGCCTTTATCGTTATAGTTGTGGTGTGGACTCCGCTATTCTTTAATATTGAGAACGATTTGTTTTCTATCCTCTTTCCTTTTGACAAAATTCCCTTCAAGGACCAGAGGTCCTCTTTTTGGTTGCTCGTTTCAGATTCTGTGGGCATCTGTTGTGGTTGTGATTTATACAGTTTGGGTGTTTCAAAATTAACTGAATGTAACTGTAGCATCTGTAGCCATTAAGAATTATTTAGTAATATTATTTCCCCCAACATAAATGACACAGTGACACATTCTCTATACAGTATACTTTTTTTTTGTGAGTGTGTTTGTTTTTAAAGAAGTCTCTTATTCTCAGTACAGCTTATTACAAGTCTTTTCTATGTGAATATATTGTAAAATTTAATTTGTTTCTGTTTTCAAAGTTGAATTTTCAGCATCATTACTCGAGAGTCACGTGATCCTGATAACTTTTTATCGTTACGTTTACTTTCAGTCAGTACAATGTTTCCTTGCCAAAAAAAAATAAAAAAAAATTATATATATATATATATATATATATATATATATATATATATATATATATATATATATATATATATATATATATATATAATTATAATAATTATTATATTGAAACATTTGGACAGCAGTGTTCGAGTTTTGAAGGTGTTGTTTTTTAAAGGAAAATGTGACATGAAATCACTATATTTCTTGATTTTTCCACATTCGTTCTCCTGTTTTTCCTTTGTCTGCATTTCACAGAATTGTAGTAAATTTTTAATTTTAAGCACAGTATTAATTTGACTATTTTTACTCCTTTCTTCTTTAGATTGCCAACTGTGGAACTTTGACTGAATCGATGCAAAATGGCTTCAGATAATACACACCGTAGTTACTCCATCATACCATGCTTCATATTTGTGGAGGTAAGTTTTGTTTTACAGCCAAAACACAACTATATAGCTGCAATTATTCACTTGCTATTATATTCTGTTGACCAGTTTTTATGCTGTCCCTTACTCTCTGATATGGCTTTAAGACGTTCTTTCTTTCTGAAACTGTCCGGGAATTTCATTAAAACTTCTGATAAATCCTGTTTAATCACCGGGAACTGTGTATAGGCACTTCAAAGCGCTCGTGTCCCTCAGCAAGTCGAGCTGTGGATATCTCTCAGACAGGACTGTTGGGCTTGTGAGATGAAGCGCTGTGCCATTTGCCTGAACTCGAGAACACTGGATGCCAGATATTCAGAGCTGTGAGCTGCTGATACTGCAGGGTAGTATTCAGGACATTCAGCTTTGTACTCCAGCTGAAATATGTGCTAGTATGGGATCATTAACCATGTGGTGGAGTTGTAGCCTAGTGGCCGTAGATCTAGCTTCCAGCCCTGCAAGTGTTGTGCAATGAGCAGAGATGTATAGTAACGAAGTAGAACTACTTCACCACTATACTTAAGTACTAAAAGGCGGTATCTGTACTTTACTAGAGTATTATTTTTTCCTCCTACTTCCACTTTACTTCAGTACATATTTTCGATGAGTTTAATACTTTTACTCCGTTATTTTTGTTATGTGCTGCATCGTTACTCGTTACCCACATTACCACTGCCAGAACTGTAGATGGCAGGTTTGATGAAGCTGGCACATCATTAAGCGAATCAAGCGATTATAAGAAGACTGCGCGTGCTGACTGAACTGCTGTGAAGAGAGAGATGAACACAGAGCCGAGTCAGATAATGACTCGTTCACGAGTCAAGAACGGGTTGCATCGGTTTCGCGGTTTTGCGCTCGACGAAATGACGTCATTGGCGATGATTGCAAGCCTTCGGTTTACCTGGGCTCATAACATTAGCACAGAATCAGTTCAGAATCAATCACCAAAAGAATCAGTTCGGTCCAGCGCTCTGTGAGTCTGCTTCACGCTGAATCACACATGCGCAGTATCATCAGCTCCTTGGTTCTCGAATCGGACACGAATTCGTAAACGGTTCTTGACTGGTGAACGAGTCAGTCTTTTGTTCATTATCTGGCTCGGTGTTCATCTTCAGTTCTCTCTTCACAGCAGTTCAGTCAGTGTACTGTTTGAGTAAATGAATTACTCCACGATATTGGTTTGTTTGAACTCAGAGGGAGGGTCAGCCACATAAAAAAAAGTTAACAGCTTAAGTCAATTGTGGATTAATGCGTATTAGAAATGCGAACTGTTTAAAACGATTCAGTTCGATTTGGTGAACTGTTTCAAAAAGATCCGGTTACATCTAATGATTCTTTCGCGAACCGGATATCACAAACTGCTTTGTTTTGAACTGTCTAACAACAGACAAGGAAGATAAGACAATGCTGAATAAAGTCGTAGTTTTTGCTATTTTTTTATATTTAACTGACCCTCTGATGTCACATAGACTACTTTGAAGATGTTTTTCTTACCTTTATGGACAGTATACCTAACATATAGCTTCAAAGGAGGGACTGAGAGCTCTCGGACTAAATCTAAAATATCTTAAACTGTGTTCCAAAGATAAACGGAGGTCTTACATGTTTGAAACAACATGAGGGTAACTTATTAATGACATAATTTTGCAAATTGGGCGAAATAACCCTTTAATCTGTTTTTTGTTTACAAAAAGTTACAGTCAAAGGAATTGTGATTGTCCTTTAGGTTAATAATTTGAAATAGTAAAAACAATGTTCAAACTTTTGACTACTTTCTTTAATATCTACATAACACAATACTTGTAATTTTACTTTCAGTACTTGAGTAGTAAATTTTAAAATAGACTACTTGCAATACTTAAGTACAAAAAATGTTGAATACTTTAGTACTTCTACTTAAGTGTGGTGCTTAAAGAGCACTTCAACTTCTACTCAAGTCACTTTTTTGATAGAGCACTTGTACTTTTACTCAAGTATGGGTCTCTAGTACTTTATACATCTCTGGCAATGAGCTATGACCACTGGATCCTTGATCGAGATGCTTAACCCTCAGGTTACTCCAGGAGTGCTGGGCAATTAGCTCTGTAATACCAGGAGAAATATATCTCCAGTTCTATCTCCAGCTCACCTAGCTCAGGATATACTGAATGCTTGCAAAAAGAGGCCTCTTTCTCCACTGACAGTGAACATCAACAGTGTCATTATGCTGTAGCTTACTGACAGTAAATCGACGCATCGCAAATCGAGATATGATTCTGCTTTGATTCAGAGATTTTACGAAAGGGCTGCACGATGTGTTGTTTAAGCACCGTTATCGCGATGTACAAATCCACGATAGTCACATCGCAGGATGTGCGATGTAGGCTGTCGTAGTTGATCTGTTATTCATTAACTGTATGGCCCAAAGAGCGCGCGTGAGAGAGAGAGAAAGCGCGAGCCCGGCGACACACTAGATGCGTGGCGCAAGCGTCTCAGCTGCGTGGCGTGTCCGTTTTTAATTCGGCTCCGATGTTAACAGGCTAGAGCTTGCAGACTGCCTGCGTGAGACGCGCGTCTCTGGCGCTGCTCAAGCCGCCCGGAAAACACGTGCATGCTAGAAATAGAGCTGACGCCTATTTATATTGCACCTGTCACCGGCAAAGCGAGCCCCGGCTGCACGCTCAATGTCTTCAAACAACAGGAGCGCTGTCTTGCTCTCTCTCCCTCGCGCATATTAATCAATTGACACGATGGTGTCGATGTTTAAATCATTTAAAATGAGAATGTAAGTGTGCTCACCCCATTTTTGTTTGTAAGAAATGTTTTGTATTTCATATCACAATATATATCACAGAAAAATTAAATATCGCAATGTAAATTTTTCCCAATATCGTGCAGCCCTATTTTACGAGTGCATTGTGATTCTTGTTTGAATCGATTCTGAGCTTCGGTTTTAACAGAAGATGGCAATGCATGCTTTAGAAATAGCCATACTCTTCTTGCATCCTGTTCCTTACACGCACCTCACTTAACAGTACACATATGAACCTAAAATAATCAAGTTAGAAAATGTTGTAACGAATTACAAGTTGTTCACATTGGGCTGTGTTTACATTAATTTAGCATCATAAGAGCATTCTGAGCTGAGACGCAGGTACATTTCAACACTTATGTTACTCAGTCGAACCCACAAGTGCTTTTCTTCATGAGAATATGTGTGTGCGGTTAGAAACTAGCTTAGAGCACATCTGCTGTTAAAAACTGAGCTCAAAATCTATTCCAGAGATAATCGCAATGTATTCGGAAAATCTCAGAATCGATCCAGTGATTTATTGTCACAGCTTTAATGGACAGTTGAAAATTTCTTGGTAGATGAAAGCTGAATTCTTCAAATATTCTTAAGAATATTATTTTGTAATATTTTTTTTTTTTCAACTTTAGAAAAGTTCCCAAATTCCCTAAAACATTTTCCTAAGACTTAAAACAAACTTCATCCATAACAGAGTTATATTAACGGTAGTCGAGATTTTGCAGTTCAAAAAAGTGCATCCATCCATCATAAAAAAAGTACTTCACACGCCTCCAGGGGGTTAATAAAGGTCTTGTGATGAGAGATAATGTGTTTGTGTAAGAAAAACATCCATATTTCAAACTTTATAAACCATAATCTCGAGTTTCCTCTCACTGTCGTATGTTGTCGACTGTCAGACTGTTGTTCTTACACAAATGCATACACGAGAGAGTGGCGTTCCAGCGGATGGCATACCCTTGCTGACACTTTGCTGTCTCAAAGTATCACCTATGTTGGATGTTCTTTGATAGGATGGAATCATAGTCTGAAGATAAATAATTGTAGTCTGTGCACATCATACACAATATTAATTGAAATCTGTTAGCTCTTACTTTTGACAACTAGCATTGACTTGTCCAGACTTTAAATCAGGGCAAAAGTTGTGTTAGTCCAGAAGGTACAGCAGCAAAAGAAAAGGTATACAGTACATCTGGATAGTATTTCAATATGATATGTAAAAATATAATACCAACATTAATTTTCTGAGAATGGTCACATAATATTTTTATGTGTATCGCCCAGCATTACTTGTATCTGTTTTTGATTTTTAGTTGCCTACTGAGTGTGCACTTGAATGACATTTAACTTCCTCCTTTAGTGCTGGTGATTCTTTCCTTTTGTGACTGGGTACAATAGAGGGATTACACGTTGGCAGCAAAGTACCAGACCACTTGCCAAACGGCGTAAGAGAGAGTAAAATATTTATATATGCAAGCATCTTCTCAATCCCGCTTTAGTTGGGACTTCTCATGCAAACAGAGATAAAACACACTTAAAAAACATGCTTATCACAGTGGTTCCCTTTACAGAACGAGTCCTCCATTCCTCAGTGCTTTCCATTAAATGGCTGTGTGTGAGTGTGTGTTTTTTTTCTTTCGCCTCTGGATCTGCTTGAAGCTTTCAAGACATCAGAGACGGAAACTAGGCCACGCAGAAAAGATCATGCAGCCTAATGCTCACTAGTGAAGACGAGAGATGAGAAATACAGTCGTGCACGGTTTAATAAATAGATTCCTGTGAAAAGGCACCCGATCCGAGAAGCGTGTCCAATATGGTGACATATGCCGGCTACCTTTCTTTCCCAGCTCCTGACTGTGCAGGAACTGGACGCTGGCCATCTTCTGATCATGTTGTTCCTGTTTCTGTTGGTCAGTCATTGGGCTTGTTTTTTTACTGACAAATAGCAAGGCAAAAAAGGGATGCGTAATTGGCTTCTGCTATAAGATCTGGTGCCTAGGTTTAAAATAATAATATTTCGATATTGCATGCTTGGTTCAAAATTTCTATTAGAATATTTGAGGTGATCTACATGTCTGGCTTCACCAGTAATGATGACCGTATACCTGGATTACGCCACAACCATCTGTTCAACTATTTTCACTGTTAGCTCTGATCAAAGTAATATTTGCGCATTGCAGACTATAATTATACTATATGCATGATTACTGTGCTGAGTATACTATATGTATGATTATTTCAAAGGCAATTTCATGAATTTATAAAAAAAAAAAAATGATAAATGGTGTTTACCCATGATGCATTACAATCCTTTGAAATGAATGTTTTGTTTAAGCAATGTTTGTTGAATCTCAGAACGTAAGTTGAGCATTTTGACCGCTCGCAGGTCTGTTATGAAGGTCTCGAGTCTTAAGTCGTGGCATGGTGAGGATAAAAAACTAAATTAACAAAAAAACTTCAGGTTCAAGAATCCGTTCAAACTGTTTAATTGAACTGATTTGAAACTCTGATTCAGTTTGAATCTAATTCAACTCTGATTCATTTGTGTCATCATTTGAAAATTGTTGTTCATATTAAATTGGCCAGTGCATTTTTATACTTGATAATTAACTTTGAAATTAGGTGTGTAATGATTCACTCATGCCACGATTCAGTTTGATAACACAGGGAAAATGTGTAACGGAAACCTTGCAGATATAAACGGGGTATATAATGTTTTAGTTCAGTAATTCAGTACTCGCAATGTTCTGGTGTTCAGGGCTAACGCAGAGAAAGGCGTCTCAAAACACTTGAACATCGAATTTGCTTATTTTTGCTCTTGTGCCGACAAATACATACAAAATATGTCAAAATATCCACCTTGGAAATTATGCTCGAAAAAACTGTCAATTATTTCTTAAGTGAAAGTAAACAGTTGAGGAAAAAAATGGGATGTGTATTATATTGGATGCGTTCATCGTCTCTTAAAGTGGCCGCGCCTAATTTAGCTACTGGCTGCTGTAATGTTAATCCAAGAAAATGAAAATGAAAATCACTCACTGCTCTTGACTGAATTACTTTGTAGTTTTAACAGTCAAACCAAAAATTATTCAGACACCAGATATAATTTTTGATATATATATATATATATATATATATATATATATATATATAGCAAAACTGTAATAATGTGAGAAATGTTGAAGTTGTCTGAATAAATGTAGGTTTGATTGTATATTTCATTTTTACATTGAAGACTATCCAGTGCTATTTTACATTTAATTATTTGGTTTCTGTACCTTGACACCTATAAACTTGAACATTGTGTAAATAGCGCAAATAAATAAAAATAAACGAACATACAAATTAAACAATTTCAAACAGGAATACACTGACCAGACCGCAAACTTGTGAAAGCCGGAATCCGTTAACATGGGTGCGTAAAACAATATGCAACGCTTACGCACTGCAGACGGAGGATGTGTGAAACAGGCATAAGGTTGTTTGCACCTTGTGCAATGTGGAATTAGTTTACAGCTTTTTTAAGCACTTAGTGATACATTTTGGAAACAGGAGATGAGCCCCTTTTCTAATGCTCCACCTAGCTTGATAAACCCCTTCTCAAAGACTTACTTTTTGTCAATTTTATTTGGGTAACAAACATATTCTGAATGCCTTTGGCAGAATTTGAATGAGCCATTTTAATCTAGATTAATGTAGATTAATCTAGATTAATTTCAAGATCACAGTGAGATTAATCTAGATTAAAAAAAATAATCTATGCCCACCACTACTTTGGCACCACTTTTTTTTTTTTACAATAGTGCTCTCATTATAACGTTAGCCTAAAACGTTAGCAGTTAATGTTCTGCATTTCTGTTTTGAGCTGCACACGCTGAAGATGACCAGTAACGTTAGAGTGATGCATTTGATTTCATATAGAATATGCTTCGATATTTATACAACATAACAATAATATTAAGACTTAAAGTCTAATTACAAAAAGGGCCCGAATGCACTTGAACATATCTGCATGGCTCAGAATGCAAAATCATTTTGTGGACAGTTCTTCACCAAACAATGTGCAGAAACACAGCAGCTAAACTCTAAAAATGCATAGCATTTTAGTATAAAGGTCTTCTCATTATAATAGTATGTATATAACAGTCCCGGTCATAGTTATTAATATTCTGCATTGTAGTTTGATCTGCTCGCGCTGTGCACTGAAGAGATATCACCATAGCGCTACATTGAAGCCCTTGACTCAAAACCAAATGCATCTTATATCAGGTAAATAATATATCCACGATAATAAATGTTGAAATGTTCTGAAATCAGTTGTACCCTACTTGTTTGAAAAAAATCCAGCCTTTGCCTGTGTCAGTTTGAGTCTTTGCAAAGTTTTAAATCCCTGCCGCCAAGACGCTCCTCTGTCGATGTCACAGATTATGGAAAGTGAAACATAAATCCATAGGGGTGGTTGGATTCACAAACTTAAAATGTTAATTTGAAGCTTCTTTCTTTTCAGATTCTTACAGCTTTATCATAATAAGCTGTATATTAACTTATTGGGAGAAAACCAGTAGTTCTATGTGAAATCAGACATTTGAGCTCCCCCATATAGTCAAAATGGCATAATCAATAACACCCCGCGAATATTCGACTGTGAGATTGGTAGTCGAATCAGGCTCCTCGAATCAAAGCATCGATTCGTCGACTATTCGACTTACTGATTTAATGTTGGGCTGCATGCGGCTCGTGCACAGAACACGTATATAAATGCATCATCATTAATTCACATTGTACTAATTAAGCTTTTAATGTGATTTAAACTTATGAAGGCTATATCTCGAACGGCATCCAGAGGCACGGTCACGTTTTTTTTTTTTTTTTTTTCTCTGTCTCAGCTGTTTCGATCGCCCCAGAGCCTGGATCACATGTATATTCTATCGATTCAAACTTACATTGCAGTCTGTTCATTTTCAAAATAAAATACAGTCAACTAAACATTTAAAAGGTTACACTGGTCAGTTTAAATAGACAATAGTATACTGGTCCACTCTGCTGTTCCAAGGACCTTTTTGCTCATATGAAGAGGATAATATTTTCTGTCTATGTGTGAATGTGTTAGTAGTTTACATTATAAATAATATCTTAACATTCAAATACATTGTGAATATGGAAACATTTAGATTTGTGCTGAATGAGACATGAGCAGTAATCTCCAAACAAATCTAGTCAAAGCCGTGCTCGCTCGCCCTCGTATGCACGCACACCAGTGTTAATTTTGACACGAAATTTTAATTTAGTTTTAGTCTTAGTCTTTTGACTATAATTCTTTTTAGTTTTAGTCAAGTTTTAGTCATCTGATTTGTTTTAATTTTAGTCTTATTTTAGTCGACTAAAATTGCTTGGTATTTTAGTCGACTAAAATTGCTTGGTATTTTAGTCGACTAAAATAAGACTAAAATCAATAACAGATTTACTAGACAATTTTTTTACAGCTGGTATAGGAAACAAACTTAACCAAAATATATAAAACACAAATTCAACTTTATTTCAACACAACTGTGTCTTTATTTCGATTCAAAAGCTTTTATGCAGCAACAAACACTGTCATGATAATGTAAACAATAACTAGCTGCCAATTGACCATCAATAAAAGAAAAATAACGTTAGGTCCAGGACCTTAAAGCTTACAGCTGAGCTGAACAATAAGTGCATAAATTTAAAGTAAATATTTTATAAGTTGGCAGCTAGGTGGATAAAAAAGTAACAAGATTTTATAAGGTATTCATTTGTCTAGCAATATTGTATGTTTTAAATACTACAATATTGCTAGATTTGTATGTATAATGATAGGATGTGAACATTCATGTTTCACATGACTAATATAGAAATATTTGTGATATTGTCAACAAGTAGAACATTATAAAATATACTAAACATTAGTATTAATCAAATGTATTTATCATGATATTACGTATTAGTATTGTGCTCGCATCTAATTTGAAGAAGGGGCTATTTTACAGTACTTTTCAGTTCGTAATATTTAATGCTACAACATCTACGCACTGCACTATTCCAATTTTGCTTAGCTCAATAAACAAAAGAACATCGTTGTGAAATTACATTTGAGAAAATGTCCGGGTGTCTCGTCTGTAAATGTCTTTTCAAATTGGTTGTGTTCTTGCCACGAATGAGCGCTCTGCGTGCTTTACACTTTGTTTTGTTTTGTTCGTCGTTAAACGTGAAGTGAGCTGTGGACATTTTGTCGCTCTTTTAGACAGTAGGGACTTTAAGCAACAGCTGCGAATGGAACGGCTACAGCGACCGGAAGTTTGCCGTCACACCGCTGTAGCCAAGAACGTAAAAGTCACTAAACAACGGTAAAACAGAACAGCGCAACGCAGCATTAATTCATTTATTGAGATCCAAAAAAATATATAATTTAAAAAAGCAAGAGAAGGATTGCTTTTGGCGTTAAATGACAATCTTTTGTCAGAAGAGGAGTTTTTAATATTGTATGATGTAAATAAGTCTAAAAACATAACATTTATTTACCTAACCTCTCACGTTGTAGCGACTCTGGCAAATCAGCTGTTCTCCCGTAGTAGACCGTTAAATTAGAACGTCAGAAAGTAGCAGTTAAATTCGCGCAGGCGCAATACAACGCCAGAATGGCGTTGCCGTTCCACCAGAGGCTGTTGCTTAAAGTCCCTATCACCTCTTCGAATGACGACTTCCCGGAAGCTCATAAAAACTGAAAACCTTCGCTTCAATAAGTCAGGCTCTGATTGGTTCTCTTCTCTCATGCAGTCTGTTCTGTTTTGCCGGTTCTTTTGCTCATTCCTCGCATCTCTCCCGTCTGCTGATTTGATTTTCGTCACAGTCTATTTTCGTCTCGTCCTTTATTCGTTGACGATAATGTCAATCAATTTAGTCATAGTTTTAGTCTCCATCAGTGCCTTCTATTTTAGTTTTCGTTTCGTTTTCGTCGGCAAAAATATATTCGTGACGAAAATAATGACGAAAATATTTAGTCAACGAAATTAACACTGACGCACACACTGTCACGATTTAATGCACTGTATGTTGGATTTTTCAAAACAAATAGGCTAGGCCTACTGGGATGCAAAAATTCAAAATCTTACATTTTCTAGAACAGAATCCAGTAGGATCAGATTAATGGGAGCAAGAGTAGGTGTGTTTACATGGACACTTTTTACTTTCATCGAATTTAATTCATTCTTATTGACAAATCTGAACATAGTGTTTAAATGAACACTGAATAAAGTGATCGGGTTCATATGCGCGTTTACATGTCACAAGCTTCTAAACGAATTTACTCTTTTGACATGCGCACACTGCATGAATATACATAGTTTCCCAATGCTGTTGCATACTGTTTTAAAAAGCACACATGATATTTATCTACTTTGAGTCCTAATTAGGCAATGATCAACACATGAACATGAACTGCTTTAACGTTACTTAAAAAAAAAAAGGTGTAAAAGTGCCCCTTCTCGCACTCAAAACTAGTCATCTTAAACGAGGACTGGTGAAACGTGGTCCTGTTCCACTTCACAAACGCTGAGTGAAAGGGGAGATTTATAATGACAGGACACTTATTTATGACATTTTATTCACCAGGAAGAACTCCTCGTTCCGGGCATCATACGGCATCACAATATTTCTACGTCACTGTGCATGCGCATTACTTTCCCGTTTCGGTTTTCAATCCAATCAAGTGTTTACATATCCTCTCGCTCGGATTACAAAAGGGATTATCCACCCCTTACAATCAGATCAAATATTTAGTCGGATCTGGCCAATTAAATCCGATTGATGTGTTTACATGTGACTTTTTTATTCTGATTGTGCTTCTAGTCCTATTACGATCGGATTAGTAGTGTCCATGTAAACACATTTCACAAAGAAGCAGGAAAAATTATGAATCGAAAAGATCTGAGGCCCTGCATACACCAGGTATTATGATGCATTTTTTGTCGATCAAGTCACAAGGGGACAACATAACACTAAAAAGGTCACCCTACGTATAGTTTTCCATTGTCTCCTAAGTATATTTTGCGAATTTACTGTACAATATTAGATCAAAAGATCAGAGAAGCCCATGTATTCTGCCCATTGATCATCCACTTAAAGAAATCAGGAAAGTGGACAAAAGACACAGATCAAAATAGGGCTGCATGATTAATCGAATGCAATTTTCATGCACATCTTATCAGTAAATCCAGTTCTGTGATCAGTAATAAATCTAATAAAAATTTTAATAAGACAAACCCCGGTAAACCATATATTGTCATAGTCGTGTGTTGTTTTGACATGGACCAGCTACCTAAAGTTTTTCGCAGACCATGTACCAGCAGCACACACCAACATGGCTGTGGCCTCTTTCAGCAGGACAATGCACCTGCCACACTGCAGAAATTGTTCAGGAATGGTTTGAGGAACATGACAGAGTTTAAGGTGTTGTTTTGGACTCCAAATTCCTCAGATCTCAATGCTGTTGAGCATCTATTGGATATTCTGAATCATCAAATCCGATCCATGGAAGCCTCACCTCACAGCTTGCAGGACTTCAATCTGCTGCTAATATCTTGGTGCCAGAGACCACGGGACACGTTCAGAGATCTTGTGGAGTCCTTGCTTCGACGCATTAGAGCTGTTTCTTGGGACCTACATGATATTAGACAGGGGGAAGGTGGTTTTACTGTAGTGGCTGATCAGTGTTGACTTCCCAGCAAACTTTGGAAGTCAGTAGAAAACTATAGTCATGCTTAAATGTTTCCTCCCAGTGAACATACTTATACCTGCCAACATCAACAAGCAAGCCAACCTCAGCCAGAGATGGATTTACTCCTTGGATGGCTCACCTGAAGACATTTAGTCTATTTTATCCACACTGCTATAAACTTGTTCAACATAAACCAGATGCATTGTGCTCTCAGTTGATACTCGATGGCGTATAAGATTTCAAATGGATTGCATCATAATCCGAAGAGACAAGGACGATAACAGAGTTTCTTTTCTTTAAACCCGGCACAAAACTTCAGTGATGTGCAGATCATAGATGCTCCACAAATAACCTGAGACAGTTTGACAGTATGTTCATGGAGGAACGAAGAGAAACTGCTCAAATCCACGAGTTGACAAATGGTCTAGAAACTCTTGGCTGCATTAAGAGTAAACAAATTTGAATATTGAAAAGAGAAAACGCTTTTAGTGATGTCTGTCTAATTATTTGTAGGAGAGTTTAGGACAGGCCCACTGGTGAATCAAGATGTAATTAACCTATTAAAATAAATGAGCTGAATCAAATACGACTGAGTAAACCGCTCTCTCTTTTCACAAGCACACGTTAAGCCCAGAAATGTTCACCCCAAAATGTCATAAGGACAGCCTCAGTGATGTTTTTATGGTCATTTCTGGAACTTGAAATGCACTACCTTTTAAAATCACCTGGGGTCAAATAGAATTATTATTTTTTTTAAACAAAACTACAGTATAAACAGTAATATTGTGAAATATTTTTTACAATTTTAAATAGCTGTTTTCTTGTTTGATATATCTGAAAAAGCCATTTATTCCCGTAATGGAAACGTTGAATTTTCAGTGTTTAGTTGCACATGATCCTTCAGAAATTATGCTAATATGCTGATTTGATGCTCAAAAACATTTAATAACAATATCAACTTTTTTGCTGCTTAATATTTTTGTGCAAACTGTGATATATTTTGTTAAGGGGGTTTTGATTAATAGAAATAAACTAAATATAACCTTAAAATATTTCTTATGTAATATGATATCATTCATTTTTAACATTATTTATGTATTTACTGCCACTGTTTAATAAATGTAATACGTGATTGCTGAAAAAACTTTTCAGAAGTTTGGAACACAATTAATGATATAATTTACATTCATGTAAGCATGTGAAACTTCTCCTCTTCTTCCTGTCTGAAGTCTGGACACATTAGATAGTTATTAGGCCATGACTCTCTGAATAATAAATCGTTTGTGAGCTCCTTTGATGTTTATTTGATCAGGACTAATGATTATGCAAAGCGTTTCCCCCCTTTCATTTGCTTCAATTTGCAATCAGCAAGAGCTGTTTCAATCAACTACACAATTAACCTAAATAATATTTTAATACGTCGATGTAAAAATGTAACCCATCTTCTGCTTCCATTGTAGCAAGAAAAAAAATGTCCATGTGTATTCAGGTGTAATTTTACATTTTGATTTGATTCCATCTTTAAATTCAGAAGAAGATGATCAATTATTATTCTATCTGCTTAAACTCATGCGGTGTCGAAGCACACTGTAAACTATTTTTACAGCACACCTTCTGAAAATAGAGTACTGGTGTAATTGGTTTGATTCAGCAGTGAACAGAATGATGAATCCTGGCTGTGTGCAGTCGTTCATCATGTGACCCGGTGAACCGCTGGGGTTGTAAGTTGGCCGACTGCTCGTGTTTATGATGCACACAGCCTGTTATGATCGATTCTGCTGGTCTGAAACAGCTGTAGCATTGCTCTTCCGTTTAGTTTTAGTTCAGTCCGGAGAGGTTATGAGAAAAACACTTTCACATAGCTTGTCATATCAAGCACCACAATCTGCGGCATCATTTGAGAGTATGAAACAGATTTCGGGACAAGGCACATGATCAGGTTGTAGGGATCTGAACAGAAATCTGTGGTGGAAGAAATGTTTTTCAGTGATTTTTATTTTTATTTTATTGTTTTATTTACAATATGTAAGTTTTATTTTTTAGGTGAAGTATTTCTTTAAAGCAGCTTAGCATCCATTGTTAATTAGTTTCAAGGGCTCAGCTGATGACACAAAATGAGGTTATGAGTCAGTAATATAGTGTAGTAGTATCTGGATAATGCCTAATGTCTGTCTGACTTACTAGAATACTTGGTAGTAAAGTGAATTCTGAACAGTGTGTATAAATAGTAAGCTTGAGTTTCATTCTGAGCACCTCTCTCTCTCTCTCTCTCTCTCTCTCACTCACACACACACACACACACACACACATTCTGTTAATCTCTGCTGTGTTGTTGGTGCTTGTAGTCACATGCTGCCCCCTGTAGGATCTTTTGTATCATGCTGATTATTGCATTGTGTGTTTGGAAATGAGAACATTCTCAAGGACTGAGCGGTAATTAGTTTATCCAGCATATAATGAAATAAATACATTACAATTCGGTCTCAATCATCACAACTTTATACATTAAAGATGAGATGTGCTAAACAGTGAGTTAGCACGGGATACTAAAGGTATTTTAATGACTGTCAATAATAGACACGTTACTGATAGAACGTTCAGCAGTCGACTAAAATTGAATACATTTTAAGATTAATGTTGCATTAATGTTTATTAATGATGAGTAGTTGCTGTTTTGTTTTTGTTTTGTTTCCCATGTGAGAAAAAAGAACTTAATTGCATTAAATTGCATAAAATAACACACTTTCAAGACTGTTTCATAAACTTAAGTGCATACAAATTTAATCTACACTTTAAATAATTGATTTTGCAATATTTTGTCATGATTTAAACTAAGTTATACACTTGTGTTCACTGAAGTACTGAACATGTGAAGTATTTGATTATAATTGTAACTGTAGTGTGTTGTTTATTACATTTAAAATTAATATAGTTTAAATGTAGTAAATTGCAACTTAATCATTATAAAGGTGTATTTACAAAAAGATTTACCAACATGACAAACAGTTTTTAATTGAAATGACATTAAAATAGAGTTTAACTTATGGTGAAACCTCGCCAGTACATTCAACAGTATGAAATTACGTATTAGGTTGCATTTAAATCCTACTTAAGAGGGGAATTAAGTTCAGTTTACATGCAATTCAGTTTCTAAGAACATTGCATTAAATTCTGGAGTAGCAACCCTTTTTAAAACGGTAATTCTTTTTCACAAGGGTTGTGTTTGACAATGAATTGTCATTTTAATGACTAAATATGTTAAATTTGACCATATCATACCTACATCATATGAAATATACAAATGCAGTGGCATCTCTGAGATTATTCAGAAATTAAAATTAATATATAAGAGTATTAGAGCAGAGTGTAAACTGTACAGCTCAGTCCATCAGAGTGACTGATATGATTGATTTGTAGGGCAGTCTCTTCTTAAGTCTGTTTAATAATGGTCTAGGGAGAGATCTTGATGTTGTTCGTAGTGCAGTGGACATTTCTTTGCTGGATTTTCATCTTGGAGGGTAGCACTGTTAACTGTTCTGTGCTCAGTCCTGAGGGGTTATGAGAAAAACACTTTCATGTTGTTGGAAATATAGGCTGCATTACCCACAGGCATTCACGTGCGTTCACAACACAACAGTTCAACATATTTGGAACCGTTTCTTGTTCTTTGCATCAAGCTAAATCAGTTGGTTAAAAACAAAAGTCAAAATAGCAAACATGTTCGTATGATCTGCTTACGCCCCACTGCTAGTTAGGTTTAGCGGTGGACCTTCATGCTCACCTTTAATAAACATTTTACGTTTCCATACAAATCATACTGTCTGAATTCATACAAAATCACCACCTCATAAAATAGCAACGTTTTTTTTTTTTTTTCGTGAGATTGGGTTGAAATACACCAAGTTGCAAGGTTTCTTGTCAACTTTAAACAACTAAAGGCTGGAGTACACTACACGACTTTTTAAATCTGAACAGATTTTAAAACGCTTGAATCATACACTTGGCGACTTTGTAAAGAGTTGCAGAGGAAGAACTGACTATCATACACTAAACGAGCGCGGGAGTCGTTCCGATCACAGCAAGCTCACACAGAAGTGTGCGCCGCCTTGTTAGGAGACAAATGAAGTTTAACATTTTCTAAAATTAGCTGGAAATATCAAGATATCCTCCGACTGGATTACATTATTTTAGCCCATATTTGTATTTAAGCCAACTGGAAATCGAGAGCAAAAAAATTAATAAAAATAAAAAACTAGTGCCATTTGCCTCAAATTCATGTTCAGCACTGTTTGCCAACTACTTTCAGCCGAATATAAAGTCATACTTATAAAGTCACTAGACGTCACTAGTATCAAATACTGTGGTATAAATGAAAGTACTATACAATAAGTTGCTGTCTAATAGCATCAGCTCAGTACTTTTTTGTAAGGGTGTCTATGCCAGTGAAGGGTTAATATTATGTTCCACCTATATTTTGAAGCTGCTTTAATGAATTCAGCTACTAGAAAGAAAAGTGCTGTGTCAGTGGATCAGGACTGTAATTGGGTTAGACATGCTTCCCCTTCGGCTCTATAGATGACCTTTATATTATGGTTTAATTCAAGCATGAGGAATCATGGTACGCGTGCTCATGAAATACTAATGAGGCGCTGACTCAGTACACAGCTGCAGGGTTCAGATTGTGTTGTTTCAGAGTGTGAGTCGTGCATAAAGACCCTATTCAACCTGCTTCTGTCCTGATATGATTTCTGATTGTGCTGGTGTGGACTGTGATTTGATTTAGGGGTCGGCAATGTCAGCTAGTGGTTACAAACCAGAGACAACTATTTCATCTTGTTATAGCAAAAAGATGGGTCATGTACAGTATTTACAGTGTAGGACAGTGGGAACGCTTTTGAGCAGTTGAAAAACACTGGCTAAATATTGTTTTGAAGTAAAGATTTGTGAACAAATCTAGTTTGTGTTGACTTAAATCCCATTTTTCAGCTTTTCATTATTTTCAGACTTTTTGTTCCGAAACAGGGACTTTGTTACATTGTTATAATGTATCATTCTCTTCTTGTTTCAGCTCACTAATTCAAAACACACCAAAATGTGTTTATGCAAGACATAGTAAAACTGAGCAAAACTGTCCTTTTTAGGTGAGAGTGCACCTGTTTATGTTCCACATAGAGTCATTCACATTTCTATCAATTAGAGCATGAATCAAGACTTTGTCAGGAAAATGGGAATAATAACGTGCTCATCCACAGAAAATCAGATGCTTTTGCTTTTTGCTAATGCATTTCCCATTATGAATCAGTATACAAACTATTGGAGAAAATCAAGGTGTGAATGTAACCATATACACGTAAACCTGATAGCTTTAGACATATCATGACAACTCTCTGGAGATTTTAGCATGGTAATTAATATGACAGTGGTAATGGATTTGGTCTTGGTGGAATAGATCTGCTACACTGCTTGTACTGAATTGCAGCTCCTGTTGGTTATTGCTGTATTTTTATTTTATTGCAAGTACAGGAACTTGCAACTGCCAATACATAAATACTCACAGCACCACATCGACTTAAGTTATAAAATGCTGTGCAAATAGAATATAAAATAACACGTAGCAGATCTATACAGGTGGAGCTGGGGAAGGTGGAGGGTTTCAGAGGAACTCTGAAAGCACGCTGCAATGCTCAAGCGAATGTTATTCAGACATTTAAATGTAAAGCAGCAAGCTCATTTGCCTCATATTGGTATTTTACACTGGAAGTAGTGCTGGTCGGTAAACCGGTTCATAAAACCGGTGTATATTTTCGTTACGAAGTTAATTTTGAATTTACAGCCATACCGATGTATTTAATTACTCGGCGTTTAGACCGAACGTTATGCTGCGAGACACTGTTTCAGACGGACCCTTTACAATGTTGCACTTCTAAGCAGCGACTGCGAGGTGTGGTGAGGGTAAACACAGCAGTGTTCTGGTGTTACGTTGTAACGCCTGTTTCACACATAGTTCGTATGCCGTGCATATTAACGGATTCCGGCTGCAGGAGGTTGCGGTCCGTCAGTGTGTTCCAGGAGCGGTGCGTCTGCAGCAATGCAGCGATTGTTAACGTACTGAGTCTATTTTTGCTGTGCTGCAGGCGCTTAATCAAAGTGAAAGCGCATTGTCTAGAGGGAAAATGAGCATGGATTGACATGGAAATGCAGTCACATGGGTTTTTTGGCTAGGTTTAAAACTAGAAAAAGAGCACTTTTAGATAAACAAGGAAAACAATATATATGTGTTCACTTTTATGGAAGCAGAAACACTAAGTTCAATAAGACCCGTGGGATTGCTTGTGATAAAGATTTAAATGCAAAATGCACGAGACTGTTTCTGTCTGTGGTGTTTTAATTTGAAATATTTTAACAAGAAAAGTTATTATTTATTTATTATTTATTATTAAATTATTGTGTTTAAATGTTTTTCCCATTGCTTGTGCAGCTTATTATACAAACCTAGAAGTAAAATGCATTAATAAGCCATTTTATGCAAGTGCTGTCGGGCTAAAATTGTCACCAAAGGCGGCAACACGAGCAATTTGCTCCACTTTAGCCGCAAGCACGTCCCAATATCAACCAGCAGAAAATGCATTGTACACCTGATATGCATGAATTGAAAAATTTTTTATTTAAAATTGAATAAGTGTTAACCATATGAACGCTCCAGCTCACCAGATAAAAAAACACTCAGGAACTCCTCCACATATTGCTCCACACTCCGTCCACCCTGTCAGATGTTAAACAGCTTGTCCTCAGCCCAGTTCATTTTGAATGTTTCGGTCATCTGTCACAGTTTGTGTTGAGAAGCCAGGCAAGGGATACAGCAGGCAAAGTCCAAAGATTCACAGTTTAATAACGGACTTTAAACTCAGGCAGAAAAAGAAGAGAAAACACAACATAATGTAACGGTGACCGAACCACGAGTGACAGAAAGGGAGCAACTTAAATACATAGACAGATCAGGAAAATTAACTAAACACAGGTGATTAAGGTAAACTAATCCGGCTAAACGAGACTAGAGACATAACCAAATAAGGGCACACAGGAACTAAAACAAAACCAAACACAGGAAAACACAGAAACAAAGTTGTCCAAGGCAACTCAGAGGGTGACAGGCAGCAGACACTGGAATAATTAAATGTTTTTAAAGTTTCTTATTCTAAAAAAGATTGCAATTGTTGGATCACAATGACAGTAAAATAGTTATATTTTCTGCTCAAGAAACATTAACACCTGATTATTATCAATGCTGAAAACAGTTGTGCTGCTGAATATTTTTATGGAAACATCATTTATTTTTTCTTCTTTTTTTTAGGATTCGCTGATGAATTGAAAGGATGATTTGAAAGTTCTGAAGAACAGCGTCTTCGCTAAATAATATTAATAATAATAATTAATAATAATATTTTTTTAATAACAAAAATAACTGAACATTTAAATACAATAAACCAACACAGAAAAAAAAATACATGAAAAAAATAAATAAAACTATAGCAAGCAATCTGTATCACTTTACAATAAGACCTCATTAGTTAACATTAACATTCACAATGAGCAATGGCTAGTCTTAGTTCATTAAATGATACAGCTGCAACATTTGATTTTAGCATGTTATTAAATATTGGAATACCTAAGATTGATGAATTTTCAGAAGAATTTGTCATTGCCCTAATGTCAAGTGTGAATGAACAATAATCAAAACACTTCTAAAATATTCAAACAATATCTATGGGCATGTTGTAGTCCAGATTAAAATTTGAAAATAAATAGCCTTTTTAGTCTAAATATTTAAGTATTTGGCACTGTGATGAACACAATAGCAAATCCACGAAATCTAAATGGCTATTTAAAATTATTTAAATATGTTTTAGAAAGTAGCACAGCTGCTATATTTATGGGGGTTCCAGGGTAACGGCTGCATTTTCTGCAGTTTAGCGCCATCTGCTGTCCGAGAGTGAATGTGCTTTCATTCAGCGCTCTCTCACATGTTCCCCATGTGCTTCTCATGCGTGATTGACACACTGTCTTTTAAGCAGCATACAGCGGTGTTGTGCATTTTGACCAATTGATGGGAAAATTATTATTAAAATGCATTCCAAATTCTAAATAATTTGTAATATATAATTATTCACGGTATTAAGAAGTGCCCACGGTTACAATACCATGCATACTCATTACCGTGATATCTGGCTTTACGAATACCTGCACATATCTTGTCTAATGCAAGCGGAAAAACAGATACTTACATGAGGTTTGGTGAGTGGAGATGAAGAAGGGGCACATTTTGGAAATCGTGTGTGTCTGTGAGTGTTGGTGAAACGAAGATGTCTACAGACCCTTTTGTTAAGTTTTGTTCTCTGTTATCTGTCCAGTTGGTGATCATGGCCGGGACGGTGCTGCTGGCATACTACTTTGAATGCACAGACACGTTTGGGATCCATATCCAGGGTTTCTTCTGTAATGACGCTGATCTGATGAAGCCGTACCCCGGGGTGGAGGAGAGCAGCTTCATCCCTCCTCTCATCCTCTACTGCGTGGTGGCCGCAGCGCCCACAGCCATCGTGAGTAGTGATAGCTCCAGATCGCCGACTGTTCATCCAACAACCGACTGGATCATCAGTGAGGTTGACTGGAGTATGATTATTACTTTCTGGTGATGTAAACAACATTCCTGTTAAAGGTTCAGTTTCCTTCTGATTAATAAATACTATACTGTAACTAAAACAACAACAAACAAACTCTTCTTCCAGTGGCCAGAGAGGGTGCTCTAAACACATAGTATTATATTATGTTAAAATGCAAACACATAGTATGAATATATAATATAATATAATATAATATAATATAATATAATATAATATAATATAATATAATATAATATAATATAATATAATATAATATAATCAAGTTTATTTGTATAGCGCTTTTTACAATACAAATCGTTACAAAGCAACTTTCGTATTTTTTTGTAGAAAATTACGTTTCTACAATATTTAGTAGTAGCTTATAAGTGCTGACTGTCAGTTTATGTGCATATGACAGGAATTTTCAGAAAAATTAATACAAGACGTAGTCAGCCAGACCATGAACATTATTAACAGCAATTATTATATGATGCAATCACACTATACGATATAATTATGATCATTATTTTTAAGAAAAAATCCTACACAATTGATGTTGCACAATTAGTAGAATTGGGATCTAAGGATCTCTGGCAGATGGGTTTGTAAAACAGATCAATATAAATGAATGATTCCAATAGATCATGGATTATTTCAATAAATAAATTCTGCAGTTTTTGTTTTCTTGTGATTGTTGGTTATGAACACCAGAGGGCACTGCAATACCGACACGCTACAAACACTACATTCATGCTTCTTTCAAGGAAAATATAAGAATTCAGTAGCCCAATTATTTTAATTTCATTTTATTATTATATTAATATTATTATTATTTGACCTCTATATTTCAATTAAGCGCCGGTGTAAAGCATGAATGTGAAAAACAATTTAGTCTCCAGAGTGGAGTTTCAGTGTGACTCATTCCCTTTTAATAACCACATGGATCATAAAACCAAAGATAAATTAGAGAGAGTATTTCTGCTAAAAATGATGGTCTCAGTTTTACAGCCTGTGCTTTGGGCCTTTATCAAAAGTGCAATGTAGCAGATAGGAGTTACGGAGGTCATTTTTGAAATTAGATACACCATGAGGATGTATATATTTATCCTTTTTATCAAGAATAATTGCAGAAGTACTTCACCCTGGTATGAAAACTCTGTTATACTGTGCCAAACACACAGTATTAGATGTTGTTCATTGAGGCAGGATGTCCATGCTGCTCTTTTCCATACAACGAAATTGAAGGTGACTAAGGATTTTAAACTCAAAGATGGCACAAACGTATTACAGAAGTACGTGTGCACTGTTTTCTTCTGAAGTCATACAGTACAGAAGGTTTGTGCTGGAGACAGACTGAAATTGTTATATTCATCCCTTTAAAATGGCATAATATCCTTTAAAGGACTTACATTTTTCTTGTAATATTCAGATGATTAGAGTAAAATAAGCTTTGATTTTTGGGACTATTGATTTTTTTTTCTTCATTTTAACATTATTTTATCAATGTAACATTAAAACATTGCAAAAATCTGATGGTCTATAAAGCCTCATATCTTTCTACAAAAGCTGCATTATTTAAAGTGTAATTAAATTAAAAGAGTTCAACAGATATGCCCATGCTTCATAAATGTAATTTTATAATACAATAATAATAAATAAATAATTGGCTTCCATGAATTAATGATTGCATAAGTTTATATGAAAAGGTATTTAGATTTTTATGTGGAATATGATCCATGACCACCTATAAAACATTCACCAAATGATTAAATATGTCAATTAGGGCTGTCACGATATACCGGTATTCACAATAACTGTGATATTCAAATACACAATTATCGATATCGTGTTAATTTAGTATTATGTATAAAATAAATTCATCTTTATACCAGCAGATTTTCAGCATTTCATCTGTACTCTATTATTCAGAAACTAACACTGCCTTTCAGTTCCATCGTTCCAAGCACAGCAATCAACTCTAAACAAGCCAAAGTGAGTTTGAATCGAGAGATATAAAGACCTGCAGCAACTCTTTATTAATTTTAAAATTTACCCAAGCATATGAGAGTTTGCTAAGGCTCCCTGGTGGGCCCTGGACCCCTGGTTGAGAACCACTGTCCTAAAGAATTAAGGGTGTGCATATGAAGCTTGTATAATACCTTTGAAATATTAGAAGGAAAGACCAACCAAAATGAAATGTTATCATGGCCTATACATTCCAACATGTTTGTTTGTTTCATTTATTTATTTATGTGGAATACTAAAGGACACGTTTAAGATAAATGCATCTTATAAAGACATGGTGTGTGTGGATGAGGAACAGTCCCAAATTTAAGTTTATCACATTCGTGTTTAGATAAAAAAATAAAATAAAATGGTGCATAAATGAATCCTAAACAAAAGTGTTGTAAATAAACACAATGTACCATTTCCATTATGCAGAATGATCTTAAGATCTTAAAAAAAAAAGTGCTGTGTAGCAACATAAGGATAAGAGAATTATGACAGTTTTCAGTTGGGATGAAATATTGCTTGGTTTCATAAAGTATGAATAATATTTGATATTTACGACTTTGAATACGCCTTTGAATATTTATGGCTTCTGCCAGGAGTCACATTTTGTTTGTTATTGTATATCATTATTGTTATCTTTAGTGCGAAACGCTGTGATTAGTTACAGTTGATTTACTCAAAATAATACAAGGGCGTAGGGAACTGATCATTAGAGGTTCACTCAATTTCACATCACAGAAGACTTCTGAAAACCTGATTTTGCTCATAAAATGGAGATATTATTGAAACTATTAGAAAGAGTTTGATGCACTCTGACATTCACAATGCAAAGTGACAAATAA
Source organism: Carassius auratus (assembly GCF_003368295.1). Taxonomy (NCBI): domain Eukaryota; kingdom Metazoa; phylum Chordata; class Actinopteri; order Cypriniformes; family Cyprinidae; genus Carassius; species Carassius auratus. The sequence continues at coordinate 2,277,690 of NC_039277.1, forward strand.
TTTACTTAAAAGTGGAATGTGTAATATTTACAATGATCTATTTACAGAAATGAAATATAATATAAATAATAAGTGTGATTTTAATCACGATTTTGACACACACAGACATGCTTTACAGTCATAAATGCATTCAGTATAAATTTGAAACATATTTCCAAAAGAAAACCAATGAGAGCTTTATCAAAAAGTTGTAATATGTCTCTAGAACAGACTTAAGTCAACATAAGTAAAGATATAAACAAAATCTTGACATATGGCAAAATAATATAATAAAGAAATAAAATAAAACCCGTGTTCAGGGATTTGTATTATTATTTTTTTTTTGCCATGCATTGGTCATAAGGCACACTGTAGCAGTGCCTCAGGTGTAATATGTTTTGCCCAATATATTTATTGCCCAAGGTTCACACGTACTCCGTCTGCAGTGCGTATACAGTAAGTTATGTGTACGCGGTTGAGAAGCAGCAACGAGAACGCATTATTGTAACGCGAAAGCACATTAAAATAATGCACGAGTGGATAGACGCAGATGCACGCAGATTTCCTTTGCTCTGTTAACACAACCAGATGCGCGTGCTCAGATCATAGAATGTTTAAAGGTCCCGTTTTACGTGCTTTTTTGAAGCTTTGATTGTGTTTACAATGAGCAATATAACATGTGTTCATGTTTCGCGTGTAAAAAAAACAGTATTTTTCACACAATTCACCTATCTGTATACTGCTGTTTTCACTGTCACAAAAACGGGCTGATGTCTTCCTTGTTCTATGAAGCCTCTCCTTCAGAAATACGTAACAGGTTCTGATTGGGCCAGCGGTTCCTGTGTTGTGTTTCGACAGCAGCGGAGCGCGCGCTGCCCTCCTGGTAACGCGATTGGGCTAGAACACACGTGCTGGAGATGTATTTATAGTCACAGGAGCGTTTTTACTGACGAGATGCGCATGAAAACCGCATTCGTTTTTTTTGCACAGCCCTAACATCTTGTTAACAAAGCTAAACAGCGTTGCCCTTTGTGTAATAAGTTACAGAAACTGTTAAACGCACCAACTTAAATAATAAAATACACTTACCGGTTGTGGTCCATAAACAACGCCTTCTCCAGACAAAGAGGGAACTGCTCCATCTTTCAAGAATAATCTTTGTACTAATCCAGCATTAAACTGATTGAGATGGAGAAAGTTGTCCTCAGCAAAATGAGCTGCACATAGTTTTACATGTGCATTATAATTTTCGGGAACCGAGTTAAACATACAGTCAGGTCCATAAATATTGGGACATCGACACAATTCTAATCTTTTTGGCTCTATACACCACCACAATGGATTTGAAATAAAACGAACAAGATGTGCTTTAACTGCAGACATTCAGCTTTAATTTGAGGGTATTTATATCCAAATCAGGTGAACGGTGTAGGAATTACAACAGTTTGTATATGTACATCCCACTTTTTAAGGGACCAAAAGTAATGGGACAGATTAACAATCATAAATCAAACTTTCATTTTTTAATACTTGGTTGCAAATCCTTTGCAGTCAATTACAGCCTGAAGTCTGGAGATCAATTAGACATCAGCGTACGCTGGGTTTCATCCCTGGTGATGCTCTGCCAGGCCTCTACTGCAACTGTCTTCAGTTCCTGCTTGTTCTTGGGGCATTTTCCCTTCAGTTTTGTCTTTAGCAAGTGAAATGCATGCTCAATCGGATTTAGGTCAGGTGATTGACTTGGCCATTGCATAACATTCCACTTCTTTCTCTTAAAAATCTCTTTGGTTGCTTTCGCAGTATGCTTCGGGTCATTGTCCATCTGCACTGTGAAGCGCTGACCAATGATTTCTGAAGCATTTGGCTGAATTTGAGCAGATAATATTGCCTGAAACACTTCAGAATTCATCCTAATGCTTTTGTCAACAGCCACATCATCAATAAATACAAGATAACCAGTTCAATTGGCAGCCATACATGCCCACGCCATAACACTACCACCACCATGCTTCACTGATGAGGTGGTATGATTTGGATCATGAGCAGTTCCTATCCTTCTCCATACTCTTCTCTTTCCACACTCTGGTACAAGTTGATCTTTGTCTCATCTGTCCATAGGATGTTGTTCCAGAACTGTGAAGGCTTATTTAGATGTTGTTTGGCAAACTCTAATCTGGCCTTCCTGTTTTAGAGACTCACCAATGGTTTACATCTTGTGGTGAACCCTCTGTATTCACATGGTGAAGTCTTCTCTTGATTGTTGACTTTGACACACACATACAACTACCTCTTGGAGAGTGTTCTTGATCTGGCCAACTGTTGTGAAGGGTTTCTTCACCAGGGAAAGAGTTCTTCGATAATCCACCACAGTTGTTTTCCATGGTCTTCCGGGTAGTTTGGTGTTTGGAAAGCAACCAAAGAGATTTTTAAGGGAAAGAAGTGGAATGTTATGCAATGGCCAAGTCAATCACCTGACCTAAATCCGATTGAGCATGCATTTCACTTGCTGAAGACAAAACTGAAGGGAAAATGCCCCAAGAACAAGCAGGAACTGAAGACAGTTGCAGTAGAGGCCTGGCAGAGCATCACCAGGGATGAAACCCAGCGTACGCTGATGTCTAATTGATCTCCAGACTTCAGGCTGTAATTGACTGCAAAGGATTTGCAACCAAGTATTAAAAAATGAAAGTTTGATTTATGATTTTTAATCTGTCCCATTACTTTTGGTCCCTTAAAAAGTGGGATGTACATATACAAACTGTTGTAATTCCTACACCGTTCACCTGATTAGGATATAAATACCCTCAAATTAAAGCCGAATGTCTGCAGTTAAAGCACATCTTGTTCGTTTCATTTCAAATCCATTGTGGTGGTGTATAGACCCAAAAAGATTAGAATTGTGTCGATGTCCCAATATTTATGGACCTGACTGTAAATTGTAACCATTAATCTCAAAGTACAGCGTTCCTGGGAAGCCCAAACAAAGATGATTGGTCTCAGAGATGAAAAAAACAGCGTTTCAACAACATGGCGACAAACACAAACAGCTCTTCCTCCTCCTCCGTCGGAGCGCAACAAGGCCACACCCCCATTTGTGAATTCATGTGGGCGGTGGTTAGTCAAAAAAACTGTTTTAGTGACGTTATTACTGCAGGAACTAGAGGGATGTAGTCCAAACGGGTCGTTTTTTGTAGGCAAATTCTGTTAAATCAAATATCTCGCTTGGCATTGAACTTTGAGCTTTAGAATTTTACAGATATTATTTATACTCTAACAACAACATTACACACTAACTAAAGTTTAAAACATGGAATCACGAAGAAGGGGACCTTTAAGGCTCAGATACACGCTGCCTTAAAACATGTCTCCTCTCGCTCAACCTGTGTCCTTTGCACTCACAACTCTCTCTTTGCTTATGCGAAGGATATTAAATCTTTTCGCACATTTCTATTTATAACCGTTTCTGTTCTCATCTTTTTGCCGTGTGCAGTGCGAACGTTCTGATCCATTAACAATGGCTCGAAAAAAAAAAGGCTACACATCACAGTGTGTGTGAACCTTGAGTTAGGCATGTGCCCAGTCTGCTCCGTTCTCGCGCTCCACTTAGGTGCGCTGCATCCTGATTGTTGCAGATAACACTGCGGGAGGTCGGGGCTGTGTTACACAGCCCTAATTCAGAGGTGTATAAAGACCTTACTTAATAAGCTATTATGTTTATGTTACCTTAGATTGAGTTATTTCTATCTACGTACACCGTGGGTCCCTTTACCTGGAAGTCACCACCATGTTTGAACAGCTCTAAACAGCCAACTGTTGTTCTTACGAATAAAACACTCATACAAAGATGAACAACTACATTAACATTAGCAATAACACTGATTTATTGAATAAAGTAAATAGAATTCCTTAATTTACCTTTGTAAAGAAATCTCTTTGGTCTCTGCTGTCTTTACCAACAACATCTTTACCTGCGTCAGCCACCGTAGCTTCTCTGAAGGGAGGGGTGAGCTGTTGGTTGCAATTCGCAACCTCACCACTAGATGCTAAAACATCAAAAACCCTCAGAAATTGCCAGGGTTATGATATCATGACCGAGAGCTCATTAACATATTACTGGACACATTCACATATCCTGCAGTTCTGCACCTGTCCTGATGAAGCCACTCATGTTTTCATGTGTGACAAAGTTAGCCAATCACAACAGATGTCCTTTACACAAAGATATCTTAAAGGTACAAACCAAATTGACTAAATTTGTGTTTATACTGAAAACTGGAGCGAGTTACACCAGGTCTGATGCCATTGACTCCGAAATTGCGCCTGATTTTGGTTTATGACTCCATAATGTAAGAACTTAAGTGAAGAATATAGTTTTCTGCTAGGGCTGCATGATTAATTGAAATGGAAAGAAACCGCTTTCATTGTTTCAGTGTGACTAATAAACACAGGACTACGGAAATATATTGTTTATCTGATTTCGTCGCCTTCTTATTTTATATTAAAATAAAGTATATTTATAATGCAATGCCATTATCACTTCTTAGAATACTATGAAATATGTTGCGTGCCTTATTCTGTGTAAAAAGCCACATCATCTCATAGAGGGATTTATTTAAAACACTCGACTGACGTTATGAAGTGAGTTTGGAGTTAAAATATGTTATAAAATGTGGTATTTTCACATGCTTTAGGTTCGAGCTGTATTTACAACACAGAGCCATGGTTCACTGAAAACTATGCAAACAGCTGTCAGTATCGCAAGTGATTTCTTCGATTTAATAATTGTGCAATAAAATCGTCTGTGATTTTATTTATTTTTTGTGTAACTTGTCAGTGAACTACTGCTCTGCATAGTAAATGTTGTATCTGAAAGCACATGATGAAGATTTACTGCTGATTACAGAACTGGCGTTGACGGAAATGCACACGATAATTGTGCAGCCCTAGTTCCTGCCATTTGAGAGATGAGCAAAAGAGCAGAAATTCTGATATAAATCTCACTTGTATTTACATAAGCTGCATCAACTGCTTGAATCTAATGGCTTTTTTGTCGTGTCTGTAGATATTTGTTGGGGAGATTTCCATGTATATCATGAAGTCCACTAGAGAAGCCCTCATAGCCCAGGAGAAAACCATTGTGACGGGCGAGTGCTGCTATCTAAACCCTCTCATCCGCAGAATCATTAGGTTTATTGGTGAGTCTTTGCTTTTCATTGGTGTTAAACATTTCAGCTCAGTATACTTTGGTTCCAGTATGGATTTTTCAGTGTCTAAAACTGATATTTTGGGGCTATGATGAGATAATCCATACTTAGACTTTTAATCTAATACATTGCCATTCATTTTGGACTGGTGTGTGAGAGTGCTGTATCCAAGCATTTTAACAGAAAGTTGAGTGGAAGGAAAAAGGGTGGAATAAAAAGATGCACAAACAACTGAGAGAACCTTATGAGGATTGTTAAGCAAAATTGATTTCACAAGAAATGGACTGAGGCTGGGGTCAAGGCATCAAGAGCAAACACACACAGATGGGTCAAGGAATTTGCTGAACCACAGACAACATCAGAGGTGTCTTTCCTCGGCTGAGTGGAAGAAGAAAAGGACTGTTGCCCAGTGGACCAAAGTCCTCTTTTCAGATGAGAGCAAGTTTTGTGTTTCATTTGGAAACCACAGTCCTAGAGTCTGGAGGAAGGGTGGAGAAGATCATAGCCCAAGTTGCTTGAAGTCCAGTGTTAAGTTTCCACAGTCTGTGATGATTTGGGGTGCAATGTCATCTGCTGGTGTTGGTCCATTGTGTTTTTTTGAAAACCAAAGTCACTGCACACGTTTACCAAGAAATCTTGGAGCACCTCTTGCTTCCTTCAGCTGACAAGCTTTTTGAAGATGCTGATTTCATTTTCCAGCAGGATTTGGCACCTGGCCACACTGCCAAAAGCACCAAAAGTTGGTTAAATGACCTGACCATGGTGTGCTAGACTGTCCAGCAAACTCACCAGACCTGAACCCCAGAGAGAATATATGGGCTATTGTCAAGAGGAAGATGAGAAACAAGAGACCAAACAATGCATATGAGCTGAAGGCGACTGTCAAAGAAACCTGGGTTCTATATCACCACAGCAGTGCCACAAACTGATCACCTCCATGCCATGCCGAACTGAGGCAGTAATTAAAGCAAAAGTAGCCCCTACCAAGTACTCAGTACATGTACAGTAAATTAACGTACTTTTCAGAAGGCCAACAATTTACTAAATGTTTTTATTGGTCTAATGAAGTATTCTAAATTGTTGAGATAGTGAATTGGTGGGTTATTGTGAGCCAAAATCATCACAGTTAAAAGAACCAAAGACTTAAACTACTTCTTAGGCATGGGCCAATTACTGGTTTCAAGGTATACCGCGATTTCAAAATTTCACGGTTTAAAAACCACTAATATTGTCCATTATACCATTCCTGTGGTTTTCCATTTCCATTCCTGCGGTTTTCCGGGAAACCGGTCTTGGGCTCCAGGGTGATATGGCTGCCGGCTATTAAATGTCTAAAACATTATCATAATTAATTCATGCTGCTTTTTGCTTCCTGAGGCTACAATTCTGCTTTTCCTCACTTCCTGTGGATAGCGTTACATGATTGTGCTATTTGCAGGTCATTTGCTATCGGCTCAGTGAAGCAAATGAGTTTTATTACATATTTAACATAATATAAAATAATGTAAAATAATATTTGAAGGATTAAAATGATATATCTCTCGTTTAAACAGAAGAGCACACAGAGGGATGACAAACATCTGGAGTTATCTCATAAATAAAGGCAAAACAAAATGAGACATTGATTTATTTGATAAACAACTTAAAGGGTAAGTTCACCCAGATAGCAAAATTATGTAATTAATAACTTACCCTCATGTTGTTTCAAACCCGTAAGACCTCCGTTTATCTTCGGAACACAGTTTAAGATATTTTAGATTTAGTCCGAGAGCTCTCAGTCCCGCCGTTGAATCTGTGTGTACGGCATACTGTCCATGTCCAGAAAGGACATCAGAGGGTCAGTTAGAATTTTTTGAAGCATTGAAAATACATTTTGGTCCAAAAATAGCAAAACCGACGACTTTATTCAGCATTGTCTTCTCTTCCGTGTCTGTTGTGAGAGAGAGTTCAAATCAAAGCAGTCTGGATATCCGGTTCGCGAACGAATCATTCAGTTCACCAAATCGAACTGAATCGTTTTAAACGGTTCGCATTTCTAATACGCATTAATTCACAAATGACTTAAGCTGTTAACTTATTTTATGTGGCTGACCCTCCCTCTGAGTTCAAACAAACCAATATCCCGGAGTAATTCATTTACTCAAACAGTACACTGACTGAACTGCTGTGAAGAGAGAACTGAAGATGAACACCGAGCCGAGCCAGATAACGAACAATAGACCGGCTCATTCACGAGTGAAGAACCGGTTGAATCGTTTTTCGGATCACCAGTACTTCTTTCGGACAATTAGATTAAATAAACCGGTTGAAGAAAACTGTTCACCGGTTCTTTTGCGCTCGACGTAATGGCGTCATTTGCGATGATTTGCCCTTGATTCAAGCCTTCGGTTTTCCTGCGCTCATAACACAAGCACATAATCAGTTCAGAATTCAGACGCTCTGTGTGTCGGTCTGCAGTGTACTGCAGTGTTGAGTACTCGAGACTCGGACTCGGTCTTGGACTCGGTCTCGAGACCGCATTTTAATGGTCTCGGTCTTGTCATGGACTCGTGTGCATTTTGACTCGGTATTGACTCGGACTCGAACATATTAGGAATCGGACTTATGCCCGAGTCCACTCGAGTCCCAATCAAAATATTTCATGATTATTACTGTATGTTAATGTTTATTTAAATTGATGTATGTTTGAGACATCCAATGACTGGTGATTTTCTTTTGACGTGAGACGTTAGGCCAGCGACACACTGGATGTGTGGCGCAAGTGCCTCAGCTGCGTGGCGTGTCTGTTTTTAATTCGGCTCCCATGTTAACAGGTAAGATCTTGCAGACTGCCTGCGTGAGACGCGCGGAAAACCCGTGCATGCTAGAAATAGAACCAACGCCTATTTTTCACGCGACACGCGTGCATGTTAGAAGCGTTTCCAGGCAAAAAAGTAAAATATGTTTATATGTCATTTTGTACACAAATACATATTAATTCATGACATTGTGATATTTGAAAGTCTATTCTATAGGTTGGCATAAATTCAGATATAAATGTAATTTAAAAAATAAATTAATAATGAACGATTTTCAAATATTGCACCTGTCAAACATACTCTATTGTGCCGTCAATACTGTTGACGGTGTCCTATCAGTAGGTGTGTAAAAAAATAAAAATAAAGTTGATATTGTTGTCATGAAGACAAGAGTCTGTTTTTTCGGCGGCCTCCCTCTATGTCACCTACAGCCGCAGCAGCGCGCCAAGCGCCGCGTCAGACACGCTTCTGGTGTGTAAAGACACAGAAAACGCGAAGCAGCCACCACGTTTCTGGCACGCAGTAGAGACGCCACGCAGCCAGTGTGTCACCGGCCTTAAGTTACCCTACTGCCATCCGCCTGTAGTGATCCCGCTTTCCAGGAAGCCACATTGCTACATTATTTCTCTCAACTGTGTTATTTTTACAAAGTAGGACAAAATGGTCACAGAAAAAAAAAAACAAATATCGTTTAATAAACTTATATAATGAATACAGACACAGACAGACTGTCTCAACACTATTCATCTCCCCCCAAAAACATGTCTGACAGAATGCATTGAATTTATATGGCATTTCATCCAGCTTTCTTCCCCTGGCACATACACACTTTTGCATGAAATTTTCCTGGACAGTCAGTCGGCTCTTGTGTGTATGCCCTCCGTAACTAAAAAAAAAACTTCGACTAGTGTGTATTTTACCCTGCATTAAAATGCACCATCCAGGGAAATTAGCATTAGATTATCCGTTGCTGTTACAGAAAGTAATAAAATGGTAACTGTTGTCGGTCCCCGCTTCCTCTGCACCAGTAGAGAGTGTTTTTAGTTGGGGTGGATTGATCATGAGACCACATCGTGCTTGGTTGGGTAGCAGGATGGTCTCCTCACTTATTTTTTTGAAAGGTAATTATGCCCATCTGTAATCTTCACAACATCTAAAGTGCACACAATCCAATACATTGTAAGGATATTAGCAGTCATTAGTTAAGCTTCAAGGTTAAAAGTTATGTAAAAGCTGTTACAGTTGAACATTTACAGGTATAGTGGTACAGTAATGTTACTTGTACTAGAAAGGTTATATGGATGTGTATAGTGGTACAACGATGTTATGTGAAAATGAGCACTTAATATTGACAAGTTACAATTCATAATACTAATAAAATTACCTTTACACCACAAACTATGTGGCCCTTTTACCCTTTATTGTTTCCACCAAACATTTTACATACTCTTGAAGATTTCTTTAGGTCTTGTCAAAGACCCAATCTCTCTGGTCTCGGTCTTGACTCGGACTCGACCCTTTCTGAACTCGGTCTTGACTCGGACTCGACCCTTTCTGGACTCGATCTGGACTCGGACTCGAATGAGCTGGTCTCGACTACAACACTGGTGTACTGTCTGAGTAAATGAATTACTCCGGGATATTGGTTTGTTTTAACTCAGAGGTAGTGTCAGCCACAATAAAAAAGTTAACAGCTTAAGTCATTTGTGGATTAATGCGTATTAGAGATGTGAACCGTTTAAAACGATTCAGTTCGATTTGGTGAACTGAATGATTCGTTCTGCGAACCGGATATCCAGACTGCTTTGATTTGAACTCTCTCTCACAACAGAAGACAATGATGAATAAAGTCATCGGTTTTGCTATTTTTGGACCAAAATGTATTTCCGATGCTTCAAAATATTCTAACTGACCCTCTGATGTCACATGGACTACTTTGATGATGTTTTTCTTACCTTTCTGGACATGGACAGTATACCGTACACACAGCTTCAATGGAGGGACTGAGAGCTCTCGGACTAAATCTAAAATATCTTAAACTGTGTTCAGAAGATGAACGGAGGTCTTACGGGTTTGAAACAACATGAGGGTAAGTTATTAATTACATAAATTTGCTATCGGGTAAACTAACCCTTTAATAATGAACAAAAATATTAGTTTGCAGTTTGTGTATTGAATCAAAAATATTGTTGAATGACTATAATTTAAAAGTATCCATTTAACAAAGGTACTGGCAATGCTTTCATTGATTACTTTGTAATAATTGAATATTTTGTACTGATGCATTACTCTATACTCAAGATGGTGTTATAGCTGAATTTTATTTTATTGCAGTTAACATTTTATTTTAAGAAAATTGTTATGTTTTTGTTTAATAGTGTTAGTTAATTACGTTGTCAGGATTCTGGACTGTGTTGTCGTGTTTTGCTCCTGTTTCTGTTCCTGTTTTGAGATTCATACATCATCTGAAAGCTGAAATAAGCTTTCCATTGATGAATGGTTTGTTAGGATTGGACAATATTTGGCCAAGACCCAACTATTTGAAAATCTGCAATATGATGGGGGAAAAAAATCTAAATATTGAGAAAATCGCCTTGAAGTTGTCCAAATGAATTCTTAGCAATGCATATTGTAAATCAAAAATTAAGTTTTGATATGTTAACAGTAGGAACAAAATATCTTCATGGAACATGATCTTTGCTTAAGATCCAAATGATTTTTGGCATAAAAGAAAAATCTATAATTTTGACCCATATAATGTATTTTTGGCTATTGCTACAATTATTCATCCTTCCAGCAGCAATCGTGACATACGTATAATAACCCTGATTTCACATTTATTTGGGGTTTCTGTGTGTAAATATATTTCTGATTACAATGAATATAATATTGTGTATAATTAATTCCAGAAACCTGTACAGTATAATGCAAGTATGATGACAAAAGTCAGATTTTGAGATTTTGTCCAATGCAAATTATTTGTGAATTGATGGGTAATCAGAAGTAAAAGTGTACCACAGATCCAATACATTTCTGTTAGGATGGTGTGACTTGACCTGGATTTTTTTTCTAGAATTTTTTTTCAAGTAAAACTTCTGAGCTGTGGCTGTTTTATTGATTAGTAACAGTCAGAATGCACAGCAGAACCTCCACAAAACCTCCATTTTAAATGTTTGCTACAGACATAATTGACAAACAATCAACAGAACTTTCCAATAAAGCTTTCCCTCACTGTGTTTCTTTTCAGCGTTCATGTTTGCTGGATGCTGGTTTCAGTACACATGTCCATGCTGCCCACCCAGACTTGATGTAAAATGAAATGAGAAACATGGGGAGCATTGGTGTGCTGGATGTGATGCATAATGTAGTGCAGTCTCTGGTAATGGTGTCTTCTGAGGCTTGGGATTGTGGGGGTACGGACCATTGGACTGCAGCCTTTTCACAATTGTGGCCAGAGAGAATATTTTGTCTTTCTCTCTCCATCATTGCTTTTTTTTTTTTTTTTTTTTTACAGTAGTTCAACTTTTGCTCATCGACACCCTTCATACTTTCAGCAAGACCATGAATTGTAATCTACTTCACTCCAAACGCACAGTCTCATGGTGAAACAAGTGTAATACCATTTTATTCCACAAAATCAGTTGGAAAACGTCAGTCTGAGAGAGTTGACATCATAATTACATGCACAAGATTTTAAGCTTAATAGAGTAGTTTTGTTTGTATGCAATGGAGCTTTTGCTCTAGTGGGCATTTGAAATTGCTTCTGGTTGAAGATAAAAATAACACTATTCCGTCAAGACTGCATTGGTATTCATAGGTGTCCTCCAAGCGCCTTGTCTGATTTGGTTATATTTTCCAGCCTTGATTGGGAGCAACAAGATGAGTGCTTTTCTGTTGTTGTTGTCTTTCGCCGCAGGTGTCTTTGCATTTGGCCTGTTCGCCACTGACATCTTTGTCAACGCCGGCCAGGTAGCGACTGGCAATCTGGCGCCGTACTTCCTGAGCGTCTGCAAGCCAAATTACACGGGGATGGATTGTCGCTTCAACCACCAGTTCATTGCCAAAGGAAACATCTGCACTGGGAACCAGGGGGTGGTGGAGAGAGCCAGGAGGTCCTTCCCATCCAAAGACGCTTCGCTCAGTGTCTACTCAGCCGTCTACGTTACTGTAAGACACTGCAGTGTGGATGTTAAATTCAAGTTTTATTTGTCTGTTATGTGTTGATTTCAAACTGTGTTGTTGAATTTCAGCCGGCTTATACGTCATGGTTTGTTAACCTGGAAAAGAAATCTGCTTTACACAACATTTGTCCCAACTACTGCAGTTCCAAAGCAATTAGTCTTAAAATATAATTGGTCCAAAATCTTCAGTTTGGACAGATGCGGAAAAATGAGGATACTTGGTTAATTGTTTTAATTTGGTTTATGAAGGGACAGTATTGTGAGCTGCACTGCATTTTAAACAAACATCTGAACAATTTATTTAAATGTAAAGTTGTTATCTATACCAGTTTTCACAATTGTTGATACCAGTTTAGATAAAATTGCTTTTAAATACACACTATGTAAGAAATAAAATGTTATTCTACAATTTAACCAACCAAACAAATATATAAACAAATGTATACATGCATTAACCTGATATTATAAGGTTTATCACAATAATTTGGAATAGATATTTAATGTGTTTTAATGTCATGCAAGTTATGTTATTCAGAGGTAATCCAGAAAAAAAATTATATATAAAAGTAAAAATTAAATTGCTTTAAATTGATTAATTGTGACAATAAAGACATTTATAATGTTACAAAAGTTAATTATTATTATTATATTTTAAATAAATGGTGTTATTTCGAACTTTATATTAATCCACAAATCCTGAACATATTTAGTATTATTAATTATTCAGGATATATTCACACAGTTAATTAATAAATTACAGTTGCTTAATTAGTTAATTACTACATTTTATATCAAATTAATGCAGAATAAAATACTGCCATCCAAAGGCAATTAGTGTAACTCTACATTTAGTTGAAAGTGATGAGTGAAGTTCTGAACAGACCTTCGGTGTGATTTGATGTCAAGTTAGTGATGTTGAATCGTTAGGGTTTGTGTTGAAGTTTTTCTTTGGTTGGGGTTTAGAGCAGTTCTTCCTCTCTCTCTTTCATGAGAGTAAAAGGTTATTTACTCTGACTCCGTTCTCTGTAATTGGCCATCATTTCGCTGAGGTGGAGCAAGTGGTGTGCATTTATTTAAGCTTGATTTCCTCACAGTCACCTGCTGCACAATAAATCCACTGAATAAATCGGTTCCTCAGCTCGTGTGTGTGTGTGTGTTTCAGATGTACATCACGAGCACCATCAGGACGAAAAGCAGCCGTCTGGCCAAGCCTGTTCTTTGTCTGGGAATCCTATGCGCTGCTTTCCTCACGGGCCTGAACCGGGTGTCAGAATACCGCAATCACTGCTCCGACGTTATTGCTGGATTCATTTTAGGAAGCGCCATAGCTCTTTTTCTGGTGGGTTTCATCTTTTTACACACACACACACACACACACATACACACACACACATATATATATATATATATATATATATATATATATATATATATATTTTTTTTTTTTTTTTACGAGGGTCAGTAAAAAGTAATAATTAATAATTGTATTGTATTACTATTAATAATAAATATTAATGATTAATAGTTGTATTGTTGTTATTATTATTAAAAGAGTAATAATAATTTGTATTTAATTATCAATATAAAAAAATATTTTGCAAAAATTTAAAAAAGGTTCAATATTGTGCCATAGTTTCTAATTTAATAAGTATTTCCAGCCTTAGTAGGTACTGTAACTATCGCAATCTTACAAAAGTTGTTGTTTTTATCATGGTAGGGAATCTGTGTAGTGAACAACTTCAAAGGGAATCCCTTCCCTCCTACCAAACAGAAGCAGGAGGATTACCGCGGTCTTCCCATGATGACATTCCCCCGTGTGGAAAGCCCTCTCGAGACACTCAGCGCACAGGTGATGACGTCTTCTGAATCTCAGGAAATCATCTCTCTCTCGGCCTGCTCACAGTGACCAGTGTTTGTTTTATTACATATATAGTAGTAAGGGTCTTGCTATTTTATACAGTTTGCATTCACAGTTTGAATTTGACAACACGTATAATAACTTGCATTAATAAGTGATTTATTGAAGTAGTATCACACAAGCAAGAGTGTCATTGCACTGAATATCAGCACTGTTAGCATGAGGCCATACTGATATTCAGTACAACAGCACACATGTGATGTTACAGTTCTATAAACAATCATTTAAGAGTAACATTTCAGGCTTGTGGTTATTTTCTTTTTGTATATACATATTGTATATATAAATATTTACTGAGAAAAGCCAGCAAATGAAGATAAATTATCATTATTAATGAGAAATAATTTCCACTATCACTGGTTTTCAGTCCACAGCGCTGTATTTTGCAGTCGGGTTGTTCTGCCTGAGATAGACTTGGGAGTTGTCCAGACATGATCAGGTCTTGTGTTTCACTTGCACAGTTTTTGTCTCCTTTTTTTCTTTTTTAAAGTGGTGGGGCCCTATTTTAATGATCTAAACACAAAGTGTAAAGCGCACAGCGCAGGTACACTCAGGGCGTGTCCAAATCCACTTTTGCTATTTTAACGAAGGAAAAACGGTCCGTGCGCCAGGGTGCATTTTTGGAATGGGTTGTGCCTATTATTTTAATAAGTAATGGGCATAACATTCAATAAACCAATCAGAGTGTCATCGCCCATTCCCTTTAAGAGTAAGATGCGCCCGCACCATGGCAGATTGCGGATTACATGGCGGAATTTGTTGGCGGAAAAGCTGAGAAACCTATTTAACTTCACGCACGAGCAGATCATCTACTCGACAAGCAGGATTCTACCAAAGGTTCCCAAAGAAGACAAAAAAATTACATTCATCATTTTTAAGTGTCTTTCACCATGAGCGCTATGTGAAATTAAACACAGTTCAACTTTTAAAAATCCCCCAGAACTCACTGTACAATATTTATTTTGCTTTATTGAGATGCTGTAATAATTTGTATTATTATTTGAATTAGTTTTAGTTAATTTTAGCTATAGTTTAATAATTTTGTAGTGTTTTTATTTTTTTATGTTTTATAGGTTTTATTCATTTTAATTAACACAATAATGGAAGTTTATTTTTAATTAATTATTATTATTATTATTAATATTCTTATTATAGTCATTTTAATGGTTTTAATTTAAGCCTTAGTTTTATTTAACTGTAACAAACCTGGTACGAAGACTAAACAATGACGCAGAAAATCCGGTTTCGGATAGTACTCAATATTTAACGCTTATTTTGTAAATTTGTAATAATGACAATAATGAGAAATTTTGGTAACACTTTAGTATAGGGTCCAATTCACACTAATAAGAGTTTGCTTATTAGCATGTCTATTATTAACATATTGGCTGTTAGTGCTTATAAAGTACATATAATGCATGACATCTATAATCCTACCCAATACCCTAAACTTAACAACTACCTTATAAACTATTAATAAGCAGCAAATAAGGAGTTAATTGAGGCAAAAGTCATAGTTAATGGTTAGTTAATAGTGAGAATTGGATCCTAAAATAAAGTGTGACCGAAATTTTATTTATCTTCAGTCGCATCACCAACATTAGTTTCAGTGTCTATTTGGCTTGAATTTGCTTTGCGTTTTGTAAAACCAACTGCACTTTTAAGTAGTTTAAGTAGTTTCTTTATTAGGGCAGAGTAAAAACAAACAAACACCCAAAATGCTTTGATTTTGCAGTTTCCCATGTATTGTTCCCAAAATGCCCCCCCCCCCCCCCAAAAAAAAAAATGGATTTTATCACCTAATTCAGCAGGGAAATACAATACTGCTTCAACAAATTAATTCCAACACTGTTTACAGCAGGGAAAATCTTGTCAGGCGTCTCTATTGACAACCAGCCAGTGAAATACCTCGAGTGTCTAAGCAGCTGATGTGGGTCAGAGGAATTCTCCTTTGCTTCTGACACCAGCTTAACACCCTAGTGACTTAGAAAATTGTACTATATAAGCCAGTGTGTTTGGGAAACAAGGAAAATTGAGTGTTCTGTCATGATCTGGCCAAGTACTATAATCGAAACAGTTGATTCAACAGGAATTGGCATTGTGAAATTACACATTCTGCTCCACAGCTCTCTGGTGTTTGCATTAAATGCGCCTGATGGGTAATAAGCATTTAGGCGATGATTAAAATGCTTATTACCGTTTGGAAAGGTGCAGCATGACTCTGAATGCAATTTTGTTTCTCTTGCAGAACCATTCGGCGTCCATGACTGAAGTCACATGACTAAGGGGGCAGCACAGAGTCACGTTCGCGTCACCTCAACTCTTCTAGGCACAAAAAGTATTTTTTTTTTTTTTTTTGTACTGTGCTATACTGTAAAAAAAAAAAGGCATAAAGACAGTATTATGTTTTAACTAGTTGTACCTAGAAGCAGCTGTTTTGTACATTTTGTATAAGAGAGTGCTGTAGCGTTTCCTCATAATGTCAACACTGCTCAATTCATGTCCAGATTTCTGCCTTCTTTATGTTTTACAAAAAGTAAATATATACAGTCTATATATAATGTAATTGAAATATCGATGTTGTTATGTGGTATTTGTACAAAGAATTATTTTATTTAGATTTTTTTTTTTTTTAATGCCCATTTTTGGACAGATCATTTTGTATTTTTTTTGTTACCTGTATAAAGCATTTTGATCAACTTCGCTTGCTGATTTTCCAGGAATGTTTTGTTATACCTATTTTTTGGTGTAAGATTTAAAGAAAACGTGTTGAATTGTTACACGTCGTCATATCAGATTCTCCTCGGGAATCTTTTGAATGGCCATGTACTCAGCATGAAATACACAACACTGTTTGAATAACCTGTTATTCTTGACTTGTGTTTTCTTTTTCTTTTAAGTTTGCATTTCATTTGAAATGCTAAATATATTCTCCTGAGTAGTCTGTCAAATAAATAGTCTGTGGCTGAGTCCAATAACTGGAGTGGGTTTCAATTTGTTTTTTGTTTTGTTTTATACAAATGGTTATGTAGTTGATTACGAATCGCATGACAATAATGTTTTTACAGTACCTTTATTACTAGCACTTTGCAAAAACTTTGACCATTTTTAGTGGATGAGTGTTCATCCAAGAGTTAAAAAGCATATACAGGCAATACAAAGTTATTATGTGGTTATCAATATGTGACCCTGTCTGTGAAATCTCAAAGTCTCAAAATCGAAGTTTGCGATAACAAGCATCGGTGTTTGATTTCAACCATTAATTTCACTATGATTTCAATCTATGACATGGCCTTACTCATTCAGTTAAAGATATAAAGGTTATATTTTCACAGAATGTTCTACATCTTTATGAAGGATGATTGTAGATCATGTAGAAAACCGTAAATCTCAAAAAAATTACTTAAGCTGGGTTTTCACAGGCAGGGTCACCTATATTTAGGTCTCATGATGTAAATCAATTGCAGCAGACAATTGTCAGAAAACAAACAAGACCCAGCATTCATGATATGCACGCTCTTAAGGCTGTGCAATTGGGCAATTAGTTGAAAGGGGTGTGTTCAAAAAAATAGCAGTGTCTACCTTTGACTGTACAAACTCAAAACTATTTTGTACAAACATTTTTTTTTTCTGGGATTTAGCAATCCTGTGAATCACTAAACTAATATTTAGTTGTATGACCACAGTTTTTTAAAACTGCTTGACATCTGTGTGGCATGGAGTCAACCAACTTGTGGCACCTCTCAGCTGTTATTCCACTCCATGATTCTTTAACAACATTCCACAATTCATTCACATTTCTTGGTTTTGCTTCAGAAACAGCATTTTTGATATCACCCCACAAGTTCTCAATTGGATTAAGGTCTGGAGATTGGGCTGGCCACTCCATAACATTAATTTTGTTGGTTTGGAACCAAGACTTTGCCCGTTTACTAGTGTGTTTTGGGTCATTGTCTTGTTGAAACAACCATTTCAAGGGCATGTCCTCTTCAGCATAGGGCAACATGACCTCTTCAAGTATTTTAACATATGCAAACTGATCCATGATCCCTGGTATGCGATAAATAGGCCCAACACCATAGTAGGAGAAACATGCCCATATCATGATGCTTGCACCTCCATGCTTCACTGTCTTCACTGTGTACTGTGGCTTGAATTCAGAGTTTGGGGGTCGTCTCACAAACTGCCTGTGGCCCTTGGACCCAAAAAGAACAATTTTACTCTCATCAGTCCACAAAATGTTCCTCCATTTCTCTTTAGGCCAGTTGATGTGTTCTTTGGCAAATTGTAACCTCTTCTGCACATGCCTTTTTTTAACAGAGGGACTTTGCGGGGGATTCTTGAAAATAGATTAGCTTCACACAGACGTCTTCTAACTGTCACAGTACTTACAGGTAACTCCAGACTGTCTTTGATCATCCTGGAGGTGATCATTGGCTGAGCCTTTGCCATTCAGGTTATTCTTCTATTCATTTTGATGGTTGTCTTCCGTTTTCTTCCACGTCTCTCTGGTTTTGCTCTCCATTTTAAGGCATTGGAGATCATTTTAGCTGAACAGCCTATCATTTTTTGCACCTCTTTATAGGTTTTCCCCTCTCTAATCAACTTTTTAATCAAAGTACGCTGTTCTTGAACAATGTCTTGAACGACCCATTTTCCTCAGCTTTCAAATGCATGTTCAACAAGTGTTAGCTTCATCCTTAAATAGGGGCCACCTGATTCACACCTGTTTCATCACAAAATTGATGACCTCAGTGATTGAATGCCACACTGCTATTCAACTAATTGCCCAATTGCACAGCCTTAAGAGCGTGCATATCATGAATGCTGGGTCTCATTTGTTTTCTGAGAATCTACTGAACCTACTGGTAACTTGTTTGCCACGTAGCAATAAAAAATATACTAAAAACCTTGATTATTCTGGTTAGTCACATTGTACTGCTATTATTTTGAACAATACTGTATGTTCAAATGTTCAGTAGCGCCATGACTGCGAATGCTTTTCACAACCTCAGTTTTCATGAACTTTTTCAAAGAAAACGTCCCATCCAATTCAGATTTTTACATGTCTTGTCAAATTTAGCCAAAACACTTTTTAACAGTGAAACTTTATGCACATGAGATATGGCCGAAGGAGATCAGTCTGTGATAAACAATGAGTTTAATTCTCTAGATATATGGGCAAATAAAATCGAGTAAACAAATGATTGGCCATCAGCACCAAATCCTCATGCCAGCTGTGCAGAGAGTTTGAGAGTGAAAGTGTTGGCTTGATTGCTGCTTCAGGGTTTGAATGACTTGAAGTGATTAACGGACCAATGAATCAGAATATCTATCATGATTCAAGTCATTATTGTACAAAGAGAATGAAAAGTTGACATAAATCTGTAATAAATATCCCAAGGGCTTGCAGATCGTTCATGTAGCAGGGCACTGAAGCAGCATTGAGCTGAAGGGTAAGGATGGTTTAACTATGCCACAGAGGAGCCAACTTTGTTTATAGAAGATTCCTATTTAGTCTCTACGATAATTAACATCAGCTGAAAATATCTGCCTGCTTGTGTTCTTATGTTTGTTTTTTGTTATACTCTAACATTTTACTGAACAAGATCTGTGTGAATGATCATAGAGTGACATGAAAAGGTTTTGTTATTTGATATTCTCTTTTGATTTATTCCCTATTTGAAGAACAAAAAGGTTGAAAATTTTCAAACGGAATGTAATATTGCACAAACGGAAACATTTTGTTCAAAATACTTAACGTAGACTCCCTTTCATTAACCCTGTGAAAATGCATATTAATGTTAGTTAACAAATAACTGGTTGGACAACACATCCTCGCACTGCCCAAATGGTGTTCTCTCTGTATTACAATTTTTTTTTGTGCTGTCAATCGATTTAAGAAAAAATAACATTTACTAATAACAAATTACAAAAAACATTACTATATCAAGTACAATTTTTCTGGAAATTATCCCATGCACCTAACATTAAAGTCTATCTGTCTGTCTATCTATCACTACTGTGTGAATAATATGCAATCATGTAATCCATAAAAAGTAACTGTAGTCTAATTATAATTATTTTGAAATGTTATATAATCAAATTCTAAGTGCTTAATTTTTTGAATCTGATTATGTAATCCAGATTGCATGTAATCAGTTACTACCCATCATTCTATATCCGTCTCTATGACGGTGCTTGTCATCTCGAGTGTCGAAACACAACACGTTATAAAGGTGGGCATTAATACAGTGCGAGGATGTTATCCAATCACAGCAGAGGGTGTTTACTTCTGTTTCTAGAAGGTAACACGCCTTTCACTTCAGTGTTTTCAATGAAACTGCATTGCATGTCTCCAAAAAAAAACAAAAAACAGTTTTGTTGGTTTTTTTATGAATATTACTTGTTTGGAGTCAGAATTTTAAACCAGACCATCATCATCAAACCAGATCTAATCTTTTAGTCAAAACTCTTACAGATCATTATATTGCAAATAGACACGTTAACTGGTGATTAGAAATTTGAAAGAACTTAATCGCAAAGAAATATTTCTCAAAGCCATTTTAATTCATAGAAACATAACAATTCAAGGTTAACAGCATTTGTTCAAGGTTAACACTTTCTCAGTACATCTCTAGAGACGACGGCGTGGCTTTCTTCTTAAAAACAAAAAATCTCAGCTCTGTATATCAGTATGCAGGAGACGCTATCATACATCACAGTTTGACACCTTAAATAAATATCTTTTCGACGCATAAATGTCTTCCCTTTAGGCAGATACGCACTGTCTTTTTCCACTTTGCCACATAAAAACAAGGTATCCTCAGAATTTAACTTCTGGGAATACAGAAATACACACCACTTGCTTATATCCGAATTCATTTCTTCTCTAGTCCTTTTTTTTAACGTTCAGTTCAATGAGAAATAAAATGAAAAGATTAAAAAATACTTCAGAGAATGTGCAGTGAAAGTCTTGCTTCCCTTAGGAACTGCAATTGAAATAATCAACCGGTGGGTCCAAGCTCTTGAACAGTAGAACTCCAGCCAAATCTCCCATGAGTCTAGGACTCGGTTGAAGACTTTGTCTTCTGATTCTGTTCCAGCTCTTTTTTCTTCTTCATGGCAAGCTGTAGTTGCTTTTTGATAAGCTGGATTTGTGTTTCCAGGTCTGTCAGTTCCTGTACTATGGGGTTCTGGGAAAGGCCAAGCAAGTCGTTTCTTCCGTTCGATGTGGCCTGTAACGGAAGCTGTCTATTGTCCTGCGGGGACAGCAGCTCTTTACAGTGAGAACATTCCAGGTCATTTTGTTGTCCCTCTTGATTGGACAGTTTTCGTCTGTTGCAGTTGGAGGTTCCCAAAGAGTTCCATGGCATTTGCTGGTTGTTTCCAACATTGCAGCTTAATTGGGACAAAAATGAAATTACAATATCAGTATTGCATGTTCATGTCAGTATTGCATTTTATTGCATGCCGCGATCATGAATACATTTTCTTTTTTTGTACGTCAAATATTTTAATGAACTGCCTGATCTGTTTCATAAAACTGGTCCGACAAAAAAATTATTTCAGCAATGCTGTAATATTGTGTAAAACCTAAGGTGGTTTATGTCATTTTTGAAGCTTAAAAGCTCCAGTTAAATGAAATGAAATGAAAAACAGCAACAAGTGCAATGTTGCAAAAAAAAAAAAAAAAAAAAAAAAAAAAAAAAAAAAAAAAAAAAAAATATATATATATATATATATATATATATATATATATGACAATGACATTATTTCTTGACTGAAACACACAAATATATATATATATATATATTAACAAATTAAATTACTAATTTACTAAATTATTAAAACTCTTTTATATTGAAATAAAGTTGAAATAAAATAAAATATGTACATTTGATGAAATACTTGAGAAAAACTGCATACATTTGCACTAAATTGCACTAATTTACTGATTTGTTTAAAGTTTTAAATTAAAATAGCACCAAATGGAAATGTAAAAAAAAAATCTATTAAAATTGAATTTACTTCAAATTTAAGTAAAATATTTCTTTAAAAATGTCTTTACTAATAATCTATCAGAAGTTTTCAGTATTTTAAAGAAAATATAGTTATAAGTAAAGCATAATAAAGAACTTGGTGTTGTTAGTGTGAGTGTAAACATAATGAAATACTGTTAAAGCTTGTAAGAGAAACTGTATCCTGTTTGATTCATATAATGTCAGAAAGATCAATGCATTCTGATTATTATTTTTTTTTTTATAATGCACTGAAAAGTTTCCTGAGAATGACAACTCTTCAGCTCTTCTATTCAATGTTGCTTGAATGCTAGACACTATTTAACAGCTCCTTCATTGTGAAAGCAGTTTACCTTTTCTCCGGTTTTGCAACTGTCTGTAATTTGTCTTCTTTGAAAGTCGGGTTAAGTGCTCGATGTAATCGCTGAAAAAACAATTAAATTGAGTGTCATTAAAGAAAACTAGCATTGAGAATTACAAAGTGAGTAATGAGCAAAGCATTCCTTTAATGCTGCACTATAATTATCTGTAATAAAACCAGGAGTGGAATTGTGCAGATGAACTTACTTGACTGGTGTGGAGCCAGTACGTAAGCTGTGACGACTGCTGCATTCTGGGTATCAGCCAGCGATGGACGATGTGTTCACCCAGTGTGGTGAGGAGAGACAGGGCCACTCCAACGCACAGCATGACAAATAACCCTGAGAAGTGCTTTATCCCCATCTGTAACGTCTGAGGATGACAACAGAAAGTCAAGCTTAGAAGAGAGGAATAGTTCAGCCATAAATTAAATTTTGTTGGTTTTTAGTCACGTAAACCCCCATATTCTTCTGGTTATTCTATAAGAAACAACACATTATTAGAATGACATGAGATTAGTAAATGTTAACGAAAGCGAGATCTGAAAACAGAAGCAAAATAATAGAGTAATAGCGTAGTTTTTTTGTATTTGGATGTAAAAATAATAGCTGTATTTAATCTAGATAGATGATAGTATTTCAGTAGTATTTTTAGTTGCTATCAGACTGACCTCTGTGACTGCAAAGCTTCTTTTACCGCAGGGTACAACCTTATACCACTTATCATGCAGCATGTCCATGAACCCATCAGATTTGTACTGACTGACCAGCTCAGAGATATTTGAGGTCAGAGGAGAGTTCTGTTTGAGCCCAATGCCATAGCCTGTGGACGGATGGGAAATATATTTCTGATCAGCATGTGCACAGGAGTTCATTCAATCCATAGCTTAGAAACAATAAGAAGTGAGAAGCATTCATTTACTGGCCTTCAATCGCAAAAGGCTTCCCCACTGTCAGCATCTTGCAGTCTGCATCAATAGACACTTCATAGTCTAAAAGAGCTTTGTCCATTATAAAAGCATCCAGCTTTTGGGGATCATCCCTGGAATAGCATCAAACAGTTTGCTATTATATAATAGCACATACATTTGCTACATTCAGACATTATTTTATCTATGGAGTTACAATGTAGTCACATTAAAATTGATAATGATGTTGAATCAGTAGAACCGCTAGAACCAAATAAATACACACTCATAGAAAGGAACAGAACACAGACAGTTAATAAGCCCAATTTACTACTAGCAGTAACATCCTTGTTTATCCTATGCAATTCAAAAAGTATGTTATCTTGCACAAACACATGCTGGATTGGTTTAAAAGGAGAGACCTGGCTAACCTCCTTAGGAAAATATTGCAAATTTCATCTACTTCTCCTGAAATCTATTCATTCAGCCCTGCTTGAAGGAATTCTACACTTTGGCAATATTTTGGACTGCATCAAATCATGCGCCGAAGGTTGTGGAAACTAGAAAGAGGAGTTTTCAGACTTGCAACAGAGGATGTGAAAGGAGGAAAACCTCTTCTAAATTTAGTTAAGTGTGACCTGTCGATCACTCAAGTGACATCTGGGAACCTTTGGCACTAGCTTATTTACTTGGATCATAAAGTCTTTTCCCAAAAAAAAAAAAAAAAACTTGAAATGTATACTTTTACTATTATTACATTATTACACACACCTATTAGTTAAAATATCTTTAGGTTTAAGTGCCCTTACCCCCAAAAATATATTATATTACTGCGCAACCTTACTTTGTTAATATTGCAGGTTAAAGAAATGTGTTTTTTAAATATAGCCTTAAATGTATTTAATTTAAACTTACACATCGGCTACATTACAAATTAAAATATATAATAATAAAGTATGTTTTAGACAATGCTAAATGTATATATATATATATATATATATATATATATATATATATATATATATATATATATATATATATATATATATATATATATATATATATATATTGGACAACAAATATATTTAGATTTAAATATATATTTACATTATGTGAAAATATAGTTTTGCTATTAGGATTGTTTGATATTTAAAATGTATACTTCGCATTGAGGCAGATCATGCAGTATTGTAGGAATATATATTTTGCATGTATTGTTCAGACCATTCCAGCAATGCATGTGAGTCAGATCATGCAGTGAGAAGGAATAAGTGTTTTGCATGTAAAACGGGTGTTTGGCAGCCACCCAGATCGTGTAGTGAGTAGGAAAGTGTGTCTTCAACACAGTCCAAACATTAGTCAAACAAGTCTATTCATTCCTAGTCTTGTACAGTGGAACCACATGGACTTCTATGACACTGCAAGAAGCCTAAAGCCATCAAAGAAGGACATGGTAGAGGGCATCCAGTAAATTAGTGCTGCTCCACTGATCGATACCACTTTGCAATAACGATTACGACTTACTTAAGATGATATATCCCATCAGGTGTTGTAGGGACATTATATCGTCTCATGTATTCATGCATCTCTGGAAAGCTTTTTTTCACATAGTCCTCAGCGCTGCTCTCCCGAACGGTTCCAAAGCGGAAACCTTGTGATGGATGGTGGAGCTTGAAAGGCAAGAGGACCGGTTTAATCAACCAGGAAGTGTGTTTTTAACCTCTAAGCCTGCCAGTCATATTGACATAATTTGAAAACGATAAGCACGAGTTACTCTTACCTTGGGATCATGTATACCTGAGAGTTGCTCGTAGGTTTTCTCACCGACCATTACAGCGGCAAGATTAGCCGTGTACGTTGAAAGGCAGAACAGACAGAATATGGCCCAGAGGTTCATGAGGAATCTGCCGGTCCAACACTTTGGTGGCTTAATGGCGGCAGTCCTGCCGAATAGAATTGCGTAGCAAACGTTTAGCGCAGAGGAGAAAGAAAAGACACGGTCCCTGTTCCTTCCCCTCGGAGTCATGCCGAAAGGGCTTTTCCACTCATACAAGGTCAGGAACACGGCCGTCACGTGTAAAGACACAAATATTCCCAACCACATACTCCAGTGCAGAGGCCACATGAAGGCCCCGATAGGTGCGGCCGTGTCCATAGTCCTGACAAGGATTCCCAGACTGGTGGAGAAAAACGGGCTGGTGAAGTCAATGACCTGACTGCGTGCTGAGTTGATGCTAAAGGAAGTGACGGCCAGATGTGCCGCCCCGCTCATGAGGTCCCCGACCAGCCCCGTCCAGCGACCGTTCTTGTAAGCTCCATATTTCCCGTCTCCCACAATGTAGAGGTTGAAGTCAAACCTCATGTCCTCTGCTAGCTTCTCTAAAAGATCAATGCAATATCCGTAGCAACATTTTTTAAACTCCATGGGGACGCTGTCGTTGGCGCCTTGCAAACCCTGAAAAAGACTTTCCAATAAGGCTGTGTCATTTGTTAGGGGGTCAAGGCACAGCTGGCCAGCCGGGCACAAGCCTTCTTCATCGACGTCTCGGGTGAAGACAAATGGATGTTCTACCAGGGTGACGACGCGCAAGTGTAGACGTGAGGAATGCCGCCAGTCCGCTCCTCCCTGAGACTGTCTCTTATTAGGCCAGACACCGTAATCCATTACCACTTTGCCTTGCTTCCAGCTGCCGAGACGTGTCCACATGGGCTTGCCTACTGGGTCATGCTGGAGATTCCAGATGAAGGTATGGCTTTCAGAGATGATGATAGATTCCTCTTGAATATTGATGTAGCCACTCAGGCCGCCAAAAGACGTGTTGGCCATGTATCTAAGAATTAAGAGAAAATCATAAATCATAAATCAATTCAATCCACAGAAGTATATACAATCTAATTCTTTCTGACAAATGCAATATCAAACCAAAATGAACCTGATTTACTTTTATAGCCAAATTCTCTGATCTAAAGGACCATTCACTCCAAGGACAATAACTACTGTATAACATTTGAATAATCGTTCAAATTCTTTGACGATAGAGAAGTGGATAAATCAGCGGATAAACATAACCTAACCTAATCTAATAACTCATAGTAGCTTACCTAACACATTTTTTTTTTCTGTTTTATTTGAAATTATGTAGCAGTACAGAAGTGAAATGTGCTTGTTAATGCCTTGTCATGTTGTCTTTAAAGTCCACATGAAATCGAAATTTACACTTTATACTCTCTTAGCACACATTTGTAGACTTAAGGTGAACAATTAATTTGTCATTTAAAACTGATATTATGGATTTTTTTTCTGTCAAAGTTTATATATACAGGTGCTGGTCATATAATTAGAATATCATCAAAAAGTTGATTTATTTAGCTAATTCTATTCAAAAAGTGAAACTTGTATATTATATTCATTTATTACAGACAGACTGGTATATATCAACATTTTTTTACTTCTTTTAATTTTGATGATTATAACTGACAACTAAGGAAAATCCCAAATTCAGTATCTCAGAAAATTTGAATATAACTTAAGACCAATACAAAGAAAGGATTTTTAGAAATTTTGGCCAACTGAGAAGTTTGAAAATAAAAGTATGAGCATGTACAGTACTCAATACTTATTTGTGGCTGCTATTGCCTGAATTACTGCAGCAATGCGGCGTGACATGGAGCTGATCAGTCTGTGGCACTGCTCAGGTGTTATGAGAGCTCAGGTTGGTCTGATAGTGGCCTTCAGCTCGTCTGCATTCTTGGGTCTGACATATTGCATCTTCCTTTTCCCAATACCCCACAGATTTTCTATAGGGTTAAGGTCAGGCGAGTTTGCTGGCCAATTAAGAACAGGGATACCATGGTGCTTAAACCAGGTCCTGGTAGCTTTGGCACTGTGTGCAGGTGCCAAGTCCTGTTGGTCAGCAGCAGGAAGCATGAAGTGCTCTAAAACTTCCTGGTATATGGCTGTGTTGACCACAGAAAACACAGTGGACTAACACCAGCAGATGACATGGCACCCCAAACCATCACTGACTGTGGAAACTTTACACTGGACCTCAAGCAACGTGGATTGTGTGCCTCTCCTCTCTTCCTCCAGACTCTGGAACCCTGATATCCAAAGGAAATGCAAAGTTTACTTTCATCAGAGAACATAACTTTGGACCACTCAGCAGCAATCCATTGCTTTTTGATGCGAGACGCTTCTGACACTGTCTGTTGTTCAAGAGTGGCTTGACACAAGGAATGCGAAGCTGAAACCCATGTGTTGCATACGTCTGTGTGTAGTGGTTCTTGAAGCACTGACTCCAGCTGCAGTCCACTCTTTGTGAATTTCCCCCACATTTTTTAATGGGTTTTGTTTCACAATCCTCTCCAGGGTGCGGTTATCCCTATTGCTTGTACACTTTTTTCTACCACATCTTTTCCTTCCCTTCGCCTCTCTTAATGTGCTTGGACACAGAGCTCTGAACAGCCAGACTCTTTTGCAATGACCTTTTGTGTGTTGCCCTCCTTGTGCAAGGTGTCAATGGGCGTCATTTGGACAACTGTTAAGTCAGCAGTCTTCCCCATGATTGTGTAGCCTACAGAACTACTGAGAGACCATTTAAAGACTTTGCAGGTGTTTTGAGTTAATTATCCGATTAGAGTGTGGCACCAGGTGTCTTCAATATTGAACCTTTTCACAATATTCTAATTGTCTGAGATACTGAATTTGGGATTTTCCTTAGTTTTCAGTATATATATATATATGTACTGAATTTTTTTTATAACGATAACAGCCCACCACTAATATATATATATATATATATATTAGTGGTGGGCTGTTATCGTTATAAAAAAAGTATCGCCGTTAATCTATTCTCAAAGTTGGGTTGGGAGCTGGATCTATACTAAGCAAGCTATGATGACTTTCACCTTTATATTTTATATAACCGACTGTCTGAGGCCAGCCTGAAAAGATGCTCAGGACAGTTGACGGGCCACTGCTGTGCATCGTCATGAAAGCTTATCTTTTTCACACGTTTTTACGCTTTACCGCTTGTCGATTTAAACATTACAGCATCCAAAAACAAGACAGGGGAAAAGCTGAACGTAGTAGCTGGTTACTGGTGTTCGGTGCGCACCAGAGAGAGAGAGAGAGAGAGAGAGAGAGAGAGAGAAAGAGAGCTGCATTTCACGGACAGCAATCAATTGTTAACAAGCTCCATATATATATATTATAACTGACTTTTAGTTTGTGTGCTTAGGATGCATCATGGATTTCCTGCATTTACTGCCGGCAAAGCAACACATAGTGAAATTCTAACAGTGTTTTAATTTTCATATTATTTTTATCTTATACAAATATATTTTTTACTATTTGTTTACACCCCTAGTAGGAGGCACTATTACACATTTTCTTAAAGAGTACTGAATCTCTGGATTAAAATTTGGTGAAGAAGCAGAAATAAGCAGATGCATATGTAAAATACAGAGAGCATCAAGCATTAAAAGCATACAAATCAAAACTAATGCCTAATGTTACCGAATAAAATGTCGATCCAAGAAGTGATTTAGGACTGTGCAAGATATGGGGATGTTGATGGAAGTGATCTACTCAATCCATGGTTTGAGCAACATTCTGAATCTGATCCGGATGTAGTCTTTGACAAAAACACAATTTTCTCTGCTTTTTTTGCTCAAAACGTTCCTTTTTTTAAAGGGTTCATATGATGCTTTTTTTAAAGATAATTTTTTTTGTGTGTATTTGGTGTAACAGAATATGCTCAAATGCTTTAATGTAAAAAACAAAAAAAAACAAACATTATTTTTCTTACCAGTTCAAGTGCCCTTGACAGACACAGTGATGAAGCAATGCGCAAAACTCGTAGTTTTTGCTATTTTTGGACCAAAATGTATTTTCGATGCTTCAAAATATTCTAACTGACCCTCTGATGCCACATGGACTACTTTGATGATGTTTTTCTTACCTTTCTGGACATGGACAGTATACCGTACACACAGCTTCAATGGAGGGACTGAGAGCTCTCGGACTAAATCTAAAATATCTTAAACTGTGTTCTGAAGATAAATGGAGGTCTCATGGGTTTGGAACGACATGAGGGTGAATAACAAAGCATACTTCCAGTAGCTCATTCAGAAGCACCATATTGTCATAGCAAAGTCAGAATGACCTCCTCGAAATGGTTGTCTATAAAATGCGTTGCTGTTCTGTTGTAAGTAATCTTAAAGATTCCTAAATGCAACTACTTTCAGAAGGACAAATACCGTATTTTCCGGACTATAAGTCACACTTTTTTTCATAGTTTGGCTGGTCCTGCGACTTATAGTCAGGTGCGACTTATTTATCAAAATTAATTTGACATGAACTGAGAGAAATGACCCAAGAGAAAACATTACCATCTCCAGCCTGTAGACGGTAATGTTTTCTCTTGTTTCTTGGTTCTAAATAAATAAGACTTATAGTCCAGTGCGACTTATATATGTCTTTTTCCTCATCATGATGTATTTTTGGACTGACGTGACTTATACTCAGGTGCGACTTATAGTCCGAAAAATACGTTAAAGTGATTTTTTTTTCTCCTAGATACACATCATCTCCCTGACATGACTGCTTCAACACTGTGTTACTGAAACCACACCTTCTTTCTTTCTTTCTTTGAAGTTTGGTGTTCTTCATGGAACCACAGGTGCTAATAATGAACTTTTAATTAAGAGTGGATTTTAGAACTGCATTTTTTGTTGCAGCCTTTACATGTGGAGCATGTGATGCCACTTAAACAACACACATATTAATTAATATCAAGCAGTGTGTCAAATTAAATACCTGGACAGAAAGGTTCCTGATGTGAGATTTTTACTCTTAAGTCTAGTCAGACAGTTTGTGATGCCAGGAATCAGCGCCAGTTCTGGAGACACAGTGGCAGCCGATCCCACCGCTCGAGCCACCAGCTCCAGAGCATCCTGGACATAATGATCCAGCGAGGGCTCACCCATGCCACCATGTGCGAGAAGGCCCATGGGTAGCCCCTCTGTCCGTAATTCCTCCACATTCTGAGAGTCTCCTATAATCCAGTGGTAATCAGGAAGAATCAGACCTAACTTCACAATGGTAGTAAAGATTCTCCTTATATCCCTGATGTCACATCCAAAGGTCACTATGGTAGATGTTGAGTACTTGATGGACTCCAGCTGAACTTGCAGGGACAGTTGAAAGTCACTTTTGGAGCTGCTGTTGGTGGACAACTTGAGAACCGTCCCCAGATGAAATTTGGAGTTGTTATGGAGCAAGAAAACAAAGTCTGAAATGTTCATCTGTTGACACATCAAGAGACTGACATCAAACCAGTTGTTCATGGACAGCAGGGAGAAGATGAGATCTGCCTGGGAGGTTTGAGGGTTTTGCATGGCCATCTGGAAATGAAGAGAGTTCTGTTGAGAAGAAACAAATGTGGTTATCATAACAAAGTGATGAATGCATCTTTTAATACATGCATGGCCTTTTATACAGTGCTTCTTGACAATCGACAGATTGGCCGACTACTCTTTCAGGCAATTTTCCATCTAGTTGATTTTACACACCTCTTCCTGTCTGCCAAACAGAGGGAAGGCATGAGTTTTAAGCTCAACAGATATTTATCATAATGCATGATTTGATATACAGGCTCTTTCTGTTTACATATTGAGTTTCTGAAGCAGAATCTCCGACGAGAAAAACAAAAACAACAACAACAACAAATATAATAAGATTTCCAACATAGTGTCCAAGTGAGTGTGCAATTCTTTTCTTCTGAAAACAGTTACTTTAAGCGCTCTAGGGTTCCATTTGTGATGCATGGAAATAGAAATGCCTCTAGAGGGGCAGCATTTCAAACTAGTTTCAAACATTTGGAAGTTGATGAATCCTCTGAAAATGGTCAAATCAGGCCAATTTTTTTTTATCTGTTCAATTGGCATCTTCGAATGCTTTGAACTAACATTCATTACTTACATTTGACTGCATCATTTTACTCTGTCCAAAAACAAAAATACATACAATTAACCACAGTTATCTGCTTATTTTTACATTTTAGGAAATATAGGTCAATGGACCAAAATACTAATTTAATTGTTTGATTTATCAGTTACTTGAGATGGGCATTAACATGACCAGGAGCAGTTATGTCAAGTCTGCAGTGTACCTGCATAATTTGGCAATTTTTAATTTATTAATTTATTTTTTACTGTTACCACTGGTTGTTTTTTTAGTCCATGGCAAACTCTCCCCGGAACGCAATTTTGGAGTGATTTTGAATTTTTGATTAGATGGTCCCCCCAGAACGCAATTGGACTGGTTTTGTTACAAATACCTGTCAACCCTGACCAGGAGTCAAAAGGGCTCTTAACTCTACTGAGTCTCAGGCATTCCCATCAAAATATGGATGTAGATCGATTTCAGATATAGAAACATTACCCAAGAACATCCAGAAACATTAAAGGGTTAGTTCACCCAAATATTAAAATTATGTCATTAATAACTCACCCTCATGTCGTTCCAAACCCATGAGACCTCCGTTTATCTTCGGAACACAGTTTAAGATATTTTAGATTTAGTCCGAGAGCTCTCAGTCCCTCCATTGAAGCTGTGTGTACGGTATACTGTCCATGTCCAGAAAGGTAAGAAAAACATCATCAAAGTAGTCCATGTGACATCAGAGGGTTCGTTAGAATATTTTGAAGCATTGAAAATACATTTTGGTCCAAAAATAAGAAAAATTACAACTTTATTCAGCATTGTCTTCTCTTCCAGGTCTGTTGTGAGTGCGTTCATGACACTGATGACGTGTTTTCTGGTGCGCCCAATAACAAAGATACCACGTCAACAGCATCAATGCAGTGTTTTGAACGCGCTTTGTTATTTTTTGACCAAAATGTATTTCCGATGCTTCAACAAATTCTAACTGACCCTCTGATGTCACATGGACTACTTTGAAGATGTTTTTCTTACCTTTCTGGACATGGACAGTAGACCGTACACACAGCTTCAATGGAGGGACTGAGAGCTCTCAGACTAAATCTAAAATATCTTAAACTGTGTTCCGAAGATGAACAGAGGTCTCACGGATTTGGAATGACATTAGGATAAATTATTAATGACATAATTGTAATATTTGGGTGAACTAACCCTTTAACTATGCAAGGTCTGGGATCTCAATGGGGGGAAGTCATGGCCTAACGGTTAGAGCGTTGGACTTGCAATCCAAAGGTTGTGAGTTCGAGTCTCGGGCCGGAAGGAATTGTAGGTCGGGGGAATGAATGTTCAGCGCTCTCTCCACCTACAGTACCACAACTTAGGTGCCCTTGAGCAAGGCACTGAACCCATAACTGCTCCCCGGGCACCAGAGCATAAATGGCTGCCCACTGCTCCCGGTGTGTGTTCATGGTGTGTG
Source organism: Carassius auratus (assembly GCF_003368295.1). Taxonomy (NCBI): domain Eukaryota; kingdom Metazoa; phylum Chordata; class Actinopteri; order Cypriniformes; family Cyprinidae; genus Carassius; species Carassius auratus. Next base: position 2,310,480 of record NC_039277.1, read on the forward strand.
TGTGTGCACTTTGAATGGGTTAAACGCAGAGCACGAATTCTGAGTATGGGTCACCATACTTTGCTGTATGTCACGTCACTCACTCAATGTTTTAATAATATAATAGCATGACATTGTCCTGCTAAGGAAATTAAGACCTTAACAGACATTGTCAGATGTTTATCTGAGTCATTTAATTTCCCCTGACCAGGAAATCAAATAGGAACAGATTAAGGAAAAGCTTTCCAGGGATTAATTTCAAGATGTCTTAACAAATCTGACTTATTTTCTGTAGGGTTGCCATGAGATCTAATTGGTCTAACCAGCGGGAGAGTAATAAGTACCACTAACAGGTTAAGAAGAGACATTTAGAGGTTTCGAGTGTCTACTTCATCTGGAGTATGGTTTATCTTGAGGGAGCAATGATTTGCAAGCTGGGATACAGCCAGATATTACTGCTGGGTCATAAAAAAAGCACTGGAGGGTGATACAATTATCTGCATTTCCAGCCGTTTTGAAGATGAATGGATAAAGATGGGTGATTCGATACACCACAGTTCTTCAGGCCTGTCGAGAGGAGCTTGATGGACCTTTGGTTTGTCTTCTCATAACCTTGAAATATCTCAAAAGGGATTGAGAATGAAAAATAATGAAACCACCAATGTTGTGGAATAATACAGTTGTTTTAATAATCCTTAATAATATAGACATCTAATTGTCGCCTGTGTTACAGTGGAAACTATTAAGGTTACTTTCTTCATAACATAATTATATTGTTAAAAATCAACAGAATTTGACCAGATTGGCACAAATAAAAGCAAAAGATTCATAAAATAAATAAATAAATATTTGGATGCAGAAATAAAATCTTTAATTTTTACTAAGAGACCTAAATATACTACAGTATATAGAGTAAACACGTATTGTGTTTTTATGATGCCTTGGTGATCAATTATAGAGTCCTGTATTCCATGTTATTTATGAACTGTTAACTCCAAAATGAATAGGTCCACTGTACTTGAACTGAAGATAAATAAATAAACGACAATGCTTTTCCATTTGGACAGTTTTGCTGCTGGTGTTTTCTGATTCATTCATTCATTCATTCATTAAAAAAGAAATCGGTAAATCAGAAATCAGTAATGAGCACACTGAGATACTAATTGCTATCTGGACAGATAACAGACACTGATTCTGAGCTCACAGAGGAATCTGATGAATCTCACATGATCCATGTAAACAAGGAACTGACCAGAAGATGGTGCTAACTTCTAAAGATCGGATATCAAACAGCTCAGGCCTCAGGGCATTCAGAACCACGCAAACAGCTAGATGTGTCATCATTTATTTATTTATTTATTTTTGGTTCCACTATAAAGAACCAAGTGAAAACACATATTTATTTGAGAAGCAGCAGGTTGCAACAAAGCTTTGAATCAATGATTTCCATCATGCATTCATTCTCTGTCTGTAGTGTATTGTTTATAACCCCCCCCCCCCTAAAAATAAAATCCTTAATAACTACCAGTTGATCATTCATTTATAATTCCAGTCCAGTTCCTCAGCTCCAAACGTGTCAACATGTGTCATCTAATTGAACTTTATATAGCAGACTCCCTCAACATTAAATAAACTGAGCTCTCCAGAAACTATACAGTAATCTCAGTGCTGTAAATGTAAACATAAATATAATATTTTTATGAAAATAAACACAATGTTGGATAAAACATGTGCAACAACTTCATCCTGTCATTAGTTTTGTCAAATTTAATTACCCTCCCCCTTTATGCCATCAGACTGCAATTTAGAAAATATAAGCCTATAACATTATAATAACCAAGTTACGAACTTATGAAATGCAGAAACATTAAGTGTATTCATGTGTATGTTATTTTATGTTAATTTTATAATAATATAAACATTTTACAGCTATGTCATTTAGCCATATAATTATTTTTGTTACAATTATTTTAGCTCACGATGGTGACAATCACATTTTGGATTTTGATATTCAGTTTAAAATCATTCCATATGATCAGCTCATTCTTAATTTAAGATAAGTCAGAATTTGTAATATGTATTTGACAAACATTATTTTTTTGCACCTGACACACATGGAGTGATCACAAGCTAAAACACACATGTATCTGAGAAGCAGCAGGTTACACCAAAGCTTTGAATCACTGAGTGTGATCATACATTCATCCTCTGCCTGTAGTGCATTGTTTAGAATGTTTAAAAAACCTCAATAACATAGTTGATCATTATTTCATACTTACAATGCAGTTCCTCAGTTCCAAGTGTTTCAACATACTGTATGTCCTCTAATTGTACTTGTTGAATTTGCAGTCCCTCAACATCTACATTTCTAAATGAAAGAAACTGAGCTCTCCAGAAATACATTATATGCAGCTGCAGACCAGAACTGCCTCAGAGCTGTACATGTAAACACCAATATTTTCAGGAAAATAAACACACCTGACTCTGGCGTTTAATTTCGCTCTGGACGACGCTGATGACTGGAATCTGTAGCGTCGTGGCGATAAATTCCAACTTGACCAGTTCGTCCCTGTTCTGTGGGAACGCGATGATGGCGGAGACTCCTTGCACGACGACCGTGTGGCAAACACTTTGCAGGAACGACGCGGGATCGCCACAGGCAGCCGTAGATGAGGAGGAAAAGGAGAAAGCAGGTAATTCCCCCAGTCCTGCTTCCACGGCCATGACTATCTCAAGGCTGAGGTTGTAAGGTAAAAGCCCCGCCACTCGATTGAGAGTCTCTGTAGCGAGCAGAACAGAGTCTCGAGGTAGAAACACAGCGTCCGGACCCACTTGTTTGAGTGCGCTTTTACTTTTGAAGGCCTTGTGGGGGTTATTCGCTGAGTTTTTAGTCCTAATGCCCCTCCAGCCTTGTTCGTGCCTACTTTGGGTGATCGCGTCCCACTGTTCCCACGTTTCTCTGTCTGCATCCCAGTCCGTGTCTCTCCCTCTGAGGGAATCCTGCCTGAACACTCGAGGCTGCAGGTGCAGAGCTCCGACTCTCACCGTGTGTCCGATCCTCTTCAGAATCTGACATGGCTGTGGATGCGCCAGAGATGCTGGGGGAACAAGGAGCATTATCATAGCGCCTGGCGCAAGTAAAGAGAGCCACAGCAACCTGCCCAGCGCACCCCAGATCCAAGAGCCCGGCATTACTCCAAACAAGCCTCGGTTAAGCTCTGGAAACGACGGGATCCGTGTCCACAGCGCGGGATAGATGATGGATCACCGGTGAATCTAGACGCAGCAAAGTTGCGCTCCTCTCCAACAGGCTTCTGAGGGATCGCCAGCAGTGCACATGTCCAACGCGGCTCAAAACACTCGTTGCTCATCTCAAAAGCGTGCATGGACAAAATATTCCAGAGGGTGTTGTTTTTACGCGCTTTCCAAACAGGTAAAAAGGCAGCCACTCAAATGCAAAGTGACTGTAAAAACCCAAAAGCGCTTCTGTTCTCCAGATCAACGTAAAGGAAGTCCGTGGATATGAAACACAAAATACAAATTCCATTTAACTTTATTATTTGCATCCAAACCTGTAATCCATCCTCAATTTGATCATGAAAAATCCCGACGGATCTCCAAAACTGTACATAATTTATTCGCAAGCTATGTCAAAACAGAAACGAGTGTTTAAATGGCTTATATTTGCAGTTTAAACATATTGCGCAGACAAACTCCCAGAATGACACTGGAATAGTGCAGATTATTGCACTGGCTGTGCTGTGCGTTTAACCCGTTCACTGCTGCATTCTCACCTTTGCTATACAGTACACAGACATTGATGGATTTAGATTACAGTACATATTTGCTGAAAATTGCATATAATTTAAATTATATAAATCAGGCTAACCCTATATATATATATATATATATATATATATATATATATATATATATATATATATATATATATATATATATATATATATATTTTTTTTTTTTTTTTCCTTAGGATATATACACAAACAAATAACAAAATAACTTTATTCTCAGCTTTATCATGCTGAGATCTATTTGATTTGATTTGATTTTATCTGCAAAGCATTTTTCACAACACAAAAAATATGTAGTATCTCCAATTTTCCTTTGATACATCACAACGCTTTATCGGTAATAGTAGCCAAAAGAAGTTACACACCAATTTTCATGACAATAGTTCTGATTTGTTCAAAAGTCTAACCTTTCTAAACTAGCAGTGTTGTCATTCTATCAGTGATGCAATCCTGACTTACAGCCGGAGAGGTTGGATAAGAGGAGGAGCGTGACTCCAGATCAGTGCTGTCGGTGAGTGAAGAACAAGAACATTCTGATGGCTGTTGTACCCCATCACCACTGCCATGAATCTCACACTTCATTCTTTTGGTGACACTGTGCAGCCAGACCACCACGTGGTCTGGCTGCATAGAACATACTTTATAGCAAAACGTGTCATTTGACATTATTATAAGATTACAATTAATCTTATAATAACCCCCCCCCCCACTCTTCTTTTTCACAAGGGCCCACAAAGTTTCTGGCTCCATTTTCAGCAAGGGTTGGAAGGAAGCCAATAAATGGAGGATTCAAAAACACTGAGACTAAATTTGCATAAACAGTGCATGCATTTGCTGAGATGAACCCCTGTTTGAATGGGCATGAGTAAGTTAATCATGGCCATGATGTACTAAATTATTCCTTCATTTTAATTATGATAAATAAATATGTTTTGTCTGCATGTCCTGTGTTGGGCTCCATGAAGCAGTCTAATTTGCCTTTTGCCAAATGACGAGTGTGTGTGCGTATGTGTAGTAGGGCTGTCAACGAATATTCTAAATTCGAATATGTATTCGAAAAAAACGAATTTCGACGGTGAAAATTAATATTCGGAAAAAGAAAAACGTGGAAAAAAAGGCCTGTGGTAGTAGAGGCGTGGTTGTCTGCTTTGCGAGTGGTTGTCTGCTGAGGGTTCAGGGACAGGTCACAGGAGTCGCACTGTCTGGCACAGCATCACTGCTGAAAGTTGACGCTTCTTCATGGAAGATGCCAGCAAGTGCAGAGCCCAACTCGAGAAAATGAGGTAAAATTGTTGACCCGCGAGATAAAGTTGTATGCAAGCCATTTAAGATACAGTTAGCATACCATTCGACCACTAGCATCATGAGGTCACATCTCAAAAACATGCACCCAAATGAGCATGGCATAATGTGTGGAACTCCAGCTAAACCGTCACGTCCTGACACTTAACGTTACTTTGCATCGCCCGCCGCAAGCTCTTTTTTTCTGCAACATGACAAGAGGCCATAACGGATAACATAATTTCGTTCATTTGTAAGGACATGAGACCGATTAGTATCACGGATGGGGCAGGCTTCGGGGAGTTCTGTCAAGCAATGGATCCGAGGTTTGATTATTTATCGTTTCATGTCAAGGAAAAGTTCCATGTTTACCTCAGCACAGCTCGCTCGGAGCATTCAGTGTCAGTTCTATATGCTTTAAAACTTCAATTAATATTAATAATATTTGTTTCAATCACTGAATGAAGACTGCTATATTTGGGACAACAGTCGGGACCTTAAATTGCTCGCACAAAAATTTGTGTGTTCATTTAGGCCGTTATGCGCAGAGAACGTGAGGGTGAGAGAGCGTGAGGTCTGCACTCTTGGCCATTAGTTGATTTCCTTGTTTTTGTGTAGGTAATACGTCATATATGTTTAAACTTAAATAGACTACCTATACAAGTAGTTATGTCTCTTTTTATTATTTTGGCCTGTTATTGACGTAATGCGCGTCATTGACAACAGATGTTCGAATAGTTTGAATATTCGTGTATTTTTTAGAGTGAATATTCGAACGTAATCTTTGAGCAATTTTGACAGCCCTAATGTGTGTGTAAGTGTTTATTTATTATTTAAATAAACAGTTCTGCTGTCTTCTGAGCATGAAAATCGCTGGGCAATCGTGTACAATTTTGCTTGCTTAATTATAAAAAATAAAAACAATCATTTTTATACTGTTTATTGCATACCACCCTCATAAAAACCTAAGTGCATGACGCCCCTTCAAAAAAACATCACCAGATGTAAGATCACTGGATATACTGTCTTTCTTGCACGCAGAACTGGATCATGGTCCTTTGAGGGTTTTGGCCATGGCTTAGAACCGCTGCCAGCTTCCCTTGTTCCCTTCTCTTTTCTTCTCTGCCCATACTCTCCCTTCCAGCAGCCTGTCACTCACACGAGATCACAACAATTAGCCAGCATGCACTGATTTATTCACTTCTGAAGTCCTTCTCTGTTTTTCATAATTCAAGAAGGAAGAAAACATATTTGCAATGTTTGCTTCATGGCTGAAATAAATAAATAAATAAATAAATAATAAATACATACTGAAAAGCAGCTTGCATGAGAACTCTTTTAAAATATGTTTTTTTCATATATATATATATATATATATATATATATATATACACACATTAAATTTTTTACAATAAAATCCATAGTGCATGCGCTGAGGCAGGGGTTTTCAAACCTGTCCTGGAGGACCAGCAACATTGCACATTTTGTACTATATGTCTCCCTTATTGATCACCTTATTTAACACCTGATTTAACTTCATCAGCTCATTAGTAGAGACTGAAAGACCTGGGTGTGTCTGATAAGGGAGATAAAGTGTTCAGTCCTGGAGGTCCTGCGCTGCGTTGAGGGACCCGGTTCTTAGTTGTTAGCTTGCACTTTAATGCACCGAGGGCTTGTGTTCAGCTTCCTTTGACAGTCTTTAGTCACGCAGACTGAGGTTTTGGAGATTCTTGGCACTCAGAAGCCCGAGTCCCTGCTCATGTGGTCTATAATCCAGCACCGATATAAAGCTTTTCCAGCATGGACACAGATCATCTCCTTTATTTGACATTTTTGTTAAAGGGGGCGTGAAATGCTATTTCATGCATACTGAGTTTTTTTACACTGTTAAAGAGTTGAATTCCCATGCTAAACATGGACAAAGTTTTAAAAATTAAGTTGTACATTTGAAGGAGTATTTTTGTTCGGAAATTTTTTTTCGAGTATGGCTCTGTGTGACGTTAGATGGAGCAGAATTTCCTTATATGGGTCCTAAGGCACTTCTGCCGGAAGAGCGCGAGCTCCCGTACATTCACAGAGCAGAGACATTCACTGATCAGAGCGAGAGACCGATATGTCACAAAAGGAGTGTGTTTTTGGTTGCCAGGGCAAGACAACCCTGCACAGATTACCAAAAGAGAAACAGCATTAAGGGACCAGTGGATGGAGTTTATTTTTACAGAGCATCGACGGAGTTGTGCAAGTGTTTGTGTTTGTTCCCTGCATTTCGAAGATGCTTGTTTTACAACAAGGTCCAGTTTGACGACGGATTTGCACATCGTTTATTTCTTAAGGATAATGCAGTCCCAACGAAAAAGGGTCACGATCGTGTGTTGGAACCGCAGGCGGTGAGTAAAACTGCTTCAAATATCTCTGTGTTGTTAACTTAGCTATATTAGTGTTGTCTTCAAACTGCACTTTCCGATCGTACACCTTAAAAAAAAAAAAAAAAAAAAGACAACATAAAGTGGAACATTTTCCAAACCCGCTAAGCAAATATATACAGTTTCAGTACATACCACATAGAGACATCGTTGCTGATGCTGCTCTTGTTAAATTTCAGCCTCTGGATCTGATTCTGGATCATAAATATACGCTGAATCTGACTGTTAGCCATGGTTTGTTTTGGATGTTTTTTTTCTCACGGTAATGTCACAGCTTCCAAACGCTCTCAACGCAAAAGCTTACTCGCGCTCGTGATTCTTTAGCTCCGCCCACACGTGTTTTTCCGGGAAAAAACGGTACAGACAATCTTTCTCTTATGAATATAATAAAACTAAAGACTTTTTGGAGTAATGAAGGATGCAGTACTACTCTATAGGTACTCAAGATTAACAGGAGATTGAGTAAAAACAAGCATTTCACCCCCCCCCCCCTTTAATGAAATTCCATATTTTCAGTATAAATCAAATTGCTTGTCATTCAGATAAATGGCAGTGAGATGTAACAAAACGCAGGATGATTTCTTTAAATCACTAATTATTATTGATTTAAAAACAAATGTGGAATGAATGAACGAGATCCTGGTAATTACCCCAGCGTGAAATCTACCATATAGAGGACATTAAACTCAGAGCTCAGACCTTCATCATGAGAGAGGTGGCTTTCAGCGATGACTCTTTGACCCTTCATCGACAAGCCGCTGCGATAAATCTCATCTTCACATTTCCCTTCTATCAGACTTAATTATAAGAGAGGACCCGAACAGCAGGCATGACTGGCTGCATCATCAACTTCTAATGCTGTGCTGATGCTTAATGTAGGTCATGAGAAAATACCATTTTGACCTGTTTCTACTGCAAAGTAGGGGTTCTGAACTAGTGGATCACAGACAACACAACTCACCAAACATTTCTTTTCTGAACTGTCATGATCAAACATCATAATAAAACGTTACACCAGTCATGTCCAACTGTTGCCAGACACTGAACTGTAAGCAATGCATCGTCATTTTGCAACCATTTTGTATCTACGCCTATATTTTTTCATGATATTGTTCAGTTTAATTAACCTGCATTTACAATGGAGAGAAAAAAATAAATGTAGGGCTTATAGCTCCTCTTGTGGACGAGTCCACATATTTCAGCAATGTATTTCGGGTTACACAGAAATCAAGGCAGAGGCGCATAATTACTAATTATTAGCTTGTATTGTGAACTATATTTGTTTTCTGTTGCTTGTGTCCTGGAACAAAACCAGATGAGATCAACAGCAGTATAATATTAATTATATTTCACATTGATGCTTAGTATCACATAATAAAATATGGAAGACCAGGATGAGGACACAGGAGAATTCCATCAGGATTGTTCATTTCATTTTCTGTCAAATTGGAAAAATGTTGAACTACAAATAATGCACTGTGATGTTCTGGAAATTTCATCTAAGCTAGAAAAAAAAAAAAAATAGATTACGCACCGCTGCAGCTCTACAAGAAAGAAAAGCCTAGCCAAGGTAATGTTCAGGTATTGATGTAGCCTATCTGTCTGGGAATAAGTGTAAGATTGGCTAACAGGCCTGGCATATCTAGGTTTTAAGTACTTCTCGGATGTACACACTAGACATGAATTTGACTCATTTATTCTATCTGTTTGGTTCATTTATATTTCCTTTGCAAGGTAATGCATTCAGAATATTAATTTTCATGATTAGAGAAATTCTAGCAAATGTCTTTAGGCAAACCTAGGTGCAGTTTCTTCCTGAAGATGACCGATACCATTCAAATCATCGGGGTCTGCAAGATTATTTGGTTGCACTTCATTTGAAGGTCCAGTTCTCACCATTAACTAACTAACTTAAAATAGGAAGCTCAAAAGTAATGTATAGATCCCTGTTTCCACCACAGAAAAAAGGTAATTGTGATTGTGATTGTAATTGTAATTGTGACTATTTATCTCACAATTTAGACTGTAAAAAAAAAAATAAAAAAAAAAATAAAAACTCAGAATTGTGACATTCTTGGTTGCAATTACATTTATTTAATTATTTAATCATGTGTTAGAAACTGGCTTGCATAGTAATGTAATGTAATATAATGTCAATATAGAGGTCTTTACAGTCAGTTTTGTTTCATTTAATGCATTGTTAGCTGAAAAAGAAAATATTAATTTAAATAAATAAATCAATAAAAAAAATGACCCAAATCTTTTGAATGATAGAGTATGTGAATTACTTAAGAGTAGTGACTCTTACCACCTTAAATGCCTCTAAATAATGTTTATATAGATGGACTGAGCAGCCTATTTTTACACGCCATTTGGTGCCTAAGGTAAAAAAAAAACAATCTATGTTTCTAAATATCATTTCATCAGGTTCATTACAGAAGATATGATTTGACAGAAGTAGGGATTATTTGAATTCATGACATTAACCAGACCTGGCACAGATGCTACACAGGGCACTGTGATGTAATGATAGTGTTTTAATAGTGTATAGGAAGCCTACAGTTTCTTGTGTTGATACTTTTTCATTCCCCCTGGCATTAAAAAAAAAAAAAAAAAAAACCTTTTCCTGCTGTGTCTTTTCAGTCTCTTTAAGGTCTTTTCTATAATTGTCAATCTTTTTCCCTTTCCATTTTTTATTTATTTATTTATATATTTTTTTTTCAAATTGCACTTTTCATGACAAAATTGACAGAAAGACTTCTAGCTGCTGAGATGGTCAATTTTAAAGTCTTTTTAGAAATCCACAAAAATATATATATATTTTTTAAATATTTCTTTTAATAACAGTCACTATGGATTAAGTGAATCTTATTCAGAATGGCCCAACAATGATTTAAATGAAAGCGGATGAATATACATTTAATTATTTATTAAGCCCACTTCAAGGCTAGCTGGTTCATATGACTTTCATCCACTTTCACAGAGATCAGATTCGGTTAATACATCTTGCGAGGCTTGTTCTGTTTGAAGGTGTATTATTTATTTAGCTTATCTTTTTCAGGGACTTCTTGACATGAAAAAAGTCTGTCCAGACTTTGAACTGGAAATTGAGGGGGGACTGTGAATGTGAACCCACAGAGAGTTTAAATAGCATTTGCAGACAGAATCATCTCCGGAGGATGTCAGTAACGTCAAAAGCTATTACAGAAAACATGTTGTAGGTCGTTTGAGCAAATGATTCTACAGATAAGCCATAGTGATGTTATAACCTCTGCTGCCTTGAAATTATGCTATTTTCTAAAAAAAAGTATTAAAAGCTAATTTATATACAAGTCATTTATCCTCATTTGTGAGTCGCTTAAAAGCATCCGCTAATTTAATCAATTTAAAAGGAAGTTTCATTTGGTGTACATTTACCATCTCTGATAGTTAAATATTTTAAAAAGTATTGCCCTTTTAAAGGGTAGTTCATTTAAAAATGGTTTACTGGCCCTCGTGTTGTTTCGAACCTGTATGAATTTCTTTCTTTTGTTAAACATAAAAAGCAAATATTTTGAAGAATGTTAGTAACCAAAGAGGTGACGGTAGCCATTGACTTCCAATGGCACATTGTGCAATAATTATGCTGTCTAATCAGCGTCTGGATATGCCACACCTGTGAGCTGGATGGATTATCTTGGCAAAGGAGAAGTGCTCACTAACACAGATTTAGACAGATTTGTGAACAATATTTGAAAGAAATAGGCCTTTTGTCTACATAGAAAAAGTCTTAGATCTTTGAGCAAAAACAAAAGTGTTTCATTTATCATTTTGTTCAGTGTATAATGCACAAATTTGGAATACTATTACATTGTTTTTCTCATAAACCGTTGTACTTTGATGCTGTATTGATGGGAGAGACTGACCTTTTAGGAGCTTTAAATCAACTGAGCCATTTGTTCCGCAAAATGATTCAATGTTTTGAATCGCTTGAAACTCGTCATTCTGGTGATGCCTGCTGGTCAAAACTGAGCAAAAGCAAGAAAATCCCAGGCCAAAACATGCATAAATACAGCATTTTGCTAATCCAGTACAAATTTTGTATTGAAAGTATAATATATTGGGATTTTGTGTAAAAAAAAATATTTTTTTTTTTCTTCACAAAAAGCAATGCTGTATCTCATTTAATTGAATGGCCCTATAGTGTAGACTTACCACTGACATTAACTATATTATTCAAGTTGACCACTGGTTGCCTCAGATCACCTCGAAATTCAACATTGCTGCTATAATGATAGTGTTAAAATTGTTTTAATGTCATGTGGTTTTTGAAACATCCCTCTTGAGTCTCACTTTAAACATACTAGTCGTTCCAGTCTTTCCACAGATGTTTTAATTTAAAAAGCTGTCAGTTTGCTGCATTATGAACAATGAGAATTAAATTTATTTCATGTATTCGGCTACAGAGTGTTAAAATGCGAGTGAAATGCAATCGCAGGTCATAAGAACATTAGGATTATGAGGACAGTAATTGTCAGAGCATATCAAATTATCTCCCTCTCTTTTTCATCGACTTGACAGAGTGTCCTCCCTCTCTAAGATGTCTCCCCAAGGCAGACATGAAGGCTCTGCGGTCCTTTGACAACATTTCTGTCATTTTAGACAGAGTAACAAGAACTGGAGGTCTTTTGGGAACAAGTGAGTTCTCTGCATAACAAAACAGCTGCGCCGGAGTCAAAGAAGCATATCCACAAAACAACACGGATGTGTCATCCATACATCACGCCCAAAACAGCTCTAAATATTTTACTTTTTATCGACACTGATTTAAGAAGAATGCATTGTTTGAAATAACAGCTCAAATTAAAGAGGAGCAATTTTTTTTAGGAGACCTAACTATAGGATAATAATACATATTAAATCAAGCATGTAAATTTAACAAAGCATGTAAATAACTAAATAAATAATACAAATAAAGCATTATTATAAGAGAATTAATTGACAGCAGACCTTTGGATTAAATAAAAAAAATAAAAAAATAATAATACATTAGCTGTTTTGGAGAAACAATATACTTTAGTTTGACCTGCGACTGATTTTGTATCAATCAATCAATCAATCAATCAATCAATCAATCAATCAATCAATCAATCAATCAATCAATCAATCCAAACTCACCCTTTAATTTCATGTTTGATCTTCATTTCAATCTTTGAAATGCCTGAGTATCAACATCTGCAGTTCTGAAATACACTGTTTTTAATTCCCTTCTCCTTGTCCTTCAGACACCAGATGTTGTTTAATTCAGACATGTGAACAAAGGAAAGATTTCAGAAAAAACAGACTCACTGAACAACAAAGTTTGAGTTTTTGAGGGATGAAAGTGACTTTTAATCATAAACTTAATTTTTATCCTTGCAGTTTACAAATATCTTTTTTATTTCCCACTTTATGTTTCGTAACATGTGTCAATCGAACAAACAAAGATAACAACAAATACCCCAAATAAAACCCAGAGATAGCAATCATAACAGGCTCTCCACACAGATCAATGTGGTATAATTCCCTATGTGAAAAAGAACACAGCATACTTACAGAAGTAACAGAAGTGTGAAATTAAAGTACTATTTTTAGACATTTAATTACATGTGACTTTCAATTAAACAAAAATGCACTATAGTTTAAATAGCTGTACATAGCTGTACTTTTTAAATCACTTATTGAGAACTTAACGTACAAGTTTAAATGTGATTTCATATGTTATTCTATTGTATTTGAAATATGGTGAAAATGCTGTACTGCTGAATGTACTGTCAAGCATTTATGGTAAACTAAAATAAACATAAATACTTAAAATAAGTATAAAAGTATAAATCAAAGTACAAAATGCTTTGATGTCATATCTATTGAAATTTCTATGTGCTTATCATATTAGTATAACACATTTGTAAGGAGGAAGTTGCAGTACATTTCAAATGTTTTAACTTTAAATGTAATATTGAATAACACAGCTAAAACAGATTCAATTCAGTCTTTACATGTATGTCAGTTGACACATCAAAATAAGTGTACTTCTTTGAAGAACGACAAAACATGAAGTTCATCTGATTTTATAACAAAGTCCACTTTTAAAAACTGTGGTAAAACCAGTCACAAAAATGCCTCTCTTTAAGTACAGTTAAGTGACTCTGTAGTTCATTAATATCATACTCAAGTATAGTTTTTTTTTTTTTCGTATCCTTTTAAGATTTTAAGTACACTGTATGTGCACATTCAATAAAATTTTATACACTTCTTTTTTCACAGTTCATTCTTATTCAATGTTTTATTTTATTCATTTATTTTTTATATATTGATTGATTGATTGATTGATTGTATTTTCACAACCTGATATTGGTAACCTTGAAAACATTAGCATGGACTTGCTAATCAGCTGTGATCTTCCCTGTGGAACATCTGTCCTGAGCTCCTTGGTATTCCGGTCAAGAGCTGACGTCTGAAGACAGGCAGGAGCATGGAAGAGATTATGCACAAATTAATAGGAAAAACAAATTTGTGGTCTGCAGGTGTCATAGGCTGAGACACAATAAACATAATGTATACACACACACACACACACACACACACACACACTCCGACATCCAACAAGATGATTTCTGAGCATCCTAGAGACACTTCCACATTCAGATTTATTCCTGCCATAAAAACAGATAAGAATTAATACGCTTCAATAAGAGATAACTAGATTTTCTCCTATCAGACACTTTATTTTATTTACTGTAAAAAGCATCTGGCCTATCAACCAAAGACTATATATTCTTACCTGTCCAAATTCCTGCTTTGCTCTACATTTTCATCCATAATATATTTTACAATTATTTTACACAATCATTTGTTCTAAAATAAACAAACAACACAAAGAATGCAATTGTTTTCTCACTAACCAGTACAGAATAATTAACTCTAAAGCTAGTAAAAACATCAGACTGCTGCCATCTGTTTGTCAGCATCAAATATATTCAGGATGTGCTCAGGTACAAGCAGTAATTGTTTAATCGCCATTCTAGACTATTCTCGTCTGTCTCTATTTGCAAGATTATGGAAGTGTGTTGGTGAATACAAATGTATTTTTTACATCAGGGGATAAGATGACAGATACACATGGCTCTATGTCAGTTTATGATATGTTTTGTAATGGAATTGATTAGTTATACTTTACGTGTTCTTTAAGAAGTGTAACTATATAAACACATCAATTTTATTTATGTATGGTGATCTATTTCTTTTTTTCTTACACAGTATTTTCTATTTCCTCTTTTATTTATTTAAAATATTGCCATATTTATATCACATTATACTATGGGGCCGTTGAATGCTTGAATCTGACTGGCTGACGAACGTTCTTAGGTGTGCAATTATTTTCAGTTCCATATCACTTTGCCTAGTTAACTGTAATAACGGTCACGCAGTTTGCACAAAAATGTATGTGTATACAGCTAAATGCGTCTCCGTGTAGACGAGGCCTTAAAAATTCTAGACTTGTCAGACACTGTTCCGTGTTTTGTGTGTGTTTTGCTCCTCATGTTCCTGTTCTCGTTGTTTCATTATTAGTTCATTATGATCCACCTGTATTTGCTAATTTAAGCCCTGTGTTTTCCTGTATCTAGTGTTTGGTATTAATGTTGAGGTTCCAACCCGATCTGACGGCAATTCGTACATATTTTACAAGGTGGCTTATTCGTACGAATTCGTACGACCACACTCGTACAATTTCATATGATTTTTGCCAAATCGTACGTATTTTACAAGTTGTACAATTCGTATGAATTTGTACGAATGACCTACACCTAACCCCTCCCCTAAACCTAACCGTTAGACAAATCGTATAAAATCGTACGAGTGAGGTTGTACAAATTCGTACGAATAAGCCACCTCGTAAAATACATACAAATTGGTCATGAGATAGCGTTGGATGTTCTTGTCTGTCTGTCTTGTGGTCCCCTTTCGGAATTAAGACAGTTTATTTTGAGTTTATCTTCATCTCTGTGTTCTTTGTTTTGCCTCAGGTGGCAACTGTGAAAAAAATGCTTTTAAAGTTTTTACACCAGCCAGTCAAACATCTTGTGGGTAATGTAATGCCACCTTAAATATATATATATATATTTATTGTATTTAAATCCATTACCACATGTGTGACCTTTGACCACCAAAATGCAGATACTGCACTCTGCCTTTGGATGACCTTAATTGAAACACTATTGCAAAAGCAAAGTGCGATATCTACAAACTAAATGTGTTCATCCAACTTTCTTTTTTTCTTTCTTTTTTTTATTTTTATATATAACTTTAATAGTTTTATTGATGGTTGCATGTGAATGTTAAAACTGAATAAGAGTTGTCTTATTGCAATGCTCCATTCACCAAAAAGTGCATTGCTATTTTTTTTTATTTAAAAAGTAATTAATTACAGACCATGGTTGCTTTAAAAACAGAGGTTGAACAGTCACACCATTAAAAAAAAAGAAGAACAACAAACAAAATTCTTAGCTATCTATGAATCCACTAAAATAGAATAAAAACCTGATTTGCAAGATGGACTCTGACAAGCAGATCATTATTCTTGAACTAGCCTATGACAGGACACAAATTAAAATGCCCAGTTCTCTTAAATGTAATGATTATGCAGTAAAATCTATAATCATAAAAGCAGTTGTATCCATCTTTTTATTGAGCTGCCAATTTAAGGCTGACTTATTTTATTTTAATTGTGGATGGCAAACACAGGCAGACTGACAGCTTTTTTAAAACTGCTTCTGTTGCGCTCATCTGGTTGTCCCTTTGCTGAGGTGCAGCTAACTTTTAGCTAGCTTTGAATAACATTATAACTTCACTGGACCCAGCTAACTTTTGAAGGATTAACTCCTCTAACTAAAATTTGAATTAGTACCTGAAATGTGGAGAGATGTCCGCATCAACAAACACCAACACTATTATAACTCGGATTATCATTACGTTGTCAGAGATATTGGCTTCAATGGAGCAGTGCAGGTAGAATAAAATGCTGGCCAGTTAATGTTAATTTATTATATAGCTGTCATTCTTTCTTACCCATCTTTGGATATTTGTGTTTTAATGCGATTTCAGTCATCATTTGGTCAAGGGACTGTGCCACAGTAGGTTAGGTGGTTGGCTTGTTGGTTCTGTATGAGAGTTAGGGCTACCAAGGCAGACCACAGTATTTGTGGTGTCAAATTGGGTAAAGCAAAGCTAGAACCCTGCCTTGGTATTAGCTTTGATTTTTTAGGTACTGCAACTTTTACACTCTTGTTTCTCTGAAACGGGACAAAATTGAACCAGGAGACTTTGTCATAAGACAGGACATATTCGGTCTTAAAGAGATAGTTCACCCCAAAATATAAATGTGATGTTTATCTGCTTACCCCTAGGGCATCCGAGATGTAGGTGACTTTGTTTCTTCAGTAGAACACAAACTGAGATTTTTAACTCAAACCTTCGCAGTCTGTCAGTCTTGTAATAAATGTAAAATTTTCATTTTTTGGTGAACTATCCCTTTAACTTTTAAAAAGTTTTTACTAAATGTGTAGTTACTGTGCTTTGACTTTGGGCAGCGGAGTAGCTTAAAATAGGTTTGGTATTTTTCTATCAACAATTGTATTCTTTAGAATTTTTGAATGTGAATTCTGCACCGTAATACTAGGAACATGTAGCAAGCAATTAAATATGATCAACTGTGGTCTCATGTTAAATTCAATGTTGTCTTAAAGCCAAAAGGTACATTAGGTATTCATACAGATTTTCAGAAAATATGGCTTATTATAGATATACCGATGAAGTATAAATGTTTAGCTCTGGTTTCTTCACCCACCTGGAAAAGCTTTCCTAACAAACCCAGCTCATTTTGTGAAAGTAAAAGTTGTGACATTTGCCAATTATGGTAACCCATACTTGGAACTGGTGCCCTGCGTTTAACCCATCCGATTGCACACACACACACACACACACACACACACACACACACACACACACACACACACACACACAGAAGTGAGAAGTGAACACGTCCCGGAGCAGTAGGCAGCTATATCCAGTCTCGGAGCAACTGGGGGTTCAGTGCCTTACTCAAGGGCACTTCAGCCATGGGTGTTGAAGATGGAAGAGAGCACTGTTCATTAACTCCCCCTCACCTACAAGTCCTCCCAGCACCAAGACTCAAACCTGCCACCTTCAGGTTACAAGTCCAACTCTCTAACCATTAGGCCACAGATGCCCCTGTATTTTGTGGTAATGCAGATATTTTAATGTAAATTCTCAAGGATGAAGTCCTTATGTACAGAGCAACTGCAGAAGTGTGGTTTGCATATATTTATCTGCGCTGCTGGGAGTCTATGAAACATAGACAGGTTTTTGAAAGTGAACAGATGGGCTTATACCTGTGGATTAATTTGTTATTTTTAATTATGGGTTAGTAATTAGTATCTATGGGTTCCTAGTAATTCTGTAAGCCTAAGTCTTTTGGGGACAGAAGCATTGTGAAGCTGATCTAAAGCATTAAGTAGAATGCTCAAGTTGCTCAAACAATTCAATCCAGTTCATTTTATGGAGCAGGTTGGAGAACCGTTATTGGTTCATATATAGAACCTATATGCTTACGAGTTAAAAAAACAAAAACTAAATAAATTAAACATATGTAATGAGGCTGAGGCCGTGTTTGGATCCATGTGCAGATGTTTATTAAAATCCACAGCGACCAAATCCAAATCAGTAGGCAGAAATAAAAAATACGAAGGCAGGCAAAGTTCATAAACAGTGAGGCAGTCCAGTCCATATATATATATATATATATATATATATATATATATATATATATATATATATATATATATATATATATATATATGAAGAGTTCAGATGCAAAAGCCTCTAAGTGCCATCTGAAATTTTTTATCTAAAATTTTGATTTTTATCAAGCTCCTATACTTAGGTTGAGTCGTTTTACTTTAATTGCAATGTGCAGGTCCTTTTCCAGGCTATTAAAGTGAAATAACTGAACATAAATATAGGAGCCTTATAAAAATCTAAATTTTAGATCAAAATTTCAGATGGCACATCTTTATATTCAAAATAATCAAAAGTTCAGCTCAATTCATGTTTATTTGTACAGTGCTTTTCAGCTTCACAGAAAATAGAGTAATTTGGAGTAGTTTGACTATGTTAAGGTGATTTTCACTTGGACGATCGGACAAAACTTGGTAGTTTTGTATGTTGATTCAGGGTTGTTGTCATTTGAGGTCTTCAAGGGTTGACATAATCTCTTCTGTTCGGTCATCTCAGATCTTCATATTATGGTAGATCCAGAGTGAAGTCTGTGAAATTCCTATTTACCCCATGTCAGAAACAGAGAAATGAGTAGAAAAATTGTGTAGTTCCGGTACTCCATTATAGCCTTTATATATAGAAAGAGAGAGTTTTTTTTTTTTTTTGATAACTCCCCTCATCCCCTGAGGTAACAACAACTATATTGAAGGGGTTTTATATACAGCAGTAAACAGACGACCTTATAAAAAATAATAAATAATTTGATTAGTTTGTGGATTTGCTTGAGCTAGAAAGTGCATTGACTTGAGTGTGAGGTATACTGTACTGAATCGCGTCTTCCCCATCTGTAGCACTGTCTTTGACAATTGTGCAACCAGGCCCGATTGTTTTAGATATCTTACAAGTCTTTTCGCAGCAGATATGGTCTCTCCTATATCCGGCACATTTCCGTACTGTGCGTCAGCATGCAGACTGTGGCAAAGGACAGTATTAATTAGGTGACTGAGACAAGAAAGCCTCATATATGGTTCCAGGGCTTTGGTTATGTTGCTGCCTTCATCTGTTACCCACACTATTCGGTTGAGGGAGCTAGAGTTGAGGCCAAATTTGTTGACAAGCAAGCACACTATGTCGCGTCTGATATTTTTTCCCATTTTAGCATCTTCCACGGGAAACATTGCGGTGGTGAGAGTTTTACCAACTAAATTATAGTCGTCGTGATATAATGGCATGTTATTGCGATGTTACTTATCTTTCTGTAGTCATCAGTCCACATATCTGTGCTCATCGCTACGTCTCCATTCTTCAGAGCATCTTTTAACATTTGTGCCAGAACTTACCTCCTCTCATCTGCCTTTTCTACGAAAGCTTTGGAAACGCAGATGTGATGCATCACACGTGCTTTATCAAGGGCACGACCCGAGGTCGGCTAGGGCAGAGAATCTAAACTCCATTCCAGATTTTAGGAACCAAATGCAAAAAAAGCTCAACCTAGTTTAGCGGACTTAGCTATCATTAAGGGCCTTATAAGTAGTAATGTTTTGTAATGGATACAGAACTCATTGTAGAGATCGTAAAATTGGGGTAATCATATTTTCTTGACCTGGTAAGTAGCAGCTACATTTTGGAATACCTGTAGCTTCTTTATAGAAGATACATGACAACTACCTATCAGTGCATTACAGTAGTCCAATCTAGATGTCATGAATACATGAACTAGATCTTCGGCATCAGAAACAAGTTACATATTCTGTAGCTTGGCAATGTTTCTAAGATGGAATAATGCTGTTTATGTAACATCTGAAATATTTTGTAACATCTGAAATATGCTTTACAAAAAACAAGGTGCTGTCTAATGCAAGCACCCAAGATGACTGTTGAGGAAATAAAAGTATATACGTCTAAATGCAAATTGTAATCTAAGAGATTCTGTATACTATTTTTTGGTTCAATACATAAAATCTCTAAAGGTTCCACAGAACGTATTGATAGAATATTTTCAATTGTTCTCAGATGTCCCCAGAGTGTGTATTTGAAGTTTTATCTCAAAATACCTCACAGAAATTTTTTTTTATAGCTTGTTAAAATTGTAACTTTTAGGGTATGTGTCAAAACACGGTGTTATTTGTGTTTGTCCCCTTTAAATGAAAATGAGCTGCTGCTCCTGCCTCCCTCTTCGAGTGCGGAGCAGTCTGTGTTGCTAAGTCCCTGGTTTTCCCACAGGTTTAAGCGACCACAGTAACATGATATTTAGCCTCTAAGATGCTAATTTTACCACGGCAATCCCACCACAAACTTTATTTTACATTGAAAAACACCAACATCACATTGGCTGGCGACAGCACATGACGTCATTACCGGTGCGAGTATAGTATAAATAGGCACTGGGAGAACATGTCATCCACTACATCTGAAGCTTGCGTCCAAAGCATAGCAGGAAGCTAGAGGACACAGTGTCTCATTCCCTATTCAGGGAACCATGGTTACCTAAGTAACCTCAGACGTTCCCTTTCAAGGTAACTTTGAACTGCGTCCTCTAGCGGTTGCTATTGGGAATGGTATACACACCGCCATGCTGAGGGGAGTGCAGGCCAGAATCATGGCGAGCAATAAGTACCAAGTCTACCATTTCCTTGGGAGTTGCCCCTGGGACATTAGACGGCTGTCCATGACATTATTCCTTACAGGCAAAGGCCTAGGCTACATACCCAAACTTACCTGTTAGGGCCAGATTCCTGGGCCCGGGGTAGAGCACTAGGCTTGGAATCAAGAATAGATTCCTTTAAAGGGATACGACCAAGAGCCTAACATCATACTTAGTCTTGGCCTGTCACACAGGGGCTACCGCTTGCTCTTGCATAAGCTTGCTGAAGGAACTGTCTCAACAGATCCCTAGTAGCAACACCCTGTTTAAACAGGTATCCTGAGAACACATTGGTGGAGTGGCGCCCAAGATGAATGGGGCATGAAGTATGTGGGATAAGGGTCAGCTCCTTTTGACATCTCTCACCCCAAAGCTAACAACTAGGCAGACAGGTACAAAGAGCATCTACAAGATGACCTCCAGAAAAAAAACATACAAACAAACAAACAACAACAAAAAAAAAACTCAATTTTATATATATATATATTAGTGCTGTCAATCGATTAAAAAAAATTAACTAATTAATCGCACAATTTTTTAAAATTAATCGCGATTAATCGCGATTAATCGCAATTAAAAGACTGAAACTTTTTGGATATGTAAATGTAAAATGTAAATAATTAATGTAAACTCAAGACAAAGAAACTATTTAAATTCAAAATATGATTGTTTATTGGAATTTTTGTTTAACTTGTAACACAGATTTTCTCATGTAAACAACATACCTGCAATAAACCATCAATATCCTCCAAATTAACTGTTGGCTTGAAAGCCATATTTATTACAGAAATAAAAGCACAGGCATGTAAGTACCATTTGAATTTCAAAACAATCAATGCCAATAAAAAACAAAAATGATTTCTGTTATGTTGAATTCTAAGTGGACTGCAAAAAAATTCCAAAGTATAGTCATTGCCAGTGCTTTAAGTGGGCCGGTATGCACCGGTACAGAGTACCGCCACTTCCAAATATAGCTCTTGAGCGTACCGCCACCTCTCCGTGCGCCCAGAACGTGCTTGTAGCGTACCGGTACGCTCATCTGGACATCTGTTTTAATAGAGGTTTTAATCTTTTACCTGCACTGCCGATTTTCAGAGCGCCCTTCACAATGCAAGCTTCCTAATTCATCCCACCCAGAGCAGAAACTACATTACCCATTCACCCTTAAGTTATACAAGTGAATAGCGCATGTGTCGCTTTTCCCACTGTTAAGTGTCAACAACTCAACGTGGCCGGAGAAGGTGTGTGAAACTCGTTGTGAGTTATACTAAAGCAAAATCTTGAGTATTTATTGTCTGATAAACATTAAAAACTGTCTGCGGAGGTTGAATCGTCCTGCAGCCCCCGCCGGCTGTTCATTGGCTGCAGCATCTTTTTTCTAAGTTCTAAAAAAATCCCGTAGACGGCAAGGCACAAATTTAGATATTCATTTATCTAATTAATCTATAGCCTATGCACAAAGACAATATGATCTTTTTGTCCCCTTTTTGTTTTAAAGCTTGATGAAGAGAGAGAGCGCAAGTTGCTGCAACTGAGGAGGACAGTGATGCACGCGTACAGGAGTGATTGACAGTTCGCGGCACTGTGTACAAAAAATACTCCTCTACACAATTATTTCCTTATATTCGTTTGAGCTTATTAACGTTAGCGTTACAGAAAGGTCTGATTTACGCACTGTTACAGTCATTGTTTTTTTTTTGTTTTTTTTAAACAATGACATTTGAGTTCATGATTTTAATGTTGCTGTTTCTTGTGGCAGATTGAAGAGTAATCCGGCAGAGTTTTATACTGAAACTTTCCGTCTAAAAGTCCTTCCTTGGTCTTATCCATATTTCTTTGCACGTTGAACACACATAGGCCACAACTAGAAATAAAAAAAAAACTGCAACCGCGTTAATTGCGTTATTTTTTTTTTACGCGTTAAATATTTCAAATTAATCGAATGCGTTAACGCGCTAATTTTGACAGCACTAATATATATATATATATATATATATATACATAGACTTAGTACAGACCAAAAGTTTGGACACACCTTCTCATTCAAAGAGTTTTCTTTATTTTCATGACTATGAAAATTGTAGATTCATATATATATATATATATATATATATATATATATATATATATATATATATATATATATATATATATATATATTTGACTACACTTTGATGAGATTGGACCCCAGAAAGCAAAATGCAAACTTTGTAACATTATTTTGTCAGGACAAGGAGGATCAACATAAAATTTTAGGAGACATCTGCAAACAAAGCATCCAGTTGCATTGCGTGAGCAAGTGAGACGAGGATTCTACAGAATCTACATCAGCACTCAGGTAGTACAGCACAGCTGCTGTCTCTTCTGATACTGCCTCTACTTCATCCACATCTGGAACTTGCACCAGTGTCTACAAGACAAGACAAAGTCAAATTACAAACTTTGTGAGAACACCAACTGACCCTGTCAGAAAAAGCTAAGTCGATGAGTAGTTGGTTAAAATGACTGCACTGGATTTACATACTTTTTCAATAGTTGATGACACAGAAAGACTATATCAAACACTCTGGTGTCACAGCTCTACAGCTAAATAAAATAAGAGATGATGAAAATCAGCAAAGCCTCAGCTGTACGTCTGACCACTGATTGCTGGACATCACAGACATCTACAAGTTTTATTGATGAAAATTTTACACTTTCCACATTCCTTCTGGACTGCTTAGCATTTACACAAAGGCATACTTTGGGCAACCTGGCAGCTGAACTTAAAAAGATTTGTGATGAGTGTGGAATCACAAAGAAAGTTGTTGCTTGTGTCACTGACAGTGCCAGCAACATAAAAGCAGCGGTTCGGAAAGCCGAATGGAAGCACTTGCCATGCTTTGCTCACACTTTAAAAGTGTAAATAGTGAGGGAAAGCTTAAAGCACTTTTTTGGGGACAGTGGCAAAAGTGAATAATCTTTTGAATATGTCCACAGAAGCAATGTTGCAACAGAATGTTTGAAATCAACACAAAAACAACTGGGCCTTGAAGGTGAGCTGAGGTTGAAGCAGGATGTAAAAACAAGGTGGAACTCCATTTACTACATGCTGAAAAGATTTTGGCTGCAGAAGGAAGCAATCATTGCCACACTTGCACTTGTCAGCCTTCCAACCCTGGCACATGATGAGTGGGACATTATCAAATACGTGTGTGAGATTTTGAAGAAGTCACTGGTTGAAATTAGTGTTGAAAGGTATGTATTATTTAATTTAACACATAACTGCTTCCACTAAAATACTTTTAAATGTATGACATTGTCACATTGCAACCCACCTGGTTTATACTTATTTCCTTCTTTTAAACAATGATAACTCGTTTGTATTTTTATTAAAGGGACAATAAGTAACTTTTTAGTTATTTTATTATCTAAAATCAATATTTTTATTCATAAATATGCCCTCAATGGTGTACAAATACCTATGCCAATGTTTAAACTAATCCTCGTAAATGAAGAATTTATTATCTTTATATACATGAGACGGGTAGGTCGACGGAGGCTTCCATGTAGTTCCGCCATCTTGCAAAACTATAATAGCAGAGAGGGACAAAAAGTACTAAGCCAACGCGTTTCCACAGCGCGTTTTCGGTCAGAGCCAGAAACGCAGGTGCAGAGCAGTGAGAGGCGCTTGAAACTGCACCGGCAAGTTTAAAAGTCTGGATTGCATTCTTATTATGGACCATACATATGCCGCGCCACAGGAGAAGAAAACATCATCGCCAAAACAGTCAAAAATAGAACGTAAAAGGAAACGTGACCGTAGATTACAGAAAACAAGAGTTAATGTCGGGGAAGCTTTTTCTAGGTGGAAAGAGCTAATGCTTGATAAAGATTTCAAAAGAGATGCTGAAGTGGCCAGTTCTTCTCGACAGGTAAGTCAGTGTTACAATCTATATTATAATATTTTTTTTATACCTAACAATGCACATTATTCAGAAAATATAATGAATAAAGAAGACATAACTACTAATTACAATATTTCATGTTTTCCACAGTCAGTAATTCATACTGTAACATTCGTTTGTTTATGGTCATGTTGCTGTTTGTTTGAAATAACACACCTGTTCACCTGAAGGAAAACTCGACGAAGTGCTATTAGAAGACATCCCGTCAAAGCTTTTTGGTACATATCGCCTACCGTAGATGCAACGCGCATTTGAAAAAGCGAGGCGCTGGAGAGCAAAATTAGTTTGAATGCAAAATACAATTTCACCACTAGATGGGAGTAATTCCTACTTAGTGTCCCTTTAAAACAGATATGTGACATTTTGGTCATTTTGATGGCAAGGGGATTGCAAAAAGTTGTCCAGTGATTGCGGGGTGCTGTGTCTCAACATGGCCCAGTTATTGCAATGATGGACGGTCAGGCTGAGGACATGCAAAAACACTTCCACAACATGGAGCATTTTCGTCTGCTTTCTGAGTCTACCTTGTTTGACCCCAGATTTAAGCAAAGGGCCATTTTATGATGCTGCAGCAGCAGATGAAGCAGCCAAAAGCATAAGTGGAGCTGCTGCAAGGGTTTGGACCAGTACAGATGAGCAAACTCAAGCTGAGTGCACATCTCCTCCAGCCCCTCCATCATCTGAACAGCAACCTTCAATCTTTAAGGATTTTGATGAAAGAGTGGCTTATGCAGTCAGCTTCAGCAACCCAACATCCATCGCAGTGGCAGAAATGAGAGGGTATCTTGCAAAGACCTTGATTCCAGGAATAGAAGACCCTCTGGCCTGATGGAAAGCAAGGCAAGCAGTATATGAAGGGTTAACTGCTGTTATGAAAAGGAGACTTTGCATTGTAGCTACATCTGTGCCTTCAGTTTTCGAAAACAGGTCAGATTATTTCAGAGCGACGAAACAGGCTGAGTCCTTACAAAGTTAGGCAGATTGTTTTTCTGAATGCAAACCTATCCTCATAAGAGAGGCAAGTTGCATATTGTTAATTCGATTGAAAAAAAAAACACAAATCTGGGGGTCGTTCAGGAGGATAGGGCTCTGGAGGAGTGGAGCTGGCTGGGATCAGCATTTGGCTTGAGGTGAAGGAAGTCAAACTAAGGAGCAATTGAGATTATAAATACAACACAGGTGGAAACTATTGACTGAAGATTAATTGATGAGAACAGAGAATGAACCAAAATGAGGACAGACGGGAACTAAACAGAAACCATCACGTGACACAGATAAATTGACTGAGGGATTTCTGTTCAGTTCTTGTTTACAGTGCCAGACTTTTTCGGCATTATAGTGTGTGAGGACACCAGTTGCAATATTTTGGCAGTCTACAGAATCATTTCTTGTAAATGGCTTGTATGGTTTGGCTTCATGCCAGAGACACAGTTTAGAAAATTGATTTGTGAGAGTTTTGAGAATCACGAGTTCAAAAAACATTTTTTCCATTGACAGTAATTCAATTATTTAATTAGTCAGTTATGTATGTATTTATGGATGTATGCAAAATCACAAAAGATTTAATGTAATTATACAATATGATTTAAAATGTGTTATGATAGTAGTATGCTTGGTGAGTGTTAATTTCCCCTCTATTATATCTGCTTCTCTTTGCTGTCACCCACTTCTCCTCTTTCTGTATAAATTATACTACAGACACTTTAACATCCTGTCTAGACGACATATATTTTATATCCTCCAGGCCACATGTGCAACAGTTCTGGTTATCTGATGTTCTTCATGAACATCACAACCTCAATAATGATCTGTTAATTTACACAAAAATCTGTTAATTTACTATTTTACCAATTTTATTGTTAATTTACTTTTTTTTTTTTTTTATTGATCACATGGGAAGAAAGACAGTTAAAAACAACAACAACAAAAAAACTGCAGAATGATATAAAAGGAAGTTAGGTGTACTTAAAGAGAGAGTACACTTGTTTCTTAACAACATTTAAGTACATTTTTAGAAGAGTTAATTTCATAATAATGCCAAGTATTATTTTACCATGTATTTTAAGCCATTATGTTTAAATAATATATTGTCATACATTTATTTTGATGTGATGACTAAAGCACAACATATAATAGTATAATTCAACATATTTTTATTTGAGATGACATTTAATATATTTGAAATACAGAGTATTGCAACTTCATCATTACAATGTTTAATTACTAGTGCTGTCAAAAGTTTACATGTATGTTTGTATATTTACATATACATAATACATAAACACAGTACACACACACACACACATATATTTTGTAAACAAAAACTTTTGTTTTGGATGCGATTAATTGTAATTATTTGTTTGACAGCACTAAATATTTACAAACAATATCAATGACATTAAAGTATATTCTTGATTATTTTAAATGCTTGTCAGTACATTCTTAAAATAATATACAATTAATTATATATATAAATACATTGCATATACTTAATTACGTATACATGAAAACAAATAACATGTATTTAAGTCCTACTTTTCTGGGCAGGTAAAACATTATAAAATTCAGCTAATTGCAGATAAATAAAGTTAAACTATAACGCATCTTTATTTAATTGCAATTAATATGTAATTTAGTGTCCAAAAATATACATTCTTTCTTTGTTTTTTTTTACAAGGGCAATAATAATAATAATAATAATTATTATAATAATAAACAAACAAACAAAAAGGACAAAACACATATCTTCCCATTCAAAATAAAATTGCTTTTTCTGTATTTTTTCATATGTCTGAGGTACAAGTGTTTGGTGTCCTAAATTTTGGTACATTGCTGTTTCAAGACATTCACCTCCACCTCGATCTTTGCAATATTTTATATATACATAATTTTTTTTTTTTTTTTTTTTACAGACAACACAACACACCATCACCAGTCAATGCCCCACAAACAGCCACCACCCACACGCAGCTCTTTACTCTTCTCTTTATCTCCTTTCACAGAGGCTGAGGTCTTTGAACCTCTCCTCTCTAACCACCCTACCTCCTGTATCCTTGACCCTATTCCCTCTCATCTTCCAAGCTATCTCTCCTACACTCCTTCCCACATACTGTATCATCAACACTTTTCTATTGAATGGCGCTTTCCCCACAACATTCAAACAGGCTCAGGTAATCCCACTGTTAGTGGAAAATTACAGACTGCTCTCTCTTCCCATTCATAGACCCTCAAGCACATTGTTTTCAGGCAAGCCTCTTCTTTCTTCAGAATAACCTGTTAGTCACTGGTTTGCAGTCACTGATCTATATAGATTTATTATAAAGATAAATGTTAGCTGTCCTGCAGTTCTATACAAGAACCAAAAGGAACACAGCAGCTGATGAAATTCAGCTCAGCCTATTTGTTTTCTAAATGATTCACCCATTTTAAATCAAAATATAACTGTCAAATTTAACTTGATCTTATGTTGCAAACCATTCATGATGTATGCCATATTAATTTCATGTATATAAATAAGTAGACTGAAGTCTGCATCCAGTGGACACTTTACTATCTTATGAGGTCACGCATGAGGATTTGTGAATCACAATAAAGTGATGCAACTTGTGATGATAGGTCACATGACAAAATGACAAATGTAGTATGCTGAAATTATGGAATAAACATGATCTTGGAATAAACAGACGATATTGTCCGCTGTTGTCGTTCTCGTTCATGGTGTGTCCCTGAGCAAGACACTTAACCCGTAGTTGCTCGAAAGGCGTGTGACCTCTGACATCTGACCTCTGCCACCACAGATTACAGTCAGAGATTGATGCCTTACTGTTTATTTGTGATCGTTGTTTGGGAGCAGCGTTTTATTATTCATACTGTTAGCACAGGTAGATCCGTTTTTTTGTGATTTAATTACTCTGAACTCTGGCTCTGTAGGGTCTAAGGCTGATTTATACTTCTGCATCAGACCTATGCCGTAGGCTATGCATCAGTTTTCATTTATACTTCTGCATCATTGTCTGCATTGTCTCCTGGAGGTTCTTAGAAGTCAGGTGATTGTTTCGACGTGCCCCTGCCCCGAACTTTAGTTCATACCAATTAACTCCATTTCACAAGCTAGGACCACACCACAAACAAACTACGAACCTGGGCAAGAGTAGAAAGAGGATGAAGGGGTCGAGGGAATGGGATGATTGTCAGGTTGATCAGGGCATCTTGAATTGAGGTCTAAGAGAGACTCAGGGTGGGGGTACCGTCTCTAGCATATATTTAGGCCAGACAATGAGGACCCCCAAAGATGGAAAGAGCCGAGACAAGTGTGAGCTCGGAATGCCCGATCATACAGAGAGGATGCAGAGGCTGATTAGTTCAGGCGTTAAATGGATAAAGCAGGTTCTTGTTTTCATAAGCCTTTAGAAGTATGAATGTGTGAGAATGAGAGAAGCTGGGCAATGGCAGCCAGTGGTTATTCGAAGGAATAGATGATCCCCCAAGTAGGTTTAATTGCACATGGGGATCTGAACAAGGAATGACTGTAAGATGTGGGGACGGTGGGTCAGTTGATGGGAAAGGAAGCTTTGAGACAGTTCCAGGTGGAGTGGTATCCTGGAGACTTCTGAAATGGGAAATGAGACGAAGAGACGGTTTACGAGATTAAGGAGTTGTGGTACAGGATTGCTTGGAGGAGGAATTGTTGTTGAGTAGATTAAGTGGCCTATGCATGAATTGCATAACTGCCAAACATAATCATCCCTTGTTTATGGTTTCAATTTCTACTGTATAGTCTGGGTGGATGAGCAGATTCGGACTATTCAAACCCCCAAGGATGGCTGTTATGACTATGCTGTGGCAACTGCTATTGACAGTGGATTGTAAGAACTGAATTCTGGAGGCTGTTTAGAATCGACCCGGCAGCCACCATATTAACTGCCAAAGTCTATTTAGGGTGTTGCATCCATATACAGTTAGATGCAGCCAGATGAGAGATGTAGATCAGTGTGGATATCCTCATCATGGAGGTACAGATGAAGGTATGACTATCTGAAGTCTTCGAGGAGGTGAGAACGTAAGGAGACTGTGGTTGTTAGTAGGAATCCTTTGTAGCTTCGGGAGAGAGACCAACATCCTAGGCTGCTTCTGCAAATGAATGAGGCTCACAATGATTTGACGGCACCATCCCAAATGCCTCACCGGATTCATGATGGATCGGCAAGACTTGGCATTTAGTGGTATCAGCTTTGGTTGGCCAGCTCCGTGGCTTGCTAAGTGAATGAGTATTCTGTGGTTGTGATATGGCTAATGGTTTGAATGAGAGTGTCATTGAGAGAAGATAAGTTGATTTAATTCAGTCTCTTCTGCTAGTGACCTGTCGACCATGTCAGGTTCTTGATAGGAGTGCGGAGGTGCTTTGCAAGTCAGTCTGCTGGTGCCACGTGGCTCTGTCACGGAATGCACAGCTGTAAATGCACCTGTAGATGAGAGACAGCCCTGACAGTGGCTGAAAGAAGGGTGGAAAAAAGGATGATGGGATGAAAGGATGTCTTTGAGTGGCGGGGAGGGGGTTTGAGGATGAGAGGATATAGGAGGTGGGGGGTAGGAGGTAGAGGAAGGTAGGGAAAAAGGAAGTGTGGAAGAAGGGATATTGGGATGAGAGGATATAGGAAGGGGGAGGAGGTAGGGCAAGGTAGGGAGAGAGGAAGGGTGGAAGAAGGGATGTTGGGATGAAAGGATGTTTGTGAGTTGGGTGTGTGCTGCTAGTGGTGCTGTTGTTAACTGCAGGCTCGACCGCTGAGGCACTGTATTGGTGGTGCTGATGTTAACTGTGTGGTCATCCACCTGAGGTACAGCCGTGGTGGGGGTGGTGATAGCTGCGGGTTTAATAATGCTATTTGAGCACAAGTAACAACATTATGACACGGTGGATGTCAGATTTGTTAGAGATAATTAGAAACACAGGGCCATATTCCTGTAAACAGCTGAAGTTAGGGTGGAAAAAAAGGATGTTGGGATGAAAGGATGTTTGTGAGTGGGGTGTGTTGCAAGATGCAGTGAGAGAGGGAGGTTGGGAGTTAGAGAATGAAAGGAAGATTTAAATAGAATTGGAGGTTGAAGGGAGACCGGCTGGTCTGAATGAGTGTCACTCCTTTAGTTTTGAATGGCTTGAGGGAAGGTGAATGGGCATCTGGAATTTAGAAGTAGCTGTAGAGAATTATTAAAAACATGTAGCCATGTTGCTGATTGTTGTATATTTACTATTAAGCCATACCTGCATATGAGGCTAAATGTCATGGCAAATCAGTTAATACATAAAATCAATCTGTGCACGTCTTTAATACATACGAGTCAAGGGGGGAACAATTTAGACTGTTCAATTTGACCAGCCAGCGTGTCTTTGGGCTGTGAACCGTATTGCTGTAATCAGCTGAAAAGAAGGGTTTAGGGATGGATGTTGGAATGAAAGGATGTTTGTGAGTGGAGTTTTATGAACGAACTGTGAGCATAGAGAAGAGAGGTCAGGTTGAATGAGTACAGGTGGAATAACATCTTGCCTGCAACTAGGGGGTGCTGTGGTTTGATGCTGTGTAGGAGAATTCCTGTGACGTCACGTGTGATGGAGAGTGGAGTTGCCGAAAGTGCTGAGGGCTCAAGTTTGTCATGACAGAAGTTTTATTGAAACTATATGTAGTTGAAATAACTGTTTGTTATCTGCCTGATTGAATTGTATACCTTGGATTTAAGTGCGTGTTGAAGGCGACCCATGGTCCAGATGTCCTCAGCTCTGGATTCTAGAAGATGTGCAATGAGAGCACTGAGGAAGCCTGAGAGAGCGGCCATGATGGGAGCGAGAATTCAGTTTCTGCTCCCCCACGAAAATGATGATGGCGAACTCGGCCCGCAGATCTCACTGACGGAGAGCAAGGAGGCCGGGAACAGCTCAGAATCCGCCAGAGATTAGCCTGTGAGTGGGCGCTCATGGCCCAGAATGTGCGCAATCGAACGCGACCGCTCTGAAAGAGACTGAGATAGGAATGATGAGAAGTGATCGTCGAGTGTCGCCAGTGACATTGAATCAAACAGCGCGTCGTTCAGACCAGGCAAGTACACCTGTCCATCAAGAGAACGAGACTAGCAGTGCAGTGTGACGTGGCCCGGTATATATAGAGGTTCTTAGAAGTCAGGTGATTGTTTGGGCATGCCCCTGCCCCGAACTTCAGTTAATACCAATTAACTCCATTTAGTTAACATTAGTCAATGCATTGACTAACAAGCAATAAAAAATAATGACCTCTATGTGGATTCAACCCACTTCATGTAGAATAATCATAATCTCAAATGAGTGATCATCATTTTTAGCATGCATTTATTAAATGAATCGTCCACCCAGAAAATTATAATTAGCTGAATATTTCCCTAGCCCATCCAATATGTAGATGAGTTTGTTTCTTGATGGGAACAGATTTGCGGAACTGTGTCATTCGTTACTATAATGGCATTATTTGATACCTGATGACACACACAATCTTTGTGTCATTTGTTAGGGTGAAGAGCACGCACGCAATGTCTTTGAGGAGGCATAAATAC
Organism: Carassius auratus; assembly: GCF_003368295.1. NCBI lineage: Eukaryota > Metazoa > Chordata > Actinopteri > Cypriniformes > Cyprinidae > Carassius > Carassius auratus. The sequence goes on from NC_039277.1 coordinate 2,342,956, forward strand.
AGAGATCAAAAAGGAAATTAAAGAGGCAGTTTTCTTCTTGCATACATCGGAATCTGCATAAGAGTTGTGCTAACATCGAGGCGAATCGCGAGAACGGTTATGAGAGGATGCCCCTTGTAGAAAGAGCTTTCTTTCTGTGGGGGAGATATCCTCTCTTAATCTCCCTCATTGCCATCTAAGCCCCTTCAAGAAATACATCTTGCTTAAATAGCAAGGCATACGCAGCAGCAGGTCAGGCTTTATTACACACAATGGTGCTGCGTCAAGCATATCAGACTGATCTGCTAAGAGATCTGGATAGAGGCGAGGGCCTTTTTCTGTTCAGGTAGCCAAGCTGCGCCACACCACAGATCTCTCTCCATGCTACCAAGCAAGCTGCCTCTGCCATAGGCAGGACTATGGCGACCATGGTGGTGGCGGAGAGACGTATGTGAATGAACCTGGCAGACATCGGGAAGAAAGAAAACCTCTCGCATAAGTCTTCTATGCTGGACCTATTATGGTTTTGATATGTTCCGGTAGTTGGTGGCTGAGATCACAGGTTTCTGCTGGAGCCTCCTTGATCATCAGGCCTGGCACAGCACTGCAGGGAATTCATTTCTGTCCGGCCAGGTCATCCTGAGGGGTCTCCTGGCTGCTTAGTTGTGCTGTAGCATCCAGCGGGAAGTGTAGGTGCTTAGGAACCTTTAGGTACACATGTTAAGCTCTGTGTACTTTCTGAAAACCACATGGTGGTTTGTATGCACGTGAACACTTTGCACCCTTTCTAAAATCCATGTAAGTGGTAAGTGTGTATGCAAGACTCTCTGACTCTCTGACAAGACTCTAAAGACTTTCTGAAATCCTGTACGGTAAGGGTTACACGCTCTGCTTTGTTCCCTTTCTTGAGATGATTAGACCTTGGTTCCTTGGTCTCCAGTCATCCAGTGTGTATTTGTTTATACACTTCAAGTATTGCTTCCCTCAACATGAGTGGCTATTTGGGCGATTCTCATGGTAGTTTAGCAGCACTCCTCTTTTCCAAGAAGGTCGCCTATGAGCGCGCTACTCTGAATTCACAGTTCTCCTCTCATATGATACTGAGTTCACAGTTTTTTTCCCCAGAGTGCTCCAGCACTCCTGATTTCCAGAGATCACGTTGATGACTCTCAAACATACTGGGCCCTATCTTGCACCCAGCGCAATTGACTTTGTACACTGACGCATGTGTCATTCCTATTTTGCACCTGCGCAAAGCGCGCTTTTCCCTCCACAGAGGCACGTCGCTAAACTAGTGAATGAACTTGCGCTCCCTGGGCGGTTCAGCGCAAAAAAAGGAGGCGTGTTCCGGCGCAAACAATCCCTGGTGCTATTTTGCTGTTCCATTAAACAATTGCGCCACTGACCAGAAAAAACCTAGTCTAAAGTCAGTGGCGCGTTGCGCGTTGTTCATTATGCTATTTTAAGGGCGCATGCTTGACCATAATGTATAGCGTGCACAACGCGCATACACTTTGCTCATGTAATCTACACAGATGCAACAGTTATTTTTGCAAATCATAAATTGTTACACTAAAAAAATATTAACACATGAGATGACGGAAATCATTGTGGTGTGCCACGAAGATGTGAACAAAATAGGCATAAATCTAGCTTACAAATTATTCAGGCTAATTATTCTCCCATCCCCATACAACACAACTTCTCTGTCTTTCACTGCTCTTACAAGAACATCAGTCTCCTCGGCTGTGAACCGCTCCTGGCGTGCGCCTGGTAAATACGCCATAATAATAGCAATCCATAATGGAACTTGCGCACCTGCTTTTAAAGGGAATGTTGGATGACGCTCTGATTGGTTTATTTCACGTTACGCCCAAACCACACCTATGAATAATGAAGCTGCTTCAGACCAACCCACTTTAGATTTGCGCCGGGCGCAAGAGCCATTTATCCCGCCGGGAAAATAGCAACAGCGCCGAGACCCGCCCACAAAGTTACTTGCGCTTCGCGCTTTGACACTTGCGTTTCAGATCGTTAAAATAGGGCCCACTGTTTTGAGATGCACCATTCCATCTATGAGCTGCTCTACTAGAGTGCCATGAGAGCCCCCTCCTTAGAACATTTTTGAAAATCCATGCTATGGTAAGTGTGCATGTAAAGTCTTTGCACACTTTCTGAGATCCACACTGTGGTAAGTTTGCACAATAGTGTTCTGCATTCTTTCTAAAATCCGGTATGGTGAGGGCTTTGCGCGGTTGCTTCGTGCCCTTTCTTGAGTTGGTAAAAGTCCCGTTCATCTTGGGTGCCACTCCACCCATGTATCCTCGGATACCTATCTAAACAGGGTGTTGCTATTAGGGATCTGTTGAGACAGCTCCTTCAGCAAGCTTATGCGAAAGCAAGCGGTAGCCCCAGTGTGACAGGAAATAATTAGTATAAGATTCTAGGTTCTTATGTGTATCCCTTTAAAAGAATCTTTTTGCAGAGGCCCTTACAATTAAGTCGGGTATGTAGCTTAGGCTTTTGGCCGTAAGGGGTACTGTCCCAGATAGCCGTCTAAACGTCCCAGGGGCAACTCCCATGGAAATGGTAGAGTTGGTACTAAGTGTTCACCATTATTCTGGCCTTCACTCCCCTCAGCATGGCGGCGTGGGTATACTGTTCCCCATAGCGACCCCTAGAGGACGCAGTTCGAAGTTCCCTTGAAAGTGAATGTCTCAGGTTACAAATATTCGGTTGTTAAGTGATGACGTAAGAAGCGCTGTTTCCGGGTCAAAGCCTCAACTCGCTTCACTTGAGAATACGACCTCAGCAGCCGTTTATGAGCACTTTTTATTCATATTAATAATTTAAGCTAAATGCTTTCAAACTTACGGTATACACTACAGTCTCCGTGCGCACAGCTACCCAAACACAAATAATTTTTATATATATATTTTTATATTTATATTTTCATTGTCTGCCTATCTGGGACTTCGGTATGGAATTAAAGGTTAAGATTATAACTTTTTCGCTAGTATTCTATCACATTGTGAGTTTATATTAGCACCTTTTGTTGTTTTCTCGTGTTAAATGATAGAGCGTTTGGACACGGAAGCGCTGCTATGTGACGTCAGACTTAACAAGCGAATAACCATGGTTCGCTGAGTAGGGAACAAGACACTGCATCCTCTAGCTCCCTGCCATGCTTCGTCAGATGTTTGAGGCTGTCGCAGGCCAACTCGTTGGTGTTTTCTCAATGTATACTTCAGACACGGGTCAAGATGAGGTGTTCCCCATAGCAACCCCTAGAGGACACAGTATCTCGTTTACTACTCAGGGGACGTTTTCCAGGTACTTGTACTTTTATCAGTAAATTTTTATGTCTGTAGTTTTACTTGTACTTAAGTAAAAATTAGTCTAATTAATCAACTGTTACTGAGTGTTAAAGTTGTTACTGAGTGTTTTTCATTTCGTTTTTCAAGAGTTACTGTGTGTTTTTCATTCCTCGTGTTCTCTGTATCCTAGTTTCTTTCTCCTCTTGATAATGGCATTACGTTCAGGTGTGTCAAGTATTTATCCTCATTTACGAACTTTCAATTCAGTTGTATAACAGTCACTTCATTTCTGAACTGAAAGCGTCTGCTCCGCTTATGCAGCACAAGCTGTGCACACAGTCATGTGACTATAGAAATACAAAGACAGTTCACTCATATATTTATGAATGAGAGAAACTGCAATGTGCAATTGGCTACATTGCTTAACACACTACAAACATATTGGAAATAGAAACCTTTGAAGTTGTCCAGAGCGCAAACACAATTATACACTGGATCGTTTGTCAAATCTGTTTCGCCAATATGCTCTTATTACAGCTTCAACTAAGGGTGCTGTTGCTTTCGTTTGAGCAAGCACCGCTGTACAATAGATCCAGGCACATGTGACCATGTAAACAACAGTTCAATTACACTTTAATTTAAAGTATTAATTTACCCTCTGTAGACAGCTGATAAGTAACTAGTACTCTTAAGTAGTTTTTAAAAAAAGTACTTTGTACTTTTACCTAAGGTAGTTTTTAACACCTGTACTTTTACTTGGAATTGAGTAATATTTTAGCAAATTTACCGGAACTTGTACTTGAGCAAAAATTTTCAGCATTGTTTCCACCACTGTTTCTTACAAACACAGCTTTTGCTTCAGACGACATTAACTGATGGACTGGAGTGGTGTGGATTACTTGTGGATTATTGTGATGTTTTCATCAGCTGTTTGGACTCTCATTCTGACAGCACCCATTCACTGCAGATGATTCATTGGAGAGCAATTGATGAAATGTTACATTTTTCCAAATCAGTTCCAATGAAGAAGCAAACTCATCTACTCATCTTGGACAGCCTGAGGGTAAGCAAATTTTCAGCAAAACAATTCCAAAAATTTATTTATCCAAAACAATTTATTTATGTGTAAAGAAAAAAAAAATACTGAGTATGTATTTAAAATAACAATTTACACAATCGCATGTCGTTCTAATAAAGGCAAATAATAATAATAAAAAAGAAGTGTCTAAATACTTTTTGGAGCCACTGTCACTAAAACATCATCCATTAACAAATAAAATTCCATTATTACTATGAAATTAAAAACTCTTTATTTACCAACAGGACACTGTTTAACACACACACACACACACACACAAAGTATTCTCTGTATGTCAGCATTGCATGCATGTGAAAATAATCTTTAATTATGTGTCCAGCCATACTGCAGTGAGCAATCTACAGTAACAAGAGTATAGGCTGAACTATCCTTCATCCCCCCTGTGAGTATGTTGTTTTAATCAGTGCGACAAACAACAAAAGCAACTTCTCAACTGCTGTTTGAAGCCACTTGAGGTGCTGTCTGTGGTTTTATTGTACTCTACTCATTTAATATTCATTACTTCTTATTTGAGATTCATCATGTTTCTAGCTGTTTTTAAGGAAGAGTGGCAAGTTCTGTCACAAGGCATCTATAATGAGGCACTTCAAAAAACAATATATTGCAGACAATTGCATCAGAGCTCAAGTATTAGATGGAACACAGATTGTAATGATGTTCAATGGCACTTGCTGAACTGGTCCTCTAAACCAGACCTTCTCAAACAATTCAAGCCAAGAACCACCTCTAATCCAATCAGATTTAATATTACCGTCTAGTCACAATGATATTTTCAATAACTTTGATTGCTAGGAACTGTAAGTAATATACAGATAATATAATTTGATTCCATTTCAATTAGTTGAAAATGGTCTATACCAGGACTATTCAAATCTTGCCCTGGAGGGCCAGTGCACTGCAGAGTTTAGCTCCAACCCTAATCAAACAAACACGCCTGTTAATCAATGTCTTTGAGATCATTAAAAAATCTGAGGTAGGTGGTTTTGATCAGGGTTGGAGCTAAACTCAGCAGTTTTTGTGCATTCTTTATATTGCTATACATAATATATAGCTTTATTTTGTTCTTTCATTTGGCAGCTCTCAATGTGCTAATTTCCTTTTTTTTTTTCTCCACTAAAGAGCTACCTATTTTTCTTCAAGTACTTTTGTGACCTGTTTGAGTTTGCTTAATTTTATATATATATATATATATATATATATATATATATATATATATATATATATATATATATATATTCTGTATAAATAGTTAACATTGTTCTAGTTGCGTATGTTCTTTAATTAACCCTAAGCTAATGGGGATGTAACAGATAACAGAGCCACTTTTAAAATTTCTGCCCGTCTGGAATCATTTACTCCAGATTGGTAACATTATCAATAGGTTACACATACAATTTACTGTTGAAACCAGCCATTCTTAATTTAAAACAGGCCACTCATAAATCTCGTCTTTAAGGAATAGAATTTGAGTACAGAATATTATCATGCTTTTTACATTGGCCAGGTCCATGTATTGCTATTGCTCGTTTTCTCTGCAGAGACAAAATTTATGTTATGGGCACTCTGACCAAAGAAGTTTACATCCTCCCCCCACCCACCAATCTTGAGTAATAATGTGGGATTGGAAATAAAACACTGGTAAAAAATATTGTACCTTAAATGGTGCATAAAGGTGCATCTCAATAAATTAGAATGTTGTGATAAAGTTCATTTATTTCAGTTATTCAACTCAAATTGTTAAACTTCTGTTTTAAATAAATTCACCAATTCACTATCTCAACAAATTAGAATACTTCATAAGACTATTTACTGTACATGTACTCAGTACTTGTTATAGCCTCCTTTTGCTCTAATTACTGCCTCAATTTGGCGTGGCGTGGAGTTGATCAGTTTGTGGCACTGCTGAGGTGGTCTGGAAGCACAGGTTTCTTTTACAGTGGCCTTCAGCTCATCTGCATTGTTTGGTCTCTAGTTTCTCATTTTCCTCTTGACAATAGCCCATAGATTCCCTCTCAGGTTCAGGTCTGGTGAGTTTTCTGGCAAGTCAAGCCAACACCATGGTCATTTAACCAACTTTTGGTGCTCTTGGCATGGTGACCAGGTGCCAAATCCTGCTGGAAAATGAAATCAGCATCTTCAAAAAGCTGGTCAGCTGAAGGAAGCATGAAGTGCTCCAAAATTTGTTGGTAAAGGTTTGCAGTGACTTTGGCTTTCAAAAAACACCAGCACCAGCAGATGAAATCTTTGACAATGAATGTTTGTGGCTTACCCTCCTTGTGAAGGGTGTCAATGATTATCTTCTGGACAACTGTCAGATCAGCAGTCTTCCCCATGATTGTGTAACCCAGTGAACCAAACTGAGAGACCATTTTGAAGGCTCAGGAACCTTTGCAAGTGTTTTAGGTTGATTAGCGGATTGGCATGACATCATATTCTTATTTGCTGATATAGTGTATTGGTGTTTTTTTGTCAAATGTGAGCCACAATCATCACAATTAAAAGAACCAAAGACTTAAACTACTTCAGTCTGCATTAAATTTATTTAATACACACGTTTCACAATTTGAGTTGAATTACTGAAATAAATGAACTTTTCCAATACATTCTAATTTATTGAGATGCACCTGTATTAATACCTTAATGGTACTGCCTTGTGGCAGATTATCCTTTTTTTTTTTCTCGATACATACTCAACATTGTTAAATCTTAAAGGCTTTTCTGTAATACATTTCATTTTGTCATCATAATATCAGACAACAAGCATCTACCTAAAGGATCTTTAATTTTAAATATGCAGATTAGATGATCATTGAGAGAGCACCAAAGTTGTTTGTTTATTTATTATTCATAATACATTATAACTTATATTGTTTTTAATTAGTTCTGCATGCACTCAGACTTTTTTTTTTTCAATGTTCCTGTCCTTGTTTTCTTTTTTATTTAGGCATTCATGACTTGAATCCATAAACAATATGTAAGCACTTGAACTGAATTAATTTTTTATAACACCTGTGGTCTGTGTACACCCAGTTTTAATCGTGTGTAGTTTATCCATCTAATAAAACTACATTTTTAATTTTGCTTTTGAATTGGCAGTTACTTTAATGTCTTGAAAGGTCTATGGTCTAGACACAAGATACTCTGTACGCTCTATGATTGAAGCAAAATTGATGAGACTCCATTTACATCAGTTGTGGCTCACTGCAGACTCCCTCATCAGAGGGGTGAGCTGTAATACTAACGGAAAACATAGATATTAAATCTAATATTTTACATGAATTTAGTTTAATCAAACTTTACTTGTTTGAAATGATCTTATCATCCTGTTTCCTGCAAGGAACTATCCCCTAAGAGTTGGATCTGTCCCTGAGCAAGACCGAACAAAAGGCCATAAAATAATAAGTTATCAGCACTGATACATTCTTCTCTACAAAAAAAGAATGTTGAACTGCAACTGAAAAAAAAAATAATAATGCATTGCATTAACAGTGCTTGCAATTGTATGCCTTGTATTTACAGGCCTTGCTTTTTCAGGGTCTGAAATTTAACATAGTTGTTCATTTAAGCTGTCAATATTTTAATTCAAAATATTTCACACTTATTTTCATAATTAATTATTCAATGATTCATATTCACCTTCAACAGTTCACTTCCAAAACATTCAATTTGTTTAAAAATGTGATGTATAATATTTGAAAGGCCATATTCAGTACATTTTATTTCATTATAAAAATTTGCTTTCACTAATTCAGTGGATCAAATTCGGCAGATAATTCAGCATTGCACAGCCAGAAACTGCAGGAATAACAGTAGAGCACCGATGCATGATCTGCATCTGCTGGTAGTCTGATAGTTGATGGAGACCAAAGCAACAGGTAGAGCAAGTCATTAATTCACAAAAACTGATCTGCGAAAATGGAGCAAGTGGTAGAAGTTATGATAATCAGGGCACTTATGATAATTGTGGAAAACTGATTAAGACTTTAAAGCTGTTTAAGTTTAATTCAGCATCTTTGCTTTTACTCGTTTCCCTGTGAATCCACGTGTAAGCATCTTTCTCTACTAAAGGAGATTATAATGTTATTTTACCCAATGCTGATATAGATAACTAACATTACATCTAAGATATTGAATTTGTTTACTTAGTTTAATTGACTTTAGATCATGACTTGAGCTGTAATACTGAGGTTTCCCTCTTACATCACATTTCACGTTTCCCCAAGAAGACTTAACGCGGCTCAATGAACTAATAGAGTGGCATCAGCGCCGCCGCTCCCACCACGCGCATCACGCACTGTGCGTAGGGCACCAAGTGCCGAGGGGGCACCAAAATAGCCTAATGATTATTATTATTTTTTTTAAATGCCGGTATTATTTAATTAGCCTATAGAAATTCTCCTCATTCGCGCATCTAGTTACAAGAGATTCTGAGTTATGAAAAGGACCATTGCAAGCTGTTAGCGACCGGCTTTTGTGGTGGAAAATTGGCTGTAATACCCCCATCTTGCGCAGCTGTAGCCTACCTGAGTGTCCTGGGACATCAGTGCGGTCAGAGCGCGTCTTCTAAACAGCTGGACATATAGTGAATAAAAAACGCTCTTCTCTGGACCCCGAACATTTTGATCGACTTGTTTTTCTGTCCAATAAATTTGTAATGGCCCTAGTTTTTTGCGCATTTCATTATGAATGCCTAGTGCCGCCTAGCCTAAGTGTCGGTTACGTTCTGCACGTTAAACCTTTTCTATAAAGAAAACACTTAACGTGGTTTATTGCCTCATAATAAATGACCAAATTTGGTGTCTAATTAATTAATAAAATATACGATATAAAGATAAGCAGATGAGTCCAGAATATTAACACAAATCACAAAGTTTCACAAAAGCCTTTTTCTCCCATAGAAAATCAAGCGTGATAAAGTAAGTTTTAGGTTTGATTTTCGCTGCGAATTCACCTATGCTGCTTTAGGGATCATCTGCAAATTTACTTCACAGTATGAAACGTACAATAGTTCATTCAATTTAATGTTTATAGGGCTGCATTAAATGCCTAGAGGGCAAACTGACTAAAAATATATTGTCAATATCTCATCTTAGACAATACTACTCCTAAGTATTCAAATATTTTTATAAGTACACAATTTTTTTTTTAAAGAAAAGCATGACTTTTCTCGTTAAAATGTGCAGCTACCAGGGCTTCCTCCTAATAGTCAACTAACCTTTAGTCAACAAGAAGAGGAGAAGAAAAATCAACAGGAAGTGATCAGGTCATGCAGTCTGTGTCGGACAGCTCGTTAACAGCCAGTCCTGTGGTAATACAGTAGATCCAAACGCCTGCTATCATTCATCGACCTCAAATATAGGCTTATCCACTGAAATATGTAAGTAGTAGCAACATTACATGGCCGTTCAATCTTATGTTAACCTAGAAAAATGTGCGCTATTCAAGTGTTAGTGTGGAGTGTGAAAGCTGAACAGTAGCGGGCTCATAGAATATAATAGGCACCCGTGTAGTCAATTGCTCTAAAAATAAAACAATTTTGTCATATGAATAAGAGTAATACATATTTTGGATCCATAAAGCCTCTACATTTATTTGTGTGCATTCACAATAACAGCAAAACATTGCGCTTTTGTAAAATAATGAAAGCAAACAGGCTTTCTGCAATCTCGGCCTCTGTGAACTTAAGCACAAAACTCTGTGTATACTTGCCTTACACGCATGAAAAATATATCTACAGAATAGAGAGTGAAATGTTTACTTTCAAATGAAACCAATTCAAATTTGAAAAAATAAAATAAAATAAAAAATAAAAATACATAAAAAATAAATAAATATTGAAACTTGCATGTAGGGGCATCCATTACTGTGGAGATGATGAGTCAGTGTCGCCGAACTCATGTTAAACCGAAAACACAGAAATCACTAGTTTATCAATAGATTATTAAAATGTTAATGCAGTTTAATCTGATTGTTTTTCCCTGACATATTCATCATCATTACATTTGCCGGTGTTCTATGGCAAGCTTTATGGAATGGAAAGCTTTAAAGAAGGAAAATGCTACAAAATTATCTATTTTAGGTTTGGTATAACGTGTAGTTAAATGTGCACACACACACAAAAAAAAAAAAAAAAAAAAAAAACACTGGCATAAACAATACCAGACAGGGACCAAAGTAAATCTCTGAGCTTATATACAAGATGAGAGTAATCTTGAAAAAAAAAAAAAAAAAAAACGGTTTTTGGAACTAATTAATTAAGGAGATAAACTGGTAAACTCGGGTATCCAGGAACATAGAAAACCATATTTAGGCTGGTCGATCGCTAGACGATTTTCAAATCTTAAATGATTTTAAAACCATGGGAGACCACATGAAGAGAGTTCAACTGATAGCATTGTAATCCTCTGAATGCACACACTAGATGATTTGACCAGACCACGAGACCACACACTTGTTGATTGTAGGAACGATTTCACAGTGACACGTGATGTCATGGACACTCGCAAGATCAAACTTGACTAGAGAGGAAAAACAAATAGAGGACAATCAACATTGTGAGCTGGCTCTCCTGGCACACATTTTGTTTCACAGTGAAAAACAAAGTATAAAAAAGAATATGGGTGATGTTCTCCTCTTTCACGGCAGGTCTGTGGCTGCCAAGTTTCAGCTATATCTGGTAGTTGATGCTTGGTCGCTCTCATTGGCTATCGTGTATATCATGTCAGAGGCAAGCCTGATGAAGAGTCATAAATATCAAACGTGTTTGGGGATGCTCCATCTCAATCGGGAGAAGATAAATATTCGTAATGACACGACACAATGAATCATTTTTTGGACAAAAAAAAATAATTTGCAACAAGCCGCTATTCGGGCCAGAGCCCCCGAAACTTAGGGGATGCAAACCAGGCTTAAAATCAGCCTTAAAAGCTTGTGTGGCCAGCCTTAAAAAGATCATAACCCTTTTAAACTCGAAAGTAAGTAGGGTAAGGTGCTTTAGCAATCAGAGTGAAATCCTGTGAACAAGTTATTTCCTACACAAAGCCTGGCATCAACACCTCAGTGCCTTTTTTGAGGAGTCTGGTGTTCCCCTAACAGCTTTATCTGACGGCAACAGGAATTTCTTTTGTTAATCTACAGAAATCCAGTCACATTGAAACAAACCTATCCCACTGCAATGGCATGGCCATGAGAGGCTTAACAAAACTGAATTTGATTCTACAACAATGACAAAATGGAACACTTTTATTCAAATAAAGGCACAAGCCTTTGTTCATAATCTCAGTACAGACTAGAATGTCTGTCCTCCCACAAATACCAATAATCTTACAGACATGCATTGAACAATAAAGTTATAACTAAAGGGATATTTAACCCCATTAAAAAAATAAATAAAATCATCTTACACTTAAAATGTAATTCTTAACTCATAAGACCTTGGTTAATCTTTCAAATAAAAGGTTTCTGTCCCTCACTTAAAACTCAAGGTAACCAAAACTTAAAACCAATTTATATAAATTGAGCGGTTGAATCTTGTGACGAGATACAATCACTTTATATGATAAAAAAAAAAGATTCGTATTGAGTTTTATTTTGCATGTCAGAAAGCCTTGGTTATGTCAATTGAACAAAGGTAAGAATTGGATTAAAACAAAACAAAAAATTCAGATGGGGCTTTGTTTTTTTCACAAGTGTGTGTGTACAATATGCATCAGTTGGTCTGTGGTCAGAGGCTATGCACATCTTTACAGAACTAACAACAGCTTGAACCACTGATCACATGGATGTATGCATTCATGCTGCTCAAATTATGACCCTACCATCTGCATGTCTCTGCAGAGTTTAAGATTCATCAGATGAGCTGACATTTTTCCAATCCTCCATTATCCATTGCCTTAGCTGACAGGTGGAACATGATGTTAAAACATGGCATTATGCAGAATAGTACTCTGCCTAGTTATGCAGTTTAGGGGAAAGTGGGGTAGGTTGTATTTGCAGTATATATATATATCGTCACCACATGACAAATAGCAATGTTACTCAGGCATGTTAAATTATTAATATTGATTTAATCTAATATAATATACTGTATATTAAATTGTCTCATGTGTGATGTCTGTATCACCCAGCCGGTTCAGAAAACATTCTTCACATTGTGGATAAGATACTAAAACCTCAGCTGAGCAATGGACTGTTATGCTAGTTTCATCTGCTGGTGTCTCTTTGACATAAATTACTTGTATTGTAGCATCCTTTGCCCCTTTGTCCCTTTCAGAGTGCAATTGAAAAACTTGACACCCAGAAGCTAAGAAATTATCATAATTTGTCATAATCATGATTATCATCAAGACTTAACACAGTACTTAAAAGTATAAAAGGAGGCCAACTTAAAACAATTTAATCTGAAAAGTTTAGAAAGCTAACCTTGGGATGTCAGACTTAGATAACACATTCCATGTTCTTTGGCTAGCTAATTTCCAGTTTCGTGTTTGAAGCCAACTTTATTTATTTGTTTATTTTTGTGAAATGTGTTATTTTTTGTGATGAAGCTGGTAGGGCGATGATGTGATACGTTGCAACCCGTTGGTTAGTAGAAATGTGTCCATCTTATGAAATATAAATGGGGGGCCATTATCTGAGCAAACTGTCCTGGTGGTCCAAATTTATCAAAAATTTCTCCCAGTTTCTCAATTGTCTTTCCAGCTGAGGAAGATTCATGATAGCCACTTCAGGCCGTTTACTGTGTGCATCAGTGATGACCAACAGTATTTTGTCCTCGACTTCATGCATACAGAGATACCCAAAATCGAAAAAGTCAAACCTGTTTTGCTCCATCCATCTACACATATAGTGACTTTGCGTGTCTCTCTCAGCATTTCTTTTACTTGCTGAGATGCAGTTTGCATTTTTAGCGCAATTTAGGAATTGATCCGTGCAGCGCTGGGAGTGATGAATCTGCGGTCTAGAGCAGCATGAAAACCTTTAAAGGCTAGCGAATCACACAGTCTAGACACTCTAGTGGACATGCAAGTCTCAACAAACAAATCTACCAGTGCATTTTCTCGTTTTCTCGCTATTGTATTGTCATGTTCTGTGTAGTATGTGTTTCGAGTTTGCAATGGCCATGTGTTTTCTTGTCATGTTTTGTATAAACATGCTTCTTATGAGTTTTTCTCATAATTGTGTTTTCCATGTGTTTTGTGTGAGCACATGTCTTATGAATTCTTTCATTGGCCATGTGCTTGTTTTTGTTTTGTGTGAGCAAATGGTTTTGTTAACATATATAACATAATTTATAACTAAGGCTACGTTCACACTACACGGCTTAATGCTCAATTCCGATTTTTAAAAAAAAAAAATTGATTTTTTTGCAAGGCCGTTCACATTTCCAATTAAATGCGACCTTTTGTGATCTCCTGTGTGAACGTGAAATGGCCCAGAAGTGACTCGCATGTGCAGAAGAGTACTCAAGGGTGAACGACGTCACTCGTTGTTTGTGGAAATAGCTAACGTTAAACATGGATGTCAACAACAGTGTAGTCAACAGCGGAGCTCTTTTTGCAATATTAATGTTATTTTCCCAATGGAGCCAGCACAATTACAATCTTCTCGTTTTAAGAAGAAAATTAAAAAGAAGGAGGAGAGCAAGGTTTTTGGCCATGGCGTTTTGAGGAACAGTGTTAGCAACGTTGGTTACAGAGAAACGTGTGGGTGCGGAGTCGCAGCCAGGAGTGGTGGGATACTGATGTGAGTGGCTCTTCTCGTTCCCACATAATTCAACGCAGAATTATGATGTTTGTAGCGTATCAATGACATACGGGTCGGATACATGTGGCCTGGCCATTCAGACGGACAGGGGCATAGCAGCCATTTTAAAAGTGGGGGGGGCAGCTGTATGGTGATTTGACCCAAAGCTGATGTTCATAATAAATTCTAAATAGAATACCAATTGGCATTTTACTTTTTCAAATTTGGGAACATGACATGATAGTTTACAGGAACCTATTTTTGTTAAATCATACTCAAAATTTAAAAATACTGCAGGACTTTGAGACCAATGGGAGACCATCTATAAATGTTTTTATTTTTTATGAAATAAAGATATTTTATGATATTTACAATATTTCAGTTGCACTACATTTGAACAATAACTTTTCTTTTTAACAGTTGGACAAAAACAGGTGTTAAATGAGTATACAGATTACATCTACAGTAATTTTATACAACATACATTTTATGAAAAATATGAGACAGATAATCTGTGAAAAAATCAAGCTCCTCTGGCTTCTCCCAGTGGTCCTATTGCCATTTGCAGAAATACATCGCTCCCGGTAAAAAAACAACCAATCAGAGCTGCGGTCCGTAACTTTGTGTTCAAAATGTAGAAAAATGTATATAATAAGCGAGTACACCATGAATCCATTTTCCAAACCGTGTCTTTAGCTTGTCCTGAATCACTAGGGTGCACCTATAATAAGTGTTTATATTCGGACTATTTTAGATTGCTTCGGGGATACCGCGGCGGAGTAACCAAGTACCTTTGTGATTCTTCATAGACATAAACAGAGAGAAGTAGTTCCGGCTACGATGTTCTTCCGCAAGACGCAAGCAGTTCTGTTTATTAACCGCTAGAGCGTCAAAAGTTCCCTACCGCAGCTTTAAGATAGTCGATCTGCTTTTTTTTATACAAATCTCACCTGTACACATTCTGGAGAGGTTGAGCAACTGCCCCCTCTCTCTGCCAGTGACGTCACAGCCTGCATTTCCTACAGACCAGTTAGGACATAAAGTAACCGTTATGAATTAAAAGAATAAAATTTGATAAAGTATTTTAAGATATTCGTTGCAAAACAAATATGATTTATTGTGAAATGATAATTTTACTCCGCGAGCAGCACGTAGACAAACAAAATACAGCAGAAACCAATAATATTGTTACGTCTTTATTAGCAGAAGCTTTTATCCAAAGCGACAATTAGGAGAGCATTTAACACACTGAATCCGGCGCGACGTGACGAGGTCCATACGGGTTCAATAGGTTAAATCATAACATGAAAACTTTATCGCGCGATTCGTGTCATCGCGACATACTGTAACATACTTACAGTGTGTGTTTGAAAAAAGGATGTAATCGTCCTTTGCTTTTTTCTGGGGTGCATTTTATCCCAGACGGCCTAATAGCAAAGTGAACAAACGAACGAACGAAAATTCAGAAGAGCAGCAAGAGATTTGAAGCTCATAGCAGACGCGCCCAGGAGATGATTCGCTCTGTGATTGGCTGAATGTTACTTAACTCAAATCTAAGTAACAAATCAGAGAACACTACAGGAAATATTCACGCTGGATCCTAAAAAAAAAAAATTAGCAGGGGTCAGAATCACCTAAAAGTGCGGGGGACGTGTCCCCCCCGTCCCCCCCGGTTGCTACGCCCCTGCAGACGGAGGTCGCATTTCAAAAGATCGGATACGTATCGGATTCAGGACCACATACCCAAGTGGCCTGGGTCATCATATCCAAAGCGACTTACAGATGAAGACAGTGGAAGCAATCAAAAACAACAAAAAGAGCAATGATATATATAAGTGCTATAACAAGTCTCAGTTAGGTTAACACAGTACACGTAGCATGGGATTTTAACTAATATAATAAATAAAAAGAAAACAGATAGAATAAAAAAAATAAAAAGAAAAAAAGAAAAAGAAAAAGAAAATAAAAGAATAGAGCAAGCTAGTTAGAGGTCTTTACACATACACACACACATACATATACAATTGCATAATAAATGAAAAGAAAATAGAATACAAAAAGATAAGAAAGGTAGTTATATTTTTAAAGAATAGAATTAGAATAGTGAGTGTTAAAGTTAGAGGGTCAAATAAAGATGTAAGAGATGTGTTTTAAGCCGATTCTTGAAGATGGCTAAGGACTCAGCTGCTCGGATTGAGTTGTGGAGTTCATTCCACTAGAAGGGAACATTTAATTTAAAAGTCCGTAAAAGTGACTTTTTGCTTCTTTGGGATGGAACAATCAAGCGACATTCACTTGCAGAACGCAAGCTTCTAGAGGGCACATAAGTCTGAAGTAACGAATTTAGGTAAATGGGTGCAGAGCCAGTGGTAGTTTGGTAGGCAAACATCAATGCCTTGAATTTTATGCAAGCAGCTATTGGAAGCCAGTGCAAATTGATAAACAGAAGTGTGACGTGTATTCTTTTTGGCTCATTAAAAATTAATCTTGCTGCCGCGTTCTGAATTAATTGTAAAGGTTTTGAAAGAATTGGCTGGAAGACCTGCCAAGAGGGCATTGCAATAGTCCAGCCTGGACAGAACAAGAGCTTGAACAAGGAGTTGTGCAGCATGTTCCGAAAGAAAGGGCTTGATCTTCTTGATGTTGAATAAAGCAAATCTGCAGGATCAGACAGTTTTAGCAATGTGGTCTGAGAAAGTCAGCTGATCACCAATCATAACTCCAAGGCTTCTAGCTGTTTTTGAAGGAGTTATGGTTGATGTGCCTAACTTGATGGTGAAATTGTGATGGAACGATGGGTTTGCTGGAATCACAAGCAGTTCTGTCTTGGCAAGGTTGAGTTGAAGGTGATGGTCCATCATCCAGGAAGAAATGTCAGTTAGACAAGCATAGATGCGAATTGCTACCGTCGGATCATCAGGATGGAATGAGAGGTAGAGTTGAGTGTCATCAGCATAGCAGTGGTATGAAAAGCCATGTTTCTGTATGACAGAACCTAATGATGCCATGTAGACAGAGAAGAGAAGTGGTCCAAGAACTGAGCCCTGAGGCACCCCAGAAGTTAGATGCTGAGACTTGGACACCTCACCTCTCCAAGATACTTTGAAGGACCTATCTGATAGCTAAGACTCAAACCATTGAACTGTTGTTCCTGAGATGCCTTTCGCCAGTAGGGTTGATAGGAGGATCTGGTGGTTAACCATGTCAAAAGCAGCGGACAGATCAAGCAGGATAAGTACTGAAGATTTGGATTCTGCTCTTGCCAGTCTTAGAGCTTCAACAAGTGAGAGCAAGGCCGTCTCAGTTGAATGTCCACTTCTGAAGCCAGATTGGTTGCTGTCAAGGAGATTGTTGTGTGTGAGAAATGTAGAGACTTGTTTGAACACAGCTCGTTCAAGTGTTTTTGCAATAAAAGGAAGAAGGGAAACTGGTCTGTAGTTCTCTAAAAGAGATTGGTTGAGGTTGGGTTTCTTAAGTAGTGGAGTTATACGTGCCTGTCTAAATGATGAGTGAAAAACACCAGTGTGGAGGGAAGTGTTGATGATGTGAGTGAGTGCAGGTACAACTTCAGGAGAAATGGCTTGAAGGAGATGAGATGGAATTGGATCAAGCGGGCAAGTTGTAGGGTGATTAGAAAGGATTAGTTTTGACACTTCTGCCTCAGAGAGTGAAGAGAAGGATGTAAATGAGTGTAAGTTTGCTGGTGATATGAGCTTGACTGATTGTGGTGTGGAAAATTGTGCACTAAAGTGTTTAATTTTATTAATGAAAAACGTTGCAAAGTCGTCAGATATTAGAGATGAAGCAGGAGGAGGAGGAGGAGGACAAAGAAGTGAGGAAAATGTTTTAAAAAGCATGTGAGAGTTAGATGAATTGTTAATTTTGTTATGGTAGTATGTCCTTTTAGCAGAGGAGACATTAGCAGAGAAAGAAGATAGGAGTCACTGATACACAATAAGATCAGTAGTATTTTTGGACTTGCGCCACACCCTTTCAGAAGCTCTAAGCTTAGAACGGTGTTAACGTAGAACATCAGATAACCAAGGGGCAGAAGGGATGTTACGGGCTGGCCTGGAAGATAAGGGGCAAACAGTGTCTAAACAAGATGTAAGAGTGGAGCAGAAAGTATCAGTAGCACTGTTAGCATCCAAAGATGCAAGCAGTTTAGGGGAAGGAAGTGAAGATGAAACCATTGCAGATAGCCGGGAGGGTGAAAGTGTGCGTAGGTTATGTCGAAAGATGACATGTGGAGGGGTAAGTGATGTGTCAGGGATCATGTTGAGGTTAAAGGGGGGGTGAAATGCTCGTTTTCACTCAATATCCTGTTAATCTTGAGTACCTATAGAGTAGTACTGCATCCTTCATAACTCCAAAAAGTCTTTATTTTTATTATATTTATAAGAGAAAGATAGTCTGTACCGATTTTTCCTGGAAAAACGCGAGCGCCTAGAGGCGTGACGTGTGGGCGGAGCTAAAGAATCACGAGCGCCAGTAGGCTTTTGAGTTGAGAGCATGTGGAAGCTGTGACACGTATCCAGAGGCTGAAATTTAACAAGAGCAGCATCAGCAAAGGCGATATGCTATGTGGTATGTACTGAAACTGTATATATTTGCTTAGCGGTTTTGGAAAATGACTAAGTTCCACTTTATGTCGTCTTTTTTTTTTTTTTTTTAAGGTGTACATGTGGAAAGTGCAGTTTGATGACAACATCGCATGTTGTTTACTTGATGTGCTTACACGCTGATAGCTAAGTTAATAACACAGAGATATTTTAAGCAGTTTTACTCACCGCATGTGGTTCCAACACACGATCGTGACCCTTTTCCGTTCGGACTACATTATCCTTAAGAAATAAACGACGTGCAATCCGAAATGCAGGGAACAAACAAAAACACTTGCACAACTCCGTTGATGCTCTGTAAAAATTATCTCCATCCACTGGTCCCTTAATGCTGTTTTTCTTTGGTAATCTGTGCAGGGTTGTCTTGCCCTGGCGACCAAAAACACACTTCTTGTGTGACTTTTCGCGACGCTCTCGCTCTGATCAGGCTGTGCTCAGCCTCTCAGTGCTCAGCTTCTCAGTGCTCTGCTATATGGGAGCGTGCGCTCTTCCGGCAGAAGAGCGCGCACTTAGGACCCATATAAGGAAATTCCGCTCCATCTAACGTCACACAGAGCCATACTCCTTCAAAGGTACAACTTCATTTTTGAAACTTTGTCCATGTTTAGCATGGGAATCCAACTCTTTAACAGTGTAAAAAACTCAGTATGCATGAAATAGCATTTCAACCCCCCTTTAAGAGTGAGGAGGAAGTGATCCGACGTGTGCAGTGGAGTAACCAGAACATGATCAGTAGAGCAGTTTCGTGTATAAATAAGGTCCAGATGGTTGCCTGATTTGTGAGTAGCAGTAGTTGACACTCGGTTGAGATCAAAAGAGGCAAGCAGAGTGTGGAAATCAGCAAACAGAGGTTTATCTAGATGAATGTTGAAATCTCCAAGCATAACTAGGGGAGTACCATCCTCAGAAAAGGTTGAGAGCAACACATCTAATTCATCCAAAAAGTTACCCAGTGGTCCTGGGGGTCGATAGACAACTAAAAAATGTATTTTAAAAGGGTAGGTAACAGTAACTGAATGAGATTCAAAGGAGCTGTTGATACCTAAAGATGGTAAAGTATTAAATTTCCAATCATTAGAGATGAGCAGACCAGTACCTCCACCTCTTCCAGACAAACGGGGGAGTGGGAAAATGAGAAATTATTGGAGAGTGCTGCAGGTGTAGCAGTGTCCTCTGGTTTGATCCAGGTCTCTGTTAGGGCCATGAGATTAAGCTTTGAATGACTAATAATAGAAGTAATGAAATCGGTTTTGTTTACAGCAGACTGGCAATTCCAGAGACCAATAGGAAAATAAAGTAGTGTATTAGCAGACATAGGCAAAGTGTGCAGGTTGTTAAGATTGCGCTGTCTACATTGTGTGTTGCATGGTTTACGAGTGGTAATGATAGTAGGGATCTGCAAACACATAGTAAGATTTGGTTATAAACAAAAAACAACTGAAACAGAAAAGAAACAAGGAAAAGGAAAAATATTAATCAAAAAAATACTTATATTGTTTTGTGGGAGATCTGTTGCATATATATATTTTACAATTTATTTTGCATTAATTATCAGATAAAACACATCTTTGATTTTGTCATGTATTAGTTGTATTCTTTTACAGACCTTTTTTTCATATTTCAAAAATATGTTTGATGCAAAGTTAACTGGAACAAACTGATGTATGTGCACAATTGAGAAATGGGTATCCATTAAGATCAATTGCAGCAGATAAATATTTCATAAAAACAAAAAAAAAAGATGTAGGCCTAATACAAATATTTTCTTGAAATAAGTAATTTGTACATTTAGATAATCAGTAATGGAAAAACAAATCATGTAGCTGTGTGAACACACCATGTTCAACTTTCATTTTGTGAACAGTAGGTATTTCAGTCATTCGCCAGACTCAAACATACATAAGTTTCAAATGCACTCAGTTAACATTAATAGTACAGTAATAATAGCAGTTTGAATTTTATTAGCATTTTTAGTGATAATATAAATCCTGTAAACATATGGTAATATTTGGATTTCTCCAGTTCTGTCTAGCACAACCGGAAGTATCTATGCACACACACTTTAGACTGGAAATCCAACTTGCCCATTGAGTCCTCCCTTCATCCAACCCTGACACTTAGTCTACTTAAAACTGTGTGTGAAGTGCACTTGTGCTATATTGCATTGCAATAAATGCCACTTGGTTTGATATTTTGATATATAGTGAAAAGACATGTATGAATGTTGAATTGTGGAATTAGTGTCCAAAGACTTACCAAATACATAAAGTTTACTTTCGCCATGTCTTTCACAGTTTGAATGACTTACTGCAAAACATGGACATATTTGAAATAATATTCAAGTGTTATTTTGCAGACAGAAACTCTGTTTGATGACAGAATAAAATTAAGTATTTTGACATTCTTTTATAAAATTACAAACCATCTGACAGCTAGTACAGAAAAGGTGCCGACGGTGTAAATATATATATAGCATCCTCAATCCTCATCAGTCCAACAGAGCTACACATACTTGTCATCATCCTAATTAGTGCTGAAAGGTCCACTGGGAGAAAGGTCCACTGAGAGAAAGGTGCACTGAGAGAAATGCATTGCTTACTCAGGTCAGATGCAGAAACTGTGTACAATGCTAATTTTTTTTTTTTTTTTGTAGAAAATCAGTGTGTGACTGGAGCAAGGATGCTAAAAACTCAGTTTGAAAGTCAGCTTTGATTGTTCCTAATAAACTGTTTAACTTCACTAGCAAGTGAATATTGCATTATTTTGTGGGATAATTAAATATATTCTAAATAAACTACAAACATAAAACTGTGCAGCTGAAAACGTAACCAAACACTTTGTAATGTTTTATTTGAATGAAACAAGTGTACTGTATTTTAATTTCAGTTTCAGTTTATAACATCTGGTTTTTTTTAATATAAAACTATGCGGATGGTGCTCTGTGGCGCGGCAGAAATTTGAACAGCGTTCTGAGTCGTAGCTGGGCGCCGCGGACAGACGCCGAATGGCGCCGCCGGTGTGTGTACACCCATAGAGAATAATGTGTTCGAATTTTAAAGACGTGGCGTGATGCGACGCGGCGCTGCGCTTCTCGTCCGGTGTGCGACCCCCTTAAGGCTTCAAAAATCTTAGCTGGTGGACCTCTTTGCGGAGAGACACCCATCTTCATAACCAGGCTACAGGATAGACGTACCACTGCCACATCTACATGATTATCACCGTTTGCTTTAAAGACTTTAATAAAGTCTTAATTATTATGTATTTCTAAATTCATGGTTCCGGGGGGGTTAATGTTAAAGCTCTTGTATGTTCAATTATTCTGGGAGCAAGAACCCCCATAAGGAACCATACCACCAAAGATAAATTGTGTTCAATAAACTCAAGTTAACTTGCCAAAGTGGTTCCTGTCTGAACTATTTGAAAGCTGTTTAGAAAAGAAATCTATTACTTTATCAATTCTGCTGTTAGTGGTGCATAAATTACACCTGTCACCTTTTAAGAGTGAAATTATATGCGTAAGAAAATCCTCTGAAACAGGAAAAAAAAAAAATCAATAACCTTCCTTATATAATTGTGATGATCCTAATTGAATTCTTTCTCTTTCACAAACTTAATTGTTATGCATGAGCTTAAATTTTGCATTAAATAAGCCTCTAAATGTCTTCTAAGACAATGAAGAAGAAGAAAAAAGGAAATCACACAATAATGTAAAAAAAAATAAATACAGAAACACCTTATCCTTTCATGATTCATTCTGCCGGGATATAGTCATGTCATAGTTAGCAGGTGCAATTTACTCCACTCATCTGCATAAAGAAATACACTACACAAGAAAAATAATTGAATCTAAACAGAAAATCCCCACAGAGAGAGAGAGAAAAAAAAAGAGTATTTATCCTCATTATATTGACAGTGCAGTACAACTACCTGCAGTGCACCTCAGGTTCAGAGAGGACTAGAATGTTTCACTGTATTCTACAATCCAAGTCCATTTTAAAGATGTTAACAGAAGGCCAGGTAGTTCTCTGTAAGAATATTCAGACAAATGGTCTGTGTTTTAATACTGCTGTTAAATTAATGTTATGTTATTAACTAAATTATCCGTTAGCACAAAAGTAGCTTAGTTGTTTTCATAATAGAGTAATTTTCCAGTAACACGCAAGACATTTCAAACAAGTACCAGTCTAAATTTGACAAAATGCTGTATTATGATAAAAAAAAAACAAAAAAAAAATCATGTGGCATATGCTTTACTGTTATGCAAAATAATGTTCAAGCAAGCTTGTCTTAAGCTAAAACAACATAGCCATGGACTCACCATCTGATCTTTATTGTGCGTCACAATGGCTATTTTTACAATTATTTTGGGACAGGCAGAAATTCATATCATAAGATGTTAACATATTTTCAGCTGGATATTTAAGACGGTCACACCATTATCTGACAATTCAGTCAACCCTGCCTTTAAGCAGTTATAGTTTATCATTTTGCATGTCGGTTGGACAGTATTTTACTGTTTAAGTAGATGTTATTTCTGTCAGTCCAGACGTAATGATGTTTATCAAAAGGGTAGTTTGAATGTAGTTGAACTACTGTAAATTATTTCTCAGTGTCTTCCCCATCAGTGCTTAAAAATCATTCAGTCATTCTGTTTGCTTGGAAGTGCTTCTAAGACACCTTATTTCCAAGGTCTGCTTGAATAAACAATAATTAACATTTATGGAAATCAGAGAAATTGACTGGTGTGTAACTTATTAGGCAAACAACCTGTGTAACCTTGTAGCTGTGGCATCCAAGGTTGTGTAAACTGGCAGTTTCATGTGTAATGGGCTTACAGCGGCGCTACTGAAAGCATCAGTGTTATTGACTGAAATGGACTCAGTTTGATACAGGATGCCCTTTGTGTGTTTCAAAAAAGTTTTAGCTGTTGATTTTATTTTATGACCAAATGACTCATGTTCGTTCACAGTTTTAGGTTTGTGGTATTCAATGTTGTCGTGCGTCAAACCTGAAATATAATCTTCAATGTGCAGTAGTGGTATTATGGCACATAGCAGCTCTGTGTGACCTCAATAAAACAAAGATCCTGGTAACGTGAGCAGAATTTTCTTCATGCCACCAGTGCCAGCAGATGCTTGATATACTGGAATCCATTTTTCAAATTAAAAGCCCTCCTCATCACATAATTAGCTGGGAGAGCATGCCAGAGTGAGAGTCCATCATCTCATTTGCCTGACCAGTAATATGGCTTTTTGGCAAGCCATATAATATGAACTGATGCTGTATTTTGCTTCACTGGGCTGGTTCTTTTCACCAGTTTTAGGATTTAAATTTCCTTTGTGATTTATTTATGGGCAATAAATATGAACTGAAGTACCACTTATACACATTTGTAACCTGTCCCATAAAGGTGCATCATACAGTTGGATTAATGGCCACTGTATGTGATGTGGATCTTACAGTGAGTGGTTTGAGAGGTCTGGGCTTGTGATAGTTAGTGGACTGGAGCCGGAGCTCGAGTGATGAGGATATCAGAGAGGTCACTGGCCCCGTTTGACAGAGACGCTGATGGATTTTCCCTCTGCTCTGGTCCTGCCATTTCCATTCCTTTCACACAAATACTCCCACAAATCACTATCATTTCCTCTGTTCCCCCTCTTCAGTATCAAAGAACACTTTTATGGATTTCACCATACTCACGACTTTAATGGCAATTTGAATGGTTGGAGTTGTTAATGTTGTTTTATTAAATTTGGCTGTTAATATATGCAATATGTATTTTTTGTAAATATATTTTTAGCAACTTTAGTCATTTTAAATGACTGAAAAAAAAAACCCTTTTATTTGATTAACTGTACTGTATGTTACCTGAAAACATATTAACCCAACATTTAGCCTGTTTTGCCTATATGCTAAAACTAGCTAATTTATAAATTTTTTAAATTAAGTTCTTACTTAAATTGGAATGTCTAAACTAAAAGGTTAGGATTAGGGTTAGAACACATGCTTAAAATCCCCTCTAACCTAGCTCTGGGACTTATGTTGCATGCTAGAGATACATTACAATTTAAATTTTTTGTAATATCGTTTTTGAATATATCAAAATTACATTACTAATTTTATGTAATATTATGTTGACTGATATCTCGCTGCTGAGAGGTCATAGATCAGTAGAAGAGTGATGTCATCAACAAAGTCCAAGTTAAAGTTAAATCACAAATGATATATTTCAAATCAAAACTTGGAAATCTTAAAACAAAAAGTGTGCATACAAAAGTGTGGCACTAAGATACAATAAACAGACCCCATAAAATATACTATATATAATGTTCCAGTTGTGGCTCAAGACAAATCAAAATTATTTTTAGACAAATTACATTTTTGTGCAATAGTTGCCTCCACATCAGAACGTTATGCCCTCAGAGAATAAAATAAATAAATAAAGGTATCTGGAGATAGATCAGTGGAACCATTTAGTGTCTAAATTTGTTTCACCTGTAGGGAAACTGCAGCTGTGTGGTCTAAAGGGTCTTATGGGTTGTTAAATCACCTCATTAAAGCAACTCCAGTATACTGGATGTTTTATTCAAGTCATTTTTTTTTTTAATAAATGTTTGAAAACCACAGCAATTGCTTCATTTGTCTCAAATAAATGAGATATTTTGGAAATAAAAGGCAACCTAAAGAACCTAGAGAATTTTTTTTTTTTTTTAGCAAAAACATTCATTAAAATAGACAGCCTTGTCTGATGTTTGATGAAGTGAAACTAGATCTCAAAACATGAAATGTGCTTTATTGCTCTGTTCTTTTCTGTTCTTGTTTAGAATACATTTATTTCATACTAAATACAGTTCAAATCTATTAACAAATTTACTAACATATCGCTCAAGACTTACTGATTTAAAAATTATAATTACATTTATTTGGAGTACTAATTGTGCACAATGCACATTTCTTAGTATTAAAACTAAAGTGTGTTTTAATGTCACTACTGATGAGGATTGTATCATCTTTGAATAATATGGGTCTTTAAATGTAATATATTTAAAGTGTACCTTAAATATACTACAAAGTATTTCTTTAGTTGAAACTCAGCACTAATTCCACACAAAAGTGCTAAAATTAGCTTTTCCAATTTAGCAGACTTTTGTCACGACCGGTGGTGCAAGGAAACGAGGAGAGAGAACCATTTGCAGGGAAGTCATTTATTAAAGGGTAATCCAAAGGGGTAAACGGTCCAGGCAGGGTCAAAACCAGAATATCCAGACATGAAAACAAGACAACGAGACAAGGCAAGGGCAAGACTGAATTGACGTACATGAATAATCATAGGACATTAAAGGACTCCGTAACGCAGACTCAGACAGACAGAGTATAAATACACAGAAGGATGATGAGGGAACTGCAGACAGTTGGGGAACAATCAGTTAACTCAAACAAGGAGGAAGGTTACCAAATAAGGGAACAGGAAGTTGATAAGGTGACAGACACCGTGTGAAAGGAGGAAAACTAGTGGAAACCCAGGGAACACAACCCAGACACTGTGACAGTACCCCCCTCTACGGAGCGGCTCCCAGATGCTCCACGACAGATACAAAACAGACCAGGAGGGAGGTGGACAGGTGGAGGCTCAGGGGGAGGGACGGAGGGCCAGAAAAGAAAAACATGGGGAACAGGCACCAGAATTGTAAACACAAAACAGGGAGAACAGGAGGGAGGAGGATCGGAGGAGGTTCAGGGGGAGGGACGGAGGACCAGACTAACCAAGAAGAACAGGGACAGGAGTGAACACAAAAAACAATAACATGAAGCCCCCCAGGGCAGAGCAGAAGACCACCACAACCGTGAAGTCAGGACGGAAGCCCCCCAGGGCAGAGCAGAAGACCACCACGTCCTTGTGGTCGAAGCCAGAGTCCTCCAGGGCGGAGTGGAAGACCACCACAATCGTGTGGCCAGGGCAGAGGCCCAACAGGGTGGAGCAGAAGACCACCACAGCCATGTTGGCAGGACGAGAGCCCCCCAAGGCGGAGCAGACCTCCGTGCGGCCAGACCAACGGGACGACGAAACTCTGGTAATCCTCTGGTGTCCTTACTGGACTCCAGAAGATCGGTGCTGGCCTGACTCTGCTCTCGAAGATCATTGGCGACTGGCATTCTTTCATGATGACCATCGGTGACTTGCCTTTGCTCATGAAGATCAATGGTGACTTGACTCAGTCCTTGAAAATCACCAGTGACTTGAATCTGAAAGGTCAATGGTGACCAGCCTTGTATCTGGGAAGTCTATGGTACCTAGCCCTGACTCTGGAGGGTCAACTGGAACCTGACTCGACTCCGGAGGGTCAACTGTGACTGTCATCCTGTGCAGCAGCGCTGGGCAAGCAGCCATCTTGGGCCATGACTCTGGACAGGCGGCCATCTTGTGCTGTGGTGCTGGGCTGGTGACCATCTTGTACTGTGGCGCTGGACCGGTGACCAATTTGGGCATTGGTGCTGGGTAAGCGGCCATCTTGGGCTGTGGCGCTAGGCTGGCGGCCATCTTGGGCTGTGGCGCTAGGCTGGCGGCCATCTTGGGCTGTGGCGCTGGGCTGACTTGTGCGGTGGCGCTAGGCTGGCGGCCATCTTGGGCTGTGGCGCTGGACCGGCGGCCATCTTGGGCTGTGGCGCTGGGCTGACTTGTGCGGTGGCGCTAGGCTGGCGGCCATCTTGGTCTGGTGGCGCTGGACCGGTGGCCAATTTGGGCATTGGCGCTGGGCTGGCGGCCATCTTATGCAATGGAGCTGGGCTGGTCGCTATCCTGGGCAGTGGTGCTGGGCTGATGACCACCCCAACGGAAGAGACCGGAGTGGCTGGGGCATCCCACGGAAGCCGATGCTGCAGGTAGCGCACAAATTCCCAGAATTCCAGTGTCTCTAACTGTGCCATCTCCTCCTGAGACACTGGGTCATCCAGCCCGCCATTGAAATAGTCCTTAAGGGCCGCATCGTTGTAGCCCATGACCTCGGCCAGGGACCAGAACACCTGAGCCAGGGCACCCACTTCATTGCCCTCTTGGCAGAGGGCGGTCAATCGAGGATACTTGGTTCTGCGCTCCACCATCTTGGCTGGGGAACGGTGGTGCAAGGAAACAAGGAGAGAGAACCATTTGCAGGTATGTCATTTATTAAAGGGTAATCCAAAGGAGTAAACAGTCCAGGCAGGGTCAAAACCAGAATATCCAGACATGAAAACAAAACAAGGAGACAAGGCAAGGGCAAGACTGAATTGACGGACATGAATAATCATAGGACATTAAACAAGGACTCCGTAACACAGACTCAGACAGACCGAGTACAAATACACAGAAGGATGATGAGGGAACTGGAGACAGGTGGGGAACAATCAATTAACTCAAACAAGGAGGAAGGTGACCAAATAAGGGAACAGGAAGTTGATAAGGTGACAGACACCGTGGGGAAGAAGGAAGTAGTGGAAACCCAAGAAACACAACCCAGACACTGTGACAACTTTAGTATACCAGTTAAGTCTACTAAAAGTACAATTGCAGGGTATTTTTATAAAGTACATGCAAATGTAAATGTATTTGTAGTAAACATACCTGTAGCATTAAATGATTATATTTTAAATGCATCTTAGCATATTTATTTTTCACTAGGGTTGTAATAGCAGACACCTCATAAAAGCACCTTAAAAAAAAAAAAAAAAAAAAAACACTTGTTTGGATATAAAAGCAGCATCTCAGCATTTGCAAGCAGAGCTGGATCATGGTTCATGACTTTGTACCAAACTTCATGAGAGAAGATTCAAAATATCCAAAATCACATTTCTCAATGCCAAATCACATTATCGAATTAGACACATGACAAAGTAAAAAATAAAATAAAATTATAATAATTAAATTCTAGTTAGCCACATCATTTTAATGTTTTTAGTGACTTTGTAAACAAGAGAAAAATCTTTAATATTCATTATAAGCTAGATGTGATGGTAGTGTTTTAATTGCTCAGGGCTGATGACAAAAAATTTAAATAGCCAAAGGCACGTGAATACCAGAAATGGCTGCCCTTTGCTCTGAGTGCGTGTTCACAGTGTGTGTGTGTGTGTGTGTGTGTGTGTGTGTCTGTGTGTGTGTGTTTGTGTTTGTGTATGTTCACTGATGTGTGTGTATGCGCATTTTGGATGTGTTAAATGCAGAGCACGAATTCTCAGTATGGGTCACATACTTGGCTGTATGTCATGTCACTTGACTCAGTCACTTGATTAAGTCTGTCAAAAACTACCAAACATAATAGTCTGTGTAGGGCAAGGCAAGAAAACCAATTTAATGTGTATGTCCTTTGAACCCTCAGATGGCATTGCTTGAGAAACCATCATGCTGCGGTGTGAAATATAGCCACATGCGCTTAGGAGTACTTTAGAAAACCACTGTCACTTAACAGTCAAAAAGATAATGAAACTGTGCTGTTCTCAAATGAATCCACATTTCAACTTCTTCCTGGGAAAAATGGCTGTGGAGTTCTCGGTCCCAAAGACCAAATGGACGATCCAGAATTGCATTAGCGACTAGAATTAGCTAATTAGAATAAGCAAAAGCCTGTCATTGTGTGGGGTTGCAGCAGAGCAAACATCATGAGTGACTGGTGTGTGAAGAGATCATTGACATGGAGGCATATGTTGAAATTGTGCAGAGACATTTACTGCCATCAAGATGTCGTCTTTCATGGGAAGTCCATGGTTATTAGATCAAGACTCGTTCTGCAAGTGCCTTAACAGCGTGGTTTCACAGACACAGAGTGAATCCGCTAGTTTAGTCCAAATTGCTCTCATATCCAAAATGTACTGTATGACCATACTGTATGACTTTTCTTTTTCTTTTTTTTTCTTTTTTGAGTGTTGCAGCCATCAAAATCAAAATTTGTTTATATCTACAAAATTTAATTAAGTTGGCCAGTGTAAAGGAAAACATGAACTAAAGAATACAAACTAAGAGTCCATGAAAATGAACCAAAAAAATAAATAAAAAAAGATAACTAAAAGTCTGTGACGATGATGTTATAAAATCTTCATGTATATTTCTCAGACAGTTTGATAATAAGTTTAGATTCTGGGGCCGGTTGCATAAACTGCTAAGAGTAGTCTTAAGAAGTTAGCCATCTAATTTGTTTTCTTCAAGGCTGGTCATAACTTTTTAAAGTAATTTACAAGAAGTTAGACTGGATCATTTGAGTCAGAAAAATAAGACTGATTACTTCTGGCTAACTGCTAGTTGGCCAAATTTTTTCTTAAGTAAGTCTAAACAAATTGGCTAAGTTTATGCAACTGGCCCTTAGTCTTTATATTGTTATTTAGGGAATATGATTTGATTTATTATATTGTTCATTATGTTGATTTATTATTTTGAGTTAGAGTCGGGGTCAGGTTATGCAGATGGGCTGGTAAAAAAAAAAAATAATAATAAATAAAAAGACTCTCATAATATGGAGTTATTTCTGTGGCATCATGTTCATCATTCTGCAATTGTCTGCCAGCTGGACACCAAAAATAAATTTGGAGTTAATTTCCCATGAACACACGGTGAGTCACCCATTAGCTCATTTTAGTACATCTGCTAATTTAGTTAGTTCTTTGCTCGAACATATGCGGGATTGAGATTACATTTTGAAGAAATTAATAAAGTTGTGAAATTGTGAAGTTTTAATTGCCAAGGATGTCAGTCTGCTTACTGTAAGGACCACCCGTTGGCCCAATGATGGAATCCAACGGTGTGGGTAAAGGTATAATGTGTGTAGTCTGCAAAGTTCACTGAATTTCTTATGATTGAGGTTCAATTTGACTGTAGCTCCATGTTTAATCTGACTCTTCAATTTAACAGTATCTGACAATTTTTTATATTTAGACAAATTTTCTAATTAAAAACTGATCGCAAATATTGGTTACATATTGATTTAGATATTTGATTATCCTAGACTTTCCATACTTTCAATTATTCGTTCATCGGGGGACCGAATGTTGATGACCTGAGTCTCGTCAACTGTATAGACAGATCTCATGTTCATAAACTCTGATAAAGTCTAATCTAAGTCAGAGGGTGCCAGACTGACCTGTACCTTAAAGTTGGCCACCTATTGCTTGCTCAGGACAAAAAGTGTACTTTGTATCATACATCTTGCTAAATCAGTGATAGACAGAAATCAAAAGGTCTCCGAAAAAGTGCTCACTGTTCCATTCATCCACGAGTCTTCAGTTTGATCTATATTGGACTCAGATTTGAGGTCACATCAGCCTCCACACAATCTACTAGTAAAAAGTTTTCAGGACAGTTCAGAATAAATCAGATATTTTATTTGTTAGGTAAGAATGTACGAGTTACATCAATACATAATGAGAATCCCAATTCAAAAATAATAAAAGCATAACTGTAGCGGATTTCACCCAGCACCACAAATGGACTACTAACATGAGGCTCTTCGGGGAAGTGAGTGTGCAGTTTATTGACAGAGGACACAATTAACACAGGCGATTCAGCTGATTCCCTCCAGTCACAGGCTGTTCTGTCTATGTTTTATACAATTAAGTTTTGTATCGCAATCAGCATTCTCTTTCTGTGTCTTACTCATGGAAATTGAAATAATTAAATAATGAAATAAATTTAATCAACATTACATTACATTACATCAATATGAGGATCAATATATCTGTTTGCTAGATCATATAGTGGTTCCTTTTCTCATTTTGTAACAAATGCCTGCAGTTTATCGACAGAGCGCAGACAATTAACACATGCCTTCTTCAGACTCACTGCAATTCAGCTGAAGGATAAAAACAACAACAGATTTGTAGAAATCAATACATTAATGCATTTTAGAATGCAATTTTTTTTTTTTTTTTTTTTTACATTAAAGCATGCTAATATAGTCTAGTTTGGTATTACACCTAAAATAATAAAAAGTAAAACTTTGCAGCAACACTAGACACAAATGAATGATTGTACTGCAACATGACACATGGACCGATTTAAAAAATCAAAAGTGATTTCCTTCTGGTAAAAATGTAAATATTGTTATGACAGTTTCTATGTCACACCACATGTAAAGAAACAAGCAATGGCATCTATTTATATGCTGATTCAGTTGTTTTCTACCTTCATCTTTTGACATTATTCATGATTGCTACATTGTGAATGCTTTGGTTTGGGTTTGTGAAAGAGCCACTGCGTCCACACATTTGTATGTTTTGTAAACATAAAACATCACATTAATTTAAGGTGTATTCCCTCTCTGAATACACTGTTAATGGTATACAAGTGAAACCACTTGCTGATTCTCTTTTGAACAATGACAATTTAGTCCCCACTGTTAAAAATGCCTTTAAGTGTTTTCCACAAGCACACTATGTGGAGTATGTGTGTAAATTTCCACTTGTATCAAAACTAAGCTTAAGAACTGATGTGACAGTGACGTTAAGGAAATGTCTGATGCCAAGGAATTGTTCCACAATCAACCAGGGATTTTACACCATGTTGATTGTTTAAATACAATGTTTAGGTTTACAAATAAATAAATTAAATTAAAATTAAATTCAACATTTGCTATATATATTGCAATCATTGTGTGTATTTAATCAAAATTGCACATATACAAAGTCTTTTCTGAGTAACTATTCTTCTTCTATGAACTGTTAAAGTGTCTGAATCTAGGCCAGCACACTCTCTTTTTGGTGCGCATGCAGTGCTTTGATAATAACCGTAAGCCACTGACTGTCAAAGCTCCTTTGAAAATAACTGATAACACAAAGAAACTTTAAAAAGATTGAGGTGGAAAGGTAACAGATAGAGAAACTCCTTCAGCCTTTACATAATTTAGTTTTAGTAGCTGGTACAATATTTCAACGTCTAATGGCAAATGTTATTTGCGATATTTGAATCAGTATTTGTATATAAAATGTATGTTTGCTTTAATAGACACTGAAGGTATATATTTTTATTTTATTTCATTTTATTTTATTTATTTTTGGTAAAAGTTTCAAATTCAACTGACAACTGGTTGCAACTAGAATTGTCCATTTTTGTTATTAATATATTATAAATATATAATATTCATAATATAATATTAATTTGGTAAATGTGGCTCATTAATTAGAAATGCACTACATTTTAATTAAAATTCAATAAACTCAACTTCAATTAATTAAATTATATAATAATACTAATACCACTATTTCTACTAATAATTAATAATTATTTTTAATTACATTTTTTATGAACCTCAAATGATTCATTTGTAAATCTCTACGAGTTGTACAATGGTTTATTCATATATTAATTTTGTACATCAAATATATTCTAGAACCATGTTTCCCATACAGATAACAGATAACTCTGAAAACTAAGATAAAAAAAGTGAATATAAATTCCTTTATTCAAAAAAGTTCAACTTCCAAGCCTCCAGTCTCAGGGACCATATTGGCCTTATACAGCGGAGGAAAGAGGTGTGCTTTGCTGTAAATGATCTGTCCTGAACTATTGCTGTTTAGGGAGACAGCTCATGACAAGAGTCTGACTGCCAGCAGCTACCTTTGATGGATAGTTTTCCGTAGAAACCTGACAGCAGAGTGTTTGAATTGTAAACATACAGAGAGAGTGTTTTACACAAGTAAGCCAAGCAGAGATTGTGGCGGTACAAAAGAATTCGCAAGATGGGAGGGCTCCTCTATTTAATCAAATATACAGGTCCAATCAAAGGCTTGGCTTGGTGGTTCTTTTGCCCTAAAACAAATTCAATATTTTGTGCTTACCTTAGAATAGTACCTAGAATAGTAGGAACGGTTGGATCACAATGGCTGACTAAAGATCTACAGTAGTCAAACAGTGAGGCTGACACGTTTATTTAGATTTACTTTCCCATGTCTTTTACTTTAAGAAAAGAAGATTTTGATTACAATTGTCCTTGGAATCTCGACTCAACAAAAGTCTCATGCTAGAAATTGTTAAAAATAAAAAAAATAATTGAATAGATGTCATGCACATGAATATTCAATCACATAAGCTATTCCATCCAATTCCAAAAGGGAATTCTCAAGCATCAGCTCATCAGCAAGTGAGCCTCATCAGTATACGTGGACATTTGGAAGGAATATTCCTGGCAGCGAGCCAAGTTTCCCATCTGCTGAGATTAGCCTGTCAGAAAATACAGCTGACATACGGTGTGAAAGAGAAAGAATCTTTCACCCAGTTGTCCAGATAATGCCTGCTGGATGCTGTTATTATGCTTCCATTGGATCCGGTTGGTGCAAATCATCAGTGAGAATGTGAACGGGTGGCTGAGATAATGACTTTACTCCCAAACCCCCCTCTGATGTCCAGGTCAATCTCACACCAACTGCCCATATCTCCCTCCTGGAGTTTGCCAATTAGAGCCATAGCCAGATCCTATTGGACAGAATTGGAACTGGCACTGACAAATAAGATGCAAAAGTTCCACAGATTGAATTACGGACATGGTATAGTGTAAACTTTTTTTAGAGCTACTAGAAATACCATATGCTATCAAATATGCTTGCATTTGACTTGAGGTATTAAGTCTGGCTCACATTGCACCAAAATCTTGCCAATAAGATCCCTGGGGATACTTACCGTAAGCATCACCATTTATCCCAAAGGGAGATTTTATCAGCTGGCGTATTTACTCAGCAAGTACAGAACCCGCTTGTCATAATTCCTCATGGGTACTTTATCTGAGCACACATCTTTTCAACCAATTAGAAAGGTCATAAATGCCATGTGACTAATTACCCTGGAGTAATTACCAGCCAATTAACCCACCAAACATTGACCCCCCGATTCTGGCCAAATACACACACACAGACAGGAAGACACCGTTCCGCTTTAAATTGAGCATCATTCTTCCCTCTAAAGCAGTGGTTCTCAAACCTGTCCCGAAGTACCCCCAACCCATTTTGTATGTCTCCCTCATCTATCACACCTGATCCAACCCATCAGCTCATTCGTGGAGACTGCAAGATCTGAAGTGAGTGTGTCAGATATATGGAGAGTCGGAGACATGCTAAATGTGCAGTGCTGGGGTTACTTCATGGAGTGGTTTGAGAACCACTGCTCAACTATTAAAAAAGGATAAATTTTTTGATGTACATCAGTTTTCTGTTAATACCTTCACCAATCACCTTATCCGATAATAGCATTCCAGATTGTAATTGAAATATGCTATCTCCCCTGTGCTGAGACAAAAGTTTAGATTAGACAGATAATCAGTAGGGCCTAGACTGATCCATGAGAGTGAGAGGCGCACAGACCAGTGTTCCACTGATGGTTGAAGGACAGCTGATTGAGGTGGTGCAGCAGTTTATCTCAGTTGTGAGCATAGTAGTCACTGCTGCGCTCCCTGATTGATCTCAGATCTGACACATGCTACATCATTGTGTTGGTCATTGAGGTTTGCTTGTGGATAGTTAAGAATCTGAACCGTTCAGGGGAAAGGCTGTGGCCAAAATAATGTTAGTTATTCTACAGTTTACAAGCAGGAGGTAATGAAGCTCATATTTTTAATAACAAAGGGCAGTAAAGAGACCTTTTCCACCAGAAGAAGGATGTCCAGGTCTCTGCTCATCTGCATGAACATGTTGCAGGGAGACATGGTAACTGCAGATGTCATTGTAAACGTCAATGTATAGTGCAAAAGCCCTAAGATAGCTTTTATTATTTACTATTTAATCACTAGCTCATAACAGGCAATTCCATTTAGGGAATTTCTGCATATGTAAAGTACCATGAATAGTTTTCTCTTGTTCAAGTAATATTTGTCCATGTGTCCCATTAGTTTTTCATACAATGACACTGAAAAATGATATGTCTAACCTAATTTTAATTCAATCATTAACTCTTTCCTCACCATCGACGAGTTATCTCATCTTTTAAAAGAAAACGCTTCCCTGTCATTGACACATTTTTAAGGCTTTTCGTGTTTTCACTGTTATACTCTCGGGGGTGCTATTACACATCTTCTGAATGAGTGCAAAACCTCCCCCCCCAAAAAAAATCAAACATGAATAGGACCGGGGCGGAGTGGGACCAAAACGTTACGTCATGTTTTAGGTTTTGTTCTATGTGTTCTACGAAGTTAATACCCTGCAATCATTTTCATGGTGACACCGTTAGCTTCTGCTACTATAGCAGCAGCAGCCAAGGGAAGTTACTCGTTTTAAAACTAGGAAATCTGCCAACCACTGAAGGACAAATTCAAGAGTCACTCAGTAGTAAACTATTCATTTGTCTCATATTTACCACAGCTACTTTCAAATTTCACAAGCTTTTGGCTGGCTGGCTGGTTGTTGGTGCTAATTCCCATCTGTGCCTAGCTTTTACGACGTGTTTCAGTTTATTTCACCTGTAGTACCTTTGCTTGTTGATGCCCGGAACATACAACATTTAGAGCATTTCACTGGCTCCTCCTCCATTATTTTAGTTTTTTTCCTTTTGAGTCTGACCTTCTCAGCGCCAACTTTCAGTTTTCTTTTTTGCTTTTCCATCATTTAACTCACTCACACGGATGTTAGACTTCCAAAACGTGACGAGGAAAAAGAGGTGTTCGGCAGCTTTTTACATCAAAGGCCGACAGGCTATGCCATTTGGGTAGGGGCCGCTCACTGATTCCCCTATATTTTTGAAAATCCTAGACATGGTTGGACCTACTGAGCAGAGAGGCTGCACAGTTTGACCAGAGGGAAGCGGCCTCACATCAGGCCGCCAGATAGTGTTGCTAATATAACTCCCAATGTATAACTATTATCAGACCGGCCCTCGCGGCCTCAAAACACTAACGGCCCACCGGGAAAAGTCCCAACTCTCCCGATTGCCATTCTGCTACTAAACAGGACAGAGAAACAATGATCTCTTATGTAAGCAGATGCATATGAAAAAATAATGCGATCATCAGCAATAATAATAATCATTTTATGGAGTAAAATGATAATCCAGGAAGTGGTATATGTCTGTTCAAGCTTTGGAGATGTTGATAAAAGTGATTAACTGGATTTATGCTTTGATAATCATATTGAAAATTATCCAGATGTAGTTTTTTGATAATTGTTTTTTTTTTTTTTCTCACCTTTTTTATGAAACCTACCTTTATTCAAGTTACAAAAAAATAAAAAACAAAAATAGAATGCTTTAAGCTATAATAAAGCAGATTTTCTGTTTAAAAGTAGAGGCTGCGATCTTTATTTTGGTGTATTGCATATTCAAATATTCACACAGCAAAATATACTGGAGGCAATCAAATTTGAGTGAAAATCATCAAAAATCGCTGGCAGTGACTGGCAACTTTTAAAAAAATGCTGGCGGGCAAAGAGTTCATTACGCAGCTGACGTCAGAACGGAGTTGCCTGTGAGTGCGTACACTGCTGTGGGTGCTGCAGGATTTCAAACCTTGTTTTGTTGTTTTTACTACACGCTTCATGCAGATCGATCAGTGGCCAAGGCCTTGGCATCCGTAAGGTTGATGCATTGGTTTAATAGGTTGTTGTCGATTTGCTTCAACCAGGTCTTCTTCAGCTTGGCATGTTTTTTTTTTTTTTTTCAGTATTGGCCTATACCCAAAAATAAGTGAAGGCCAGGCTAGCACGTGTTGCTAATCAATTATGAAGTAAATGCAACTGCATCACTCAAGGCTTTCAGTGGGAATCTCTGCAGAGATTGTCCTGCTAGTTCCCCCCATCTGTCTAGTATCTATTACTCAATGTCTGTTTCATCTGCATGCACAACAATGCAAGACAAATGAATGTGCTGCAGGCATAAGGATACTTGACTTTCACTCATTCCCAACATAAAGTATTCATCAATGCATTAAGAACAGTATTGAGACTTTTCAAATATATTTGGTTACAGCTAAAGTCAACACAACACAATCAGAATCTAAATTAACCCTATTTACTTAATGGACGATCCTGATGTTGGGATAATTCATTTGTGCACATTATTTCAAAGAAAAGTATTTTGTAATGGTTTTGTCTGTCAACGCAAAATCCATTACCTTTTTGTTGCCATCATGTGATGGTCATCACCCAAAATAGCATTGCAAAATTGGGTATAAATTGTCTCATGATTTTTTAACTATGAAGTATTCAGAATTTATCAGCAAAAATAGCAGTTTATATATATATATATTCTGACCAATAGGTGAAGCTGTTCCGAAAAGTGCAAGTACTAAAATGTCATGCATGTAAAGACTTTTGAAGTTTCATCTGATTTTGCTGCAAAAAAGAAAAAAAAAAAAAAAATCTATATTGTGCATACTCTATGTGGTATACCATCCCTTAAAAATAATTTAAAATGACTGTCACAATGCAGTATGATTCCACACACTTTTTTATTAGTTTATTTAGAGGAGTACTTTGATATTCAACTATTGTAATAGGTAAATCTTATAAGCATCATGCTTGGAAAGTGATGAAATAGATTTTTCCCCCCTCTTTGAGACAATTTTATGCAATAGAGACAAAAAGACAGAATGTGGCCACAAGTTGAAGAACAAATTTTTACACATAACCACACCACAACAACAAGAAACCTTTTGCTCAGCTTTACCCAAGATAATTATTGCAAGAAATGACTTTTCCGGATTTCACATGTTGCTGATCACATACACTACTCTTCCAAGAAATATGGCTCACTGTGCTGAAACCCAATACCCTCCTAATGACCTTCTACTTGTATGGAAATGATCAAGATGCAGTAGTAAGTGTTTGTTCTTGAAAAAAACAACAACAACTAGTTAGTCAGGACGATCCTGAATGAATTTCATTCTTATTCGGATCTTAGACATCAAACCTTGAAAAGTGCCATCCATACATATTCATATTATAGACTTTACACAAAAATTAAACTTCAGTCACCATTTTAACATTTGTTATCACAATATAAACCCCTTTTAGGAAGATCCTGTACAAGGTCATCCTGTCGCGGTTAATTTAGCAAGAACAATTGGCTGGATGTACGGTATCCCTTACATATAGTAACATAAAACAACTGTGCTGTTCACACTTGAGCAACTGCATTAACAATATATGGCAATAACCAGTGGTCAAACTGTAAAAAAAAAAAAAAAAAAAAATTCCTTCTGGGGGGATGGGGGTGTGCCTGAAATTTGGTCAATATTTTGCTAAATGTGTTTTGTGCTGGTAAAGCTTGCACCTTGTCTGGTTTAGGCCTGTCATGGATAAATAATGATTACAACAAAACCGCCAGTAGGTGGCAGCAAGTCCATATTTTAATAAATTATTTTTTGAATCATTCAAATCAAATGATTCGTTCAAAATGGCTGATTCAATTAGAAACGAGTCCATCTAAACGGAGCGTTAAATCACTGGCTCACTCGATCCGTTCAAAATCTGATTCATTCAAGGAAAAAAATACTGTGTTGCTATGCATGGATGTATAAAATCAATAGCACATTTGTGCTCGTGCATATGTGCGTAATATTCGGAAATGTACATTGCTTGTGTAATGAATATAAAAACTTAAAATCTCAAAGATGGGTATTTTTATGTTTCATTGCTTGCATAAGGGCATTCTAACTGTATTATATCAGGCTTTATTCAGTGAATGCTTTTGGACTCTCAAGACATGTTTTTGTTTGTTTTTTGCAAAGTCGATGAACTTGATAATGTCAGCTCTATTATCATCTATAATCCATCACGATAACATAATGTCAGCAAATACATTTAAATTCTCTCTGTGTCTGGTTCTACATTTCTGGATATGGATTACCTTTTGTTTTATTAAATGTTCCACTGATTGCATTTGGATCCTACCTCAGCTCTTCCTTGCATTGACTTGTTACAGAATGACTGATCAATGTATGGATCCATCAGCAGTGGAAATTATAGGTCTCCATCAAGGAGATCTGACCATCGAGGACTATGTGACATTTGCACATTTGCACATTTGACTAGTATGTCTAGTATGTAGTATGACTAGTATAGTACCTCTCAGCTCACTCATGTCTTTTCGTGATCCTCATTGGACTCTGGAGTTTTACATTGATCTAGCACTCCAACTGAGCTGCTCTGGGTATAATGTGGATATTGTGGAGGAGGAACAAGGCGCTCATGCCGTATCTGCCATTCCTGAGCCTCGTCCTGTCATGGCCGCCATTCCAATGTCTCGTCAATTTACAGCTGATCATGTAGAGCAGGGATCCTCAAATCTGGACCTCGAGATCCACTTTCCAGCAGAGTTTAGACCTTACCCTAATCAAATGATCTTACCCTAATCAATCTTACCCTAATCAATGCCAATCAATGTCTTTGGGATCATTAGAAAATCACAGGCAGGTGATTTGATCAGGGTTGGAGCTAAACTCTGCAGTACATTGGACCTCCAGGGTAAGATTTGAGGAAGGGGGATCTAGAGTCTTGTCACATGACAGCTGTTATCCCAGAGTCATGTTGCTTTACGGTGTGTTTGGGCTGCATACACCACCGGTGAAACTCTAGAGGTGGTGGCGTCCACTATGATTTCTCCAGAGGTGGTGGGTGATCCTGCAGAACCTTCCGAGGTAGTGGAGCTTGCTGATGTGTCCCCAGAGGTTATGGCGTTCGCTCCGGTTTAAACTAGGTGGCGGGATGTGATGCAGATCCTGCCGAGCACAGCAATGCAGTCTCTGCCTGTCCTGTCACTCCTATGGAAGCCGTATGTGAACTCTCTGCCTGTCACATTTATGGAGGCTGTTAATGAACATTCATTCCTATCTATCACAGCCAAGGAGGTTATCAATGAACTGATGGTGCCTTCTGCCTCGGTCTTTGGGGCCATAAGCAAACTGTCTGTTTCCTATGTTTCAGTTCCTCCGAGGTCTCAGCCCTGGTTTTCTCATCCATCTGCTCCACCCTAGTGGTCTTCTGTTTTGCCCTGGTGTGGGCTTTGTAATGACCTGGCCCCTGTTCCCGTCTTGTGTTTTGGACTTGTGTTACTTCCAGTCTAGAATGTCATTTGTGGTCAACTTTGTTTCTTTTGTCGTCTTGATTGCTTTCGCAGGTGTTTCTTGTTACCTAGTCATCCTGTTAGCTTCTGTGTATAAATAGCCCAGTGTTTGAGTTAGTCGTTAGTTGTGTCCAAATTCAGGGTCTGCATCCTCCTTAGGATCCTTCCTACCCGGTTGAAGGAGGATGGGTCCTCTGACGACCGCAAAAACCGGAAGACGGTGTTTGTGAATTTGGACAGCCTTACCTTCTTTCAGTTCCCTCCCTTACCCGTTGCTCATATCATGTCGCCTAGCAACCGTGACAGCGCTAAGCAAGACGCTGGTGAAGAGCTCATCGTTCTCTCCCCGGAGCTTTATAAACACTTCTGTCTGCTCTTTCGTCCCTAGAAGCGTTAAAAACAGCTTCAAACACTAACAAATAAGCTGTGTGTAAGGGGATATTCACACAGGCAGTAAGGAAGAAGCTAGTTTACGAAAGTTTTTTTTTTTTTTTTACATATACACGTACAAATGTAAAAAAAATGCTTAACGCTAAAACAAAATGCCTAACTAGAAAACCACTGAAAATATGTATTTTTGAAAAGCCAGTTTTTAAAAAACATCGAAAATAATACTCCTCCCCCACTCCACTACCACTCGCTTCGTCCTGCCGAAAAGAATGGCGGCACGCAAAATGGCGGCACGCAGCTCAGAGGTAGAATGGAGCTCTGGCTTTGTTGATATATCACCTCATTAATCCATCATACGAATTACACTTTTGAAAACAAACTAAATCAAGTATGGGAGGGCCCACGATTGCACAGATGAAAAGAGTGGAGGAACAATTGGAACTGATCAGCTTAACACTGAAAAACGTAACTAAACAGGAAAACTTGACGGCATTGAATGAGAAACTGTCAGCTGATATTCAGTCGCTTAAGATGTTACTGATGAAGAAAGATGAGAAAATAGCTATGTTGGAGAATCGAATCGATGATCTTGAACAGCACACGAGAATGAACGACCTCATTATAACTGGCTTGGAAACGAAACACCGTAGCTATGCGAGGGTGGCGGATCCAGTGGCTGGAGTCCTCGGTGCTGATGCACCGGAGACGGAGACCCAATCTCTGGAACAGCAGGTTGTTTCATTCTTGGTGAGCAAACATATCGAAGTTCAGAGTGAAAACTTTTCTGCCTGTCACTTGCTACCTAAGAAGCGTCATTCTACGATCCTTGGGCCTCCGGCCATAATTGTGCGCTTTGTGAACCACAAACACAAAATCGCGCTGTTGAGTCAAGGGGGAAAATTGAAGGGCACGAAGGTTTACCTCAACGAACATCTCACTAAGAAGAATGCCGATATTGCTAAGGACGCTAGATTACTATGTAAAAATGGAAAGATTCAGTCGACATGGACCCGGAACTGCAAAGTGTGGATTAAGACGAATGGATTACGACCAGAGGATGTGAAGGTTTTGGCGATACGGGAATCAAATCAGCTGGATGAATATAAATGAATCATTTCACTCTCAAGAACTCCTGTTTCTACTACTGCCGATGGATTGTTCGGGTTTATTGAGTGAAAGGATTAACCCTGATGTGTTGGTTGAACGTGAGTCTTTTTGGTGTGATGTCGTTCTTACAAGGTACTATCTTAACATTTCTTTATTATGACATCAATTGACTCTAGTCTTATAACAAGTGACTGGAAATACGCAGCACATGTAATAGATTCACGGACTCTAAACCCATTTGTGCTGAACATTGACAACAACTCTGGAATTTATGAAACCTTTTTTAATCCTGACTCCAATAACAATTATCTGAATTCTGTTAATTTGTCGTGTGAATATTATACCGAACAGCAGTTTAATTTCTTGCCTTGTTTGTCTCCTACACATTCTGATCAAACCTCGTTCTCCACGATTCATGTGAATGCACGTAGCTTCAGAGAAAATTTTGATCACTTTAAAACCTTCTTATCTACCTTGTCACACTCCTTCTCAGCTCTAGCATTTACGGAAACATGGCTTCATAATGACATATCACATCTCTATAATCTAGTACACTATAATGCTATCCACTCTTGTAGAGAAATGAAAAGAGGAGGAGTCTCTCTGTACGTGTCTGATTTATTTAAATATATTCTCAGAAAGGATTTAAGTAATAATTTCAACCTAACATTAGTAGAATCTCTATTTGTCGAAATTCCCTCATGTTATTTATTTAAAGGGAAAAGCATTGTGATTGGATGCATTTACAGACCACCTGCTTCTGATATAAATACCTTCATTGATGCACTTGATTCAACCTTAGATATTATTTCAAAGGAACATAAGCTCTGTCTGTTACATGGTGATTTCAATTTGAATATTCTACATGCTGATCACACTGCTGCACATGATTTTCTTAATACCCTATACTCTGTAAATTTCTACCCTTTGATTACAAAACCTACCAGGGTTACCTCACACTCAGCCTCTCTCATAGATAATATTTTGTTTAACTCTTTTGATTATAAAGTGTCATCAGGGCTGTTATGGTGTGACGTGTCAGACCATTTACCAGTCTTTCAAATTATACATTCTGTCTTTGGAGCTTGTATTACTAATAATGCGCATGTAAAATACCGAAATTTCACCCCTAAAAATATTGGAATATTCAAATTAGCCATCAGCTCTATCATATGGGATGAGG
The DNA here is from genome assembly GCF_003368295.1 of Carassius auratus. Classification (NCBI taxonomy): domain Eukaryota; kingdom Metazoa; phylum Chordata; class Actinopteri; order Cypriniformes; family Cyprinidae; genus Carassius; species Carassius auratus. The sequence continues at coordinate 2,386,391 of NC_039277.1, forward strand.
TCATGTTGTTGCAGGATGCTATTAAAGCCTATGATTTATTTTTGACTCTCTTTAATTCTGTTCTGGAATCCAGTTTTCCTCTGATAGCTGTGAAATCCAAAGTAGCTAGAGATAAACCCTGGTTTACTGGTGAATTGAGGAAAGTATCTAGAAAGAAAAATTGGTTGTATCGCAAGTCTGTCACCAAGCCTACTCCTCATAACCTAGAAACATACAAAAAATATAGGAATCAATTCACAAGCTTAATTAGGGCGACTAAAAAAAAAGTTTTATGCCGACCAGTTTAATCGAGTCTCTAATGACATTAAATCAACCTGGAACATTATAAATCAGGTACTGAGTCGTAATAGGAAGGCTGCATCTGCACCCACAGAGATGAGGGACAATGATAGGTGTCTATCAGACCCTATTGATATAGCTGATGGCTTCAATAATTTCTTTACCAAAATTGGTTCTGATTTAGCACACAATATCCAGAAAACTGATAATGATCCATGTAGCCAAATAAATGGGCGGTACTCTCCCCTCCTTAATCTTGATCACCCAACTACGCAGGAGGTCTGAGATATTATTTTTTCTCTAAAGAACTCAGCCCCTGGCCACGATGGCATTAAGAGTATCCTCCTTAAGGAGACCATTGATCATATTATTCAACCTCTTACTTATGTAATCTCTTTATCATTTCAATCTGGAATTATTCCCCAAGCTCTTAAAATTGCTAAAGTTATTCCGATTTTTAAATCAGGTGATACTAAGGTGTTTAGCAATTATCGTCCAATATCTATTCTGCCCTGTATTTCTAAAATATTTGAGAAACTTGTCTATGAACGATTAAATAAACATTTAATTGTTAATAACATTATATACAAACATCAATATGGGTTTCGAAAAAAATATTCAACAGAACATGCATTAATACAGCTTGTAAATTATATATCAAATGCCCTCGATAATAAAAAATTTGCGCTCGGTGTTTTTCTTGATTTAAGTAAGGCTTTTGACACTGTTTCACATGATATTTTGATTTCTAAGCTTAATAGATATGGCGTGGAGGGTACTGCCTTAGTTTGGTTTCGCAATTACTTTATTAACAGAGAACAATTTGTTTATCTCAATGGTTTCTTTTCTAAAACTTCAAAAATTTCATTTGGGGTTCCTCAGGGTTCTATTCTGGGTCCTTTATTGTTTCTAATTTATATTAATGATTTATTCCTTTGTTGTGATCATTTTCTACCGATACTATTTGCAGATGATACCAACCTCATTGCAGTACACGAGGATTTTGTTACCTTGATCCAACATGTTAATGACGAGTTAAAAATATTATCAAATTGGTTTCGCACTAACAAGCTGACGTTAAATGTCAAAAAATGTAATTTTATGATATTTCACAATATTAATAAATTCTACCCCAAAGAACATGCTTGTATAGAAATTGATGGAGCTCTAGTTACTGATTTCCTACTCTTCTAAATATGTTTCTTCTGCACCTCTATTTCTCAGATACAAGATTTTATCAATTGAGAAAGTCAATGTTTATTTATCATGCATATTTATTCATAAGTTTATTTATAAGAGAGAAGATATCCCACCAACATTACAACACTTCTTTACTTTTATTTCAGATACTCATATCCATCAAACCAGGCATAGAGAAATAAATCTTTTCTTACCGTTCGCTAGAACTTCAGGTCATAAAACTGACCTCAGCTTTAGGGGTCCTCAACTATGGAGTAAATTAAGTTTGTCTCTAAGATCCACGTCCTCTTTGCTTGTCTTTAAAAAACAGTTGAAAGATCTTTTGATTTCACAATGACAGCTTTTGTTATAGTACTCTGCAGTATACTATAGTCTTGTTGACTCTCATATGCTGCTTTTTACTTTTGTTTCTCCTTTACTATTACCCTTTAACATCTGTAACTTTAAGTTATTTTCATTAGGATAATCAAGCTTCTGAAAATGTTTTTTTCCTCTTTTTTTTATTTTTCAACTTATTTTGTCTGCGTGCCTTTTTCTGTTTATTTATGCAAGTGGAGTGGAACTCTGTATAAACCCAATTGGGTTTCGTTTCCTCCTTGTACTGTATCCATGTGATATCCGTGCAGAACAAAAAAAAAAAAAGAATTATGGGATAGGTAGGACGCGAAAGGATCCACCACACCCATCCTTCCAATTCGGGGAAAAGGAGGACGCATTTGTGGGCCGTATTTGAAGGATCCTACGAATTTGGACAGCCTCCGTCGCAGCGCTGTAACGTAACATCCTTCAAATGAGTCCTCCGAAGGATGTAGACCCTGAATTTGGACACAGCTTTCTTCTTTTCTAAGTTGTGTCATGTTTCTGTTTCCTGGTTTTCTCTGTGTCTGGTTCTATGTCTCTGAATTTTGATTGTTTTATGAAATGTTCCACTGATTGCATTTGGATCCTACCTCAGCTCTTCCTTTGCATTAATTTGTTAACAGTACCAAGCTCTGATTTGCCAGTTGCCACTCTTTAGTTTGTGAATTCTCATAAGCAGATATTTTTTAAATTTAATTTGAATGATAACTTATTACACATTGTTAATCTAAAGGATAACCCCCCCCCCCCCACCACACACACACACACATTTTGAGCCCTGGCAATAACCTACTGTAGTATTAAAAATATGACATAGAGATTAAGACTGCTTGAATGAGAAAGAAATGCTGACGGTTTTCATTACTAATTGATAACAGTATACAATGTAAATTAAAATATGATCTGTTGAACAAATTCTGTTGTTAGATACAAAAACCTGAGATAATTTTTTTAAATTTTATTAATATTTTTTTATTTGTCTCTGCTAACTAATACCCGTCTTTACCTTTACTATTCGGTTTACTATTTGTCCTTTACTTTTCTTGTTCCTAAAAAACAACAACAACAACAACAACAAAACATAATAATAATAAAAATAATCAGTTCTCAGTGAAACTTGACAAGAAGGCTTGGATGTGGAAAAAGACATTCTACAAGGTAATTAATAAACTAATCAATATTTAATCCATTTTTAATATCTTCTGCATTTACTGTATACACTAAAACTTAATCATTTGGAGAATGAAAAAGAAAACCTTCAAGGACATCTGTGCTTTCACAACTTGTATTTATTTATTTATATTGCATTGCATTCACAATTTTCTCTGTTGTGAGACAAAATATGAACGTCTCTGTTTATATTGTTGAAATAAGTTTAAATGACCAATACCCTCAGAATTCTTGCTTCAGCAGCTCAGCTTGTTTAATTTGTTTCGACTGTCATTTTGCTTCAATACAGATGCAGCAAACGCTTGATGAACATATCTGAGTTCCTGATCACGGTGTAGGCTGTGATTTATGGTGATTTGAATTATGTCAAAGCCTTTTCTATTGATTCGGGTGTTTGCTTGCGCATTTAGTTTTCTCAGCTTCAAACTAAGATTTACAACATATAGTTTCTCTTTTTTTTATGGAAATGCAGAGATGTTTACTCTGCAATTATGTAATTAAGCCTCACACAAGCTTTGCAAACGCAAACAAAAAACATCCTAATTATTAAAAATACTTGCTTGTGTGGCAAGATTTGTGGTGAAAGAGGTCTGGAAACATTCAAATCTATGAAAATGATACCATATAGAGTTATTTTGGCTAGCTCTGAGAAAATTAATGTCTCACAAGAGCTCTGCAAATACTAATAAAAACAGCTTTGGGTTTCATTCAAACTTTGAAACCCAGTCTATTAGCAGATTACTGAGGTTGTAACACAACATGCTTTACTACACAAAAGAAATGAAGCAAGCAAGATAGATGGGGCAAAGTTTACAAACTATTCCATTAAGATATAATCACACCATAAAATCTTTACAGGTCAAGAGTGCATAAGAGGGAGGGGAATCAGTCTGCCAGACTGAACCTCTTGCAGTTGTTTAATATCAATAAATCGCCTCTGGAGAAGGAGTTCGGCCCTGTTGACTGTACATCTCCCCTGTTCTGCGAGTCAGCCCACCCATCCATGTGGCACAGATGCAGCATTAATTATCATAAAACCACTGGCCTTGTACAGAGACTTCAAAGTGCCCAGACGCCAGTCTGAGAGACTGCAGAGAGCTTCAGTGTGACTAATGAGCTAGCCGATGAGGAACAACAGCAGTAGGACAAGTGTTGGAAAACATTCCCCAGTGACACAGAATCAATAAAGCAAACTGTTGTCAGTGTGGGAGGAATATATATTTAGTTTTTTTGTTCTTGAAATAAAGCTGGATATGTATTTCCAGTAGTGTCTCTGACAAAGTAAAAGGTGAGTTTGTTTCTTCATCTGAACAGATTTGGAGAAATGTAGCATTGCATCACTTGCTCACCAGTGGATTCTCTACAGTGAATGGGTGCCGTCAGAATGAGAGTCCAAACAGCTGATAAAAGCATCACAATAATCCACAAGTAATCCACACCACTCCAGTCCATCTGTTAACCTCTTGTGAATAGAAAAACAAAGTCTTTGTAAGAAATGAATCCATGGAGGCATTTTTATCTTCAAACCCATGTCTCCGCTAAAATCCTCCATTCACAATATTGCTTTTTTTTTTTCCAGTGAAAAAGTGATCTTGTCTAAATCAGAGGAGAAAAATAAGCACTGTAAAAAAAAAAAAAAAAAAAAATATATATATATATATATATATATATATATATATATATATATATATATATATATATATATATATATATAAAATAAAACAAATGTAGAAATATAGGATTACCTTATTTACTGGTGGAAGCATTATTATGCATTATGGACTCATATTGTGGCCAGAAGTGATGGTTAAAATTGACTTGATTTCTTTATATAAAAAAAATAATAATAATACTGCTTTTTTTCGCTCTCTTTTCACAAGATGTTAACTAATGGACTGGAAAGGTGTGGATTACTTGTTGATTATTGTGGTGTTTTTTATCAGCTGTTTGGACTCTCAATCTGACGGCACCCATTTACTATAGCGGATCCACTGGTGAGCAAGTGATGCAAAGCTACTTTTTTTTTTTTTTTTTTTTTTTTTTTATCTGATCAGATAAAGAAAAACTTATCTACATCTTGGATGGCCTTATAATGGGGGATTATCCCATCATTTTTAATGTTTGGGGGAACTATTCCTTTAAAGTCCATGTAAAACACATGTAAGCATTCTGAGTGAGACTGTAGAGATATTTTATCTTGTTTTTTGTCTACTCTGTACACATTTTACAATTACATTAATTTATTATAAAATTATTTCCATTCTATATAAAACAAAACACGTAACCGGTGGACTCTTGCTTTAATAAATAATTGAAACTGTAAGATAAAGTAGTAAATCAAATACTGCACAAATTCAAAAGAGGAACCCTGATGGGTTGGTGGATATTTAATTAGTAAATCGAATTACTTTAAACTAGAGATGTTCCGATACCCTTTTTCTCTTCCCGATACCGATTCCGATACCTGGGCTCAGGGTATCGGCCGATACCGAGTACTGATCCGATACCTGGGTGTATATCTGTATATACAGCTGTATATACTACTAGCCCTGTGTAAATTGCTAGAATTTTTTTATGGTGTGCTTCAGACAGATCCCTCAATAAAACATGAACAAATACATGGTGAACTACTGTATTTATTACAGTATTTTTATTATCTAACATGAATTTGACAGTATTATTTATTTTCTTATGCAAAAAAGAACTTCAAATGCAGCCAAAAATCTAACACCGCAAACTAAAAAAGGTATTTAAGTTTTACAATATAACTGTATAAAAAAACTGCAACAAATAAGTCTAGGAATATAAAAAAAAGATCTATTAATCAGATAATCTCTAACAAGTAAAAAACAAGTAAAAAACAAGCAACCATCTAGGCATAATTATTATTATTATAGAGATGTATTATTATTACTGTAGGCTACAACAGTAGCTTTATATATTGTCAATTTACTCATGTAAACCAAACATTTATTTTAATGGGCTGCCATGAAGATCTTTGAGTGTCTGTGTTTATGATATGACAGTATTCTCAAATGAAACGGTAAATTCTCATGAAGTGACGGTTTATGCGTTCGTGTCCTCATGACACACAGCAGAGACTACAAAACAGCGAGCTCTCGCGCATCTGTGCCAGTCACCCACAGAGATGTAGATTTTGCGGGAGTAATATTTAAATAGTATTTTGCAGTTTAATATTCACAGACACTAGTATATATTCGGCTACTGTCTGGAGCCCTGCGTTTTGACTTACACGGAAGCGACTGAACGCAGTTGCCGGTACTGAATATACTCGAGAGTCTGTAACTACCGGTACTACAGAGACATACTGCTAACCACTGATCTATAATATAGAAGCGGCTTCACTGTCTTTTGGCAGTTTAGAATGTGATGAGTGATCCAGTCATATATAGATAAGGGCTGCTAACGCGTTTTCATTTCTTCTTCGCTGCTCTAAACAGGGGTTGCTTGTGGCAACACAGCACAACTTCCTGTGTTTTCAATGCATTTTGAGCAGCGAAGAAGAACCGTGCAGCGGTTAGGCAAAGCTTGCGGTCATAACTAGGTCTTTTTTAAGAAAATGGTATCGGATCGGTATATGGGTTCATGTACTCGCCGATGCCGATGCCAGAATTTGTTGTGGTATCGGAGATATTTCCGATACTAGTATCGGAATCGGAACAACTCTACTTTAAACAAGTAAAAGGTTTATTTTTTTTTTTTTTTTCATGTGTATGGTATGTTGTACAGCACGGGGGGAAAGGGCTATACAGATAGAAGCACTTTCAGTATTGCATTATTGCAGTATTGGTTTGTTGTGTTTACGCAGCACTTCTAAAGAGAAATTTGTATACCTCTTTGCTACAGTGTCTTAAAATTGTCTTTAATCAACACCATAAATCACATTAAAGTCCATAATTGTTTGAAGCACATGAAAGATACCCTGTGCCTGGGACGGCCACATCTTCAGGGTTTTATCAGGCATTTCTACTAATGAGATCACTCTCATGAGAGACCTTCGTAATTATAATTATCTCAGGAATTAAACCTTCTAAACCTTAACCTGACCCACACTTTCACTTGGTTTTTATTTTGTTTATAAATGAATCAAAATTTAACCAGAGCCCAGCTGAGTGGATTAGATGCATAACATTTGAATACATACCAAAAAAAAAAAAAAAAAAACCCTTCTAAACAAATCTGTAGGTCATTACAGTCATGTAAACCTTGTTAGACTAATTGTTTTAGTTATTGATTAGTGAGCAAAGGGACCCAATCCTTAAATGATGACATGATTTAATTAACCATACTTTCATTAAATAAGCGAAATAACAGTATGTGATATAAAAGGCCATTCAAAACAATTTATATCAGATTGATAGAAGAGTGCACTGCAGTGAATGGACGGTTTATCCATGGGTATGTTGTAACAGTGTTGATGCACACATTTAATTTATTAAAATCATAATAATGTAGACTTGCATACTATATATATATATATATATATATATATATATATATATATATATATATATATATATATATATATATATATATATATGAATAAATGAACTGAAAATTTGTACACCAAAAAAAAAAAAAAAAAAAAAAAAAAAAAATACCGGTTAAAATACCAGCAATATATGAAAGATTCTAAATAAATATGTCAATGAGTGCATTTCACTCAGTGCACCATGAACATATACAATACTTTTTTCCCCCTTTTTTTTCTCCTTGTTGATCAATAATAAATGAATCATATTATATAATTCTGAACAAAATCCAATTATGCCTTGCCTGCAGGACTTCAAGTGGCGATTTAAAATGAGAAACCACCAGGGTTAGTGACATTCTCAGAACAGCCCATTCTCCAGGTGGGCTGTGCTTCATTTTAAATAAATGAGTGATGATCTGGGAGCAAACTAAACATTATGCAAATAGATTTCTTTCCTACTCTGACACTGTGCGTCATAATTTGAGGAGGCACTCAATTACATAACCTTTCCATGAGAATGAGCAACCAAATTGAAAATCTTTTTCTCATGGTAAAAAATGATTTCCAAAATGTCCACTCTTGCATTAGCTGTAATTGAAATTCATACGTGATCTTTTTATACACTGGCCTCATGACAGGAAATGCAAGCAAATATGGTAGTGTTCATTAAACCTGGCCCTGAATGGCAGTTGAACAGTAGAGTTTAGCTCCGACCATAATCAAAGACACCTGACCAGGCTGAAGTCTTAAGAGTTACTAGAAAATTGCAGGTACATAACATGTAGAGGACAAAGTTCAGAATATAAGGATTAGTCTTGTTTTAAATCATTATAAAAAAAAAAATATATATAAGAAAATACATATGATGTTGCCAAAAAGAACATTATTTTGTGTATTTGTTGTAAAGAAATGGGTTTATGCAGTATAAACAAAAAAACATTAAACATTAATTTCCACATACTGTACATTAATTTTTCTCCTCTATGCCCCCCCCCCCCTTTCTGAAATGCATTGATTTTTACAAAGCTTATTGGTGTGAAAAGCGAGGTGTGCTCTGATTGGCCAGCTATCCAGTGCATTGTGATTGGTTGAATACCTGAAATGTAACGCCCCTCATCATGATATTATGGTCTTACCAGTCAGGACACCAGCACATGAAAAAAAAAAAAAAAACCTATTATAACCGAGGCAATTGTTGCATCCAGTGGGGACATAATTACAAATTCTAATGACTTATACTGTCTTTTTATGTGTTACGTTGCGTATAGCGCAGCATAAACATAAAACCATGTCTGCATTTGTGATCAGAAAAATGTTATGTGTAAAAATGTTATGTGTACTGACAGACTGTGAGTCAGAAGCAAAGAGTTAGAAATGGCTGGTGGGTAGAGTGAGGAACGAGTTGCAGATTGAGTGAGGAACGGGCTGTGGCTTGAGTGATTAACGGCCAGGGGCTAGAGTGAAGAAAGACTGGGGGCTAGAGTGAGGAACTGCCAGGGGCTAGAGTGAAGAAAGGCTGGGTGCTAGAGTGAGGAACGGCCGGGGGCTAGAGCGAGGAATGGGCTGCAGCTTGAGTGAGGAACGGCCAGGGGCTAGAGTGAAGAAAGGCTGGGGCTAGAGTGAGGAATGGTCAGGGGCTAGAGTGAAGAAAGGCTGGGGGCTAGAGTGAGGAACGGCTGGGGACTAGAGCGAGGAACAGGCTTCAGCTTGAGTGAGGAACGGCCATGGGCTAGAGTGAAGAAAGGCTGGGGGCTAGAGTGAGGAACTGCCAAGGGCTAGAGTGAAGAAAGGCTGGGTGCTAGAGTGAGGAACGGCCGGGGGCTAGAGCGAGGAATGGGCTGCAGCTTGAGTGAGGAACGGCCAGGGGCTAGAGTGAAGAAAGGCTGGGGGCTAGAGTGAGGAATGGCTGGGGACTAGAGCGAGGAACAGGCTTCAGCTTGAGTGAGGAACGGCCAGGGGCTAGAGTGAAGAAAGGCTGGGGGCTAGAGTGAGGAATGGTCAGGGGCTAGAGTGAAGAAAGGCTGGGGGCTAGAGTGAGGAACGGCCAGGCCAGGGGGCTAGAGTGAGGAACGGCCGGGGGCTAGAGTGAAGAAAGGCTGGGGGCTAAAATGAGGAATGGTCAGGGGCTAGAGTGAAGAAAGGCTGGGGACTAGAGTGAGGAACAGGCTTCAGCTTGAGTGAGGAACGGCCAGGGGCTAGAGTGAAGAAAGGCTGGGGGCTAGAGTGAGGAATGGTCAGGGGCTAGAGTGAAGAAAGGCTGGGGGCTAGAGTGAGGAACGGCCAGGCCAGGGGGCTAGAGTGAGGAACGGCCGGGGGCTAGAGTGAAGAAAGGCTGGGGGCTAGAGTGAGGAACGGCTGGGGACTAGAGCGAGGAACAGGCTTCAGCTTGAGTGAGGAACGGCCAGGGGCTAGAGTGAAGAAAGGCTGGGGGCTAGAGTGAGGAACGGTTCAGGCCAGGGGGCTAGAGTGAGGAACGGCCGGGGGCTAGAGTGAAGAAAGGCTGGGGGCTAGAGTGAGGAACGGCTGGGGACTAGAGTGAGGAACAGGCTTCAGCTTGAGTGAGGAACGGCCAGGGGCTAGAGTGAAGAAAGGCTGGGGGCTAGAGTGAGGAATGGTCAGGGGCTAGAGTGAAGAAAGGCTGGGGGCTAGAGTGAGGAAAGGCCAGGCCAGGGGGCTAGAGTGAGGAACGGCCGGCGGCTAGAGTGAAGAAAGGCTGGGGGCTAGAGTGAGGAACGGCTGGGGACTAGAGCGAGGAACAGGCTTCAGCTTGAGTGAGGAACGGCCAGGGGCTAGAGTGAAGAAAGGCTGGGGGCTAGAGTGAGGAACGGTTCAGGCCAGGGGGCTAGAGTGAGGAACGGCCGGGGGCTAGAGTGAAGAAAGGCTGGGGGCTAGAGTGAGGAACGGCCAGGGGCTAGATTGAAGAAATGCTGGGGGCTAGAGTGAAGAAAGTTCTGGGAGCTAGAGTGAGGAATGGCCGGGGGCTAGAGTGAGGAACGGGCTGCGGCTTAAGGTGAAGAACAGCCTGGGGCTAGAGTGAAGAAAGGATGGGAGCTAGAGTGAGGAATGGCCGGGGGCTAGAGCGAGGAACAGGCTGCATCTTGAATGAGGAACGGCCAGGGGCTAGAGTGAAGAAAGGCTGGGGGCTAGAGTGAGGAACGGCCAGGGGCTAGATTGAAGAAATGCTGGGGGCTAGAGTGACGAAAGGCTGGGGGCTAGAGTGAGGAATGGCCGGGGGCTAGAGTGAGGAATGTGCTGCGGCTTAAGGTGAAGAAGAGCCTGGGGCTAGAGTGATGAAAGGATGGGTGCTAGAGTGAGGAATGACCAGGGGCTAGAGTGAGGAATGAGTTGCAGATTGAGTGAGGAACCGCCTGCAGATTGAGTGAGGAAAGGCTGGGGGCTAGAGTGAGGAATGGCTTGTGGCTTGAGTGAGGAATGGCCTGAGGCTAGAGTGAGAAAAGGCTAGGGGCTAGAGTGAGGAACAGCCAGGGGCTTGAGTGAGGAACGGCCGGAGGCTAGAGTGAGGAAAGACCGGGGGCTTGAGTGAGGAAAGGCCGGGGACTAGAGGAAAGGCCAGGGGCTAGAGTGAGGAACGGCTGGAGGCTAGAGTGAGGAAAGGCCGGGGGCTAGAGTGAGGAAAGGCCTGGGGCTTGAGTGAGGAAAGGCCGGGGACTAGAGGAAAGGCCAGGGGTTAGAGTGAGAAAAGGCCGGGGACTAGGGGAAAGGCCAGGGGCTAGAGTGAGGAAAGGCCGGGGACTAGAGTGAGGAAAGGCCGGGAGCTAGAGTGAGGAAAGGCCTGGGGCTTGAGTGAGGAAAGGCCGGGGACTAGAGGAAAGGCCAGGGGTTAGAGTGAGAAAAGGCCGGGGACTAGGGGAAAGGCCAGGGGCTAGAGTGAGGAAAGGTCAGAGGCTAGAGTGAGGAAAGGCTGGGGGCTAGAGTAAGGAAAAAGTTGCGGATTAAGTGAGGAACTGCCAGTGGCTTGAGTGAGGAAAGTATGGAGGCTAGAGTGAGGAATGGCTTGTGGCTTGAGTGAGGAACAACCGAACTGGAGCTTCTCACCTCTGAAGTACATTATAGTTCTCAGTGAGCTACCGAACAAACCTACCATCTTTAAAAACCCATAGATATGAAGCTGGATATGTGCAATGCTAACGTTTAAAAGCATCAGCTTTCAAATCTCCCAGCATACTAATATTGTTATAAAGTCATAACATGATATTCTTCAAGTAATTGTATGAAAATTATACTTTATTAATTGAAACTCAAATTGTAAATTTGTGTGAACAGGAATAAAAGGTGTCAGAGTTTTGCTGCCTCTAGTGTTCATTTATTTTGGAAACTGCAGTGATATGTACTTATTGGTATATATTTCACGTCTCTCTAAAAAATGCCCCCAGGTACGTTTATGCTATGATACCAAGTAGGCTTTATATTTGTCTTTGTTTCAGTTTTTAGTTTTTAGTTTTTTTCATTTATTTTATTTCACTGTAAATCAGTGTAAAGACATCTTGGATTGCAAGTTTTTTGTGGGCTACACTTTTTAAAACAGGTATAAATTCAGTATACAAAAAGAAGTTAGAATCTACTCAGGGAATAGGTGGACAATCTCACCAAACTAGCAGATCATGCAGAAAAATCTGGTGGCGACAGAAGGGCCTACCACCTTTCCATGGGTGCAAGGTTGTTACTATGATTTGCTGACTTTGTTGTCCTTTTTAGCAGCCATTCTGCAGTTAAACTATACATTTTATAATACTGCAGCTGCCAACATGTGCCAAGAGACAAGCTATTATTAGAGCAATGGACCAAACAAATCATTTATAATTTACTTTTTTTATTTCTAAATGTATACCTATACACACATTCATAAATTCCTGGATTAATTAAAGTTTTGTGTACACTGACTTGACTTGATTCTGTTTAATGCTTACAAAGTCACTTCTATGAGCTGATGCTTGCTACATGCTACAATGCCTTAGGACTATAAAAGTTATTTTCTGTGACCAGGAAAATACTTTTTTTTTTTAAGTTACACTAAATTTTCGCTACAGTTCGCTGGCAGTTGATATACAGTACATAATATAACTAATTTCAATTAATTATAAAGTATATGTTTTCCTTTTGAGGTTATTCACTACAGACATTTTTTAAGTCAAAGCAAGTTGAGAAGCAGTGGTTGGGAAGAAAAATGGAACTGTCTAAAAAGCAAATATAAGCAATATACTTACAAAATAGAAGCAAAATGTTTGCCAAAGAACAAGTGTTGTGCAGTGTTCTTGTAAAATAATAATGGTTGCCACAAAAGGCATTCGTGGCAGAACCTTGAGCCTTTTTAAAAATCTTGATCAATACATAAGACTGAACATGTGACCTTTGTAGTGATTTCTTCCAGGATGCCTTCAGCAAGTTATCTTTTTTTTTTTTTTTTTTGGCCTAGATGCTTCCATATCTTATTCATTTATTTATAAAGCATGCACCGGCACTACATTTATTTAGTTGCACCTATATACTGTACTTTTCATTAAGCTTATATTAATTTATTCCAGCATTTCATTAAGTTGTCATGTATTTTGTGATATAATTACTTTTTTTTTTTCATTTTACAGTGTATTTGGTATATATATAAGTGTGTGTGTGTGTGTGTTATGTTACATTTTACATTTAATTACTTTTACATTTTACATTTACAGTTACATTTAATTTTTAGTAATATTTGTATTGTGAACAAGCTCTCAATATACTGAACCTTGTATAATCTTTCATACGAGTCAGACGGTGAGGTTTAATTGTTGAATTTTACAGTGTCCTCCACAGCAGAAGTAATAGAGCACTGAGTTTCAGGGACATGCACTCCTTCAGTTTCTTCTGCTATGCTGTCAAACATCTCCTTTCCAGCATGAACTTTCCTTTGATAAGTCTGAAAGGTCCAAAATGTCATATGGCACTTCAGAAATAGCGGATAAAGTTGTCAAATAAAAACTTCCTGGGATATGATGTACTGGAAATAATCCAAGTCCAGCTGATGCCCATATAAAACTCCACTTACTGTTGACCAGAAGTGTTCTAGAAAGTGTGAATTTGTTATGCTAAATTCAGAGTATTTGCATCAGCATAATAAGCAATATATAAATAAGAAATAAACTACAAAATTGTTTTTAGGCATGGCAGGTAGAGGAGTGGAGTATGAATTAAATGTCCTATTGCTTCCACATTTACATTAGAATTATTTTATTCTGTAAATTTAAGTGTAATCCTTTAGCTAATCAATATAATCCCTGACATGACATCACAAAAACAATGACCTACAATGGGTCATGTCACAGCTCTTACTAGATCACGGATTACAGTATACTCTAACACAGTGGTCTCCAAACATTGGTCATGGAGGGCCGGCGTCCTGCAGAGTTAAGCTCCAACTTGCCGAACACACCCGCCTGGAAGTTTCTAGTATGTCAAGTAATACCTTGATTAGCTGGTTTAGATTAGGGTTAATTAGGGTTGGAGTTGGAGTTGAACTCTGCAGGACTCCAGACCTCCAGAACCGAGTTTTGAGACCCCTGCTCTAACATATAGTGTTATATTATGAGCTATAACCTGAAACACACTATCATTACAACAAAGCTTCTAGTACCAACTTAAATGTTCTTCAATGTGTAATTAATATGAAGAATGAACTACTTAAATTTCTTGGAAATACTGTATGGTGATATGATTAATTTTAAATTCTGTTAGAACTACTGCTTAAACTCCATTTCTCAATTTCATGTAAAATAATGGCATTTTTAATGCTGTGTCCTCCAATTTACGTTTTTTTTCTCTTTCTTTCTTTCTTTCTTTCTTTCTTTCTTTCTTTCTTTCTTTCTTTCTTTCTTTATTTCTTTATTTATTTCTTTTTCTTCTTCTTCTTCTTCTTATTATTTATAAATACATGTATAGTAATTATATGTGTGTGTTCCTGTGGCTCAGTGGTAGAGCACTGTATTAGCAGTGCAACAGGTTAGGGTTTCAATTCCCAGGGAAAACACATACTGGTAATAAAATAAAATAAAATGTATAGTCTGAATGCACTGTAAGTTGCTAATAGCGTCTGTTAAATGCATGAAGGTATATCATTTAAGATATACCACTAGTGTACTAATATTAAACCTGCATCACAAGATTACATACTCAATTATTTGTGTCTTTCTTTCTCTTTGTATCTGTAAACTATAGTATTACAACTAAATATAGTAAATACAAAAATGAAACCATTAATTATTATTATTATATATATATATATATATATATATATATATATATATATATATATATATATATATATATATATATATATATATATATATATATATATTATTATTATTATTAGTAGTAGTAGTAGTAGTAGTAGTAGTAGTAGTAGTAGTAGTATTATATTTAAAATGCAAAATGCAGTTTTGCTTCCCCCAATTCAAATTAATTTAAAATTCATGAACTGAGAACTGAAATTCTAAAAGGCGTTCTCAATTCAATTCTTAGTAGCTGAAAACCGTGAGGTGGAACTTTCCAAACCAGTCACTTATGAGGTTCTAGTCCAGTGAAGATGTTGCTGTGGAAGGCAGCAGATGACAGCAGGGCAGCTTACTAAGGTTTTGGACCAGAGCCCTTGTGTGAGAGCCGTATGTGTTGAGATTCTTGTAAGCGACTCTGATTAAAGAGATGTTGGATGTCATTCTAGGCAGACCTACGGGACAGCTGCCAATAAAAGCGCGCCCCCAGGGGTGTTGAAACAGAGATAGCAGTCGGTAACTGAAACGAAGTGCATGGCAGTAGAGGGCTTCTCTGAAGGACAGAGGTCGGAGTTGTGCGGAATTGTGATAAACATCCCAGCTGTCACAGTGTGAGGGGTGAATTGTTCGTGACTGAGAGATCGACTACGGTGTTACAGAACCATACTTTTCTTTTTCCCATTTATTTGAAGCTTCTGAACAAAATTAAGCTGATATTCTGATATCAGTGATGTAAATTATACTCTCAACATGAGAATGCAATACATGGACATAATTCCATATGAATTTAAAATAATAAAAGTAATTACATGATGTGCCAGATAAGCAATGAAATTCACCACGACCATATTATACATAAAAAAAATGCAAATTGAGATTCAGTTACAAATATTGTCAGGGTTTTTTAATTAATCAATTTATTTACTTTTAGGTAAATTAACACTACTGATCAAAAGTCGAAATCAACCCTGTATTATCTGGAGTAAAACCTGTAACAACAAAGCCCTTAAATGAAAGGTTTCAAACGCAGTACTTAGTGCAAACATAATTAGCTGATATATTACAGCATAAAGTGCCCTTTCCAAAACATTGCATCTAGCACTCATATAAACAAATGTATATGAATTTATTCTGACTGACACCACTCTGACATTGCAGAGTAAAGAGCTCAAGGCAGGTATACAGATTTCCTTTAAAATAAGACACATCCTTATCAGGCTTGGAACAGCCTAAACATATTATCTCTCATCCTGTGACAGAAAAATACCCGTATGAAGCAATTATTTATTTCTCTCTCTCTCTCTCTCTCTCTCTCTCTCTATCTCTCTCTCTCTCTCTCTCTCTCTCTCGGATCAAGCTTAATAATGTCCTGGTTTAGGCATTAGCCCTGATAGGGCTGAGAATGGTCTCTCCACACAGCTGTATGTCGTTTAATCTTTGAGTTAGAATCCACTTAAGATGTTTGTTGTCACTTCTGTCAAGTAGGATCTTGTTAAAGCGAGCGATCAGCCTTGTACATATCTGACCCTGTCAGAGTGTGGGTAATATCCTTAGCTTGAGTGCTACTCTGCAGAATTAAATGTCAGTGGATTCAGTGGATTAGTGTATTCCCAAGTGTCAGACAAGCTCAGTTTAAGAATTACACCTCATATTCACAGTACAAGCATCTTAAATGCAACATCATTGACCACTTGTGATCACGGCTAGAGATGCAAATAGAGCAAGGTACTAGCATTGCCAAGATCATGGGTTCAATTCCCAGGGAATACACATTATAAAATGTTGCGAAATCATGAGTCTGTAAATTACAATGTACAAAAGTGTTTTTTATTCTGAGATTACGCCTCACAATTCCAGTCTTGTGGCCACATGATAACAAACAAACAATTAAATTAATGAATTGTAAAGTGTAATTTTGACTTCTTCTGTTCACTCTCTTCCATTCAAAGGTCTCTTTGTTAGCTGGTCCAACATATCTAGTATGATTACGATTTTATCTAAAAGAATTTCAGAAAAAAAATAAAAAATAAATAAATAAAATAAAAATAAAATTATAATGCGTGTGTGTGTGTGTGTGTGTGTGTTTGTTTTTGTTATTGTTGCAAACCCAAAGGAAACAGTTTATGAATTTCACTCAAACTGTTTTCAGACAGGCATTATTTGCATTTGAATTGTGTTTTGATGACAGACTGATTTGATCTTATTGACCATCTCTGACAATCGTTTTTATGATAGTCTGCCGACCCATTAATACTGCCCCCTCTCCTTACCTCTCCTGTTTCTGAGCTTATTTCCCCAAAGACTTCCATTACCTTAAATTGTATTCGCCTGTTTGCACTGCATGCTGGGAATTCCCACAGATTGTTGTGTGATATCGGGTGAGTGATGAAATCAGATAGATTGAGGGTGAGTCGCTCACTCGCTTGGGTCGCCATAAAATTAATGAACTATGTCTGAATAACGATCCGGTCTTCCTCAGAGTCCCACCTCTATGAATTGACATCTGAACTGCTGCCACACTGGTGCAATATCTCAGTGCTAGCTCCCTCTGAGATGCCGACAGCATTTAGGGTTGGATTATATATATATATATATATATATATATATATATATATATATATATATATATATATATATATATATATATATATATATATATATATATATATATATATATATTAGCATCACTTACATATGAATATAATAGATTATGATGTTGATTCTTTCTTCACAGAATAACTTTACTGAAGTTGTTCATATACAGTATTCAAATAAATAAGACTGTGAATTATTGTATTAAGTCAATAAATATAACTGTTTTAAAGCTTCTATTCTCATGAAGTCTATGAGGTATTTCTGTAGTTGAATTTATATGGTTTTTGCTAAATCATACATGGAAAAGACTTGAAGAAAAAGGGTTACAGGATTGAAAGAAAAAGTAAATAAATATATAAATGTTTATCTACCAAGAAATTAAAAGAAAATATGAATTTACGTTTTGGTGGAACTTTCTTTTCTTTTCTTTTTTTTCTCTACAAAATGTGTTTATTATTTGCAAAAACTCATAGTAGGCTAGGTGAAATATAGAAATATGACCTTCAGAAATTAATTTACTTGAATGCTAGATACTTGAACAGTATGGATCACAGCTGTAAAAACAAGATGACTTTTATCGCTTTTTAAAAAATAAATAAATAAATAAATAAATAAATAAATAAATAAATAACGATGTATTTTTGCCACTTTGGAGCACCCATAATTACAGTGGATAGATGTAAATGTGCATTTGTTGCTACTTTTACACAATTGTGACAGAGGGGCATTGGAAATGGAAAATAATTGATTAGTTCATCTATCGAGTCGTCAGGTTTTTCGAGTCATTTGTTCATAACGTGACAACCCCATAAGCTTTACCTATGCAGTCTGAGCCCGAAAGAGACTTAATAATAATAACCAACTCTTTATTACCTTTGTCACCGCATTCAGTGTTATGGAAAAGAACCATCATGACAGAAATTCCCACATTTATATACTGTAAGAAATACAAAGCTAAAAAAGAGACCAAAAACGCATCACGTAACTGTGAGTAAATAATAATAATAATAATAATAATAATAATAATAATAATAATAATAATAATAATAATAACTAGGCACCCTTTTGTAAGGAAATTAATTTCTCTATCCAATGCGGTCACATCACGTGACAAAAGAATGACTCGAAAGACTCAAAAGATAAACTAATCTATTCTCTTTCCAGCTCAGACAGCATATGGATTAGTTTATGGTGTTGTCACGTGATGAAGGAACGACTCAAACCCGAAGACTCAAAAGGGGATCTAATCAATTATCTTTCTGGTTCAGACTGCATTGGTTAGTTTATGGGGCTGTCATGTGATTTGGGAAGGACTCAAACCTGAAGACATGTCAGATAAGAGGTGAGGGGAGCAAATCTACCGACCCAGGTAAATAATGAATGAATCTTTTCTGTTTCTTATAGCATTATAGTTTTGTATTTTTTTGTAGTGGGTTCAATGTTTGCATATGTACTTAATGTGATAGGGAAGTAACACGTAACATTTTAATTACATTTTGCTAAAATGAACGAACTTACTCGAAAAAAAAAAAAAAGTTCCATTTATTTTGCTGAATGAGACTCAAAGGACCAAGTCAGTAAAATGAGCCGAACTTCCTATCACTAACCGAAGTGTGAAGCACCATTAGTCCCAGTTTTAATAGAAATTGGGCTGTTTGTAATTGTTTTATTTTTTTTGCAGACCATTGCTGCGCAATAAAGCAATCTGCTCTCAGGACAAACATTTGGTAAAAGAAAGAGAACAGTTTGTTTTAATGTTTATTGTAATCTAAATAAAGTTCTGGATATGGTTAATGAGTGGTAACATATAGTTACAGGTACAGGTTTACATACATTAATACATTTTTATATTTTTAACAAATTTAACATTAACAGATTAATTTCACATAACATATTTTTTGAACATTCAAGTGATTCTAGTGATGAATTTAAAAGTGTAAATGTTCTTAACTAGTGGCATGAGAAATTGTGATAAATGTTCACAAATGGATGGATGGATGAATGATTGCAATACTACATTACATTATGTAGTCAAGACACATGACAAAACATGCAGCTTCTTGAGCATATCAGTGAACAGTTTCCACCACATTCACTGTTTTTCATTTTTGTTGTTGTATTGGCAAATAAATTATTTAAGACTGAGCCATTAGATTGCCTTTTATCAAAAGTCACCTTATAATATCATGAGACTGAGCCCAGGAGAAGAGAAATATTTGAAAGAAATGGTAATGCATTTTTAATGGAAGAAAAAGCTTGACTCATCATTTTGCCCACCCTTGTCTGAAAAGTCCTTAGAAATCAATAACTGTCCTATCCTTTATCTCTCCAAGTCAATTTTGAAGTCCGTTAAGTCAGCATTCTTTTTATTTTAAACACATACCGGCTCATTTAGGCATTACATTAAATAGTATTGTGTTTGCAAAACTAGATACATGCAAACAGACAGGTGCTTTTTTACCACATCAGTGTGGAACATTGTGGAAAGCCGGTCTTTAGGGTTCACTGCAATGGATCCATACTGGAGTGGTGTTGATAAATGAGCCGTGGAGAATAGTGCTTCTAAAGAAGTGCACGAGCAATCAGCAACGTAACAGAATAAAGAGATTGGCCTGTGGGACATATTAGCCCTTACTAGAAGAAGAGTGCAAACACAAAAGATTTATTCAATCTTTTTGTGTTCACAGCACTCATCTAGCCCAACGACAGCTGATCCATTTGCACTGAAGTGACTTTTCTCTGCTGAAAAGGGAATCTTTATTGTATTTTAACAAATAATAATAATTTGAGAGAGAGAAAGAGTTATTTTAATTGAGTTATTTTAGCACATAGCCTGTAGGTGAAACTGGAGGTTGTTTTAGAATGTGAACTTCAAATATTGTGTCAGATTACATGTTGAAATGTCAAACAGAATGTCTTGTCATAAGCTAATTGGCTCTTTTTGTAACAGTTTTTCACACGTACAGACGGCTGCTCCAGTGCAAAAGGAGTTACGCTTACTACCATACATATGCCATCATAAATCTTTGATATGTCGCAAATATCGGGGATTACTTTGAGGTCATGAAAATGAGCTATTCCAAATCCAAGCGTACAGTCTGAACCCAAAGGCTTTAAAGCTAATTGCTTTCACTCCCTTCCATCCACTTTTCTCACAATTAATAACAGTTCTCAATAAAAAATAAAGCATGTTTATAAAACTAATTATATGTTTCAAAGTCAAACATACTTAAGGGAAATGTATTTACTCACAGAAAAGTACATCAATATGCAAGGATATGGCATTTTGATGTACAGCCCTTTAGTCGTTAACGATTTTAGTTCTGCTGGTGGCGAATAATAAAATAACAGTATGCTGGTCTCATATCATGCAGTTCAATTAAATATAAATTGGATATCAACTTAGTAGGTGGCATTATAAGAAAGTAAAACGTTGGAGGTTCAAAGTGGATTTGTTTATTTCTCTGATTCCGTGTCATGACTGTTAATATGAATGCCATAAAGGGTAAGATCTATTAATATCCACCATCTTTTCTAAGTAGAAGTGGATGCAGCATTTGTAACTTAAATGTGTGAGGCTTCCAGTATCAGCCACTTCCAGTTTATTTACCAGTACAGAAGGAGTCTTTTGCGGCTTGACACTGGAAACGGCTATTTGTTATCATATAATTTTAATGCATTGTCATAATCATAAACACATTATTTTGTAGCATAAATAACTTGACTGTTTACTGCCTAATGACTCAGAAGCCTTGAACAGAAAATGTTGTAATTTCAGCAAATAAAAATAGCATTTTACTAATTATTTTATTCTAAATATAATCAGTGGCTTTATAAATTTCACAATAATAAAAAGCTATACTTTATTTATAAAATATCTGAATGTCACTTTAACAATTGTTTGAGTTGGATGAACTAAGATAAGTGCCTGTAAAATCCAACAGTTAATTTTGTATACAGTAAGCATTTATTATAGAAATTTGTTTAATAAAAAAGAAATAAGAATATGACTAATATTTTATATATATATATATATATATATATATATATATATATATATATATATATATATATATATATATATATATATATATATTATAGTACAGACCAAAAGTTTGAACACACTTCTCATTCAAAGAGTTTTCTTTATTTTCATGACTATGAAAATTGTAGATTCACACTGAAGACATCAAAACTATGAATAAACACATGTGGAATTTTATATGGAATTATATACATAACAAAAAAGTGTGAAACAACTTAAAATATGTCATATTCTAGGTTCTTCAAAGTAGCCACCTTTTGCTTTGATTACTGCTTTGCACACTCTTGGCATTCTCTTGATGAGCTTCAAGAAGTAGTCACCTTAAATGGTCTTCCAACAGTCTTTAAGGAGTTCCCCGAGAGTGTCACGGTGATCTCTGGGTTTTGCACTTTGTGGTGAAGTCTGTGTTTTTCGCGTCTGCATTGATTAGTTTGTGGGCGCCTCCGTTAATTGTCATCAGCAGCAGCTGTCACTCATTACACTCTCCCTATATATTGGTTTGTGTCACATCTTGTCTACTGTCGGGCAAGGCCGCCCTATGGGGAACGGCAGTGTGGGAGAATCAACATCCGTGTTGCGCCTCGTTCCACACCCTCTCGGAGGAAATGAGGAGGGTATTCAATCGAGCCGCGGCCGGCAGGCAGGCCGCTCACCAGCTCTCAGACCTTCATCAGGGAACATCTTCGCTCATGGATTACTCCATTCAGCTCTGCACCCTGGCGGCCGCGTGCCAGTGGAACGAGGCAGCGCAGTGGGATCGATTCCTGCATGGGCTGTCCGACCGTGTTCAAAAGGAGATCTACCTCCTCGAGCTGCCGCCAACACTTAATGGTCTTATCGACTTGGCCTTACGAGTTGATGCACGGATTAATCGCCTGGGTCGTCAGACCAGTCCAACGTGCCATACCATCTCTCCGGTCAGGGGGTGCTCGAGTCGAGAGAACGGGGTCGGTCCCGTCGATGACCACGAACCCATGCAGGTGGGTAGAGCTCGGCTGTTCCTGAGGGAGAGAGAATGGCGGAGGTCCCAAAGACTATGTCTATACTGTGGAGGCTCAGGACATACCATCTTATCCTTCCCGGTAAAAGAGCCAGCCCGGTAGTAAACTTGAGGCTACTATCGGCTGGCATCTCTGCTGGGAAGTCCTCAACTACATAATCGACTCTCCTTCCGGTGAAACTGCGTTGGGAAAATCACACTCATGACTGTCACGCCCTTCTGGACTCCGGAGCCGAAGGTAATTTCATCGACTCACTCCTTGCACATCACCTGAACATTCCTGTCCTGCCTGTGTCTCTTCCCATCCATGTCACCGCACTCAACGGCCAGGAACTGCCTCACGTCACACACTACACTGAACCCATCACACTGCTCACCTCTGGCAATCATCGTGAAACCATATCCTTTTTTCTCATGGACTCCCCTGTAGCTCCCATTGTGTTAGGTCACCCCTGGTTAATTAAACATAATCCACTAGTGAAGTGGGGTTCCAACACAGTCACATTGTGGAGTGAAAGTTGTAATGAGTTTTGTCTGGTTTCTGCTCGTCCTGTTGTCCCTGTTTCTGTCTTGCAGAAGGAGAACATGGTATTGCCAAACGTGCCCGCAGAGTATCTGGACCTGAAGGAGGTGTTCAGTAAGTCCCATGCTGCTTCTCTTCCTCCGCATCATCCCTACGACTGTGCCATAGATTTAGTGCCAGGTAAGTCTCCGCCTAAAGGCAAGTTATACTCTTTCTATTCCTGAGAGGGAGGCCATGGAGAAATACATTTCTGATTCCTTAGATCTGGGTTCATCCGTTCTTCCTCTTCTCCAGCGGGGGCGGGATTCTTTTTTGTGATTAGAAGGATGGTTCTCTGTGACCTTGTATTGATTACCGAGAGCTGAACAACATTACCATAAAGGACACTTATCCATTACCACTAATGTCTTCAGCTTTCGAGAGGTTACAGGGAGCATCCGTATTCACAAAATTGGATTTACATAATGCTTAATTGAATTGAATTGAAAACCACCTTTACTACCCCAGAGGGCACTTTGAATACTTGGTGATGTCATTCGGGCTCTCCAACTCGCCAGGGGTTTTCCAAGCACACGTGAATGACGTGTTGTTAGATATGGTAGATCAGTTTATATATGTTTACCTGGATGATGTACTGATTTTTTCTTAATCTCTCCAGGAACACGTTTAACACGTCAGACGAGTGCTCCAGAGCTTACTTGAGAATGGGCTTTTTGTCAAGGCAGAGAAATGCGTATTCGATGAACAGTCTGTTCCCTTCATAGGGTATATCGTCTCGTCCGAAGGAATACGTATGGACCCTGACAAGGTTAAGGCTGTGATAGATTGGCCATCTCCAGATTCCCGTAAGGCCCTACAGCGGTTTCTGGGATTCACAAATTTCTATCGCCGTTTCATTCGCAATTTCAGCCAACTAGCCTCACCTCTGACAGCCTTTAACTCTCCCAGTACTCCATTCAGGTGGTCAGACGCAGCTTAGACTGTGTTCACTAACTTCAAAAGCCACTTCGTTTCGGCTCACATCCTTGTGGCCCCTGATCCCACACGGCAGTTCGTGGTGGAGGTCGATGCGTCAGAGGTGGGGGTACGAGCAGTGTTGTCCCAACGTGCTGTTTTGGACGATAAGGTACATCCTTGCGCGTTTTTTTTCCCCATCGATTATCTCCTGCTGAACGCAATTATGACATTGGTAACAGAGAGTTGTTGGCCATCAAATTGGCTTTAGAGGAGTGGCGTCACTGGTTGGAAGGCTCAGGGGTACCTTTCATTGTTTGGAACGATCATAAGAATTTAGATTACATTAGAACTGCCAAAAGACTCAAATTCCAGGCAGGCTCGGTGGGCATCCCCATTAATTGTCATCAGCAGCAGCTGTCACTCATTGTACTCTCCCTATATATTGGTTTGTCTCACGTCTTATGTTTGTGAGAACGTTGTTTAATGTCTGAACCTTTGTCTTTGCTTCTGTGTCATTTGCGTTGGATGTCTGTGTCTTCCCCCCGGAACCTCATCCACTCACCGGACTTTCACAAAGCATCAAGACTTACCTTCGGCTCTATTCCCCGCAGTTCCTGTGCCATCCTCTCCTGCTGCCTTCTCACCGTCACCATCCGGATTACTCACCGCCTCACCGCCATCTTGGATTGTCGTCTTCCCAGCATTGTTTTTTTACTCTTGTTTGTTTAATTATCATTAAATTGTTGACTCACACTTTTTTCCAGCTCCTCCTTCACCCATTCGTCAAAGTGAGATGCTTAGCACTAGTTGGCCCTTTTGCCTTCTGTCTGCGGTCCAGCTCACCTTTAAACCATCTCGACTGGGTTCAGGTCCGGTAACTGTGGAGGCCAGGTCATCTGGCGCATCTGGCGTTATACTTATTTTTATTTTATTATTATTATTATTATTTTTTTTTTTTATTCCATTAAAGATGGAATTTTCAATAAGTTTCAATAACTACAATAACTGTTTTATATAATATGTATTTATCTTTAACAACAATTAAAAGCATGAATAAGTTAGACATATTTACATAAATATGTGTGCATAAAGAGGGAAATCAGATTTTCCCATCATACTTTGCTACAGTCTGTACAAGGATAGTGATTTTGTGCAAGATTAATATAGGGATAGATCTTGTATTGGGATTTATAGGGATTTCTGTTATGTTGAAGTTTTGCATGACACCACTCTTTCAACATTGACCACATGATTACTCTGTAAACGATGCCATGTTCTGAATGACACACACACATACACACACACACACACACACACACACACAAAAGACATTTAAGTAAAGATTGCATTCAGTATGTCTGGTAGTAATGTGTTGATTGCAGTTATATCCACAGGTGCTGCAGATAATGTCTGAGTCAGGTAATAAAATACACACACACACACACACATATATATATATATATATATATATATATATATATACACACATTCTGATTAATTGGAGGTGTGTCACAGGTGAAAGAGATAAATCATTAATTATTGAAATATTAACGTCTTGGTTACCTATGGTAACCCTGAAGGAGGGAATGTTGACACCACATCGGTGACAGACGAAAATGGGATATCGCTTCGATAGATTCTACTAATTGGGATATAGATTCGATTGATTCTACTTATTGCATCCCGCTGCCGCTGAACACAGCTTGAGTATAAAAAGGTAGCAGGTGCAATGCATACCAGTTTTTCACTGAGGACCCGAGCTGGAGACCCGGCAACTCAGCGGCGGTACAGCAACCATAGCGACGGGACTTGGCATCTCTGTTCCTTCCTTCAGGGAATGAGGGATACCATACATAACCAAGACGCTCTCTTTTAGTCGGTCACTCTCTATGGCACGTCAGTGACCAACGAAAATGGGATCCCTACCAAAGCGCCATGGGTGCTGCCCCTTCCAGTGCCCTGTGCGAGCCGCCTGCGCCCCATTCGGTGTAGGCCGGGGCTCAGAACAAGTAGTTCCACTCACCATTGTCAAAGCACAACCTCACTGGGTAAGACTGGATAAACCTGGGAAAACGTACCCATTGTGAACAGGGACGCTGTGGAAGGCCCAACCTTCCAGAAGGAAGTCTCGGGAGCAAATACACATATAGCATCCGTTTAGGTGTATATGGAGAAATTTTAGATGATTAAAACCCTCTTGGGAAAGGCAGAAGTCTGCCAGGGAAACATGGGCTCTAAGGCTATACCATGTACTATACGGAATATGGACTCAATGTGAAACCCAGCCTTCCATGGTTCTCACGGATTCATCATGAAGGCCTGGCGCCAGACGATCCGTGGTATTTAGCTGCCTAGGGTGATGGGGGATTTCAACAGGGTCACACAGTATGGAGCTTTAGCAAGCCGAAGCTGACCGGGGCCTCTCAGTGCCACTACCAGTTTGAGGTGAAAACACAGGAGGATACCGGCTCTACACAAAGGCTGCACAGGTTGGCAGAAGGTGCATGAGTAGGGCCTTTGTTGACCCTCTTGAACCACCCACTCTTGCCATCTGGCAAAGAAGGAGGTTGAGTGAGGTTCTGTGCTTGGCCATCCACAACTCTCTGTGCCCTCCTGGGTCCCAGAGAAAGAAAAAACTGCTCTCTCGTCGAGATTTCCAAATTCTCCACCTGGCCCTCCTCCAGGGGAGGTAGAGGTGCCTTCACCATCCCCTAGAAAGCTGCTACCTCTCTCTGGGCTGCCCATCCAGGGGCCTCTTGCTCCTCCGCTCACCGCCAGGTTTGACGGGGGCCAGGACTGGTAGGGTGGCCTGTCTGCGCCCAGCTCTATGGCACCACTTGTTGGAGGCTGCTGCAGATGCGGCTCGGGAGTGGACGCAGGAGGCCACCGCGGCTGGATTACGGGTGTCTCACTCTCAGTATGCTTCTGGGCAGCCGAGAACTGCTGGGCAAAGCTCTCGACTGTGTCACCGAAGAGGCCGGTCTTGGACACAGGGGCATTGAGAAACCAGACCTTGTCGGTGTCCCTTATGTCTGCCAGACACAGCCAGAGATGGCACTCCTGGACAACTAACGTGGACATCACAAGACCCAGCAAACTTGTGGTGACCACCACAGTCCTCACGGGACAGCGTGAGGACAGTGGCTGTTCAGAGTTCTTTCAGAACTGCTGGATCGTGACCACCCTTGGCAGGTCCTGCAATAATGGCATTGCATGTAGAGGCAGAAGCAGCTTCCCCGCAAGCCACATAGGCACCGCCATTTAGACCCGACAAATGCTTACAGGCCTGAGAAGGCAGTACTAGGTCTCCACGCCAGGAGGAGGTGGACCGCGGGCAGCCCCGGGAAACCAATCATCCAGCCTGGATGGCTCGGGACACGGTGGAGAATTCCAATCAAGCCCTACCATCTCTGCGGCAGCCCGTGAAAGCATAGCTGCCATCTCTGGATCCAACTCAGGCTTTGCCACCGTCCCGGAGGGCGGCAGCACGTCTGAATCTTCATCTGACAGCTCTCTTTCCGATGCTGAGATCAACATCTGGTCGGGGGGAGGCCCACTGGATACCGCTGGTACACTCTTTGAAGAGGGCCACGCATGTTCCGTGGGTTGCTCCACTGGATCGGAGGTGCAAGAGAAGTGATGGTCCCCAGAGAGTTGTTTTCCTGCGAGGTTTGCCACCACTGTAATCCTCAAACACCTGTGTTACTGCCGTAAGTGGTTCTTGTCTGTCGGCTGCCAGAACAAGTCCCAGATCGTGGCAGCAACAATGGGACTCCACCCCCCTGAAGGTAGCAGAGCCTGGTTCACAGCTTCATGATGGTCATCTTCCCACAGAGGGAACATAACTCATCCACGAAGGCTACCTCAGCGTGTTCGACGCCCAGACACGTGAGGCAGTGATCGTGACCACCACCCGTTGCCATGTAGCGACTGCACCCAGAAACGCATGGGTGAAACGGCATCCTTGTATGGACGAACCGTCACTTCCGTGAAGCTCTTTTAAAGAAATGTGCTCTTAGGAAATGCTCTTTTAGTGCTGAGGCACACAGAGGAATTGGCTGCTTGCAACACGACAGGGGGTAGTGCAGCCTGAAGTGTGCAACACACTCGACACAGGAATGACCACCCCTGAGGCGCCATCCCGCCAACACACAAAACTTCCGAGAGCTCGCTGAACTCGTAGATCACAGCAGACACAGTTGAGCAGACCAATACTCTTATATACAGATACCTGAATCTTTTATTATTATAGCTCCTCTTCATTCTCTTGAAAAGAAAAAAAAAAGCTTGAAATGCATAAAATATGTGTTTGAGCTAACCCAGACCACCCTGAAGATCTCACAATGGTCAACTAATGGACTGGTCCACGCCATGACTTTGAATACTTTATAGCAATTTAACCTTTCTGTCTCACTTTGGCAGGTACTGTGCCTTACTTTTTTGTCTGGTTAATGTTCAGCAATTTAATGCCATGTGATCCCCAATCATTGTACACGTTGTTCAACCATTCTCTAAAGAACAAGCCCCAGTACAACTGGAAAATAAGGTTTTAGATTGCAGTGAATCAGTGGAGGATGTAGAATTCCCTGAGGCTACACATACAAGTGGTCACTATCAGGGCAGAATCATCATCCTCATTAGACCCTGGGTACAGATCTTTGGAGGTAACCCCTACTAACCAGTGCAAAACTTTATTACATAGTTTTGAGTCCTATCATACACTGCATGCTGAAAGACTGGTGAGTGCAGACTGTGTGCTGAAGGTTAATTGACCCTGAACTGAAAGATGCAAAAAAAACTGACAAAACCCAACTATTGTTTCTATTGCTGTATGTCGGCATACAGCAATAGAAATGTGAAGTGTGAACTGTCCTTCAAAGAACCTTGAGGCCCAAGTAGTGATATTATGTCTTTGCCCCAAGTGGCCCTAGGCCAGGGGTGTCCAGACCTGCTTACTATCCTTACTATCCCAGTTTAATTAAAATCCTAATCAAACATACTTGAACAAATTAATTGAACAAATTAATCAAGGTACTATAATCAAGGTAATGATTTGTCTGAATATGCCAACTTCCTTAGTATGTAGTAAGCACTAGTACATTAAAAAAGAGTAGTATGCCAGAACTCATATCACTCATAAAACAAAAAATACTTAGATGATCTACTTATTCTGAAGTGCACCTTTGTAACCCCCTGTGTAACCACGCACCTGGAAAGAAGATGTAAATGGTTGGTGAAACTGTGCACTTCTGGATTTTATCAGTTTAATCCCCCTGTCCCATCCCAGCATTGACCCACCCACCTCTCCTGCTCTTGGCACCCTATGTACATCATGAGGCCAGCCAGTTTTCAACAGTCTCATTGAACATCTGCCAACTGGAGAATGGCAAGTAAACATTGGGTTATTTGACTGCTCCTGCTGCCATTTCCACTGGCTGGGACTGGCCTGAGTCCAAGAGATATGCAAATCAAGACTGCAGCAGAAACAACAAGTTGCTCTAAAAGCTTGAGAAAAATGCCCTGACTGCATTTGGTACTCTTGCTGCAGGGATTGATTGAGAGGCTGAGAATAGTTTTCATAATATCGATGCAGGATGTGATCTGTTACTCCAGGTGATGGAATGAGATCATCATGAGGGTGACAGGTTACAGTAAAAACTTCTTGAGTTAAGTTTGCCAGAGGCACATGTTTGACACTTTCAATTGTCCTTGGGTTACAGAATATCTGTTAATGTGTTGTTGTATTAAGGCCAGTTCACATTGCACTGACAGACGCATGCCAACTCCACAGCTGACCAAACACAGTACATCACTTCTCAGACATTCTAAGATCCAACAAATCAACATGTTCAGTTGGTGAAAACAAGCACTGCCCGCCGCCAAATGACACTTGGAAGGGGAAGCACCCTGATCTGACAAACCCCAACAAAAGTGTATTTTGCCATTTGTCAGCATCTCTCAGCGCAATATGAATTGTCTTTAGCTTACTTAATAATAATAATAATAATAATAATAATAATAATAATAATAATAATTATTATTATTATTATTATTATTATTATTATTATTATTATTTTTATAAAATATTGAAATATTACAAATGCAAGGAATAATACTTAGGAATAAAAAACAGACTTTAATTACAGTAATTGTAATTACCATAATTTCGAGATGACAGCACGTGACATTCTCCACGGAGCTGTTCATGTCCTCAGACTCAGATTTATGCTTTTCTATGGCAACACTATCAACGCCTAAACAGAGCCTGCTGTAGTCAGGTGGCACAGCGGTCATGTGGTGCAAGTTGTAGTTCACAGAAAACTCCCAGTAATCAGGTTGTAATTACAAGTTTTACGAAGATGTGAACGCTTTTTACAAGTTGGAATCTCATAGTTATGGGAACTGTGAAATGGCATGAGCGCATCTTTACTCCTAGCTATGACTAGAGGCAGAGGTTAGGCTTAATAACTGTTCGAGGCCAATTAGCACCCAGTGCTCTGATGCCACTCAAAATAAACAAAGTGTCCTTTAAACATATTGGAATGAATCTCTTAGAGCTGCAACAAATGTGGCTCTGAATATGTTCTGATTCTGGTGAATTAAGTCAAAAGCATTTATATTACTTGAAGACCATTTTTATCACACATTATGTTAATTGGACTCACCTCTCAGATAGTGTTTTAAAATCATGATTTCAGACATTCAGGATCAGAGCTCCCAAAGTGTCCCCGGAGACTTTCTGGGCACTTTCTGATAGTGCTGCTGCTTCAACCAATTGGGCTGCAGTTCAGTGTCTTTTATACCAACAGCATGTTTTCCTGGCCAAGAAGAACATAACTTTGTAAACCATTATTTGGATGCTTGTATGCTGCTTAGGGAAGAGCCATTATTGTACAATCTAGGCCAGCTGTGAAACTTGGACCCACACAAGATTCTACCAGTTATGTATGTATTTAGTTTAGTTTAGTTTATTTGTTTATTCGTTTATTTGTACAGGGATAGCAAACAACAACACTGTTGTGCCAGAGTTAGCTATAAAGCAAATTTGCATTTGCAGTCCTTGGGCAGGATGTTGTTACAAAATTATAAAAGCAAAATATTAAGTGACAAACAATACAATACACATACAATATCACATCATACTACATTAGAGTACAAATCCAAGTCAATGATCACATATCAGATTTTCATTAAGCATACTTTAAGCGTGGGTTTAAAAATACTAAGTGCTGTACACTCTCTAATATAAACAGGTATTAAATTCCATCTTTCTGTTGCTCTAACTGAAAAAGCTGATTGTCTAAAAACTGTTTTCTTAAATTTAGTTGAACAGTCACCTCTAACTGATGACCTAGTTTGCCTGATATTGTCCTTGCAGATAGTCACACATTGTTTAAGAGGTGGTGGTGCAAGATCATGAAAGATTTTGTATTTCACACATCAGCAAATAATAAAAAATTGTCAAACATCATTAATTTATAATTTTTAATAATGTTACAGTGATGATAACCCCTTGGCTTTTTTAGCTAAGATTTTTACAGCTTGTTTATTAATAGTATATAATGGTTTTAACAGTTTTAGTTGTATAAGACCAACTTGTAGCACACTAAGATAAATGAGGAAGGATCATTGTATACAAAAAGAGTTTAGCAGCAGCCACAGGCAATTGGTGCCTAATATTCCTGAAGACCATCAAACTTGCTCTAGTACTTTTAGAGACCTTTTTAATATGTTTCATAAAAATTTAATTTAGAATTCGTAATCATACCAAAATATTTAAAATGTTCAGAAATATTTATTACCTCTTATTTAAATAGAATATCTGGACCACACTCATCAACTTTCTTGATCAAAACATTAAGAGTAAGGCAAGAATGACATAACCAATCTGGGACTTTGTTCGGTGCAGCAGTTAGTTTGATAGCAGCTTGTTATTTTGTCTTAGCATAAGCATTAACAACTCTATCATCTGCATACATCTGAATCTGGTACTCTGGATCATTAATGTATAAACTGAAAAAAAAAAAAATGGTCCAAGAATCGAATCGAACTTTGATAATTTAGATAAAAGAACATTATGATTAACGGTATCAAAAACTTTTTTTTAAATCAAGGAAGACAGCACCAACAACACCTCCCCTATCAAGACTGGATTTAATTTGTTCAACAAAATAACAATTTGCAGTCTCTGTAGAGTTTTGTACCCTAAATCCAAACTGCATATGATGTAATGGAAAAGAAACATGATTCAAATGCTCTACTAACTTATTGCAAATTACCTTTTCAATTACTTTAGAAACAACTGGTAGTATACTGATATGTCTATAGTTAATGTCACGCTGTGTAGTCTCTGTTTCCCTGGGTGTACACTAGTGGGCTCACTTCCCCTTAGGCACTTCACCGTAGGCACTAGATTTCCTATAGTCTTGTCCTGTCATCACAGTAATTGCACTCCGGTTATTTGCACCAGGTGCAGCACTCTATTGTCATTAGCCTACCTATTAATTCCAGTCTTTTCCTGTTGTTTGTATGGAGTCCTTACCCTTCGTTTGTCCAGCATTCTCGTCCCCCGAGATTCTTCCTGTCTGTTATTCCTCCGAGTCCTCTTGTATTCCGAGTCCCTTTTCCTGTCCCTTTCCTTTGTATGTTTTGTTTGGACTATCTTTTTGGTTTTGTCAGTCACTGAGCGGGTGAGTAATGGTTTCAAGGGTACTCGCCTGGTCGTGTTTCGTGGGACCAGGTGAGGTCGCTCAGGAGTGAGTGGTCGATAGGAGGTCCGGCATCACTCTCCAATATGGCCCCCCGTCGACCCTGAGTTCGGATGGGAACCGCCATCTCACCATTGTGGACGGAGAGGGGAACGGAGGTGCAAATCTGCAAAGCCAGCGCCGCTGCACAAGATGGCTGACAGTCCGGTGCCGCTGCACAAGATGGCCACCAGCCCAGCGCCGCTGCGCAGAATGGCCACCGACCCAGCACCATTGCACAGGATGGGGGCCAACCCAGCACCACGAGGCAAGATGGAAGCCAGCCCAACACCACAGCACAAGATGGCCGCCAGCTCAGCGCCACGAGGCAAGATGGACGCCAGCCCAGCGCCACAGCACAAGATGGCCGCCAACCCAGTGCCACGAGGCAAGATGGACGCCAGCACAGCGCCACAGCACAAAGTGGTCACCAGCCCAGTGCCATGGTGCAAGATGACCGCCAGCTCAGCGCCAACGCCCAAGATGGCCGCTGAGACGTTTTTGGATTATTTATCCATGCTGTCAAAGATCCTAGAGATTCCCAGGAGTGTTCATGTCACGTCTGCTGATCCAGAGACTGTTCACATCACGTCTGCTGAGCCAGCACCACAGTACAAGATGGCCACCAACCCAGCGTCGCTGCACAAGATGGCTGCCAGCCCGGAGCCACTGCAGAGGATGGCAGCTACAGTGGGCTTTCTTGAGTTGAGTCAGGCTCCCGTTGACCCTCCAGAGTCGAGTCAGGTTCCCGTTGACCCCCCAGAGTCGAGTCATATTCCCGTTGACCCTCCAGAGTCGAGTCACATTCCCGTTGACCCTCCAGAATCGAGTCTGGTTCCGGTTGACCTTCCGGAGTTGAGTCTGGTTCCGGTGGACCCTCCGGAGTTGAGTCAGGTTCCAGTGGACCCTCCAGAATTGAGTCAGGTTGCAGTGGACCCTCCGGAGTTGAGTCAGGTTCCAGTTGATCCTCCAGAATCGAGTCAGATTCCTGTTGACCTTCCAGAGTCGAGTCAGGTGCCTGTTGACTTTCCAGAGTTGAGTCAGGTTCCGGTTGACCCTCCAGAGTTGAGTCAGATGCTTGTGGACCCTCCAGAGTCAGGGTTAATCACCATCGACCTTCCAGAGTCAGGGCTAGTTCCTGTTGACCTTCCAGAGTCGAGTCAGTGCCCGTTGACTTTCCAGAGTTGAGTCAGGTTCTGGTTGACCCTCCTATGTCGAGTCAGATGCTCGTGGACCCTCCGGAGTCAGGTTAGTTCCTGTTGACCTTCCAGAGTTAAGCCAAGTCACTGGTGATCCTCAAGGACCGAGTCAAGTCACCGGTGATCTTCAAGGACCGAGTCAAGTCACCGGTCATCTTCAAGGACAGAGTCAAGTCACCGGGGTTCTTCATGGGAGAATTCAAGTCACCATTGATCTCCATGAACAAAGGCAAGTCCCCTATAATCTTCATGAGCAGAGTCAAATCAGCATTGGTGATCCACAAGGACAGAGTCAAGTCACCGGTGATCCTCAAGGACCGAGTCAAGTCACCGGTGATCTTCAAGGACAGAGTCAAGTCAGCGGGGTTCTTCATGGGAGAATTCAAGTCACCAGTGATCTTCATGAAAAAAGGCAAGTCATCATTGATCTTCATGAACAAATGTAAATCACCAATAATCTTCATGAGCAGAGTCAAGTCAGCATTGATCTTCTAGAATCCAGTATAAACACCATGGGACTACCAGAGTCTCGTCAGTTCTCTGTGGAACTGCCAGAATCTCTCCACGTCTCTGCTGAACTGCCAGAGCCGTTCCACGTTTCTGCTGAACTATCATAGCCTCTCCACGTCTCTGATGAACTGCCAGAGCCGTTCCACATCTCGCCTCTGCGGAACTTCCAGAGTCTTGTCACGTCTCAGTGGGACTCTCTGAGCACCCGACTGATCCTGTTGTGGCCACGGAGGCTACCCCTAACATGTTCATGTTCTATGTTTCAGACTTGTCCTCCTGTTTGTCCGGCCGCACAGATGTGGTGGTCTTCCGCACCGCCCTAGGGGTCTTCCATCCCGACCAAACGGCTGTGATGGTCTTCTGCTCCGCCCTGGAAGTCTTTTGCCTCAACCACAAGGATGTGGTGGTCTTCTGCTCTGCCCTGGGGGGCGTCTGGTTCGGCCGCACGGTTGTGGTGGGCTTCTGCTCCGCCCTGGGAGGCTTCCATCCTGACCACACGGTTATGGTGGTCTTCTGCTCTGCCCTGGTGGGCGTCACGTGATGTCCTTCTTGGACTTGTGTTGTTGTGTTTATTTTTTGTTGTTCTTCTGTATGTGTCTTTCTTTCTGTTTCCTCCTATGGACCTGGCCCTCTGTCCCTCCCCCTGATCCTCCACCGGTCCACCTCCCTCCTGGGTTTCTTCACCACTCTTAAATATAGATGCTATTAATGCTGACTTCCAGGCATTTGGGAAATGTCATCGTTTTATTAACAAATTAACCAAATGAGTTACAAGTTTACTAAGAATATTTGCATACGTTTTAACAAATACAGAGTCACAATTAAAAACATATTTGGCCCTATAACTCTTATAATATAGGACTCAGATACTTCAGAAATATTAAAAGCAGTAAGATCATGACTTGGTAATATAATATCCTTACTTCTCATACCAAATCCATGTGTTAAATCTTGAACTGAGTCCATAAAAAAAATATTACATACACTAAGAATTCGATGCTTATCTTGAACTAAACTTCCATGAACCTGTTATTCAATACCTTTATCATTTTTATTATTTTTCTCTTGTACTTTATTGATATTCTCCCATACTTCTCTATTCCCCTTTCTTCTCTATTGCTTTCACTTTTCTCAATTCCTTTACAACTTTATTACGTAAGTTCTGAAATGTCCTTTTATCATGAGCTAACCATGATTTAAGCTTTATTTTTAAACCATGGTCCCTCTGTTTCATTAACTTCCATAGCTCTTCATTTAACCAATGCAAATTCTGCTTCTTTCTAGAAAAAGTGACTTTTTTTATTACTAAATTCACCATTGTTAATCTTATTAATTGTAACAATTAAACATTCAGCGGCAGCTTCTAAATTATCTGTAGACAGGGTCTCATTCCAATCTAGATTTTTTAATTCCTCTTCAAATTAGTTTTTTAGTATTTTTGGTATAATATTTAGCACATTTTCCTTTTCCCAATGATATAAAAACCTGTGCTTCGTTAATTTTCTTAATATAAGATTTTGATCTGATAGCCCTGTTAATAAATTTACCAACTGAGTTATTCTTTCTGGTTTAATTCTAAATATTAAATCAATTTGAGTTTTAGAGGATGAGGTAATTCTAGTAGGGCCCCTAATTAACTGTACTAGGTCAAGATGAGTTACTATCTCTTGAAGCGTTTTCCCCATTTGACTTCTTATTGCAATTTATGTCTCCAACCAAAATTAACTCTTCGATCAGACCCCTTCAAAAGATTTCTCAGATGATCATAGAAAATACTATTTGATGAAGGTGGTCTATATATGCCCACTGCAGTAAATGTCATACAAAGGGATAAAACTATTGTTACAGCAATATATTCTATATCCACTGAACTATTGAATTCAGTTTCCTTACATTTAATGCAGTCCTTCACATGCATAAGCAGTCCACCAACTTTTCCAAATTTTCGATCCTTTCTGAAGACATTATATTCCGGGACCAGATATGCAGTGTTTGGTGACGTTTTTGACAAGAAAAGCAAATCAAAGTTCGAATTTGTAAGTAGTTGTTCCAGTTGTTCAGTTTTTGAAGCAACGCTTTTGATGTTTAAATGTCCCATAAGTTGTTCTTTGGGCTTTGAACGCAAATCCCATAAAAGTTTCTCGTGATTTGCTTCAAACAGATGAAAATCCTTTTTCTCAATGTTTGCATGCAGTTTGAAAGTAACTTGTAGAGAGTCAACTACAAAAGTAAATGCATCGTCTTTAATAAAATTAGGTCCTGGATTTTGATTAACTTCATTCGCCAGAATAAGAGTAATGGCTAAATAACTGATCGTTCTCCGGAACATTTGAGAGGGTTTTCTTCTCTCGATAGATCATAAATGCTTTGTTGGAAGAGTCAATTTTCCATTGTATAATATCACATAGAAAGAATGAATGGGCTGCATAAATATAATGTAGTAACAACAACTTGTGTCTGTCCACCACTGATGTCAGAAACGCATACCAGGAAAAAGCCTGATTGGGCCAACATCTCTGAATCAAAGGTAGTAAGGTGGATGTAAAGAGTAACAGACTAGCAGTTCAAGTCTCCATCAGCAACAAGTAAACACTGCTCTGTTTCACACTGAACAAACTTAGAACCGCAATGTGGGGTTAACACCCCAAATGCGGTGCCAACCCAGCTTCGGGACCATGGTTTCATAACCCTGGTTTAAAAGTGGTGCTTTTAAAACACTTCTTTACCAGGGCTGAAAAGCGCTGTTCAGAATGACGATAACCAGGGGTTAGGTGCAGTGTGAAAAGCCCCAGGGATAACTGGACAATAGCTTTTTTGCAATTACATTATTCTGATGACATGCAAAATACAGATGGAGAGCAGGATGTGAAAAGCAGAATGGATGTGATGGAAGAAAGTTTTGTATTGTACTGGTTTAGGCGCTATTACAAGACAAAGGTATAATCAGAAAATTACAACATATTTTGGACAACAATAGTGTGGGCCATTTTTTCACAGTAGAAATTGAAACTAAAGATATGGAACAACAACACAATACCTGAGACTGCAACAACAACAGATGCTCACATTGACTTTGGGATTTAGCGTCTGTCTGCATGTTTAAATCACATAGATCAAACTTTTATTCTCTGGTATTTATTATTTTTATTTTTTTATGTTGTTGGTGACCTTTATCATGGTTGCAAAATAGTTATATTTCTATAAGAAACAGGCATAAATTAAATATTAATAATAATAAATAAATAAATAAATATGTACATTTATATAGTGCTTTTCTAAGCACTCAAAGGACTTTATATGAAAGGGGGCTGTCTCCTTGTTCACCAGTATATATACTGTATATCTTGGATGTCAGTGCTCCTTTTGTGCTTACTGCTAATGGGTGTTTAGTGTCCCACCCTCCTTGTGACTTTTGTCACGCTGCTGTCCATGGTGCTGGAGCATAATTGTCAAGTGACCTAACATTATGCTGACATACACACATAGGGCTCATTCTCAAGGTCTCAAAGCTCAGCAGCCTGCCCACATCTCATCATAGTCATGCTGTTCAGGGCATTAAGGGTGATCCAATACATTTTCCAATACAGTCTGTCAAGAGACAAGCTTAGGTTTTGTCACATAACTGGACTGAATGAGTCTGCTTAGATGGCTTTTAGTGAGCATATCCACTACTTTTTGAAAGAGCTAATAAAACTTTTCATTTTGGCTATAGACAATCCATTGGTGGTTCTGAAGAAATCATCATATGCTGCTGAATAATAAACCTTTTATTTATTTATTTATTTATTTATTTTTTTTTTTTTTGCTGCTCGTTGATTCTGCATTGTATATAAAATAGCAAACAATGTAGCATCTGCAAACACATTTTTGCTAGACCTCAGAACTAACCACACATTACAAACATTAAAGCCCAAAAATATATGAAAATAAATACATAAAATTATTGAATCTGGTCGGTATAGATTTTTTTTTTTTTTTTTTTTTTACGCAAAATGTGATATGCACAGAGTTATTAGGTCATATTTTCTCCCTTTTTTTTCCCCAAAACGTGACACACGCCAGTCTCCCTTTTTTAATGTCAGGATCATTAACTGGAGTGCCCATAATCTCCAATAGAGCGCACTCTACTCAGTATGCTGCATTTTTGTTTCCATCCCCTTTTTCAAACTCCATTTCCCACCCTGCCTCATTCCTGGCAATGATTGCAAACACACACACACCTGCATCTGATTACACACCTGCATCCGATTACACACCTGCAGCTAATAGACACACACCCATATAAGCAGCACACTCGCGCCAGTTCATTGAGAAGTCTTGTTTAGCACTATCTAGCATTTCCAAGCGGTTTGCCTGTGTTTGTGCTTCTGTGTCTGACCTTTAGATTGTGTATTCTGTTTCTCTGCTGCCGGCCCAATCTCTGCTTGTTTTGATTCTGGTTATCCCTGACATACCTGACGCCATTCCTGATTTCTGCCTGTCTGAACGTCTCTGACTCTCATCGCAACAGAATGTAAGGAAAATGTCATTTTGGATTTTCTGTGGTCTAATGTGATATTGTTGTCCTTGTTTATGATTTTTTTTTCTTGCTGTAATATAGCATTAACATAACCCGTTAAATTTATTTTGGAAGCAACGACTGAATGTTTTTTTTGGTCTAGTGCCTGTGTATAAAATTAGTGTTGACCAAGTTCAGAGGCTGTCATATGTGGTTCAACTTACTATGTGTACTCTTCATCAGACAGTTTCAATATAAAAATCACATGGATTTATTGCATTTTGGAAAAAAAAAATGTTAGTCTTTGAAAATCAAAACCTGGGTTAAAATTGTTCCATCTTATAACCTAAAGATGCTCTTTCTTCCTTCATTTACACTTATGTATCACTTACTTACACTTTATTCATATCCATTAATGTTTTATTGTGAAGGCTTTACTGAGGGATTTGCTCCTTATTTGTCTGATCTTGTATGTAATACATGTAGTCATATACACAGAACAACTTTAACCATATACATTTTAACTGAAAAGTAATCCTCACAATACTACTGTCACGGTCCTGACCTTTCTCATGCCTTGTTCTCCTTTGTCTTTACCCCATGGACTCAATTACCCACAATCTGATTTGATTTCCTGTTTGTATTTGTTTTAATAAGTCTTCTACTGTTTCAGGTCTCTGGTCTGTAGCAAGGTGTGACCGAAGGCCAGACCCACAATATAGATTACAATGTCTCTTTAGAGGAGTATCTGCTTCTCCATCTCCTCCAAGATGGCCGTCCACTGGAGAGTTATGTGGAGGTGTTCGGAGTATGTCCATTGGGTGAGTTGGCGCTTATGAACTCTTATGGACCGATGCTTATGAACGGTCTGGATTTCAGTAAAAGAAGTCCTCAAAATAATGGGTTCCAGTTTCTGTGTTGGAGAATTGGATCAAGACTCCCGTGATGTCTTTGTTATTCCATCCCATGATGTGTAGACCACTACAGCACTCCCCAAGCCTGAATCCTTAAGGTTAGGGAAGTACTGTCACTGTCCCTTAAACATTTTTTTTTTTTTCCCCATGGACTCCGTTACCCACAATCCTTCATGCTCTCTCACGTGTCCCTTGTCATCAATTAGCCTCACCTGCCAGAGATCTTTTCATCACCAGGACATTATATATGCTTTGCATGTTCTCCCCAAGATGGTCTGGTCTTATGTGTAGTGGCATTTGGTTTATTTCCTTTTTGGATCCTTGTTTTAATTATTTTTCTGGTCCACTTGTAGTCGTTCATTTGAGGCATTAATTGAGTAATTTTATTAATGAAAAATTTAAATAACTTATAAAGGCCTTTAATTGCCTACATAGCTTGCCAGAGCAAACCGGCAGAAGTAACTATGAATGTTTAGGGAAAACAGGAGACTGCATTAACATTTTAATAAATTGACTTTTTTTTTTTTTTTTTATAAAGTAGGTGACACTGACCTGCTATATATGCAGTAGTCTTGTGCCTGTATACATGTTTCATTCGGATTACAACACAGGGATGCACAGCAACACATGTCAAATATAAAAAATTAAGGGATTGCAATTCATACAATGCATGTAATGCAATACAATGCATGTAGGGGTCTCATGTATAGCAGGCCAAGAGGTTTCACGTTGACCCAGCAGTCTGGAATTGCTTGACAGTGAGTGACCAGCCTTATCTGACCAGGGGAAGAACCAGTATTGGTAGGCTTTTGCCACCAAAAGCAAACCTCTGGAATTTCCTATGTTTATTAAGGGTGAAGTATCGGCTGCAGGCCCGCACTCTGCAATGCGAGGAGGGACCACCTCGATGGCCTCCTTCCTCAGAGAGTGTCTACTTCTGTTCTATTACCAGAGCCTGCTCTGGGCCCACCAGGTTGGAAAAGGCACCTTTGAATGAGGCAGAGGAGAACCAAACTGGATTATGTGGCCTTTCTCTACAGTGTGCAGGGCCCATTGAGACATGTTTGGCAGTAGTTTTCACACTGCCAAATAGTCTACCAGAGGAATCAGCCTCTCGAGAGTGGTCTCTGGAGTCATCAGAGCAGTTACCTTGGTGCCCTAAAGTGACACACTGGCAGGAGATGGCCAAACTAGCTGCTCTGGAAACATTTGTGGAGGTTGCAAGCCTCTTAGCACCGCTATGTTTCCGGGAGGTTACTGAGAGAAGTGCTCACCGGAGACCGCTGCACCCTGGATCACCAGCAGGGTTCGCTGATCGATCTCCTGAGGGCACTGAGGAGAGCCAGGTACTGTGTAATGCAGTGTACACCACTCTTCCACAGAGGGGCCTGTCATCCGAGGTCCTGAGCCATAGCATCAGGACTCTCAAGGCTGAAATCTTCTATTAAAAACAATGGTCCTCAGACCCACATCGTCTTCTAGGAAGACTAGACCAGAGCTTGCTCTGGGCAGGACCCAATGGCTCCCAAGGCTCCCACAACGCCTTGTGACCACCTATGGGAACCAGTCTCATGAGACTGGACTCTGTTGCACCTAGTGCAGCTAGCTCGGTGCCCTGAAGTAGTGGACCATTAGGGGATGACTGTACTAGCTGCTCTAGAGACCTCCGGTGAGGTAGCAAGCCTTTTAGTACCACTACATTGCCAGGCAGTAACTGAGAGTATCGCTCACCAGAGAACGCTGTGACCTGGAACACTGGCAGGCTTGTAAGGAGAGACAAGCACCTTGTAATGTGGTGTACAGCGCTCTTCCCCAGAGGGAGCTGGACCTCAAAAAGTCCTAGGCGTTAGTCGTCAGGAAATTTACAATGAAGACTATCCAGTGAGAATGACGGACCGCAGAACCGCCTTCCACTAGAAGCCTTCAGCTTGATAGTGCCATTCTGACTCTAGACTCTGAGGAGTATGAGAAGTGACAACCCCAGCACTAGGGGCTTGAATACAGTAGGGCTGGGACTGCTCCCGCCCAGCAGACAGAGCATGCCTGGCAAGAGTGGAATGCTTAACAGCGGGAAAAGCACAATCAGTCCCCAAGCTCCACTCCTCTTTAATGATGCTCATTATAATATCAGGCATAATATGCTAGTGTAACTGTTGCTTGTGCAACTGGCGAGCTCATCAATGCCCTCCATATCAATCTCCTTGGAGAAAGACAGGCAGAGCGTCGCTTCCTCTCGCCATGGGCGATTGCCGCAGCACGGGCTTCCGAGTGGTCATCGGACTGGTGGTTGAGGAAGAAGATAGTGACAGCCCACACTCCACCTCGGCGAAAGCGGGGCCGGCATCGTACGAAACACAAGTGAAAGCTCCCTCCTCAAAGAGAACCTTTTGAGAGTGAAGCAAAGCAGTAAAAAATGCTCACATCGTCAACTCCCTCAAGAGCTTATTCTGCGTGCTGCACTCTCAAACAGAAAACACACAAACTGTGTGTGTCCCTACTCCAGTATCTTTTTCTTTCGCGGTCAGGGAAAAACACACTGCCTGAACGCTGCCTGCTCTCGTCTAAAACTTCTATTGACTGAAGCTTTGACTTAATGGAGCTCATCAGTTGATAAACAAAAATAAATAAGGCTCACAAACAGATAGCAACTGACACACACAGAGTGCTGCTGAATGACAGAAGGCTAAATGCCAGCTTCGCCGCACGTGCTTTTAAGCTTCCTGGTATCTGACGTCAACCGCCTATGAGGTCTCGTCCATCCATTGGACTGATTACCAGAGGTGGAAAGTAACAAAGCACATTTACTCACGTTACTGTAATTGAGGAGCTTTTTTGTGTACTTCTACTTTTTAAAGTAATTTTTGAAATCTTTAATTTTACTTTTACTTAAGAATATTTGGTTTGAAGTATTGTACTTTGCTACATTTTATAACACATAAATAGTGTAAAGTAAAAAATAAATAAAAAAAATAAATAAATAAAATCGCTCCCTGGAAACTACTGCAGTAAATAATGGGCAGGAGGGCAAACTGGCGCTAAAATCACAAGAAAGATGCAGACTGACAAAACAGGCGTTATTGATGCAGACACAGCTGAAAACGAAACCCTGTCATATTCTGAAGTTGAACTCGAAGGAAATGAAGTGAACCCCTGGCCATATTTATGCTTTATTATGCAGTGTAGGTTGTGCTTACCCAGGGAGACTAGCAGCTTATAAAATCTCGACGAGACATCAACCCTTCGAAAGCATGTAGAGGTAAGCTAAATAATTGCATCGTTGCATTGGTGATTAAAATTAAGCTTTGACATTTTAGCAAGAGGTTTTGCACAAATTAGCCAAAAAGACTTGTGCGGAGTGTGCAATATATCATCTGCGATAATATCATAATTGTTGTTTTAATGGTAAACACTACACATTACACACTACACTTTATATTTAAACTGATTCATGAATGTTATCACTATCTTAACGTTTCAAAGTGCAAAAGTCTCAGGTCACCATTTGATTTACAGATGCTACAATAGCTGTATATAATTAATTATCAGCCTCTTTAAAAAAAAAAAAAAAAAAAAAAAAAAAAAATTCTCTAGGCTAAATTGGCAAGTATTCAGTGTGACCTCCTTCGCAATTGACTAAACGAAGGAACCTGGCATTCTGAAACTTTAATGGAAT
This sequence comes from Carassius auratus, assembly GCF_003368295.1. Lineage (NCBI taxonomy): Eukaryota > Metazoa > Chordata > Actinopteri > Cypriniformes > Cyprinidae > Carassius > Carassius auratus. The sequence continues at coordinate 2,429,818 of NC_039277.1, forward strand.
GGAAAAGAACTGAAGAAAACTACTGAAGTTTCTCAGATTTTAAAATATGTTTGTTCTTTACACAAGTCCAAATGTGTAAATGATCAGAAAATGCTTTCATCTTATAATATATTATGCTTATTTTTATTGTTTGTAATAATTTCAAGGAGGCAAAGGAAGCTTTCATCTCTCTTTCCTCTTTTCCACTTTCATTTGCCTCCCTTTCTCTCTCACTCTCTCTTTCTCTCTCTCTATCTCTGCTTCCTGGTGTCATGTCTTCTCTTTCTCGTCTTTCCTCTATCTTGTCTGTCTCGTTCTTTTCCATCCTCCTTCTCCTCCATTTCTCTCAATCATCTTTCCTCGTCAGCTGTGCCCTCTCTCTCTCCACTTTCTCTCTCCTCCATCTCTCTCATTACATCCTCAATATCCTTGGGTCTTTTTTTAGATGCTCTCACTGGCTCTTAACTCACTGAGGATGAAGAGGCCACAGCAACATCCGGCCCAGATGAGGCAACAAGGGTAGGTGGAGTGATGGAGCGTCTACCCCCAATTGCCTCTTCCATGGCATTTCCAGAATGCTGCTGTGGAATCCCCATCCTCAGTGCCCACACCAGTCTGTGGACCTTTCAAATACTATAAAAATGCCCAAACACAAAACAAAAGCAGGCATTTTAATAGCACATTGCGATCTGATGGATGTAAATGCACTTAGGAGACAAACTTGTGCTTACTGGAGCTCTGCTATTAGCTATACAGTACATAATAAAACTTTTTTTTTTTTTTTTTTTTTTTTTTTTTTACAGCAAAATTATAAATGTACTATATTTAGCATCTTTATATCTTCGACACTTCAACAGTTTACTCTATAGTAGTTCAACAAAATCCAATTTGTACACAAGGAACTGTGTTTTTGGTTTCTAATACTCACATTTCAAAACACCTGCGTCCCGTGGCCTCCTGGAATAGAAAATGTTCACTGATGAGCACTTCACAATCTGGGCTGATGGACTAGGACATCCGTGGATTTCTTGTCTACTCTTTTATGAATACTGAGGTTTCTGGTATACTCATCTCTTCACATACTGTTCTCTCCTACTGTATAGTTGGTAAGTAGACATCTAGAAGGTATATAGGCACAACAGCTATTGACCAATGAGCTTCAAGGACCAGATATTTCTGTTTCCAAATGACTATTTAGTGTCTGCAGGTATCATATTAACTTTTTTTTCAAAGTGTAAGGTCAGTTGCACGCAAGCAAGTAAAGTTTATTTATATACCACATTTATCACAGCTGACCAAAGCGCTGAACAAAGTTAAAGATAAACATGAAATAAACAAAACAGATGACAAAGTAAAACAATGGAACATAGATAAAATTCAAATGTAAAAATTTAAAAAGCCTGGGAATAAAGATATGCTTTCAACTTCATTTTAAATTTTGTAATAGAAGGTGAAAGGCGAATGTCCAGTGAAAGTTGGTTCCAGAGACGGGGGGCAGCAATAAAGAAAGCTCGATCAGCCTTCGTTTTTAAGCGTGAATGAGGGACAAGAAAAATAGCTTTATCAGAAGATCTTAGAGATCTGGAGGATGAAATCGGAATAAGCTGATCTGAGAGATAAGATCGGGCTTGACCATTAAGAGCTTTAAAAACAAACAACAACATTTTAAATTGAATTCTAAATTAGTCAGGAAGCCAATGAAGAGAAGCTAAAATTGGTGTAATGTGATCTGTTTTCTTTGTAGCAGCATTCTGCACCATCTGTACGCGTGCAATGGATTAATGAGGAAGACCCAGATATAACGAATTACAGTAGTCAAGGCGGGAGGTAATAAAAGCATGAATGACTTTCTCCAGATCATTAAAAGTTAAAAATGATTTCAGTCATTGAGATGATCCGTAACTGATAAAAAATGTTGTTGACAACTGTATTAATTTGCTTAGTTAAGCAAAGTTCAGAGTCCAGAATGACACCAAGCTTCCTGACCTGGGAGGAGACTGAGGGGAAATGCTTGCCAAGCTCATTTATGAGATCACTTCTAAAATTAGGAGGGCCAAAGACGATTACCTCCGTTTCATTTTCATTTAATCGAAGAAAGCTATTGGACAGCCATTTTTTGATGTCCCCAAGATAGGCCAATAAGGGTTCAATGGTCCCGCCAGATGTCAATGGTATGTACAACTGGGTGTCATCAGCATATAGATGAAACTAAACATTATGTCTCCTAATAATGTCTCCCAAAGGTCATATATATATATTAAAAAGAACTGGCCCTAAAATGGATCCTTGGGGCACTCCACAGATAATTGGAGCAATAGATGAAGAAAACTTGCCTAACTCAACAGAAAAAGACCTGTCTCTAAGATATAAATTAAACCGCTGTAAAGCGATACCCCCAATACCAAACAAATGTTCTAACTGCCAGAGAAGAATATCATTATCAACTGTATCAAAAGCAGCTGTAAAATCAAGAAGCAGTAGAACTGATTTTTTACCACTTCCCACTATAAGCAAAATGTCACTGAAAACTTTAAGCAAAGCAGACTCAGTACTATGATGGGTAGAGAAACCAGATTGGAGAGGTTCTGTTAATTTGGCTGCATTTAAAAAGGAAACCAATTGTGAATACACCTTTTTCTAAAAGTTTTCAGAAAAATGAAAGCTTAAAGACAGGCTGATAATTATCAAGGCAATTTTCATCCAAACCCTGCTTCTTAAGCAAAGGTTGAACTACAGAATGCTTAAAACATTTTGGGACTACCCCAGCACTCAGAGACGAGTTTATTAATGACTGAATGGAAGTACCGATTTCAGAAAAAGAGGCCTTAATAATCTCAGAAGGAATGACATCAAGTGAAGAAGCAGTTTTCTTAATCTTATTTGAATAAAAAGTGTTTTTTTTTTGTTTTTTTTTTTTTTTTTTGTCAAGAGAGGGAGTCGTGTGCTTCACTCTGCATTGTGCGTGAGTCATTGTGTTTTCAGTAGTTATTTTTATTTCAATTTATCATCATCAGGGTAAATTATTGTGTTTGTGGAGGATGCACTAACTCCAGCCTGTCAGGACACAGAGTCCACAGGTTTCCTAACAAGAAAAAGGACTGTATTTTACGGTCTGGGTGTGTTTGTGCATGTGAAGAGTACGGGAGTTCACTAATGCATCTGCCTCAAGAAACAAGGTGATGTGTAGGACACCGTGATTATGCCAAGTAAGACATCTTTTGACGATCCTGGATCAACATTATTGTCCAAAATTATGAATTTAACCCAATCCCTGTCCCTAAACCTAACCTTTCCCATAATTTATTCCTAAAATCAGTGGGAAATGATGGCTGATTAACAAGAGTGTAGAAGAACCTAACCCTGATTTTAAGCCTAAAACAGATATGTCTTGAAAAGTTAAATCTCAATTCTGATTGGTTGATTGGAATGTTGCTCCAGGATCAACAAGGATGCTGATCCAGAAACATGTTGTACTTGGTGAAATCACACTCACCGTGGTGGGTAATTTAGCGATCACTTTACACCAGAGGATTATTTATAATCCCGGCGATGCAGTTCAACGTGGGATACCGAAGCAAGAAGTGAGTGAGACTCATAATGCATCACAGTTCTGTCAGAAATACTGCTCCACGAAAAGTGTGCACCGTAAGTCTTTTTTTTTTTTTTTTTTTTTTTTAATGTTTTATTGGTCTTATTAAGTATTCTAATTTGTTGAGATCGGGAATTGGGATTGAGATTAGGAGCTTTTGTTAAATGTGAGGCACAATCATCACAATTAACAGAACCAAAGACTTACACTACTTTACAGATTGTGTGCATTTAATTTATTTAATACACAAGTTTCACAATTTGAGTTGAATAACTGAAATTAACTTTTCCACGACATTCTAATTTATTGAGATGCACCTGTACATCGACTCAATGGGGTCTCTAACCTGAAAAAGGCACTTTAAGTGTCCAGTAATAACCACAACTATACTTCATCAAATTAACTATGATTCTGTTACAGGAAAGATTACCAGATTAAGGTTTAAAAGTAAGGAGATTTCCAGTTAAATTTGTAAGCATAAAAAGTCTGCTGTCTATTGTTAGTAGTGTTCATATACAGAATATAAAGCATAGCTCATACCATCACTTTCAGGTATTGACGTCACAAAATTCAATTTAGGCATGAGTTAATCAATGTTTTGATTTGATTTGAAAGCACTTAAATAGGTCTTCCCATTATATAAATTGATCATATTGATTCAGTTAAACCACTCTTTTTAAGCTACTCTTAGTCTATTTATGAGTCTAAATGTGTCTTGATAAAATGGTGTGTTTAATATTCTGCAACACCTTTGTCAAATAGCAATCAGTTGTCAACTGTCAGCCGATTGTGACAACAATCTAATGACAGCAGACTGTGAGTTATGCCTCTGGAATCTTATTGCATCTTTGCCAAGAGATGAGTCTGTGAGGAAACTTGATTTGCTTGATTTATACTACTGTATATTTCAGAATGATGAAAAGCCTTGTCTGAGTCTAAAACCCTGTCTGGCACAGTATGAAATCAAATACGACACAAATTATCCAGATAGTGACTGACACACTGCTGTTCCTTTATTCACATATGATTTCATTTGTCCTTTGGCTGCAGCATCTCTTCAACGTTAGATGTTTTCTTTTGCTTCCTAATGTCCCATGTTACTGTATCCTGATGTAGGTCACTGTCACATCTCTAGGACAGATTTTATACACTGCTATTTGTAGCACAAGTTGTCAAACTGTCAAACAGACAAATGTCAAACTGTGCAGTACCCTTAATTTTGACACCTGTTTGTGTGATTTGTAAGGAAACTCTACTGTCACACACAGTTGCTATTCCTCGTAAAATCTTGCCCTAAATCTCCTTGGCACATTCATGATGTGCCAAAAGCAGATTTGTGAACACATTTTTCATTCTCATCCAGCTCACCTGTTTAGTTCATTCACAGATCAGAACTCCCTATCTCTAATTTAACAATTTTAGTTTGTTCCTAAGACTAAATTCAATTAAATTCAAGTTTATTTGTATAGAGCTTTTTACGATACAAATCATTAAAAAACAACTTTACAGAAAATTACATTTCTACAATATTTAGTAGTAGCTTATAAGTGGTGACTATCAGTTTGTGCACAAATGACAGGATTTTTCAGAACAATTTATACAAGACATAGTCAACAAGATGAACATTATTAACAGCAATTATTATATGATGCAGTCACACTTGTAGCAATATTTGTTAGTTCTGTTTGTTGATTCGGGGATAGCATCATCTGGGGTCCTCTGAGGGTCAGCATCATCTCTTCTCAGGTGTTCTGGATCCAGACTGGAGCTTGTGTAAATCCTAGTTACAGGAATCCTGTGGCAAACAGAGAGACAAATAGAGACATAATTAGCGTAGCTGCTGTTCCAACAAAGTAAAATTAATTAGTTTAACCCAAGCTAAAGAATAAGAATATGCATTTGATCAGATGCAACTGCAGTCACTATTTAAGAGATACATTATTCGAATGCTTGGCGAAAGAAATGTGTTGTTAATCTAGATTTAAACAGAGAGAGTGTGACTGAACCCCGAACATTATAAGGAAGGCTATTCCAGAGTTTGGGAGCCAAATGTGAAAAAACTCTACCTCCTTTAGTGGACTTTGCTATCCTAGGAACTACCAAAAGTCCAGCATTTTGTGACCTTAGGGTGCGTGCTGGGTTGTAAGAAGGATTGGTAGAAGGCTAGTTAGGTACGCAGGAGCTAAACCATTTAGGGCCTTATAGGTAAGTAATGATCATTTGTAACTGATACGGAACTTAATAGGTAGCCAGTGCAGAGACTGTAAAATTGGTGTAATATGATCATATTTTCTTGACCTGGTAAGGACTCTAGCTGCTGCATTTTGGACTACCTGTAGCTTGTAACTAAACTAGTGTGTGACTTGAGAAGAAAGTCATGAAGGTTGTGAAAGTGAAACAAGACAGAATTTTAATTAATCTCAATTCCAACTAACTCTAGGTGAAGTGTGGAATTTGTGTGTCACTAGCATCCCCAAATAAAATGGCAAAAATCATTTTTCAAACAGGTTTTATGCAGGCACCACTGATTTGGACAGCCTATCAGCAATCACCTTCAGCTTTCCGCCAAAGACTTCATGACATTTGATTGAATTGAAGTACAGTACACACACACACACACACGAGTTGTCACACATTGATTTTGTGTGTGAGAATGGTGTTATTCAGCTGAAAGCATTTTCTCCTGCTTTTGATTGTATTTCAATGTGAGAGGAAGTGGCTTAATACTGTAACTCAAATGAGCTGAATTAAATTTTTCCTTCTTTGTACGCTGACCTAAACACAGCTGATTAGCTGATTTTCTTTAATCATTATTATTTTCCCTTCTATGCTGTGTGTATAACACATTCAGGATCAGAGTTGTGTCAGAAGATTGCTATATCACCTTCTTTGCTGGTTTAGGTTTATTGATTTGATTGATGAAAAACAGAGAAACTCACATGCACACACAATTCTTAGCTGAATTTTCTTTTCTGATATTACACATTAATGTAAGCTGAACTTTGATGTTCTTGAGTATGCGGCGTTTAACACAGTCATGTTCAAATGTGGGTGCAAACAATCCATTAAAACTCTAGCAGAGGTTTGTCAGAGCGTTGCCATTGTGCTGTTGCCTTGTGGGCAAGTGAGAAATGTTAAATAAAGCAACATGGTAAAAAGATGAAAATGACTTGATTTTACTTTCTTATTTATATATATATTTGGTTGCTGAGTACATTTAATTCTAAGGAATAAAATTACATTTATCTGACTATGTGAAGTTAGATGTACAGGGGCTCTAGGGATGTAATTTCTTTTGTGAGAACACGTGTGTACCGCTCTTCCTCTGAGGAGGTTGAGGCGGTCAGGGGCTGCTGGGCGGAGCAGTCCCAACCTTGTTCCAGCCCCTCGTGCCGGGGATGTCACTTTTGTACTCCGCAGATGCTAGATTCAAAGTCCACCACTTCAGGGCACCGAGCTAGTGGCTCTAGGCGCACCAGAAGCCAGTCTCACGAAACCGGTTCCCTTAGGAGGTCACATGGTGGTGTGGGAGCCCCTGCCAAGTGTACTTCACGTGGTCCTGCCCCGAGCAGGCTCTGGTCTAGTCTTCCTATCAGACGATGTGGGTCTGAGGACCGTCGTTTTTAGGAGACTTCAGCTACGAGAGTCCTGATGCTGCGGCTCAGGACTTCGGAGGGCAGTCCCCTCTGGGGAAGAGCGGTGTACACCGCATTACACGGTGCCCGTCTCTCCTCAGTGCCCTCAGGAGATCGATCTGCCAACCCTGCTGGTGTTCCAGGGTGCAGCGGTCTCCAGCGAGCGCTTCTCTCAGTTACCGCCTGGAAACGTAGCGGAGCTAAGAGGCTCGCAACCTCCTGGGATGTTTCCAGAGCAGTTAGTTCGGCTGTCTCCTGCCGGTGCGCCACTTCCTTTTCTAGATCTGTGCTTTTTGAACCTCTCAGTCAGGGGACTGAAGTTTAACACGCCTGCACAGGCCAAGTCCGAGGACTGGTGTGTCACGATCTCTCAAAAGATGCACTTATCTCCATCCTCTTCATCGGAAGTTCCTGAGGTTTGCTTTAGGGGGATAAAGCCTACAAATACGGATCTTCTACTGGCCTTGCACTCTCACCCCGCACTTCCACAACTCAACCACATTGACGATTGGTTGATATCAGCTCAATCTGAGCAGATGACGGTTCGGCACCGAGGTGTTGTTCTCACTCACATGAAAGAGCTGGGGTTAAGACTTAACGCCAAGGAAAGTGTGCCTTCTCCAGTTCAGAGAACCACTTATCTGGGCATGGTGTGGGATTCGACCATGATGCAGGCAGATATGCCACCTGCTCAGATCGAGACAATCCTCACTGCAGTCGTGAGAGTGAGAGAAGGCCGGTCACTCACTGTTAAGCAGTCACGGAGATTGCTGGGGCTGATGGCAGCTGCGTCCAACATGAATATTATTGGCCTGCTGTACATGAGACCCCTACAGTGGTGGCTCAAGACCAAGGGGTTCTCCTTGAGGGGAAACCCACTTCACATGCTAAAGGTCACGCGGCGCTGCCTACGTGCCTTGGATATGTGTAGGAAGCCTTGGTTCTTGTCTCAGGGCCCGGTGCTGGGAGCTCCTTGTCGCCGCGGGATGCTAGCGATGGACGCGTCCCTCACTGGCTGGGGTGCGGTCATGAGAGGCCACCCTGCCCGCGGTCTATGGAGTGGTTGCCATCTGACATGGCACATCAACTGCATGGAGATGCTGGCTGTGCTTTGTGCACTTCGTTATTTTCTCCCAGACCTAAGAGGTCACCATGTGTTGGTGCCCACTGACAACACAGCGGTGGTCTCTTACATCAACCACCAAGGAGGTCTGCACTCACGCCGTATATACAACTATCGTACCAGATCCTTGTGTGGGCCCAGGACGACTTCCTCATGCTCAGAGCAGTTCACATTCCTGGGCATCTTAATATGGGAGCAGACTTCCTGTTGAGACAGGGGCCAAGGCCCGGGGAATGGCGGCTTCACACCGAGGTGATGAAGCAGAGTTGGAGAGGTTTGCCAGACTCGGGTGGATCTATTTGCCACTTCAGAGACATCAGACTCTCCCCTCTGGCTTCCTCTGACTCATCCAGCTCCACTGGGACTGGAAGCCATGGTACAGACGTGGCCGAGGCTTCATCTGTACACTTTTCCCCCGATTGCTCTGCTCTCGGGAGTTCTCGAGAGAGTGCGCCGGGATGGAGTCCGGCTGCTGTTAGTAGCCCCGTTCTGGCCGGTAATGGTTCCTGGGCCTGATTTCTCTTTTTGACCACACTCCATAGGAGGTTCCTGTCAGGAGAGATCTCCTCTCGCAGGCGGAGGGTGCGCCCCCACATGGAGTTTTGAGGCTGTAGGTGTGGTCTCTGAGGAGGCACAACTCTTAGCTTCCGGTCTCTCAACTGAGGTTGTAAGACCGTTCTCCAATCCAGAGCTCCCTCAATGAGGAAACTTTATGCCTTGAAGTGGAAGCTTTTCACTTCTTGGTGCGGAGACTGCCAGCTTGACCCAGTTAACTGCCCGGATGGTACAGTGCTGGAGTTCCTGCAGGCTCTCCGCAGGGTTGACCCACTCCACCCTGAAGGTCTACGTGGCGGCCATGGTGGCCAGTCAGTGAGCAGAAACCCTCTGGTTACATGTTTCCTCCATGGTGCGCTGAGCCTGAGGCCTCCGGCCAGAAGAAGCTTATGCTAAGCGGTGATCAGGATGCAATCCTAAGCTTCGAGTCCTCTGATCTCCCATCTCCTGGGGGTCAAGACTCACTCCTTCTGAAGTTTGCACATTGGACGGGTTGTCCCTGATTTTTGTCAGGCTCCTTCTCCTTCTCTTGCTTTAGCTGTTCTCTTCCACACTAGGCAGAGATTTGAAAGTCTGGCGGCGTGGGCATTATCGTTCCCCAAATGTTCTCGATGCAGCTCGAGTTCCTGAAGAGGAACGTCTAAGGTTACATATGTAACCCTGGTTCCTCGAAGGAACGAGATACTGCGTCGCAGTGCCACACTTCTGGCATCTCTGGCTGGTGCTTGCATCATCCTTGAGGCTGATTACCGGCTTCGCCGCTCATACTTTTATGCTTCCTGGTCTCTGACGTCACCCGCCTATGACGTTTCGCCCTTCCTTTGGACTGATTATACAAGTTATTCAGAGACGTCACGCTGGACTCGTTCCCCAAACGTTCTCGATGCAGCGTCTCGTTCCTTTGAGGAACCAGGGTTACATACGTAAACGTACAAGTTTTTCTATAACAAACTATAAAATATTTTCTATAAAAACGTTAATGTCCTGGCAGTGACAAATGGCTGGTTTTATATTTAATTTAATTACAATAATGTTATATGTTGAGATTTAGGCTACAATAATTATTTTAACTGTCGCTATGTAAAAAGAATACTGCTGTAAAAAAGCACCTTATTTGTTTAAAGTGTTTGCAAACAGGGCCGTAGCTGGGCTTTGCGGGGCCCCGGTGAAGGTTGTACCAGTGGGCCCTGTTTGAAATTGTTTAATTTGTATGTTCGTTCATTTTTATTTATTTGTGCTATTTACAAAATGTTTACGTTTTTTTTTTTTTTTTTTTTCAAGTTTGTTGGTGTCCAGGTACAGAGACCGAATAATTAAATGTAAAATAGCAATGGACAGTCTTCAATGTAAAAATGAAATATACAATCAAATCAAAATGTATTTGCTATCACTTGTAAAGTGGTTATAAAATATGACAATAACTTAGAGTTAAACTGTGTCAGAACAAATTCCTCTTCATAATGTCATAACTTTGATAGAAATGTACGTAAAGGATTACAATCAACCAAAACCACAGACAACTGTTAATATGACAATATTTACACAACTGTCAATACTTTGTTGACCAATTACCAAGCCATGCTTCATTTTGTTCCGTCTGTGGTGTGAAAAGGATGCATTAGCATTTCAGAAAAAAAACACATAAGCAATACATAGTGCATTATAAGGTGCTGAATAATTTTTGGTCCCAATTTAATATATATTACTAAATTTAAACCTGGTGTCTGGATAGTTTTTGGTCTGACTGTGCATTAATTCATGTTAAAACTACAAAGTAATTCAGTCAAGAGCAGTGAGTGTTTTTCGTTCATTTTCTTGGATTATTACAGCAGCTAAAGCTAAATAAGGCGCAGTCACTTTAAGAGACGATTAACGCATTTAAAAAAAAAAAAAAACTATATATATATATATATATATATATATATATATATATATATATATATATATATATATATACAGTATATATATATATATATATATATATATATATATATATATATATATACAGTATATATATATATATATATATATATATATATATATATATATATATATATATATATATATATATATATATATATTACTTTCACTTAAGAAATAACTGACACTTTTTTTCTAACATACTTTCCAAGGAGGTTAAACGGAGGTCTCATGGGTTTGAAACAACATGAGGGTGAGTTATTAATGACATAATTTTTATATTTGGCTGAACTAACCATTTAAGTAATATTCTAATTTTCTGAGATACTGAATTTGGGATTTTCCTTAGTTGTCAGTTATAATTATGAAAATTAAAATAAATAAACATATTAAATATATCAGACTGTGTGTAATGAATGAATATAATATACAAGTTTCATATATATATATATATATATATATATATATATATATATATATATATATATATATATATATATATATATATATATATATATATATATATATATATATAATGCACCTAATGTCACATATAACCTTTTTTCAAATGATGTGAGGTGTGTCCCTCTCTTATACTAGTCTAACATATGCATTCCAGTGTCTCTTAATGTGTAACTATTGCAGGAATATAAATATGTTATTATAGTAATAAATGAGCCAGGTACATATGCCACTTGACTGATTTTGACATTTAACTCTTAACTTATGGATAGGTATTTCCAGAGGATTCTTGGACATGATTTTTTTTATTACAATATAGCCGATACGCAATTAGTCTCCCTCCATGCATGGGCTGAGAATCTGAGCCCAGAATTTTTACAGTCCTGAGCAGTTTCAAGGACGGACAAAAGCTCACTGTGAACTTAAAAAAAAAATAAAAATACAGAGCAGAACAGTGGGATAAAGACCATTCAACAAGTTGTTCATTATTATTGTGTATTGTATTAGTGTCTTGAAATAGTAAGATTTGTTATGTAAAAAAAAAAAAAAAGAGGACAGGAAGGACCAAATAAGGAAACCCGGAACATGTATGTTATCAATCAATCAATCAATCACCTTTATTTATATAGTGCTTTAAACAAAATACATTGCGCCAAAGCACTGAACAACATTCATTTGGAAAACAGTGTCTCAATAATGCAAAATGATAGTTATGATAGTTAAAGGCAGTTCATCATTGAAATCAGTTATGTCATCTCTGTTCAGTTGAAATAGTGTCTGTTTTAATTTGCAATCAAGTCAATGATATCGATGCAGATGAAGTGACCCCAACTAAGCAAGCCAGAGGCGACAGCGGCAAGGAACCGAAACTCCATCGGTGACAGAATGGAGAAAAAAACCTTGGGAGAAACCAGGCTCAGTTGGGGGGCCAGTTCTCCTCTGACCAGACGAAACCAGTAGTTCAATTCCAGGCTGCAGCAAAGTCAGATTGTGCAGAAGAATCATCTGTTTCCTGTGGTCTTGTCCTGGTGCTCCTCTGAGACAAGGTCTTTACAGGGGATCTGTATCTGGGGCTCTAGTTGTCCTGGTCTCCGCTGTCTTTCAGGGCAGTAGAGGTCCTTTCTAGGTGCTGATCCACCATCTGGTCTGGATACGTACTGGATCCGGGTGACTGCAGTGACCCTCTGATCTGGACACAGACTGGATCTGGTGGCCACGGTGACCTCGGAATAAGAGAGAAACAGACAAATATTAGCGTAGATGCCATTCTTCTAATGATGTAGAAAGTACGGTGTTATGTGAAGTGTTCCGGTTCCAGTTTACCTAATTAATGCAGCCTAAAAATCCTTTAACGGATTTGGATATTAAAAGCATATTAGTATGTTATGTGTATGCCAGGTTAAAGAGATGGGTCTTTAATCTAGATTTAAACTGCAAGAGTGTGTCTGCCTCCCAAACAATGTTAGGTAGGTTATTCCAGAGTTTAGGCGCCAAATAGGAAAAGGATCTGCCGCCCGCAGTTTATTTTGATATTCTAGGTATTATCAAATTGCCTGAGTTTTGAGAACGTAGCGGACGTAGAGGAGTATAATGTAAAAGGAGCTCATTCAAATACTGAGGTGCTAAACCATTCAGGGCTTTATAAGTAATAAGCAATATTTTAAAATCTATACGATGTTTGATAGGGAGCCAGTGCAGTGTGGACAGGACCGGGCTAATATGGTCATACTTCCTGGTTCTAGTAAGAACTCTTGCTGCTGCATTTTGGACTAGCTGTAGTTTGTTTACCAAGCGTGCAGAACAACCACCCAATAAATCATTACAATAGTCTAACCTTGAAGTCATAAATGCATGGATTAACATTTCTGCATTTGACATTGAGAGCATAGGCCGTAATTTAGATATATTTTTGAGATGGAAAAATGCAGTTTTACAAATGCTAGAAACGTGGCTTTCTAAGGAAAGATTGCGATCAAGTAGCACACCTAGGTTCCTAACTGATGACGAAGAATTGACAGAGCAACCATCAAGTCTTAGACAGTGTTCTAGGTTATTACAAGTAGAGTTTTTAGGCCCTATGATTAACACCTCTGTTTTTTCTGAATTTAGCAGTAAGAAATTACTCGTCATCCAATTTTTTATATCGACTATGCATTCCATTAGTTTTTCAAATTGGTGTGTTTCACCGGGCTGCGTGGAAATATAGAGCTGCGTATCATCAGCATAACAGTGAAAGCTAACACCATGTTTCCTGATGATATCTCCCAAGGGTAACATATAAAGCGTGAAGAGTAGCGGCCCTAGAACTGAGCCTTGAGGTACTCCATACTGCACTTGTGATCGATATGATACATCTTCATTCACTGCTACGAACTGATGGCGGTCATATAAGTACGATTTAAACCATGCTAATGCACTTCCACTGATGCCAACAAAGTGTTCAAGTCTATGCAAAAGAATGTTGTGGTCAATTGTGTCAAACGCAGCACTAAGATCCAATAAAACTAATAGAGAGATACACCCACGATCAGATGATAAGAGCAAATCATTTGTAACTCTAAGGAGAGCAGTTTCAGTACTATGATACGGTCTAAATCCTGACTGGAAATCCTCACATATACCATTTTTCTCTAAGAAGGAATATAATTGTGAGGATACCACCTTTTCTAGTATCTTGGACAGAAAAGGGAGATTCGAGATTGGTCTATAATTAACTAGTTCTCTGGGGTCAAGTTGTGGCTTTTTTATGAGAGGCTTAATAACAGCCAGTTTGAAGGTTTTGGGGACATATCCTAATGACAATGAGACATTAATAATAGTCAGAAGAGGACCTATGACTTCTGGAAGCACCTCTTTTAAGAGCTTAGATGGTATAGGGTCTAACATACATGTTGTAAGTTTTGATGATTTAACAAGTTTATACAATTCTTCCTCTCCTATAGTAGAGAATGAGTGGAACTGTTCCTCAGGGGGTCTATAGTGCACTGTCTGATGCGAAACTGTAGCTGACGGCTGAATGGTTGCAATTTTATCTCTAATAGCATCGATTTTAGAAGTAAAGTAGTTCATAAAGTCATTACTGCTGTGGTGTTGGGAAATGTCAACACTTGTTGAGACTTTATTTTTCGTTAATTTAGTCACTGTATTGAATAAATACCTGGGGTTATGTTTGTTTTCTTCTAAAAGAGAAGAAAAGTAATCAGATCTAGCAGTTTTTAATGCTTTTCTGTAGGATATGCTACTTTCCCGCCAAGCAATACGAAATACCTCTAGTTTTGTTTTCCTCCAGCTGCGCTCCATTTTTCGGGCTGCTCTCTTTAGGGTGCGAGTATGCTCATTATACCATGGTGTCAAACTGTTTTCCTTAACCTTTCTTAAGCGTAAAGGAGCAACTGTATTTAAAGTGCTAGAAAAGAGAGAGTCCATAGTTTCTGTTACATCATCAAGTTGTTCTGAGGTTTTGGATATGCTAAGGAATTCGGATACATCAGGAAGATAACTTAAAAAGCAGTCTTTTGTGGTAGAAGTGATGGTTCTTCGATACTTGTAACAAGAAGTAGAATTTACAATTTTGGCTATATGAAGTTTAAACAGAACTAAATAATGATCTGAGATATCATCACTTGGCTGAATAATTTCAACACTATCAACATCAATTCCATGTGACAGTATTAAATCTAGAGTATGATTTCGACAATGAGTAGGTCCTGAAACATGTTGTCTAACACCAATAGAGTTCAGAATGTCTATAAATGCTGATCCCAATGCATCTTTTTCATTATCGACATGGATATTAAAATCACCAACTATTAAGACTTTATCTGCAGCCAGAACTAACTCGGATGTAAAATCACCAAACTCTTTAATAAAGTCTGTATGGTGCCCTGGTGGCCTGTATACAGTAGCCAGTACAAACATAACAGTTATGTGAACTTCCCTCCAGTTGTGTTTGATTATTAGTTTGTAATGTTCCCAAGTGTGTCTCCTTAGTTTCTGTCCATTTAAACACAGTTTTCCTGAGTTTTCTTGGTCTGCTTTTGAATGTCTTAAATGTCTTTTAGTTCCTGTGTATGCCTGTTGATGATTAAGTGCTATATCTTGAAGAATTCTTCTGGGTTTCCTCACTCCTTCCCAAGTGAACCATGACATATACATATATGTTTTTAGACTTTATTTGTTAAAATATGCTGTCAAATAATGTAATATTTTATTTATTTTGTTCTGTGTGAATACATTTTTAAATGTAATTTATTGCTGTGATCAAAGCTGAATTTTCAGCATCATTCCTCCAGTCTTTAGTGTCACATGATCCTTCAGAAATCATTCTAATATACTGATTTGCTGCTCAAAAAACAAGTCTTATTATCTCAGCTGAAAATGATTGTCACTTAATGTAGTGTCAGAACTATGAAAGTGTCTTTTTTTCTGGATTATTTAATGAACAAAATTTGATTGGGAATTATTAACTGGAAATAGAAATCTATAGAAACGTTGAAAAGCTGTCAATGGAAAAAGGCTTTTAGAGAGGAGATGGTAGCAAAATCCTGCTTAAGGCTGTTTATTACTTATTTTCATTGAATAGCACTTTATTAATGTCTACCAAAATATAAATTTCTTAACTGTTCCAGTAGCCATTTAATTTAACTGGAGATCAAGAAATATTGAAAAAGGAGCTAAAATGCTGGTCTCCTTTACTGAACATGCAGCATAATTGTTTTATTGACACGCATATGCAAACTTGATTACTTATTTCATGAAAAGTTGCGTGTGTCTCTTATATATTCAAAGGGTAATTTATATTTGAAATCAATAGACTGTGCTGAAGACGCATCCTGCTGAAAGCATTTAGATTTAGATGCCAATAATTGCCAGTAAAATAATCATCCCACAGATTTTTGCCTGTCTCATGAAAAGAATTGGCAAGGAGTTTTCATCACAATTCAGCAAACATTCGGTTTGATATTAATCTTGTTTCGAGGGATCAATATGCTCTAAAAGCAAATTGGCTCATGCCTTTAATCACTCTGAATGCTGCATGTTACTTTAAGCCCAATTATGCTGCTGATGCATGTTTGTATAAAAGCTTCCCTGTTTCTTTCTGAAGATTTAAACACCAGTTTTTCACCAGCTGTGGTGTGTTCATGTACGGACGTTTTCTGTTTTTCTTTTTACAGAGTTCTAAATAAAAAGGAGTTATTTTAATTACCGTTAACACATAATTATTTGTACTAATACAGTCTATTTGAGTAAAGTTTTTTACACTTTGCAAATCTGACATCGTCTTATTGACAACAATATTGCCAATAATGTACTTTAATAACATCAATGAGAACTGATTTCTTGCTTCAAATTTTTACTTCAAACAAACTATTTGCTCCTCTGCTAATAAACATTTAAAGGTTTTAAACCTGCAACACCTTACCAGTAGCCTTTATGTATAATGAAAGTAGTTTTAATGCATAAATTAATCCTTGTAATGCAACTTATAATGCACTGTACAATCTCATGAATAATTGTGACAACGGTTAATACATTTTATTACACGACTATTTACATAATAGTAATATTTGGAATATTTGATTCTGATTGGTCAGTTGAGACATTCCAAGCTGTTATGTAAAGGATAATGCACATCCAGCTGATTGTTATCGCAGAATAACCCCCAACAGGATGATCAGGACCCCGACGCAAAACATGTTATCGAGGGACATACCTTGGAATGTTGGGACTGACCAATCAGAATCAATTATTCCAGAGTTGTGTTATAATCTTTGATAACAACTGGTACAAGCTCACAGAGGTAACTGATATCAGCTCTATGCGCTTGTTAGGAACAGTTTTTCTTGGTGGAAGCTTTGCGCTTGGTTAGCTAATAATATATTAAAACTCAATTTAATCTTATGTGAAAAGTTATTTAATAATAACATCCTGGTATCACTGACTCGCTCTCTCGTTTTTACAAATGCAATAACTAACGAACAGGTACATAAAACAAGAGTATAAAACATGCATACCCTTTATTAACCATATATGATGCATTATACAATAAAGGCTTTACGTAAAGTGTTACCAAAGTTTTTTTTTTTTTTTTTTTTTTTTATACGAGCTGCATTTTTAATAAATTACTGCATAATTTCGTACATTGTAGGTTATATGATCAAATATTAATCTCAAAATTTGCAAAGAAGAAAATAAGCGACTATCAAGCTATAGTTAATAACTAATAAAAGTCAATGTGTCCAAGTTTAACCTCACAATATGTTTGAATGTTTGTTATATAGAAATACTTACATTAAGGTGAAAGAGTAACAGCATTCAGCAGGGACTGTATAGTAACAGGAATAACCTGCATTTAAACTGCTTCTCTGAAAGAGAGAGACCTATATAAATAAACAGAGACCAATAGTTAATCAAAGGAATGTTGAAAATCACTGCAAACCAAGCCAGACAAACATTATAATACTACTAATCTGTGTTTTCTATTTTGAATAATAGTCAGGAGTGTACTCACCATCCTTGATGCATCTTTCCTGAAACAAAAAAAAAATACATTTAGTCACTGCTCCATGATCAGAATGCCAAATGAAGGCAAAGCATGGCAAGACAAGTAAGCAAATGGATATTCAGAGCTCTATAATTGTAATTCTAAGCAAATAATTCACTTTTCCGCCTCAGAGTCAGAGATGAGATAAGCTTCCATTTTCTCATTTCAAAAATATTTTATTCAGTTTGGAGGCCATATTATTTGACAATTGGAATAGTGATTTTTCATCAATTATCAAATGTATTGTCTACTATTAAAAACAGCTAAATAAAGCTACATATATATTTAATGTTTAAAAAAAGTTATCTTATACTTACCAATTTAAATAACAGCTTTCTATTTCAATTTATTTTAAGTTACAATTTGTTCCTGTGATGCCAAGCTTAATCAACTATTACTGATTCTGTTAGAACCAAGTTTTGTTGCTTAATAATTTTGCTGCTTATTATGTGGGATCAGGTGGAAAACGAGGTGCTGGCGAAGGGAAAAACTTCAGTGGGAGGAGACGGCAGGAAGAACAATGTGGGGGACCAGAACAAAGCTAGGACGAAGGTCTACGGCGGAATCAAGGGAGGGGAGAGCTATGGTGGAGACTTGGCAGGCAGGACCAGAGAGACGGCAGACTGAGACAGAGCTGATGGAGGTGGAGACCGATGGGCATCGGGAAGCACGATTCAATCATTTCATCTTGTGTAGTGTGTCACCGTGCATGATGCCTCTGTGATGCTTTATAATGTCAACAAACACAGAAAGACTAGCATTTTATATATATATATATATATATATATATATATATATATATATATATATATATATATATATATATTATTTTATTTTTATTTTTTTTTTGTCATGCACAAGTTCCAACCCAGCTATGACACTGGCGAATAGAAGCACAGAAACGCCTTTGTACAAGCTTTCAAACATGCCGAAACGAAAGGTAGACAATGGTATCAGTACTGCTAGGTGTAATTTTACAATGTTTGTGGAGCTACAGCAACACTAATCCTGCATTTATGATGAGGGACTGCTGCGATTACCTCAGTTCTCTTTGACAGTCCATACCATCTTCTTCATGTCATCCAGATTTGTGTCCATTGTCAGGTTTTCTTTATTTTGGGCGGCTTTTCTGATGACAATACAAGGCAAAACACGCTGTTTGCTAGCCATTGTTTGTTTACGCTCATAGCACCTTTCTGTATTTTCTTGTGCTATTGATGACAGCACGCACATTGTTAATGACGGCATGCGATGAATGCTCGAGTAGCATTGTATAGCCTGACATGTTTCTTGTTCACAACATAAAACGATTTTATGAGTCAAAGTCGCATAAGCTGACACAGTCGTGACTGACAAAAAATTGTGTAGTCTGAACGGGGCTTTAGCCCTGTGTTAAATGTGCTTTTCAGTTATTATCCTATTTAGTCAAATTTGTCTTGATTTTATTTTGTCAAGTTTTAGTTGACAATGTCTGAGCATTTTAGTCTAGTTTTAGTCAATGAAAACTTAATCACATTGGCTGAATGACACTTTCATTTAAACTGAACATCCCACATGGAGATCGCTAAACGTCAGCTTACTTGTTTATCTGTGTTTTTTTTTTTAAGATCATCCATAAGGCACTTCCGTACTAAAGGTTGGCAGATTGCAAAAACTAGAGTACCAGGCAAAAAATTTATTCATTTAACAGAGAAGCATTAATTAATTTGGTGATTTGAACTCTTCATATCTGGCAACCTCACATATGAAAGCTTGCATAGTAGAGGCATGTAAAGGAATCCACAACAATATTATGTCGTCTTTTTTTTTTTTTTTTTTTTTTTGACGAAAATTACAAATATATTTTGATTATAGTTTTTATTTTGTGGGGCTGGAGGCCCAGAATCCAATGGCGGAACCAGTGTAAAACCTGACCAAGGCAGAGCTGGAGGGACGAGACAGCCTGGTGGAGCCAGTGGACTGATGGCCAACAGTGGATCAGGGGACCAGAAGGTGAATCCATGGCAATGAGAAGCACTAAAGAAGGAGGAGCAGAATGACTGACAGGAGCCAGCAGAGGCAGGGCCTGGCTTTCTTTGGTAGAGGAGGTGGGATCGTTAGAGACACAGGAGACTTGGAGCAGTGACGTATGCTTTGTATCTGGCACTAACAATCGTGGCAGGCTTGGGCTCTGTGTCTGCGATGGGCTCAGGCAAAGGCTCCATGGAGGGTGTGGGGGACAGATGGCTGGGCTCATGGGGCTCAGCGGCACACATGGTGAATGCCAAGAGAGTGAGAAAATAAATAAATGAAGGAAGTTCCATTTTAAGTTATGAATTATGCCCAACTGCTTAGTATTATAAGCTCACTTCAAAAATGTCTTTATTGTCACTTCCAGCTTTGTGTGACATGTGACTTTGAGTTCAATTCAGTGTCAAAGCAGTGAATGTTAATCCTAAAATCGGTTTGACAGAATAGAGCTGTGCTTCCCAGGTACCAGATGTTAAGCTTTCCTTTGACTATTTTGAGGATCAACAGGGAGCCGAATGGGAAACAATTCTATAAAAACTGCACTTAGGGTGACGAGCACTGCCACACACTCAAAGTCAGCACTTTTTGATGGGATTTTCTGGCCGGCTAAAAGAGGGGGATTGCCTATTGAGTATTCTTACACTGCAGTGTTGATCCTGGTGAATCACTCTTGCTAGGGGAAGATTGTGACTGGCACTTCAGATATACAGACTCTTTCTGCAGGCAACAGCAGGTTTTTGCATAGGTCGTAAACTGCAGCATTCATCACTCTGTGAAGCTGATTGATAAAAATGGTGTGACAAGTTTTCTTTCTCTCCCACACACATTAAACTGATCAACCTCAACAGTACTCTTAGAGTTTAGGCCAGGAGAAGAAAAGGTGTGTACAATTATAAACAAAAAAAGAGAGAGAGAAAATGTGCTTTTGATTAAACAACACAAAAGCCAATATTGCCTTCATGCATCCCATTGTGTACCTCAGTATTCATTAGTTATGTGCATCCTTTGGGTAAATTTTAGATAGTTTGTGACAAGCTACTCTTGTAACAAAAACAGTTGTTGATCAATATGAAATTAGTTCCCTTTCAAGGGAACTTCGAACTGGGTCCTCTAGGGGCCGCTATGTGGAACACCTCGTCGTGACCCGTGTCTGAAGCATACATTGAAAAAACACCAACTTGTTGTGACAACCGGCGACAACCTCTGACGTCACTACCGGCCAGGTATAAACAGGCACTGGGAGAACACGTCAGTCACTTCTTCATCTACACTGACTGTTCTGTTTGAAGCGTGCATCTGAAAGAACCAGTAAGAGCGATCTTTCTCTGTCTATCATGGCAACTACTAGCAACTATTTAGACAATGTGTGCGTCCGTGTCAGCGTTATTTGCAGTTATCTGCTCCTCGCGGTTCAGGACCTGCCGCTGCTGAGGCATGGAGGAGAATGAGCTTGTGAGAATACAGGTGGATCTGTTTGAATGTTTTAAAGAGGGATTTTCCCTTTCACGCTCATAATGGCGGCGGAAGAGAGAGAGCCTCGGGAGGATGATGTTATATCCTGCCCTGCGTATGTAGAGCTGTTAGAGGTTATGGATCGTGCCACAGCAAAATTGGACTTGCCATGGAAATGCGCAAACAAGATGACAATGTAAGGCCATTAAAAAATAAATAAATAGAAAAAGCGTTTCCTTTCTGACCATAGCCCTCCAGCTTAGGTTTTTTCAATTCAATTCAAGTTTATTTGTATAGCGCTTTTTACAAAATAAATCGTTACAAAGAAACTTTACAGAAAATTATGTTTCTACAATATTTAGTAGTAGCTAGTAGTTTGTGCACATTTGAAAGGATTTTAGAAAAAAAAAAAATAATAATACAAGACGTAGTCAGCTAGACGATGAACTATCAATATTATTAATTAAGTTATTATATGATTCAGTCACACATTTAGCAATAATTGTTAGTTCTGTTTGTTGATTCAAGGTTAGCATCATCTGAGGTCATCTGAGGGTCAGCATCATCTCTTCTCAGGTGTTCTGGATCCAGACTGGAGCTTGTTTAAATCCTAGTTACCACGGGATGTAAATCCCGTGGCGAAACATAGAAACAAAATACAGACATCATTAGCATAGCTGCTGATCCAACAAAGTAAAATTAGTTTAACCCAAGCTAATGAATAAAAATGCACCTTTGAACAGATGCAACTACACTCACAATTAAAAAGATACATTATTCGAATGCTTGGCGAAAGAGATGTGTTTTTAATCTAGATTTAAACAGAGAGAGTGTGTGTGAACCCCGAACATTATCAGGAAGGCTATTCCAGAGTTTGGGAGCCAAATGTGAGAAAGCTCTACCTCCTTTAGTGGACTTTGCTATCCTAGGAACGACCAAAAGTCCAGCGTTTTGTGACCTTAGGGTGCGTGATGGGTTGTAACGTGGTAGAAGGCTAGTTAGGTACGCAGGAGCTAAACCATTTAGGGCCTTATAGGTAAGTAATGATAATTTGTAACTGATACGGAACTTAATAGGTAGCCTGTGCAGAGACTGTAAAATTGGGGTAATATGATCATATTTTCTTGACCTTGTAAGGACTCTAGCTGCTGCATTTTGGACTACCTGTAGCTTGTTTATTGAAGAAGCAGGACAACCACCTAGAAGTGCATTACAATAGTCCAGTCTAGAGGTCATGAATGCATGAACTAGCTTTTCTGCATCAGAAACAGATAACATGTTTCGTAGCTTGGCAATGTTTCTAAGATGGAAGAATGCAGTTTTTGTAACATTGGAAATATGATTTTCAAAAGACAAATTGCTGTCTAATATAACACCCAGATTTCTTACTGTAGAGGAAGTAACAGTACATCCGTCTAGTTGCAGATTGTAATCTACAAAATTCTGTGTAGTGTTTTTTGGTCCAATAATTAGTATCTCTGTCTTATCCGAATTTAATTGGAGAAAATTGTGTGTCATCCAATCTTTTACATTTTTAACACACTCTGTTAGCTTAGATAATTGGGAAGTTTCATCTGGTCTCGTTGAGATATATAGCTGAGTATCATCAGCATAACAGTGGAAGCTAATTCCGTATTTTCTAATAATATTACCAAGGGGCAACATATATATTGAAAATAGAAGGGGACCTAGGACGGATCCTTGTGGCACTCCATATTTTACTGATGATAAATGAGATGACTCCCCATTTAAGTAAACAAAATGGTAGCGATCGGACAGGTAGGATCTAAACCATCTTAGAGCCTGCCCTTGAATACCTGTATAGTTTTGTAATCGATCTATGAGTATGTCATGATCTATGGTGTCGAACGCAGCACTAAGATCAAGTAAGACTAGAAATGAGATGCAGCCTTGGTCTGATGCAAGGAGCAGGTCATTTGTAATTTTAACAAGTGCAGTTTCTGTGCTATGGTGGGGCCTAAAACCTGACTGAAATTCTTCATACAGATCATTTTTATGCAGGAAGGTGCTCAATTGAGCAGACACAACTTTCTCTAAAATTTTGGACATAAATGGAAGATTTGAAATAGGCCTATAATTTGCCAGTACACTAGGATCTAGTTTTGGTTTCTTAATAAGAGGCTTGATAACCGCCAGCTTGAATGGTTTTGGGACGTGTCCTAAAGTTAACGACGAGTTTATGATATTGAGAAGCAGTTATTCGGCTACAGGTAACAGCTCTTTCAGTAATTTAGAGGGTACAGGATCTAATAAACATGTTCTTGGTTTAGATACAGTGATAAGTTTATTTAGCTCTTCCTGTCCTATGGTTGTAAAGCACTGCAGTTTATCTTTGGGTGCGATGGATGAAACTGAAGTGTTAGATGCTGTAGAATCTACATTCGCTATTGTATTTCTAATGTTATCTATTTTATCAGTGAAGAAATTCATAAAGTCATTACTATTTAACGTTGGTGGAATATTTGAATCAGGTGGCATCTGGTAATTTGTTAACTTAGCCACTGTGCTAAATAAAAACCTAGGATTGTTTTGGTTATTTTCAATGAGTTTGTGTATATGCTCTGCCCTAGCAGTTTTTAGAGCCTGTCTATAGCTGGACATACTGTTTTTCCATGCAATTCTAAAAACTTCTAAGTTAGTTTTTCTCCACTTGCGTTCAAGACTACGAGTTAATTTCTTGAGAGAGTGAGTATTACTGTTATACCATGGTACAGTACGTTTTTCTCTAACTTTTTTTCAATTTGATTGGGGCAACAGCTTCTAATGTATTAGAGAAAATAGTGCCCATGTTGTCAGTAATTTCGTCTAATTTGTGTGTATTTTTGGGTACAATTAGCAGTTGAGATAGATCAGGCAGGTTATTTGCGAATCTTTCTTTGGTGGCTGGAACAATAGTTCTGCCCAGACGGTAACGCTGCGATATATAGTTAATATCAGTTATACGCAGCATGCACGATACAAGGAAATGGTCTGTAATATCATCACTTTGAGGTACAATATCTATAGCAGTAAGATCGATTCCATGCGATATAATTAAATCTAGTGTATGATTAAAACGATGAGAGGGCCCGGTGACATTTTGCTTGACTCCAAAGGAGTTTATTAGGTCAGTAAACGCAAGTCCTAATGTATCATTTGCATTATCAACGTGAATATTAAAATCTCCCATGATTAGCGCCTTATCAACTGTA
Organism: Carassius auratus; assembly: GCF_003368295.1. Classification (NCBI taxonomy): domain Eukaryota; kingdom Metazoa; phylum Chordata; class Actinopteri; order Cypriniformes; family Cyprinidae; genus Carassius; species Carassius auratus. The sequence continues at coordinate 2,454,299 of NC_039277.1, forward strand.
ACTAGAAGGTCTGAGAGGTAATCTGCAAATTCTTTTAGGAATTCTGTATACGGCCCTGGTGGTCTATACACAGTAGCCAGAGCAAGAGAGCCTTTCATTTCTGCATGATCGCCATACAGATATAAAAAAGAAGAGGCCGTTTTCTTCTAGCATCCCTCGGTTTCGGCATTAGAATAAATCTGCCAACATCGAGGTGATGCGCGAAAGCGGCTATGAGGGGATGACCCCTGTAGAAAGAGCTAAAAAAAATACAAAATCAAAAATATTTCTTTCTGCGGGGGAGACATCCTCTCTTAAGCTCCCTCCTTGAAATCTAAGCCCCTTCAGAAATTCATCCGGCTTAGATGGCAAGGCATACGCAGCAGCAGGTCAGGCTGTGGCTTTGTTACACGTGATGGTGGTGCTTCAAGCATATCAGGCTGATCTGCTAAGAGACCTGGATGGAGGCAAGGGCCTTTCTCCTGATCAGGTAGCCACACTACCAAGCAGGCCGACTCCGCCATGGGCAGGACTATGGCGGCCATGGTGGCAGCGGAGAGACGTTTGTGGAAGAACCTGGTAGACATCGGGAAGAAAGAAAAGGCTTTCTTCTCGATGCTCAGGTTTCGCCTTCTGAACATATCGGTATTTCCGTTGAGACAGTGAACGAGAAGTTCAGGGAGACGAAGGCGTGCTCTGCTGCTTTCAGATCCTTCATTCCAGAAAGGTCCAGGTCTGAGCCCGAACAACATAGGCTGACTCTAGCTGCTCATATATATATATATATATATTGGGCCTGTCTCGATCTGAGGATAAAAGACAGGCACAGAAGGCTAGTGTGGTGACTCGCACTCCTCCCCCAGCTGTGGGCAGGAGTAAGAGGAATGTGGTCCTGACGAGGCAGCATTCTCATCCGAATCAGAGTGATACAGAGGAATCTACTCATTCCCTTCAGGGATTTTTTAATTCTGCTATGTATGTATCTATGTATGTATGTATGTATCTATGTATTTATGTATGTATCTATGTATTTATGTATGTATGTATTTTATTTTGTGTGCTGACTGCTCACGCTCAGACATGCTGCATGCTATTTATTTATTTTTAATTATTATTATTGATAAAAATGAGTCTAAAAAAGTTTCACCTGAAAGAAGATGTTGAGTAATTCACAATAAAAAAATAAAAATAAAAAAAATGTATGAGAAAGCAGCTAGAGTCCTTACCAGGTCAAGAAAATATGATCATATTACCCCAATTTTACAGTCTCTGCACTGGCTACCTATTAAGTTCTGTATCAGTTACAAATAACCATTACTTATTCTTTAGCTTGGGTTAAACTAATTATTTTACTTTGTTGGATCATCAGCTATGAAAATGATGTCTCTATTGTTTCTATGTTTTGCCGTATATGGAAGCATAAGCATAAGTTCTACTAGGAAGACTTAATGACACATCACATTCCAATTAAGGTCTAACCAATCGGCTCTCAACACGAGGGATTTAAACACGTACTACTTGCATCTCTTTGTGTTTGCAGATACTGCTGCTGTTGTTCCTTGCTCAAGCTGCCACGTGATTTATAGCTCGACTGTCCCTGGGTTATTTGCATATAGTTAAGTTTTGTTTCCTGCAAGCTATTGCGAGTTTGACGTTACTCGAGATCGAGATCGCTATCTTTTAACTATTAATCATGTAAAAGATTGTAGCCTTTATTAAGAAGCCTTAAAATGCCTCGTTATGAATGAGTTATTCAAAAATTGTATACATTAATTTGATCAACATCTTATTTATGCAGTGCGAGTTTGCTAGATAAGCACGAAAGCCCGGCGCTTTATCTTGAACATGTGAGTATATAATCTTGCAGAGAATAAAATTTATGTCCAAGCGCCACAAGTGCATTAAATGAAAGTGATACTTATAAAGCTGTAAGCCAGTAAAGAGATAGAGCGAGATGCGTTTACAGTATTCAATAGCAGTTTAAGTTTAATTGGCTTGTAAAGCATTGTTGTTAAATTTAAAGCATTTTTTTTTTTCCCTTCTGCAATAGTAATGTATCAAGATTTATTTTTCTGTCTTTGGCATAGTCCATACATTACTAATGTTTGCGTTCTGGTTTCTTTTGAAAAGTTCACTCGTCGGGTTCATGTAGTTAAATGGAGTATATCAAGTTTTGTGGGAGTTAGCCAGAGAATTGTTCTGTTTTCCAGATCCAAAATTTATGCTTTTTTTTTTTTTTTTTTTTTCACTTTCTGCATAAACTACTTTATTAGATAATTTAATTACCTTGGTTTTTCATTACAATGCAATCATTTAGATCCCATGGCTGCAGACGCAGAGAACCGTTGCTCTCACCTCATCTTTACACAGCTCACTCTTCGCACTGGCGCTATTGTGAACACGGGATCTATTAAGCTGATTCATACATGGTCCTATTCCATTGGAGTTCTAGATACAGCTCAATGCTCTGCAGGGGTCTTAAAGACCATGTGACCCAGAAGTTGATGCTGACACTATCTCAGTGTAGTGACACATCTCCAGCTAAAACGGAATATTAATTAGAACACATGGTCTTGTTTGGGCTCTTGGTCTCTGTCTCTCAGTCTTGGCAAACTAACAGCTGGATGGGTGCGTTTAAGGATATTCTGCACACGCTGTCAAACTGTCATCATCCGAAAACAAATGCATTACAGAGTGGAAGTAAATGTTCAGATTTTAATTAAAGACTCAAAGACAATGATTAATTGTTTAAATCAAGACTAACAATGTGTGCAAGCAAGTAGAGTCAATTTCGATTTTATGTGGATTGTTTATTTCATGCATCTACTAGTGTTGGTTCATTCATTCTTGACTTCGGTCTTACTTGGCTGTCGCGGGACTTTGCATAACACTGCTATGGTGATCATCAAGTAAGTGTCCATTATGGTTCATGAAATTCAGCCTATCTTGGCCTTCACATATCACCGTCTATTGATGTCTTCACTTAACATAGAGTATCTTTTTATGGTCCTGCTGATCTGGCTCAATTCTGTTTCCTCTGCGGGTACTCTCAGTTTTTCTGGCCTTCCCCTCATGGCATTCTTTCTGCGCATATCTTTCTTTTCGGGCTTAACCTTTGTAGCTATGAGGTAAGTTTTCTGCGGCCCGCCACCCTCTGCGATCCATCTTCATTGCCATATAAGCGAATACGATAGCTATAATCTGATTTTATGTTCTTATATCTGGCTAGTGATCTATTCGCAAATACTGGTGGCAGTGAAATACTATTTATATTCCCCCTTTTCAAATAATCGTTACTACCTGCAGCTTAACTTAGCCTTTCTTTCTGAGACTTCCCCTCTGTTTGCTTATCTAAGTGTCATTTCCCTCAGCAGCCTGTTCCTCTGGCTTTTCCCTCCGTGGCCCGCCGGGGCCGTTCCCATTTTGGCCCACTGTGGCCCGCCGAGGCTTTTCCATGGCCCATCATGGCCTCTATCACTTGTGGCACCACCGGGGCTTTTCCGTGGCCTATCGTGGCCTCTGTCTTTGTCTCGGTCTCTGTCTCTATGTCTCTCAGGCCCTGCGGCCCATCTTCTTCACCACATAAGCTAATACTGTAGCTATAATCTGTATGCTGTATTTTATGTTTGGCTAATTATTTCAATTTATCTCTTTTGTTCACGCTCCAGGATCCTCTAAGAAATACTTCATCTAGGTGTCTATTAAAGTTTTCTTTTCTTTTGGGGTAGGCTCCACCCTGCCTTCGTCTTCGGCAGGCTAGCTGGAATCTACAAACTTCAGATCCATGCTACGGATGGGGCCTATGCCAAATTAATTCTGTCTTTGTATGTTTTGTAAATAAATACTTCAGTCTTATCTACACCTCCTGAGTCTTTCTGGTATAACTAGGATTTACACAAGCTCCAGTCTGGATCCAGAACACCTGAGAAGAGATGATGCTGACCCTCAGAGGACCTCAGATGATGCTAACCCTGAATCAACAAACAGAACTAACAAATATTGCTACAAGTGTGACTGCATCATATAATAATTATTAATTATATTAATAATGTTCATCGTTTGGTTGACTACGTCTTGTATTAATTTTTGTTCTGTCAAACTGACAGTCACCACTCATAAGTTACTACTAAATATAGTAGAAACGTAATTTTCAGTAAAGTTGCTTTGTAACGGTTTGTGTTGTAAAAAGCGCTATACAAATAAACTTGAATTAAATTGAATTGAATGGCAAGAATAATTGAGATTTACACATCACCTTCCTTTTCTTTAAAGTTTTATTCTATTTTTGTTCATAATGTCTGTAAAGAAGTATTTAAAACTATCCAACTATCCTCCACAGACTTGCATTACAAAAAGAGCAAAAGCAAATGTCTCAAAGAAAATGACACTTACTGTAGCATAAGAATAGGTCAGTAACTGGCTATGGTCTTTCACTGCGCATGAAGCGCTTTGAATGCCTAGAAAAGCGCTATATAAATGTAAGGAATTATTATGAAATATTTAATAAGAATAATAATAATAATAATAATAATAATAATAATAATAATAATAATAATAATAATAAGGGCCTTTATATACATTTATAACATACTTTATATACATTTATTGGGGTTTCTCCTGTTTAAATGTAAATTTACATTTAATTTTACATTTATTTTGCTAACTAAATTAAAATTGCTTTCAATTTGAGCAGTTGCATTGGAATTTAAAGACATGTTCAAGTAGGACACAACACTGCCATGTACAGTACTGAACATTTATAAATATTGCTTTGTACTGTGAATGTATTTTAGTGTTACACATGGGTGTTTAAAGAAATATGAATAAAAGTATATGTATCAAAGGAAAGCTTCAGTTACTTTTCCTATATGACATGATTGGATAAGAGCAAGATTAAAACTTGATCTTAAATCCATTTTCTCATTTTAAGATGGCATAATAGATTTTCAACATCCTTTTACTGATGTATTAATGAGATTAAGCTCTCTATGTGAATATCAGTTTCATCTCCACTTTAGCAGTCTTCCTAGAATGATGAAAGGTGAGAGACTGATTCCCGGCCGGGACCCAGAGCCGTGAGTGATCTCTAGGAGTTCCCCTCCCAGGGCTCACAGGCTGCAACTGCAATCATGGAAGCACGAAGCAATGATTAAAAGTTGCACTACATGGGGTAAGTTGTCACAATGGAAACCTGACCTCTTGTAGAGAAAACATTTTTGCAACTGGAAAACATTATTTGTTCAATTTGAATTTGTATTAATTCTACCCTGCATCAGAAATGTATTACTGCTCCTTCAAATATTTCACAATATTTACAAAAATTGTCTGATGAGTATGTACACATAAAATTTTGAAGTAGAATATGTGAAATTTTGAGATAGTCCTTATTTAAATAATCACTATGTCTTCAATGACCCATCTTTTCTTTTCTTTTCTTTTCTTTTTCTTTTTTTTTTTTTTTTGAATGTATATTGAGCCCTGTATCCTTTAAATAATTACACAACAAGTGTGTGTGTGTGTGTGTGTGTGTGTGTGTGTGTGTGTGTGTGTGTGTGTGTGTGTGTATGTGTGTGTTCAAATGAAAGAGAATTGCGCTGCATGTCGGGGGAAAAATGTATCATATTGCCATCTTGTGGTAAAAGTACCTTTTTAAAAGCAGTTTGGGTATATTCCTTTAATACTTGTTGCTGCTGCCCGCTGTTTTTCCAACCTGGTCTTGTTTACCTGACATTTCCAAATGAATCCCAGACTGATCCAGTTAATCACATTATTATTGTCAATTGTTTTTAAATGAATCAGATGTGTAGTCAAAACATGCATCCCAATGAGACATTATTGAAGAAGCATATGCAAATCAGTCTGTTTTGTTTTGGCTGATAAAAGAGAAAAAGGTCACACTCCAAACAGAAGCGCCACTGAGACTCATTACATGTGGATTGACAGTCAGAGAATCTACAGTACATCACAGGACAGGAAGGTATTAAAGCAGAATTTAATCAACCATTCATTTTTTCACATATATACTGTAATAGTCACTGTAGCATTACAAGCCTGTCATATAAGAACCCATCAATCCATTTCCACAGGGCGCAGAACTTGCAAACAGTTTATTTTAGATAACAGTGTGATCTTGAAATTTTTGTGCATCTTTTTTGCCTGATTTTTCTCTCACCTTGTCGGCACTAGTTTCAGAACAAATCTCAACTGTGTCTCAAATTGTGTTCAGATTTGCCATGATTCCAAAGTCTTTGATAAGAAATTTCCTTAGAAATTCTTCAAATTTCTCCAGGACCAAACCAGCTGTTTGGTCTTTGTTTGTTTGTTTTAATTGATCAGCGATTTCTACCAGAATAAGAGTTTATGATCAAAGCTAGAAATAACTATTTCCATTTCATATACAGTCACATCCAAAAATAAGGGCACCCTTGGTAAATATGATCAAAGAAGGCTGTGAAAATGAATCTGCATTGTTAATCCTTTTGATCTTTTATTTAAAAAAATAAAATACAAAAAAATTCACAAAAATCTAACTATAAATGTTTTTCTCTAATACACATTGGCCACAACTAAGGACACCCTTTTATTGAATAATTTTTTAAACCTCTAGTTTAGCAGGTCTACATTTTCTCCTATAATGCCTGATGAGGTTAGAGAACACTTGACAAGAGATCAGAGACCATTCCTTCATCCAGAATCTCTTCAGACCCTTCAGATTCCCAGCTCCATGTTGTGCTGCTCTTCAGTTCACTCCTCTCATGTTCTGTAGGATGCAGGTCATGGAACTGGAATGGCCATAGCAGAAGCTTGGTTTTGTGCTCAGTGACCCGTGTTGTTTTTGGGGTTTGTGTTTAGATTATTTTAAGGTTGGAAGATCCGAACATGGTCCATTATAAGATTTCTAACAAACTCAGTCACTTACTGATTTTTTGTGCTTGATCGAATCCATGATGCCATTTGTCTAAATAAGATGTCCAGGAGCTCCAGCATAAATATAGGCCCACAACATCAAAAATACAGCAGTATATTTCATTGTACACATGGGGTACTTTTTATCCCCGTTTTCACCAAACCCATCTTAAGTGTTTGCTGCCATTAGTTTCATCTGACCATAGAAGCCAGTCCCATTTGAAGTTCCAGATAACTGAATATGCTTTAGTTTGTTTTTGAATGAACTAGGATAATTTTTCTTGAAACCCTCCTAAACAACATGATGAGGTGATGTGTCTCATTCGGTGCTCGGGAGGAGGACCTTATGTCGATCGCCGCATCACAAGGAGGGCTTGAGTCCTCTATAGATGAGGATTCGGCTGCGTTGCCTCCCTCAGAAGTGCCAGCGTTGCCCGAGTCCGATCCCAAGCTGACGGCCGGGCAGCTGAGAGCATCGGGCTTGAGTGGAATCTTTCACCTTGTCCCGAGCTCGAGGCCGGATGATTGGTTCCTGGGGGCTGTTTTAGCTGATCGCCAACACCTCCCTCTGGTTCCTTTCTTTCTGGAAGTGCAGCTGGAAGTTACCAGTTCATGGAAGGCACCTTTAACTGGCCGAAACCATTTTGGTACTTCCTCCCCCTTCACTGCCATCGATGGCGGAGCGGCCAATGGGTATGCTGGGATTCCCCCAGTGGAGCGTTCTGTTGCAATGCAACTGTGTCCACAGAGTGCCTCCGCATGGCATGGTGGTCTCAAGCTTCCCTCCAAGGCCTGTAAGTTTTCATCCACAATGTTCCAATGCGTTCCTGAGACGGGTGACCTGGAGTTGGAGATTTCAGCTCGTCAGGAGATGGTAGAAGGACCACTCCTTCACCCGGAAGAGGGCCGGGGGAGAATCCTTTGTTCTCTTTTTTTCTTTTTGTTCCGCCACTGGCCCTGTGGCTAAACCTTCACTAAAAGAGCTGTTTCCTCTACCTCCGGCTCCCAAGAGGCCACGAACGACCATGTCTCCATTCTTCCTCGACACAGACCATTTCTTTGTTTGGTTTTCGATGGGGCAGACATTTCAGTACAAGTTTCTCCCATTCAGGTTGGATCTGTCTCCCCGTGTCTTTATGAAAGTCGCGGAGGGAGCCCTGGCTCCTCTCAGGGAACGAGGTGTCTGTATCCTCAACTACCTCGACGACTGGCTGATTTTAGCTCACTCTCGAGCGCGGTTGTGCGAGCACAGGGATCTAGTGCTCAGACACCTCGCCCGGCTGGGTTTTCAGGTCAACTGGGAAAAGAGAAAACTCTCCCCTGTGCAGATGATCTCTTTTCTCAGTATGGAAATAGACTTGGTCAACATGTTCACGCAGCTTACAAATGAGCGCATGCAGTCACTACTGAATTGCCTAAGACAATTCCAGGGCAAGAGACCGGTTCCACTGAAACTGTTTCAGAGGCACCTGGGGCATATGGCATCCGCTTATGGCATCATACTACTCGGGTTATTCCATATGAGACCGCTTCAGCACTAGCTTCACGACCGAGTCCCGAGATGGGCATGGCAACAGGGCATGCTCCGAGTGACCGTCACTCTGACTTGCCTCCAAAACTTCAGCCCGTGGCTGGACCTCTCGTTTCTACGGTCTGGAATTCCCCTAGAACCTGTGTCCAGACATGTTCTAGTGTCAACAGATGCCTCTGCAACGGGTTGGGGTGCCATGTGCAATAGGCATGCTGCCTCAGGCTCCTGGACAGGACCCTGACTGCAGAGGCATGTCAATTGCCTCGAATTGCTAGAGGTTTGGATTGCTCTGGACCATTCAGGGTACTGTGGAAGGACGAGCACGTTTTGGTTCATACAAACAACACTGCGACCGTAGCGTACATCAACCGTCAGGGCAGTTGACGCTACCGCCGCATGTCGCAACTCGCTCGCCATCTCCTCTTGTGGAGTCAGAAGCATCTAAGGTCCCCTTGTGCCATTCACATCCCGGGCAGGCTCATTCGTGCAGTCAACATGGCAGCAGTCTCACCCTAGGGAATGGAGACTCCCAGTGCTTAATTTGTAAATTGCGAGGTCCCGGAACAAAGTGGGGTAACGGATCCAGCATGTGATTACAGGAGGGAGAGGTAACGGAACATTCGTGCAATCACATTGCTGGACCAGTTTAAGTGATTTTAAGAGCGTGCATCAGTTGCATTTAGGGTCTGTAAGGCCATGAAAATGCCATGCGATTTTAAAACAATTTCCAGGCCTAAAAACGTTTTGAAAAAGTTGTGGAATTTTATTTTTCAAATCTCTGTGTAAAAGTTATATTTAATCAGGTCCTACATTTCTGTGGTTTTAATAATTCTTACAGCTTTCAAGTTTATAATGAGGTAAATGCCTGCATTTATTCAACAGAGCTTGTAGGTTTGAATAATAAAATAAATCCACACAAACAAGATTCAATCAGTCATTCGAAACCATAAACTCTCTCGGAGCGCGTTTCACATCATCGCATCTTGTCTGCACTTCAGCGACCTGCTGCAAGCTGCGATACAAAAGTCACTCACATTTCGATCGGGACAGCTGACAGAACTGTCATTTGACTTGACTAATCGGGTAATTGTTGCATTGTCATGAAAATGTATAATTTACACACCTTTTAAGTATTTTAGGCTATTTGGTTCTTGCACACTCCACATGCTTTATTAGGCTATGTGCCGACGCAGTCACATCTAAAGCTCACGCATATAAAGCTGCCTGGTGAGTTTTAGCCTATACCTGTATAAGAGTTACTTGTATAAATTTGTTGAGTTTCAGCAACCAAATACACACAATATGATGGCAATATGATGTTGACAAATAAAACAGTTTCGTGGCACACTCTACTAAAATACAGAGGGGGGGGGGGGGGGGGGGTAGAAAAAATCTAATATTAAACAACAGTATAGGCTATTTGAAAAACAAGCTCAAATAGAGTTAACAAGGTCTTTGGCCGGTGAATGAGGAGATCTGTGTTTTTTCTGCATCTGAGGCAAGTGCTGCACATTGTATGCTATCATCACCTTTTACAGGCTATATAACGTTTATTTTTGCTATATGGGTGCCTAGTTTTTCTTGTTGTTTAGTAAACTTGGCCAATGTCTCATGATATAAACAATAAAGGGCTTATGCACAGGATATTCAAAACGTAAAAAAGTATATTGGCTACATGGCAAAAAACTAACTTCTCCAGTCTTCAAACACACAAAAGCCATTAGCCTTTACAGACATAGTGTTGGAGTAAAGAAAATGTTGTACTATTCAAACAGTTATTTGTTTACCCTTGCTTTGCGAATAAGCGGCAGTCTGTCTCCTCCAGGCTGTGCGCACATGTCAATCTTAGTGGAGGCGGGGGAAGTGAAAAGGTTTAGAGCTTGAGGATCCAATGGCGTAATGAAGTTTTACTGTCAAGCTCTTTTAACTACTTCTCATTGGTTAAATATTTGTAAAACCCTCTGAATTAAAATATTAATAACGAATCATAATAGAGATATGAATTTTGGTTAATTGTTCATGGCACATATCTGTCTGCCATATGGAAACGCCACATCTGGAGAAGGGGGATTCGCCAAAATGAGGTGCCGGATCCAATTTCAGATCCGGCTTGTTTCGGCACAAATTAAGCCCTGGAGACTCCACCCCCAGTCAGTTCACGCTGTTCAGCTTCACGAAAAAAAAATTCACACTTCGGAGACACTCAGGTAGACCTGTTTGCCTCTCTAGAAAATTTCCACTGCCAGCTGTTTACTCCCTGACCGAGGGCACCCTTGGCATGGACACACTGGCACACAGCTGGCCGCTGGGCTTGCGCAAGTATGTGTTTCCCCCAGTGAGCCTTCTTGGCCTGCTCGGTGTCAATCCGCTTGCTGTGCCATTCCACTCCATGGACTGGATGCATGCGATATTCCCCTCAGGTGAGTTCCTCAGTTCAATAACCTGGGTTCCTCCAGCACTGTTGATGTCCAGCACTTGCGTCCATGCCCTTTGGTCAGCCCTGTGTGGGACTAGGTGCCTCCATGTGTTGTGATTCCCCTTTCTGGACAATCCAACGTGTGCATGTCCACAGTAAGTCTCTTCGTAGCATGTCTTTCCCTTGGCAAGCCCCTTGCTAGCTCTGTCATTGAAACTTCCACCCTGCAGGCTGGGTACCTCAGAGTTCATGTGTGTAACCACTTCGGTAGATACCTGCCTTTGTGCTGGCCTCATGACAGAGTGCTATCTCTCTCACGGGTAACTGGAAGACAGCCATGTGGCATTTTGTAAGGGACCCCATTCGTCAGTCTCTTTCTGGGACTCCTTCGTATGTAACCGTCCTTCAGGGAACGAGGGTTACATACGTAACCGAGATGTTCCCTTTAAGTCGGTCACATTCTATGTTACGTCCCCTTGCCACTTCGCTGTTCGCTGAACGGCCAGGTCACTGGCTCGGCTCCTCAACGAAGACTTGAATGCGAGTTGCTCATGCTGCTCCTTATATACCTGCTCTGTGGGGCGGAGCTTGCGATACAAATTGCGCAGACCAAGGTACTCGGCTCAAAGGTGATTGGGCTCTCGGGCGAAATCCCATTCATCAGTCTCTTTCTGACGTAACGTCTCCATTCCCTCCTTTGAGGAACGAGGGTTACATACGTAACCGAGACAATATATATATATATATATATATATATATATATATATATATATATATATATATATATATATATATATGAACATTTAAAACAAATACAAGAATAACAATATAATAGTAATACAAGTAATACAGTACTACGGTAATACAACAGTAATTTTTATGAATTTAAATAGGAGGAATAGCAAAAATAAAATTAGAAATCACCATATGACTTAATCATTGCTAGTGGCAATGTATTAGATAAAATATCAAAACAAATATTACAAATATTATCAAAACAATTATCATTGCACACTGCTAGGTCTAAAGAAAAAGCTGTTGAGCAACATGAAAAATTACAGACGCAAGTTGATGTCAGAAGAAAATACAACACTATTACAGTTTGTGCCTGCAGGTTTCCACTGAGGGGCACCAGAAACCAGTTTTATTTTCTTCAGTATGGACAAGACTTTATTGTGTATAAAAAGCTGAATACATCTAAATGTATCAATTGTTAAGTCAAGTCAACAGGAAGCCCTGCAGTGTAAAATAATGTGATGTAAAATAGTTTGTAAATATATAATACAACCTCAGACAAGACCATCAGATTTTTTTTTGCTAACCGGACAAAATGAATTGCTGGAAGACTTTCAATCAAGTTTTCTGATGAAATGGTTCAAGGTCCTCAAAAGACATTATGAACAGCATGGTATACAGGGGCGATACAAATAAATATGCCTTATTTGGGGAAGCAAAAATGTAGTTGTTGTAATAAATATAATAAAGTTTAATAAATAGTAAATACAAATATTCTGACATTACACAAATATTATTTAAAATAATACATATTGATTTTACATGTATTTTAGATTCATTTAATATAATGAAAACTATTTATTTATTTAGTTGGGGATATTTTGAGGACATTATGAGGGCAATTGTCGCATCATAACCACAAGGAGGAGACATAGCCACATAAATGCATTGCTTTCCACTAACATTGACATATGAATAAATAGTGTCTATTTTCAAACAGTAAACAGTATGTTGACTTGTTCTACTTACAATGCAGAATGCTACAATTTATTACACAATGTGACAGCTATTTGTTATCCTGTAAAAAATATCTTAAAATTATGTTTATTTCATTACCAGACATGTAAAGTATGCTACAATCTCATATAGGCTGATATTCTCACTCTGTGTCTGTACAATGTGTGCAGTTTTTGGGCTGGATGGCGGGTCGAGTCTAGATCACCCTACACCTGTGGCGACAGCTGGATGAGGAAGGGCTAAATTTAGCCGGATCTGTAGCCCTGGGTCTGGAAGTCCTGCAGTTCCCCTCGTCTGTCAAACTGTCTCTCTTTATTAGACAGAGGGGTACTCGGGGACCATGGGAGAGTCAAATAATCATTTAAACGAGAACATGGCTCTGTGTCAGGATTTTTTGCCATTGAAGGGGTTTTGTTCACAATGGCTGAACCCTGTCCTCATTAACAGTCTGACAACCCTTGATTGCCAATTTTGTTCATGTGACTCATTCAATAATCTCCCAAATTCACTCTTTTCGGGGGACAAGATGGATCCCCCTCTGTGACATATTCTGGACGCCCTGACAACATTGACATGTTTCCTCTATAGCCTCCAATATTCAGAGTTTTGTTCATTGCTTCTTTTTTGAAAAACTTAAAAAGGTTTGTACTGCCTCTTTGCACAGCTTTGGGTGCAAAGCGAAATATGCGTCTATGCATTAGCATCTTATTTACATAAAATCTTTGACTAAGGGAAGGAGTGGGCCACATAAATATCTTTGGGCGACAGCCTGACAGAAGTGTTTGGCTTAGCAGGCTTTATACAGATGTCTGCTGAATGAAACGTCTGGTGTATATATATATACAATCATTTTTTTATTTTTAATAATCTTTTTTCATGTCTTAAAGAAGTACACATACTTTTAATATAATAAACATGAGTAATAAACATGAGTAATTTTATCAATTGTGATCAATTCTTCACTTTTTTGAGCATGTTTTACTTGTTTTTGTCTTAAGTTTACTGACTTTTACTTAAGTTCCAAAAAATGTGTGTATTTGCTTATTTAAAGATGTTGAAAGAGACACATGAAAAAAATCTAAATGATTACAGATCACAAAACAGTTGTTATGATTAGTGTCATTATTTCTATCCCTGCTCCCAGTGAAAAATTACTGATACAATGCACATTTACAATTATGTATACAATTATTAATGCATAAACATAAGTTCACTTACCTTAAAAAGTAGTCCTACCTCAAATAGTGAGACTGTACATCAAACAACAAACGGATGTTTACAGAATAATAATAATAATGTTTTGTTCATATGAATATAAGCTTTGCAATTCTGTTTTTAAACTTCTGGAACTCTGGTTTCATGCATGTTTTCTTTTTCTTTTATTTTTGTGGCAATTGTACAATTATGCTGTCAAATTTGACGTTATAAAACCTTATTTTATGAAAAGTATTGAAAGTAAATCTGTTCTCATATTAGTACAGCGTCTAGGATTTCGTCTGCTGAAGGTCATATATCAGAAAAGTGCCAGGATTGGCAGTTCAACTTTAATGAGAGAGGAATAGTCCACCGGAGACATTTATAATTGAGTGAGTGAAAATCCTCAAGGAAGAACTTAATTAATGGAAGTAATTAAGTGCCTTTTATCTTAAAGAAGAACAAAGAATGTTTGCTCCGCCGACAATGGAAATGGTCCACTCAAATAATGGAGGGAGGTCTTCGGGGGAATTTAAAGTGACAATATATCCTAATTGGGCAAACAAGTCAGTGGCACTAGATGACTTTATTGTCTGGCTGCTCTTCTATCCCAGTATGCCCTGTTCTTCATGCAAGCATGGTTCTGCAGCCCATAACCTTTCTATTGCCTAAGGCATGCCAAACTGCACGGTTTAAATGACTTGTCAAAGTCATTGTTCAGTGTCACATAAATCACTGATTGTTAACTTTACATGCTGGTTTATGAAATCATGGCAAACTGATTTGATATATTTTCTTAGAATTTATTTGAATGTCTCCAGACAATTCAGCACATAAACAACTTGAATAAATGGCACATATGCTTGTTTGCATTGAAGTTACTGTGAAACAGCTTGATACGAGACAATGAAATATATATCTAGTATGATAAGCACGCAGTTGCAACCGTGTTTCCTTTTATTGGGTGCTTGAATGCTGTTCAGCAGTCTGCTTTATTACCATATGACAGAACGCACGTATGGTTATAGCATTGTAAAGATGATAGATACAGAAGTAACGATTTGTGCACCATGCAGAAAAATCAGCCACGTGGAAAATCGGGCTCGAGCTTATGTTTTACTGGCATTTAGTTTAAGATGAATGTATCAGGAAATGTGATCCTTTCTCTCTACATTTCATCAATTAATTATGGCCTGGTTTAGAGTCTGAGTCAGTGTGGAGAAATGGCAAAGGAAACTTGGCACGTTCATGCGATCAGTAGGAGGACTGGAAAAAAGATCTTTCTGAAAACGTCTTACTTGTGCAACCATTAACAACATCAGCTCTGGCTGACACATGCCAGAAAGAAAGCTGGTAAATGAAGGCCATTCAACTTGAAGTCACTAAAGCTTGTTATGGTGGCATTTTATTCGCTTACACAAAGCTTTCCATTTCAGTCTGCATGCAATATGCCTCTTAAATGAATCATTTTGTCACAGATGAAAATTATGTCTAATTAAAAATGTCATCCTTCATGTTGCTCAAAACCCATACAGTGTTTTTTTTTTTTTTTTTCAGTTTTCATAAATATAACTGAATGGATGACTTATTCACAAATTATTATTCTACATTCCAAGACCTTCAAAGATAAACCGATAACATTGTGTTGTTATTCTTTGACAATCAGTTATTAGGGCCAGTGTACCGATTTTGTAAGGACCCTATTGGATTTAAGTTTCTTCTTCTTCTCCTTCTTCATGTTTTTATCCAAAATAAATCACATTTTAGTAGGCCGAAACTTTGCACATGCACCAGAAGTGCAGGTTTCAGAAGTGGGAGTGGCAAAATGGCTTGATAGTGCCACCTACTCACATTAAACGAAGTGCCCCTCAAGCCACCTTTCACATATATGTACGGAAAGCGGTCGGCACATGTAATGTCCCAATATCTACAATAAAGTCTCTTGGAGCAAAATCTGAAACCCAACAGGAAGGATTTTTCTCTTAAATCTCAACAAACCCATTCAAGAGATTTAATCAGTGTAACCCTGGACCCCAAAACCAGTCACTTTTTTAAATTATATTTTATACATCATATGAAACCTGAATAAATAAGCTTCCCATCGATGTATGGTTCGTTAGGATAGTACAATATTTTGGCTTTCTTTAACTTTACTTTGACCTCTTGTCTAGGCAATATTTGTCCTCTTTCTTCCAGGTCAGCACAGACTGCCCCTTCTAAACCCTGTTCATCATGAGCATCGGAAAAAGGCACAAATCAAAAGATACGTCAGAACGAATATGTATCAGTCTTTGCTTTAATCTTTCTCTGTTGAAGTCCATACTTCCAAATCTTCATATTTCCACAAGAAGATGCTATAGATGCATGTAAACTCTTCAAATAGGGCTGTGCAAAAATTCTGATGCAATTGTCATGCACATCTCATCAGTAAAGACGCTCCTTTAATTAGAAGTATACCTCCAGCGCATGTGTTCAGATCAGGGTTGCCAGGTTTTCACAACAAATCCTGCCCAGTTGCTTCTCAAAAGTCCAAAACTAATTGCGATTCCAGGAGGTTCCCAGATAAAAAAAATAAAATAAATTATTTCCCGGGGTTAAAATATACGTTTTTTTAGTTTTTTTTTTTGGCATGGTTGTCTTGGTAAAATGCTCATTTTAGAGGCTAAATATCACATTATTGGTATTGGGGTTGCTTCGAAACGGAGGACATGAAAAACTACACTGGTTCAGGTGGAGCGGCAGTTACTATACAGAGCCGTAGTCTACCGACAACTAACACAAAATCGCTTTCAAAATCGACAAAGAATCGATTTTAAAATCGTTTTTGTGTAGATTGTCAGTGAATTACGGCTCTGTGTAGTAAATGCCAACCAATGTTGCCAAGTCTGTGGTTGTTTTTCATGTCTGCGGTTCGAAGCGACAATACGAATAACGTGATATTTAGCCCCTAAAATGCGAATTTTACCAAGACAACCATGCCATACAACTTATATTTTAACCCCGGAAAACAATTTTTTATCGGGGAACCTCCTGGAAACACGATTGGGCTAGTTTTGAGAAGCAACTGGGCAGGATTAGTTGTGAAAACCTGGCAACCATGATCCGAGCGAACGTGCTGGAGAGCGCTATCTTCAAAACATTAAATTCTCTCCTCTGTCCCCTTCCAACACCTCCCACCACTTCTATAACAACAGCGAATGATTTCAACACATTCTTCATAAACAAAACTAGAACAATCAGTAGTCAATTCTCAGCCCCACACACACAAACTCCCATCTTCTCCTTCTGTCCCCTCACTGAGGCAGAACTTCTGAAGACAAAACTTCCTCTACAGCCATCTTACAACATGCCCTCAAGACCCAATCCCCTCACACCTTCTCCGATCAATCTCTCCCTCACTCTTACAAGCACTCACACACATCATCAACACATCTCTCCTCACAGGCGCCTTCCCCACTGCTAGGGCTTCATTTGTGTCAGAACAAGCTGATCTGGATCTGGCACTTTATTTTGTCTTATTCACACACAAATGAAAAACATTTGCTGACCTTTTAATAAAAAACCACATACTATAATGATAATGTCAATAACGTTATGCTACTAAAATCACCTATTGAAGGATGTATGAACATGATGTGTCCTTCCCCCACAAACATTAATCGTTACTGTGACAAAATCTAAGGACATCAAATAAATGTAAGGATGTTCATACAAGGATGTTCGGTGTGCACGAGAGAGGCGCGTCTCACGGACAGCAACACCGAACCGAGCTCTCCTTCAGGATGTTTGTGTCCTCTGAACGAACAAATACAAATCGCAGATGTAAACAAACAGAAAAATATGTGAAAGAGTCTAATTCAGCACCCGTTGGTGTTCTGGTTATCAGGATGCATCCAGAGTCATGTCTCAAAGACTTAAACACCGAATCTGCCTCTTCTTGCTTTTGTACCAACAAATACATACAAAATATGTTAAAATACCCAACGTGGAAAGTGTCTTCGATGTCGTGTTCATGTGGTTATGTCTTAAATTAAAGTAAAGAGTACAGAAAGAAATCGGATGTATCATTATATTGGTTGCATTGCTCTGCTGGTTAATTAAAATGAAAGACCGAAAATCACTCATTGCTCTTGACTGAATTACTTTGTAGTTTTAACAATAATTAATCCACAGTCAAACCAAAATATTATTAAGTCTTGTCCCGCGCTATTCTCTGTTACGTCTGGTCTCGCGGGAGCAGGTCTCTAATCCACTGAATGCACTTGACTCGTCAGTGTGTGTGCTAGATCCTTTTTACAGACTCTAGATTATAAAACACTGCATTCTGTCAGCAATATAATGCGGCATTGACATAGGCTTGTAACTTTACTCTAATTACTATTTTGAAAATTATAACGTGTTAGATTACTAAGTAACGAGTTACTGGCCAACACTGTAAATCAACATATCAGAATGATTTCTGAAGGATCGTGTGACACTGAAGACTGCAGTAATGATGCTGAAAACACAGCTTTGATCCCAGATATAAATTAAATTTTTAACATATATTCACATAAAATAAAGTTCTTTTAATTTATACTATTATTTCACAAAAATTCAGTTTTTAGTACATTTTTATCAATTAAATAAAGTGTAAGCCTTGGTGAGCATTAGAGACTTCTTTCAAAAACATTAAAAAAATAAGAAAAAAAGATGAAGTCAGTATGTTACCCACTCAAAGCTATTATATGAATTCAGATGAGTTTATTTGTAGTTGAGGTATTTTTAGTGCATTAAAAAATCATTCATGCCTCATACAATGTATTGTACCAATCCTCAAGTTGTATCCATGCTAAACCACTAATAAACAATTTTAATAGCAATGGTTGACTATGTAAGCTTCACAACTGTTTAAACAAACTTCTCAATTATAATTCTGGTATTTGCTTTGGATTATAAATTAAACCAGATTTGGTGCATTATGTCATTGTTTTGGTTACCTCAGCAGTCTTAACCACTATACAGTAGTTTAAAAGCAAAGCAAAGCCTATGATGGTGGAAGCAATGGTGTCAGGTGACACTTAAAAGGGAAAGCCATCTGCAGCAAAAGATATATGACCCAGTGGCTAAGTAATGGACTTCTGTGTGAACAGTCCCTACAGACCTCTAATGCCTTGTTAAGAATCTGTTGAGCCTATTTCGTCTCACTTTATTGCCACTAACATGGAGATATTGTATTACTGACAGGAACAAATAAGCACATGGTGACAGAACAATATGGCCTCAAATGTTAGTAAGAGATTTGCGTTTCTCTCAGAAGGGAGTTTTCTATCCATGAGTGATGTTTGCGGCACCTGGGACAGAAAATTATTTTAAGTGAATGGAAAAATTATTTGCATTAAATAGTTTTGCTGTATCTATATTCGGCATGCTTGCTGCTGTTTTGTGTCTGAGGGAACGACTGCAATTGTGTGTGAAATTGAATTGGTGAAATGACGGATTTCTAAACACCATGAATCAGTATTATTATTTGCTGTTTAGTGTAGGACGCATGCTTGTTGTGCATGCAAAACCATTGCTATGTCAATATATATCACTCTCTCAAGAAAGAAACTCGAATTCTTGAATGCAAATGGAGAAAAACTAACTTGGAATTTTTTAGAATTGCATGGAAAAAAACAGTATGTCCAGCTATAGTCAGGCTCTAAAAACTGCTAGGGCAGAGCATATACACAAACTCATTGAAAATAACCAAAACAATCCAAGGTTTTTATTTAGCACAGTGGCTAAATTAACAAATTACCAGACGCCACCTGATTCAAATATTCCACCAACGTTAAATTGTAATGACTTTATGAATTTCTTCACTAATAAAATAGATTACATTAGAAATACAATAGCGAATGTAAACACTTCAGTTTCATCCATCGCACCCAAAAATAAACTGCAGTGCTTTACAACCATAGGACAGGAAGAGCTAAATAAACTTATCACTGTATCTAAACCAACAACTTGTCTATAAGATCATGTACCCACTAAATTACTGAAAGAGTTGTTACCTGTAGCCAAAGAACCGCTTCTCAATATTATTAACTCGTCATTATCTTTAGGTCACGTCCCAAAACCATTCAAGCTGGCGGTTATCAAGCCTCTTACTAAGAAACCAAAACTAGATCCTAGTGTACTGGCAAATTATAGGCCTATTTCAAATCTTCCATTTATGTAAAAAATATTAGAAAAAGTTGTGTCTGCTCAATTGAGCACCTTCCTACATAAAAATGATCTGTATGAAGAATTTCAGACAGGTTTCAGGCCCCACCATAGCACAGAAACTGCACTTGTTAAAATTACAAATGACCTGCTCCTTTCGTCAGATCAAGGCTGCATCTCATTTCTAGTCTTACTTGATCTTAGTGCTGCGTTCGACACCATAGATCATGACATACTCATAGATAGATTACAAAACTATACAGGTATTCAAGGGCAGGCTCTAAGATGGTTTAGATCCTACCTGTCCGATCGCTACCCTTTTGTTTACTTAAATGGGGTGTCATCTCATTTATCATCAGTAAAATATGGAGTGCCACAAGGATCCGTCCTAGGTCCCCTTCTATTTTCAATATACATGTTGCACCTTGGTAATATTATTAGAAAATACGGAATTAGCTTCCACAGTTATGCTGATGATACTCAGCTATATATCTCAACGAGACCAGATGAAACTTCTCAATTATCTAAGCTAACAGAGTGTGTTAAAAATGTAAAAGATTGGATGACAAATAATTTTCTCCAATTAAATTCGGATAAGACAGATATATTAATTATTGGACCAAAAAACACTACACAGAATCTTGTAGATTACAATTTGCAACTAGACGGATGTACTGTTACTTCCTCTACAGTCAGAAATCTGTGTGTTATATTAGACAGCAATTTGTCTTTTGAAAATCATATTTCCAATGTTACAAAAACTGCATTCTTCCATCTTAGAAACATTGCCAAGCTACGAAACATGTTATCTGTTTCTGATGCAGAAAAGCTAGTTTATGCATTTATGACCTCTAGACTGGACTATTGTAATGCACTTCTAGGTGGTTGTCCTGCTTCGTCAATAAACAAGCTACAGGTAGTCCAAAATGCAGCAGTCCTTACCAGGTCAAGAAAATATGATCATATTACCCCAATTTTACAGTCTCTGCACTGGCTACCTATTAAGTTCCATATCAGTTACAAATGATCATTACTTACCTATAAGGCCCTAAATGGTTTAGCTCCTGCATACCTAACTATCCTTCTACCACGCTACAACCCATCACGCACCCTAAGGTCACAAAACGCTGGACTTTTGGTAGTTCCTAGGATAGCACTAAAGGAGGTAGAGCTTTTTCACATTTGGCTCCCAAACTCTGGAATAGCCTTCCTGATAATGTTCAGGGTTCAGACACACTCTCTCTGTTTAAATCTAGATTAAAAACGCATCTCTTTCGCCAAGCATTTGAATAATGTATCTTAAATTTTGAGTGTAGTTGCATCTGATCAAATGTGCATTTTTATTCATTAGTTTGGGTTAAACTAATTTTAGTTTGTTGGATCAGCAGCTATGCTAATGATGTCTCTATTTGTTTCTATGTTTTGCCATGGGATTTACATCCCGTGGTAACTAGGATTTACACAAGCTCCAGTCTGGATCCAGAACACCTGAGAAGAGATGATGCTGACCCTCATAGGACCTCAGATGATGCTATCCCTGAATCAACAACAGAACTAACAAATATTGCTACAAGTGTGACTGCATCATATAACAATTATTAATTAATAATATTAATAATGTTCGTCTAGCTGACTACGTCTTGTATTAATTTTTTTCAAAAAAACCTGACAAACGTGCACAAACTGACAGTCACCACCATAAGCTACTGCTAAATATTGTAGAAACATAAATTTCTGTAAAGTTGCTTTGTAACGATTCGTATTGTAAAAAACGCTATACAAATAAACTTGAATTGAATTGAATTGAATTGAATATGTAGTTCTGGTTTGTTTGCTAGGTGGTTACTTTTTTGCTCAAGTAAAAAGAACTCATCTAAAGGAATGTTTTTTATAATTATTTAAAAAGGTAGTCTAAATAAAGAAAATACCCTTCTATTGATGACTAATTGTTTTGCGTCACTGTAAATTTGTCGCATCGAGCTGTTGGTGGCTCAGAGTGGCAGAAAGCGGAACTTGACCGATAAGAAGAAGAACCCATCATCTTCCTCTGTCCTATAAAGTGCCCTGCTCAAGGACAGCATTCAGCCTGACTAATGGAGGCACACAAAGAATTCATCACTGATTTGCTGTAGCTACTTACATGATTTAAAAGGATAGTTCTCCCAAAAATGTATACGATCACCCTCAAGCCATCCTAAGTGTATATGACTTTCTTCTTTCAGATGAACACAATAGACGACTGTTCGCATGCGATTTTTTTCAATCTTGTGGAAATCGTGTTTGCTCGTATGGTCGCAGCTCGTATCATGTGCAAGGAATTACAAGCCAAGCAGAGCATTGTCATTTCCCTGTGTATTTATACCCTGTCTGTTTTAGTATGTGTCACGGAGTCCTTGTAGTTATCACGACTAGTCTAAGTCTTGTTCTTGCCCGTGTGTTTAGTGTCTGTTTATGATTGATTGGTTATTTTGGTTATGACCGCTTCCTGGACTGGATTTCGATTTGGATTACCCCAATAAAGACATACCTGCACTTGGATCTCTCTCTCCCTGTTTTACTGAATCACGATCGTGACAGAAGGACTCCGTCACACATAGATCCAGCGGTATGTCTGTTGATGTTTCTTCCCCAGCCACTGAGCGGGAGAGAAGGAGTTGTTTTGAGGGGACTCGCCTGGTAGTTTTTCGTGGGACCAGGGGAGGGAGCAGAGGAGTGAGTGGTCGAGAGTGGGTTCGGCATCGCTTTCCACCATGGCCCCGCTTCGACCTGGGGCTCGTGTGGGACGGATCGGAGTCGCTGTCTTACCATGGCGGAGGGAGAAGGGAGAGGAAGCGCACGTCTGCAGAGCCAGCGTCACTGCCCATGATGGCCCTAAGTCCAGCGCCACTGCACAAGATGGCCGCCAGACCAGCACCACGAGGCAAGATGGACGCCAGCCCAGCTCCACAGCACAAGATGGCCACCAGCCCAGAGCCACTGCGCAGACTGGCCGCTGACCCAGCACCGCTGCCAAGGATGGCCACCAACCCAGTGCCACGAGGCAAGATGGACGCCAGCCCAGTGCCACAGCACAAAGTGGTCACCAGCCCAGCGACACGATGCAAGATGGCTGCCAACCCAGTGCCACTGCCCAAGATGGCCGCTGAAACATTTTTTGATTATTTTCTCTATGCTGTCCAAATTCCTAGAGATTCCCAGGAGTGTTCACGTCACGTTTGCTGATCCAGAGACTGTTCACGTCACGTCTGCTGAGCCAGCGCCACAGTTCAAGATGGACGCCAACCCAGCGCCACTGCACAAGGTGGCCGCCCACCCAGAGCCACTGCATAAGGTGGCCTTCCACCCAGAGCCACTGCATAAGGTGGCCACCAGCCCGGAGCCACTGCAGAGGATGGCAGCTACAGTGGGCTTTCCAGAGTCGAGTCAGGTCCCCGTGGACTCTCCAGAGTCGAGTCAGGTTCCCGTTGACCCTCCTGAGTCAACCCAGGTGCTCTTGGACCCTCCAGAGTCAGGGTTAGTTACCGGTGACCATCCAGAATCAGGGCTAGTGACCGTTGACCTTCCAGAGTCAAGGCTCGTAACCGTTTACCTTCCAGAGTCAGGGCTCGTCACCGTTGACCTTCCAGAGTCAGGGCTAGTCACCGTTGACCTTCCAGGGTCAGGGATAGTCACCGATGACCTTCCAGAGTCAGGGCTAGTTACTGTCGACACTCCAGAGTCAAGACAAGTCACCGGTGAAATTCATGAACAAAGGCAAATCACCAGTGTTCTTCATAGGCAAGGTCAAGTCACTGACTATCTTCATGGGCAAAGGCAAGTCACCATTGATATTCATGAACAAATGCAAGTCACCAATGATCTTCATGAACAAAGGCAAGTCACCATTGATCTTCATGAACAAATGCAAGTCACCAGTGATCTTCATGAGCAGAGTCAAGTCAGCATTGATCTTCTGGAATCCAGTCTAAACACCATGGGATTACCAGAGTCTCTCCACGTCTCTGCTGAACTACTGGAGCCTCTCCTCGTCTCGGCTGAACTACCAGAGTCTCTCCTCGCCTATGCGCAACTTCCAGAGCCTCGTCACCTCTCAGCCGAACTCTCTGAGCGCTCGTCTGATCCTGTCGTGGTCACGGAGGCTATGCTTAACTTGTTCATGTTCTCTGTTTCAGACTTGCCTAACCAGACTTGCTCTCCTGTCAATCGATCCCACTGTGGTGGTCTTCTTTTCTGCCCTGGGGGGCTTCTGTCTCGACCACACGGATGTGGTGGTCTTCTGCTCCGTCCCGGGGGGGGTTTCAATCTTGACCACACGGGCGTGGTGGTCTTCTGCTCCGCCCTGGGGAGGGTTTCGATCTCGACCATACGGACGTGGTGGTCTTCTACTCCGCCCTGGGGGACTTCTGTCTCGACCACACTGATGTGGTGGTCCTCTGCGCCGCCCAGGTGGGTCTCTGTCTTAACCACACGGATATGGTGGTCTTCTGCTCCACCCTGGAATCCTGCCCGGTCGGCACTATCCTGGGTCCCTGAATGCCCTGACCCACCCTGGTCTCCTGTTGTGTTGTTGTTGTTGTTGTTTTTTTGTTCACTTCCTGTCCCTTTTGGGGACTTGGATCTCTCTCTCTCCCTGTGTTTTACTGAAACGCGATTGTGACATGAACGAGGCGATTTGTTGATCTATCTGAAGTGGACCAATCACGAACGAGGAAAACCACCGAAGAAGAAAGACAAAGACGGCAGCGCCACAGTGAATGTGGACTGTTGACCAGGAGGATAGCAGTGGGTACCATGCTTTTTAATTCTCTCGCTCTCTCTCACACAAACATGCACCCATATGTGTTTTATGGGGACTCTCCATAGACATAACATTTTTCTATACTGTACAAACGGTATATTCTATCCCCATACACTACCTCTATCCATCACTGAAAAATGCATTTTTACAATTTCAATTAAACACCGTTAAGTAATTTTCTTTTAAAGCCAATTGGTTTTATGAGGGCACAGGAAGTGTACTCATAAACATGACGTCAATGGTGGTTGAGATTTTCAATTCCAATAAAAGTGCATCCAAACATCATATAAAGTGCTCCACACAGCTCTGGGGTGGTTAATAAAAGTCTTCTGAAGTGAAGCGACTTCTCATCTGAGTTTGCTCTACACCTACGTCTTACATCATCCGCTAGATGCCACTCTCTCGTGAACAGAAGCTTCTAGAAGAAGCTAGAGATTATGCTAAAATGTTTTAAATATGGATTTTTTTTTTTTCTTACAGAAACATAATGTTACTGTACATTATACAATCTGTAAGAGTATCAGGAAAGTACACAATCCAAAAACTTGGAATCACAAAAAGCAAAACACAACATCCACCATGTTAAACATGGAGAAAGAAGGACTCAATCACTACTAAAAACTACACACAAATCTAGACACCCAAATCTGTCAAGACCATATGGAAAACATAAGAGTTTCTATTGAGTTTCAAACACTGTCATTTTCCAAAACTATTTGTGATGCTTCAGGCAGAAGAGAAAAAAGAGATAAAAAAAGATATAAATAAAGTATGTGAGTGAGTGAACTGCATAACCTTTTCTAATGCAAAATTTCTTTCATATCATGAATATGTCCAGCATATTTCACATGTTGACACTCCATCAATTTACAGAGTTCAATTCTCAATCACAAAGTAACACTTTGACTAACACTAGTGTATTAAGAGATCATAGTGTGTTAGGCTCGGACTCAGAATGTCAGGCGTTAAGTGCTCTAATTGCCCGCAGACAGGCTGGCACAGCAGTCAGGCGAGGTAAATCTGTGTTAATGATGTGTGGGGCCGCTAGATATCCCCTCATTTACATATCCAGCCAGGACTCACTGAGCTGAAATATTAGTGGATCTTGGCCATCCTTCTTTACCGACCACTAGAAGATGGAATTACGGGCTTCCCAATTTCAGATGATCCCTTTTATTAGTGAGATGCATGTAATTGTGTGAGAGGCCACCGCCGTGATACAACGAGGCGAGTCTTACCTTACGATTTCTGACAGCAGTCATCATTAACCCCAGCGGTCGACTCACAGCTGACCTCATCACATCTGGCTGTCGGTGAGGAATGGCTGTTGTGCTCGTCTGCCTCTCTGGAGCTAAAGATGGATTGGTTCATCCATTCAGATGGCTGGACAGTAGGACAATCTGTCAACGGCTTCATACATAGTCCACTGCAGTCAATTAAAATGCATGTTTTAAACACACACAATTTCGATTGAGCTTATACCGAGCAATACATTATAAAACTCATTACATTTGATGTATTAAAACTGCTCCTGGCTACAGCCTGTGATTTAATATTTTAGCAATTAAAGTCTCAACATCCTACAAATTATACAGTATGGCTGAATGATGTCTTTGTATATGTCATATCAAACCTAGTTAAATGTATTATGATGAAGAAAGATATCTATTGAGCTTGAATTGTTATTGCTACTATAATGGAAGTTTGTTATATAAAATATAAACAATGGCTTTGTTTAAATTAAGGTTGGATGGATTGCCATTTTTAATGTTTCTTCTTATAAACATTACTGTTCAAAGGTTTGGAGTCAGTCAGATTGTAAAATGTTTTTGAATTAAGTCTTTTATGCACTTCAAGTCTGAATTAATTAGATAATAACAAGCAAACAAACTAATTATGAATTAATGAATAAATACAGAAAAAACAGTAATATTTTGAAATATTATTACAGATAAAATTACTGTTTTCTATGTGCATGTATTGTGATTGATTGCTGTGATCAGTGTTTTTTTTTTTTTTTTTTTTTTTTTTTGCATATTTGTGTCAATGTATGTCAATAACAGTGGTGGGAAATTTACTTGTGTTAACAATGTTGGGGATTGCATTACTAAGCAAATCATTACAATATTCCATTCCTCCCTAATACAAATAAAAAAAATATATATATTTTTCTTTCTTTCTAGATTTTTTTAGATTGTGCTGTTCCACAGTAAACAAAAGATGTTCACCCACAAACAAGTCCAATATGGATTCAAGCCTATCTCAGAAAAAAAGCACATTTTAAGTATTACTCTTTTAAATCCTCAAAACCAACTGAGAATTGGATGCAGCCCATAAAGACAGATTGATCAGCTGTAGAATGTCAGTATCCGTAAAGATCTGACCTTTGAGGGCATCTCTTCAGCTGCACTGAGTTTCATTAGCATAGCTGATCATTCCAGCACCAGCAGATTGGCCGGTATTTTCCCTCTTCTCTTGTTCCAAAGTCAAGGATCAAAGTTACTTGGCTGCTAGTTGATATATGTTTGGAATACCAATTATTGCTACTGTTGCCTCTGTATGTGTGTGTGTGTGTGTGTGTGTGTGTGTGTGCTTGTGTGTTTTCTTGCTTACTACTGCAAGGTTGAAGGAGGATTCAGAGTGGTTCGATGAAACGCACAAGAGGAGGGAGAGCAAGAGAAAACGGAGGGGGAGAAAAAAAGGACAATCCCAGATGGCGCAACAGACGGTTTTGTGTGTTTCAGACAAAAACAGGAGCACTGATGAGTCTTGGAGAAAAATGAATAGAAAAACCACGGATGTGCCAACCATTAAAAATAAACATAAACAATACAGAACAGAAACAGTTAAGTGTAAATCATGGAATTACAGGATTGAAAATATACACGCAGAGAAAAGTCAGAGATATTTGGTGTCCTTCACAAAAAAATGCAATAACATTATTGTCTAAATTAGGCTTGTTGTAAACAATGCAAAAAAAAATAAAAAATAAAAAAAAAAAATAGAGGAAACCATATGTTTATACTCAAAACCAAGACTAAAATACAATTTTAATAATTGGAAAAATGGATGGATGGATGAACAAATGTCAAGATGTTTGATATTCTTGGATCTAGAAATATCTTGAATCTTGGATCATTGCTTGCCCTTCACAAATATGTATTTGTATGTTGCTATTTTGCATTAGCGCAGTATGTTTGGGGTCGATGCCCAGTTGAAAGGTCCATTCGGGGAATCTCAACTTCTTGAGAGAGGCAAGTATGTTTTAGACAAAACATACCCTGGTGCTTATTGGCATCCATTATGAGATCGATCTATCCAAGAGCCCTGGAGCCCCAAAGCATCGGCTGCCTCAATTCACCCACAGTAATAGATGTCAGATGGATTTTTAGATGCATATAAACTTATGTTTACATAAAAAAACACCATATGAGAAAAAAAGAACATAGATAAATAAAAAAGGGAAAAATTTCAGAAAGATATTAATCAAAAGCATACATAAGATATTCTGAACTGATGCTACTTTATTTGGTTACTTTTTTACTTGATTTATTTTAATAAAGAGAAAGTATTCATACACACACAAACACACACATAAAGTCATTGCTGGGAAGTTTTGAAAATATTTATTAAAAAATAATAAAAGTTGAATTAAATGTGATTTTTTAAAACTGTAAAATTACTCAAAAGTTCCCTTGGGAACATTTAATACGGTCACTTCTACGGTTAAGTTGACATTCAGAAGATGGTCTCATCATTTTAGTAAACACAATGCTAGATTGATTGCATACTAATTGAATAAAGCTGAATGTATGACTGATGTATACCATATGTGAATGACCATCTCCTTTAATCCAATGTCAAAAAATAATGTATCATTTTTGTATCATATTTACCAAACATTGCTTTTACAATTTTTTTTTTTTTTTTTTTTTAATTTTTTTTTTTTATATATATATATAGTAAAATCACTCAAAAGCCCTCTGGGGAACATATAATATGGTTTGCAGTACAGAAGCAATAAAGCGTTTGACAAAATATTTAACATTTTAATGAAATATTAACAGCAGAACTCTTGAAATTTTGTTGTAGCACTGTACTTGCTTACCTAGATGAACTATGAACCTGTGTGAATGGATAAAGATAAATGTGTCCCATGTCTGGCTTAGCTTTTGTTTCAGGTGCTCTACTGACAGCCCATTTCTCTCGCACGCACCATTGGCAAGCAATGCATTAGCCTGTCTGCTTATACCTAAAGTACAAATGTGAATTTATTCTTACCATAATCCTTTTTATTTGAGCATACAAATGCTGTTATATGTTTGATAAATCAATGTAATTTATTAAACACCAGTGGCTTGTTGAAATGTTATTTCCGGGCATGGTTATTTGTGTGCATGCATGCTCAGTTTAAGGGCTGTGGTCAGAAAAATGGCCTTGACTTGATGATCCTCTGGTTTAATGTGTTGATAGCCTGTTTCTCCCTGAGAAATCACTTTGACTTTGACCTTCAACTCCTGTTAGTGGTGAAGCTCAGGAAAGTGTGCCAGTTTTATCTGTCAAGCACAAGTGAAATGTGATATACAATGAAAATTCCCCATACCATTAAACAGCGCTCTAGAGTCTGTGCAAAAACAAAATGCCACCAAAAGTAGATTGTAGGTTTTCTTTCTTTCTTTCTTTCTTTCTTTCTTTCTTTCTTTCTTTCTTTCATTCTTTCTTTCTTTCTTTGTGACATTAATTTTTGACTTAACTTAAATACATCTATTCTGTGATTTATTTAATTTCTGAATTAAAATTATTTTAAGATGTGTGGCTAGTTTGTCTAAAAATGTCTAAGTGGTTTAATGCTGAGATCATACTTTATCAGTATTATTCATGAAAATGTGAATGGTATACCTATATAATACCTTTGTTATACAACAAAGGTTGTGCTATAAAATTCAAACAAATTACCCTGTATACCCCCATGAATCAAGTCAAGTCTGCCATTTTGTCAGTTCCTCCATGTACAGCACATACATACAGAGAATTGAGATTGAGTTACTCTCAGACCCTTGGTGCATACAGATAACACTAACAGTAGAACATAAAAATACAGATAAATACAGATTAAATATAAAATACAACTATACAGATAAGGGCATGTTAAAAAAAAAAAAAAAAACAGTTAAACAAAGCTGCATATGGCAGATGTAAACCAGTGAAGTAAACAAGCAGTGCATATAAAATGATTGTAGTGCAAAAGAGCTTATTCAGGCTGATTTGAAGTGACAGAAAGCTCGGGGGGCTGTTCTGTATTTAAACTGACTGAAGAGGTAGTTGAATGAGGTAATGAGCAGACCAATGCTGCACAAAGTGACTGGTGCAGGTCAGAGTTCATTAGTGGGAGGGGGGAGTGTAAGGACCTGGGAATGTGGGAGCTGGGAGGAGGGGGGGTTAAAAGAGGGGAGGGGGTTCAGAGTTCAGTGGTGACTGGGGCAAAAGAGTGGGCGTGATTACCTGTGATGCAGAGTGCTTTACGGGTGAGATGGGTTCCATAAATGTCCTGGAGGGAGGAGAGAGAGACACCAACAATCTTCTCAGCTGTTCTCGCTATGCGTTGAAGTGACACACTGCAGGCGCCATACCACACAGTGATGCAGCTAGTCAGGATGTTCTCGATGGTGCCTCTGTAGAAGGTGCACATGATGGGGGCCGGCGCTTTGGCCCTGACTCTTCTCAGTTCGTGGAGGAATTAGAGACACTGCTGTGCTTTCTTGACCAGTGCTGCGGTGTTGTCAGTCCATGAGAGGCCCTCTGGGATGTGCACACCAAGGAACTTGGTGCCTCTCACTCTCTCCACAGTCACACCGTTGATGATCAGAGGAACATGTTGAGTCTGTACTCTCCTGAAGTCAACAACAATCTCTTTAATCTTCTCCACATTCAGAGAGAGATTGTTGTCACTGCACCATCTGGCCAGGCGTCTCACCTAGCTCCTGTAGTTTGTCTCATCTCTGTTGCTAATAAGACCCACTAAAGTTGTGTCATCTGCAAACTTAATGAAGAGGTTGGAGTTGTGTGACGGTGTCCAGTCGTGTGTCAGCAGAGTGAAGAGGAGGGGGCTCAGCACACATGCTTGGGGGGCCCCAGTGTTAAGTGTGATGGTGCTGGATGTGTTGATGCCGACCCGTACTGCCTGAGGTCTTCCAGTCAGAAAGTCCAACAGCCAGTTGCACAGTGAAGTGTTGAGTCCCAGCCGGACCAGTTTGTCAATGAGCTGTTGAGGGATGATTGTGTTGAATGCTGAACTGAAGTCTATGAACAGCATTCTGACATGAGTCTTTTTTGTCTAGATGTGTGAGTGCTGAGTGGACGGCAGTGGCGATGGCATCGTCGGTCGAGCAGTTGGACTGATATGCAAACTGGAAGGGGTCTAGTGAAGGGGGGGGGGGGGGGGCAGACTTGATGGTGCATGACTAGCAGTTCAAAGCACTTCACGAAAATAGGAGTGAGTGCAACAGGATGGTAGTCCATGAAGCAGGATGGAGATGGCCTCTTTAGGACTGGAATGATGGTGCTAGCTTTGAAACATGGGGACAACAGCCTGACTTAGTGAGATGTTGAAAATGTCTCTGAAGACATCAGTGAGTTCCACTGCACAGTCTCTCATTATACACCAAGGAATGTTGTCAGTATCTGGAGCTTTGCATGCATTGATCTTGCTGAAGGATCTCCTCACACTGTCTGGGGTCAGTGTCATCACCTGGTCACCGGGAGGAGGTGGAGTCTTCTGTGCAGTGGTGCTGTTTTGTTTCTCAAAGCGAGCGGAGAAGGTGTTCAGCTCATTCAGCAGGGAGATGGTGCTGTCACAGGTCCACGGTGGAGGCTTGTAGTCTGTAATGGTCTGTATGCCCTGCAACAGGTTCCAAGTGTCTCTGCTGTCGCTTTATTTGTTTGTGAAATGGTTTGTGACTTTAAAGAGTGGTCTTTATGCAGGCATTAGCATGACAGGGATGTGGTCTGAGGCATCAACATGGGGGGGGCTCCTTTCTTGGTGGTGTAAACAAAGTCCAGAGTGTTGGAACCTCGTGTTGGAAAGTCAATGTGTTGGTGTATTTTTGGGAACACACTCTTTAAGTTTACGTGGTTGAAATCGCCAACTTAGATCAAAAATGAATCTGGGTGGGCTGTCTGCTGCTCACTGATGTGCTGGTACAGTTAATTTACTGCCTCATTCCTGTTCCTCTTGTTGAAGGTGGGAGGGATGTATACAGAAACGAGCAGTATGGCTGTGTATTCCCTCAGTAGATAGAATGGCTGGCATTTAATAATCCTAATCTCCACCAGGGGTGAGCAGTGTTTGCAAATCACAACAGCATCGTGGCTCCACGCATAATTGATGTAAACACAAAGACCACCACCACAAGACTTACCTCACTCGACAAAAACTCTGTCCACTTTATAGCAGATCTCAGCAGATCAAGGTACAGTCTCTTACAGTGAGATGAGCGAAGGAGTCGGATGTAATCCAGTTTATTGTCCAAAGAGTGTACGTTAGTCAGTACGATGGTGGGGATAGCTGGCTAGTGTGGGCTAGTCATTAGCCTAGCCCAGATACCTTGGTACTTACTCCTCTTCTGCTTCATCTCACCCCACTTGTGGTGCCTCCACTGTAGGCGAGACCGAGATCCTGCAGCTCTTCTGCGTGCGCAGAATTTAACAGAATTTAATAAAATGTGGTTCTGCCGACATCGAGCAGAAACTCATGACTGTATGTGCGCTCAAAGACAGGTAGACAAAATGAAGACGTACAAAAAACACGAAAACGCCATCTGTTCAGTCTTCTGACTGTATGAAATATCATATAATCTGATAATATCAAGTTTACTTCAGGTTGTCAAATGGCATATATATATATATATATATATATATATATATATATATATATATATATATATATATTGAACTTGAATAAAATCTAAAATATGTGATATTATTTATATTTATTTATTTGTCATTATATGTTTGTCATAATGTAAATACATGTAAACTTTTAATACTAGAATTGTATATAGTGTAATAAAACATTGCCTCAATCTCTGAATATTTTTTAACATGAAAAATGAAAAATATCTGCTGACATGTGAATGGGTTATTCAGAATATGTTAAAAGCATATCATTATAAATCAATTGCTGAATTTTATGGAGAAACATTTCTCACATGTGTGTTTTTATTCATTGTAACAAAGGAAGGTATTTTAAACTTTTTTTTTTTTAAAGATGCACACCTCCATAATTTGCTCTTTTTAGCACAGAGACACAGAGTGATAGAGTGGCTTCTTTCAAAAAAGGATGAAAATTTGCCAAACAGCAAGTGCATTTTGCTGTAATTTGTGAAGTATCCCCAGCAACAACAACAATGTGGCTCTGCTGCTGGGATGCAGAGCAGCTGGATGGTGCGTCTGTCCCTCAAACTCTGAATAACGAGGTGTCAGGCCTTTACTTTAGCACGCCGCACCACTTCACGCCTCATTCATTCGCGTCACAGCGGTAGGCCATCAGGGGACAGCGGCTGGCACACAAAGACAGACCCTCATTGATTAATGGCCGGCAAAATAAGCGGGGTCACAACAGTTCCTCTGTGGCTCTGCGTGATTATACATCTGAGAATAATGGCCACACTGCCATTTTAGGGCATTTCATAGCCTGTGTTTTGTGACAAAGGGTGCTATGCTATTTCATAACACCCAATTCATGTGATGCATCCTCAGATCTTTCCCCAGATTTCCCATTATGCCATCTGCCATCAGTTTGGGTTCGAATCACCAGCAGGAATCCACTAGTTAGATTTATGATGAGACTGTTAAACGAGGAAGTGCTTACGCCAATGAAGAATGTGATTGGCTAATCTCACTCTTGGATTGTCAGGATGGAGGTTATGAGAGAGCAATGATCCATAAAAAACTCTAGACAGTTGAAACAGCCACAATAAATTGTTTTAGTGAAAACTTCATGTATATTGTTATAGGCTGAACCTGATTTTGTCAAGTCTTCATAGATAATTCAACAAACCCTGAAGTCACGTATTCTATTGGCATAAGAATTCTGTTCTCAAGAAAGCTATATTAATACTTTTATTTAGCAATAAATTAGCAATACATTGATACACCATGTATGCATTCAAAAGTGAAAGTAAAGTCTTGTTCCATAGTTTTAATAATTCATAAAAAAAAAAAAAAAAAAAAAAAAGTTTTCAGAAAAATATGAGGCAGCACAATTGTTTTCAGTGTTGCTGATAATAATAAATATTTCTTAAGAAGGAAATCAGCATATTAGAATTATTTCAGAAGTATCATGTGAGACTGAAGACTGGAGTATGATGCTGATCACAGGAATAAATAGCATTTTAATAGATTCACATAGAAAACAGTTATTTTAAAATTGTAATAGTATTTCACAGCATTACAGTTTTTATTGTAATACAAAAAAAAAAAAAAAAAATATATATATATATATATATATATATATATATATATATATATATATATATATATATATATATATATATATATATATATATGTTACCCATCTTATTAAATATATTACCAATCTTTTGAACATTTTGAAAGCATATATTTAGAGATCAATCAATCAATCAATCAATGTTTTACTTAACTAGCTGTTACAGAAAATCACCTAATCACAGGCCTGTGCAGAAAAACAAAATGATACTTAGTTTTGTTTCCCTATGCAGGAAAGCTGGCAGTAAGCTGTTGATAGTTTTAACTCAGGCGTGTAGTATCTGTCAGCCCAGTTTTACACTTTACACTGCACTGTCCTGTGTGTGCGTGTCAGGATGGACCGGCACGGTCCTCCGCACTCATAGCCCCAGCATCCTCAGGGGCAGAAGACTTCAAGCCCTATCTCGATGAGCTTATTTTGATGTTTTCATCCTTCCGTGATTGAGAGCCATTCTCGACAGCCAAAACAGACAGGTTTGCGAAGGCGTTGGGTGCTTTTTTTAGCTCCTCTCAGAGGATTCAACTTCAATAAAACATCACCCCACACAGCCTCTTTCGACTGGCCGGAAAGCTCCTCATGTCTCCAGCGAGCCCTGCCTCTCCCTGTAATATTACGCTCATGTGAACGACTCAGTCGAGCTCTAAGTGAAGGTTTGCACGCAAACATGGCTCCTACTGAAGTTACCTCGGGCGAAAGTGCCTCCATCATCGACAAAATTAAACATTACGCCACGTCTCTGGCGATTAATGCCGAATCTGATTTGACTGTGCTGCATGTTTTTTTAATGAGGTGCGATCGTCCTTTTATACCCCAGCTCCCAGAGCAAGGCGAGCCTGTCACTCTTGCTGAAGGGGGAATGGGCAGGAGATGTGAATGGAATGGATTGTTGGTACAGCGCTAGATTTCTGTTGGTGAAGCAAAGCAATGAAAACAGACTTTGCTGGCAGACACGACATGCGCACTGAGACTTCCCTCCAGTGACTGGCTATCTTTTATTAACCAAGGCTGCAGATAGAAGATAGATTACTCAAACAAACCAAAAACCCTCCGCATTTTGCTTCCCTCTATGAATGCTAAGTAATAGACACACTGTACCCTGATTTCTGTATACCACTTGATATTACCACCATTATGCTATTCTTTGCAAGAAAAATAAAAGGCCACACTTTTTACACTCTTAAAAATAAAGGTTCTTTATTAGCAGGCTTCCCTGAAGAACCTTTAACGTCTATAAAATGTACATTGTACACAAGGTTCTTTATAGTGGAAAAATGTCCTTTAGAATATATATTTCTCACACTGCAAAAAAATTAAAAATAAATAATAATAATAATAATAATAATTATTATATATATATATATATATATATATATATATATATATATATATATATATATATATATATATATATATAATTCTCATAAGACCTGTTCACTCAAAAGTTATTTGGGGAAAACTAAAATTGCTTTTATATGGCATTCACTGTGAAAGTTCCATATTGGAACCATTATTTAGTGGCTTTATGTAAAATTTGCTCAATTTTGGTACTCACCCTCAGACCATTGTAAAGATGTACAATGAGTTTGATGTAAATGAGTTTGTTTCTTCAACAGATTTGAAGAATTGTAGTATTGCATCACTTGCTCCACCAGTGGATGCTCTGCAGTGAATGGGTGCCGTCAGAATGAGACTCTAAACATCTGATAAAAACATCACAGTAATCCAAAAGTAATCCACACCACCCCAGTCCATTACTTAATGTCTTGCCAAGTGAAAAGCTGTGTGTTTGTAAGAAGCAAATGCATCATGAAAACATTTTAACTCTAATCTATTACTTCTGACCATAATCCATAATAACGCTTAGTTTTTTGTTTAGAACGATTTTCACTTGTAAACAGTGCTTGATCTGTCCATATTTCTCTCCTGATTCAGCAGACAAACATCATTATGGAAGCAACAGTTACAAAACAATTAAAAACATCTTAATGATGGATTTGTTCCAACAGACATAGTTTTTCACTTGACAATATGTTAATTAATGGACTGGAGTGGTGTGACTTACCCTAATCCTAACTCCAACCTTATAGTAAGTAGTACACGCAGTTTATTAATATTACTCAGTACTTAAATGCATAAATACACTGTGACAAAGACACCTTAAAATAAAATGTTAAATAAAATGTAACAGGTTATCCTAATACTTTAGACAGCACTAATAAAAAGCCAAATTTAATTTTATTTAATTCCTAATTAATGTGGAATTACATGATATCATTGATACTCTATATGTGAATGTTATGGGTTTGCTTGCTTTTACCACCTTTTAAAACATTTAGCTGTTATACATGCTATGAGTGCAACAGTCCGCTTGCATTCATAAATAATAATAATAATAATAATAATAATAATAATAAAAACATTCATTTTAGTGAATAACAATAGAGTGAACTTATTCATCTTAAGTTGCTCCTCAACTTAATTTTTCCGGTCAAACACCAAGTAGAAATAAACTCAAACGAGTTCATACTTCCTATGATTCTACATCTCAATTTATTATTTCTGATTTGCACTCACAGTAAATTTTTCTTACAACATAATCAAAAATTCACACTGAGGTTATCTCAACTGTGTTTATGAAATTTTAAATACTGTTGTCTGTTGAAGGTGTATTGTAGAAGCCTGGGCGAAGTGGTCTGTGTTTATGGAGAACATCTTCAAAGACATCAAATTAATGATTGCAACACTTATCTGGCAGTCTTAAAATAATAATCTATTCCACCACTACAACACACATCTACAACAAACTAAATCTTTTTCTCAGAGGCACAGCTTACCCCACTGATCATATATAGATCATGAGTCGCTGTGGGAGGAACGATGGAGAAGCTGAGAAACGTTCAATAGTTTTTAATACTTGAATCATGAGGAACATCCACAACAGAAACATGGGAAACACACGACATTCAACAAGTAGACCTGACAAACACTGAATGCAAAGGCAGAGACTTAAATACAAAGAATAATGGGAAAACCCAGGTGGAATGTTTAATGGAACATAATCAAACTAAACAAGGACAGGAACATGACCAAATAAGGACAAATAGGAACAGAAACCGGGGCAAAACACACAGTCCAGAATACTGGAGCTAAACTTTGCAGGACAGTTGATTGCCAGGAGCAGGGTTGGGCACACCTGATCTAGATTATATAAAAAATTGTATATATTAAAGACAATAGTTTTATTCATGAAATGTCTTGATTATGTTATGACATCCCGACCTTTGCCTGAACATTCAACTTCACTGTACAGACAGGATGAGCTATTTGGATTGGTTTTGTGATTGCAGTTAGCAGTTTCCTTCCCCCTACCCCAGAGTCCAAAACGTGGCATTTACAAGCAACGGGCGATTTTCTCGATGGTCACGTCGGTCTCGCCGTGTCAGTGTCCTCAGCCGTTGGCACGATCGTCTCTCCCTGGCTAGTGCTGTCAATCAACAGCCAGAGGCAGATGGCCAGGCCTGTGGATGGAAGCAACCAGTGGCCTGTGAGCAGCCCCACATCTACCACCCTCATGCACAGAAGAGGAGGATGGAGACGTACAACACTGATGATCTTAACAGTCTGCAAAAATTCCCACATCTGACATGCTCTGAAAGGAGCCTGAAGCCATTCATTGACATTGTGGCGTGATGGAGCTGCGCCAGGTGTGCATGTCGCGCTGCCAGGATGCATGATGGCTATGGCACCCTACAACATCATTTGTTAATTTGGTTAACACGCTGTTATTCAGCCTAGCAAATCTCTCTCAGATTTTGGGCATCTATCAACTATCAGTAAATGTTTTCATAAACAGAATCTAGATGGGACTAATAAAGTCATGACTTGATCTGAACTTATCAGCACAGTTTAACAAGCAGAAACCATAAAGTAAATAATAGAAACATCATCTGTAGAAATAATTTAGAAAAAAAAAAATAGAGGGGAATTGTGGAGTCTAATGTAAAAAGTGTAAATTATGTATTATGTAATATTGCACTCAAACCTTGCTCTTGTTTAACGATTTGAATATAGACAATTATTGAAAACTGCACAAAGATACATACTTTTTCTAATTAGTCAGTCTCTGAATTATGTATGAGGTCTACAAGTAGAGTTCATCAAATGAGCAGCCACATTTAAGTAAAAAAAAAAAAAAAAAAAAAAAAAAAAAATCTTGAGAAGGGACGTTTAAGTATTTAAAAATAAATTCTTTATCATTTAATGAAGTTGGATTACATTAATTTTGACAGGTAAAATGACAGCTGCTCTCAGAGGACACTCAGTCCAAAAACTCACTTGCAATGAGGTTTAAGAAGATAATTTGGAATATGTCTTGGGGAAAATAACTGAAATTTGAAAGAATAGGTTTTTTTTATTTATTTTTTTATTGTAGTATTAGTAGTGGTTCCAATCAAATATATTTAATTGGTACACAAAATAAATATATTTGCATGTATGTCTCCAATGTCATTTTTTATGTCCGTGCCAGCAAAATCAATAAATTCTGTTTTACATAGTCTGCATTATAACAGCCTTGAGAAACAAAACAAGATTTTACCTGCATTGAATATATTTGTTACAGTTCGTGTATGCTGGCGTGGGAATCAGACGAACAAGGAGGATAATAAATCGAAAGAGGAGTTTAATGAGTATCAGTACCATCAACAGAGGTAACATTGACAATCACAGACAGGAGGGAACTAAACAGACAGGGTTTTAAACACAAGGGAGGTAATGGGGAATGGAGAACAGGTGGGGATTAATCAATTCACCAAACAAGAAACGGGACATGACCAAAATAGGGAAACACAAAAGGAACAGAAAGTCCATGATCATAACAAGATTATGTATAATATAAATAAACCTGCAATTAAAAGTAGGATGATTTATGTAGTGTCATTTGCTTTTCTAATCATTGTCTTTCATATTCTTTTTGTTCAGGCTCAGAATAAATTTGTCATGCTTTTCACACGACTTTTGGAGGTTTCTTTTCCTCCCTCTGAGCTCAAGAATGAAACATTATCTACATTTAAATCGACAACTATGAACGTATTTTAAAGACTTCTGAAAATTTACACTACAGTTGCATGCCAGTGTGGTTAATAGCATCAAGGCATTTCGCTTGATGAATTCAGCACTTCTGTACCTCTTCATTATCTCTGAAGATCCTGTAGATTACCATTCTTTAGATCTATAATCATCTTCCAGCTGCAAAACCAGAGAATACATTGTGCTCACAAACTGAATTAATTGTTTAAAACGAATAATATCGTTACTAGATATCTCTAAATGTGCTTTGGTGTCTAATGAAGATATTACTGGGAAGGAAGCTTATTGAGATGCTTAAACGATAAATAAAACATTGAATTACAGATTCAATTACAGACCGTGAATTCACACTATATTCACATTTATGTTCCAAGGAGGACATTTCCAATGGGCAATATAATAGTTTTGACCAAAAAAAAATTTAATTGCACATGATATTTGGGTACATCGTGCAAGTAGCATGGCCAAACCTGGTGTGACACATTTGTTCTGAATCTGTGTGCAGATGTGGATAACATATCTGAGCCTTTAAACTTCATAGTACTACCAAACACTAAATCATCACCATTTAGCAGGACTCCTAAACTCAGGATTTCCCACTGTACATTAGTACCAAATAAAGAATGGCTCAACTACAACTGTCAACAACTTCCTGTTTTCTGCTTCGAAAACATTTCACTATTTATAATCATACTCATTCTGTATCCCAGTGTGATTTCTCTTAAAATATTGATAAGATCAGTGGGTGGTACTGATTGGTTATAGCTCTGAATGTCTCTAGCCACTGGGAGCCATTTCAAATTCATCTTTATTCAGTTTATATAAACCCCCCACAGTTAATTCACTGACCATCTGATGAATATTGCATACAAAATTGACAAGAGTTGCCAATCCCATTCAAATTTTCTGGTTTTACACAGCTTCAAAAAGTTAGGTGCAGGAATCCACCTGGAAACAAAACCATTTGTACTTTGTTCCAGTTTTGATAGAATGAGCACTTTGAAGAAGCTAATCACTGCACTTGCCAAAGTTACCCAGGTTAGATGCATCAGATCTTTCAAAAAGAGTCAGAGTTGGGTCTTTTCCTGTCTGTGGGTGATTCTCAGCCAGGATAGAAGCTGTAATATGGGCCAGACTTTATGCAGACAGTCAAACGGATGGCTACACTGCAGAGCTAGCATACTGCAGAGTTTAACTCCAACCCTAATCAAACACAACCGAATCAGCTAATGAAGGTCTTCAGGATAACTTAAAAATTACAGGCAGCTGTGTAAGAGTTGGGCTGGGACTGATGTGTAGAAAATGGTTGTCCAAGGCCATGTCCACACCTACATGGGTATTTTCATAAACAGAGCTTTTCTTTCTTCCATTAAAAAAAAGAAAGAACGAAAATCTCCATCCATATGAAAATGCAAAATCATGCTATGAAGCACTGTCAAGAGCATGCCAAGCCAACAGGTGGAGCTATAATCTCAAACGTGAAGCAATGTTGGCCAGTCAGTAGGTGGAGATAACAGTGCATGCTCCAACGTCCCAAGCAAAAATATCCTGTTTCACTGTCTACACGATAACCCTGCAACCAGAGTTTTTGAAAATCTTCATCCTGGTGGTAGTTTTCAAAAAAATGTTTGGTTTCAATGACTGGGTGCTGCGTTTGAATGTTGACGAACTCCCCGAACCACATAGACAAAGCTGAGGTTTTGAAAATAGCCACGTTTGTGTGGACAGGGCCCGAGAGCAGTACCTCTGCTCTAGGGGAAAAGGGGGAAAAAATCAAAGTTTTGGCAGTCCTACTTGTCCTATTCAGGGGTGTGAGCATGCTGGAGACTATCCCAACATCTCAGGCCATGGGCAGGGAAACACCCTGGATTC
The DNA here is from genome assembly GCF_003368295.1 of Carassius auratus. NCBI lineage: Eukaryota > Metazoa > Chordata > Actinopteri > Cypriniformes > Cyprinidae > Carassius > Carassius auratus. Next base: position 2,495,532 of record NC_039277.1, read on the forward strand.
ACTTTTTGGAAACTGAAAGCACCTGGTCTACAGAAACAAAGAGAGAGCATGCAAACTACACATAGAAAAGCCTCCTGGTCCAGCTGTGACAAACCAGTGACCTTTTGAGCTGACAGTACCATGCTGGCCCAATAATATTTAAATATAATGAAACAAATTTTGGTCAGATGGTCTCTCCCTGTGAGGTCATTTCAAATCATCAGTCAAGACCAGAATCATCTGGTCTTGACTGGCCAGATTTTATGCCTATTGTCAAATTTGTGCCTACCTGAAACAAATGTTTTGATAATATTGAGATTTTCTATGATGCTATATCTTATTCAAGCTCTGATGTGGACTAGCCATACATCCTGGTTGATTCCCCCAGAAGCTGGGATAAGCTCCAGCATCCTGTGACCCTACGTGGGACAAAAGGTTTAGGAAATGGATAAACAGATGGGGATGCACTTTATTTTACAGTACGTGAACTTACATTTACTTATAGTGTACTTACAGTGTATTTATCTAAGCAAGTTCTGGTAACACAAGGTAACTACATGGGGTAGGGTTAGGTTTAGGGGTAGGTTCAGGGTTACTACCTAGTTATTACATAGTTATTGTAATTACTATAATAAGTAAATAGTATGTACATGGGGAGCAGACATTCACATTCCTGGAGTACCCCAGAAGTGCACATATTAGTTGTCTCCTTAACCTGACACACAGTTTGTGGCTTGAGTGGTTTGAATGATGGCTCATGGCGATGGACTGCACTAATAAATTAGAGATACAAAACTTAGAATCTCTTGATTTTGGGTTTTCACATATCTAAATGACTTCACTCACTGATTTACGTTATTATCATTAAAGCCGTTATAAAGCTCTCAAGGGATTTTCACAAGCGTCTCTTTACTCCTTCTGTGCTATTCATGCATTTGAGATCACTAATATATTGTCCCGAGTTTCATTCTGACACGTTGGCGATGATAGATCAGAGTCTTGCTCAGATTCTGATAGTGTTGATTAATAAAGCAGAGCGCTTAACTTTGTGTGGGTAAATACACTTTGTAACCTACACTTACATTTCTCTGTTGGATCAATAATTCATTGCAGGCGATGATTCTTTCATGAGACTGGCTGCACATTATTCATGCTGGGCTGCAGAAAGTAGGACACATATAGAGTGAGCGAGCTAGCGCTGCTAGCATAAGGATGAGAGTATCGCTGGAAACTCACAGGCTTCAATCGAGGGGGAGGGTGAACACTCAAAGATGTCTAAATTATAGGGTTAGCAGGTTTGTGGTTGACACAAAGATTGACCGGGGTAGCTGGAGAACCTTGGTGGCATACAATTGTGATACAACCTGAGCCAGGAAAAGGAATCATCTGTGTGTGGGATGAAGACATCTCAGGTGTTGAATAAATTTTCAGGCAGCAGTTTGCTTTGCTGTCATTAGCTCAAGGGCAGTGTGTGTTCAGGAAAAGTAACGGCACACACAGCGTGCTGCAAGAAGTGAATCTTGGGAGGGAGTGTGTGTTCAATGGAGAGAGAGAGAGAGAGAGAGAGAGAGAGATGTGATAGTGATATGCTGTAACAAGTATAAGAAACCATCTGGTTTTATAGTTGGTGGCACGAGACGCTGGTTTGTGAAGAAATTGTATATTTAACAACCAAAACCACAGCAGGGGCAAACGTTTTGGCAGCATCTCTGGTTCCACTGACATTAAGAGGAAGACAAGCCTAACAGAATGCATTGACATTCCAGAGGCATTGTTTTGTTGGGGCCTTACAGAGACCATGTAATTGTTGCTGTACAGTACGTAGCCTGAATAACAATCACCGTGTGCTTATTGTTATGAATTGACTTTGTGTTCCTCTAGACCAGACGGCATGCCCACAGTCTGTTCACTGCCGCCTTGTGCATATTGCCACCAAAACTGGCAAGAAGCTAAAGAAAATCACAAGCTCCAAATCAGATTGGCAAACTCACTTTTAAAAATAAGGGTTATTTAATGACATCAGTGGTTTCAAGAATAAACCTTCAACCTTCATGAAACCTCTCCACTGCACAAAATGTTCTTCATAGTCAAAAAAGGTTCTATATAGTTTTCAAATGTTCTTCAGACTAATAAAAATATGGTTCTTTTCTGAAAAGGTTCTTCACTGACATCGCTGCAGAAACTTCTATTTGGAACATTTATTTATTTATTTATAAGAGTGTACTATGCAACCATTTTTTACAACTGTATTTACTGTTTGAACATACAAGCATTTTTGAATCCTATATGTTCCATAATTCTCATTATTGCAATATAATGAATTAATAACTCATATTAAATAATGAATTAAACATTTAATAACAACACAAACTGTAAGTATATCTGTCCTTAACTGGATACATACAGTAGTGATATATACTATATAGTAAATCTCGACTGGCTGATTTTTATTTATTTATTTATTTATTGCAAAATGTAACTATATTATTGCCCAGCTCTTTATGTAAAGTTGTGTATATAAGTATCTCGAACTTTCTGCACATGCATACAGTGCACTAGCATAGGGTGATATTACCTTCATAGCAAATCTCAATTGCTTCATTACTGTTGTGAAATGTAAACTATATTTTCGCCCGCTTTAATAATGCAAAATGCAACTATTAGGCATGACAATAATAAGATATTATAAACATTAATGTCACGATTTTCTGCAATGCTCTTTGAAACAATATGCATTGTGAACAAATCAATACATTTGACAACTTTATGGCCAGAATAAATGCAGTCAAAATCTGTTATACTACTGAAGTTTCTATACTGACATAATTAGAGAATCTCTAAGGGAAAAGCTTAAACATAGTCCAAACATGATGATTTGACAGAGATGTAACAGTGGGCAATGTCATGTATTATCAACAACCACACTACTGGACAGGGATTGAATTTTCATGACAAGTAGTTTGTTTCAAAATCAGTTTTCTAATTATATTATTTGAAAAAAGAAAAAAGAAATTGTTTATTCATGAAAACGTGATATCTGTGTTTCAGCTGTAATAATTTATGGTAATAGTCTAGTGGTCCATTTAGAGCTGAAAGGGCAAAGGACATGCTGACCTTTCTTATACTAATGGTGATCTCTCTTTCTCTCTCTCTCTCTCTATCTCTCTCTCTCTCTCTCTCTCTCTCTCTCTCTCTCTCTCTCTCTTTCTCTCTCTCTCTCTCTCTCTCTCTCTCTCTCCCTGACAAACACTCGGTGGAGTGCATGTGTTCCCAGGGGCTCAGAGTCCACAGGAGCTGCCCTCAGAAACACACTCTCTGCCAATGAAAGCTTATAAATGTATTTCACAGGTGAGAAACACAGGAGATTAGTCTGTCTGATTGTTGGGAACAAACACCATGTTCACACTTTCCCATGTGTTGTAGAGTGTGGTCTATTGTTAGCACACCTGGACTTTGTTGTCAGGGAGAGCTGTTTTGTTCTTTTCTTCACCTTGTTAATGGAAAAGATCAGGACATGTTATTATTCTTATCTTTATTGCACGTACAGTGATTGTGGTTCAGACACAGTTTAACCTTTGCACGGTACAATATGGCCCTGTATATCGAATCTGTTCTGTGATAAAGTGACCCATGCCTGGTTTATGTTTAATTTGACAATTGAATGTTTTATTTTAATTATGAAACATCCAATTATGAACAGTTGTTGGAGTGTGACAGTCTAATATTATGACTCAGTGTTTCAAAATAAAGGTTTGGTGGATTCCCCCTCAAGAAAGCCTTATAAAACGGTATTCAACAGAATATGTTGTAAATTTGGTGACTTAATATGATGTGTATATTTTTATTCAGACAGAATGCATAAAACTGATCAAATGTGACAGTAAAGTATCCTCTTAAGACCAGAGAAAAAAAGTTTTAGAAAAAAGTTATTTTTTCCATGTCTTTACATTTATAACATTAAACATAATGTAATAAATAATTAAAGATTTAAAGTTATGTTATGTCTCAGGACCTAATTTCTTAAAAAAATAAAAAGACATGAATGAACATGCATTTTATTTATTTATTTATTTTTTATCACCAATACAATTTTAGTGTTTTTTTTTTTTTTTTTTTTTTTTTTGTATAAAGATGATTCTAAACTATACTATTACAGAATGAAATGAATATACCATTTTGAAAAATTTGTGTAAAATGGCCATAAACAGGTTTTCAAATTATATACAATGTATATATAAACTAAATTTAATTTTCATATTAATGTGTTTTTTGGGTCAACATAATGAAAAAGTGTAATAATGGGAGTAATTATCGACAAGATTTTCATAATAATATATACTATTTCATAAAATATTGAAATATAATTTATTTCCATTTGTTATGCCCCCAAAATCTGTAATAATCACGATTCTAGTCCAGGTCCTTATATGAGGACTTATACACGTCCTCCTTATATGATGACATGTATGAAATCAACAACCTGTTTCGTAACAGAAAGTCATATTTGGATTTGAAAATCCTTAACATTTTCTCGAGATGCTACAAAATATCAATATTGGTAATAATAAGAAAAGTTTATTGAGCAGCAAATCAGCATATTAGAAGGATTTCTGAAGATCATGTGACACTGAAGACTGGAGAAATGATGCTTAAAATACAGCTTTGCATCACAGGAATAAATTACAAATTAATATATTTTACAATGGAAAACAGTTATCTTCAAGTTTCAATTATATATATGTGTGTGTGTGTGTGTGTTTCTGTTTGACTTTACTTTTAATTAAATAAATTCCTACTTGGGAAGTATTCAGTTTAAAACTACCGACTTCACCACAATTTTTTGAACACTGTACATAGTCACTGTACCTACAGTAGCATTCTAATGACTGCTGTAATATAGTCTTACAACATTTTACAGTTACATTATTTGTATCATCTTCCCAAATATGGTACGGTCTACAAGATTTGAATAGTCCAACCTTGTTTGTGTGGTACATCGTGTTTGCAGCACCTCTCAGAAAATGATGCCATAAAAACAAAGGAAGTATCAGTGTGTTGTGATCAGATTACTCTTTTAGCATTTACAAGCTGATAAGAATCGTCTCCATATCGACATGCACTCAGACAGTCTGATGACCGGGAGTATATTGTATGATGAAATAATAGTTTTCATAAACAAATTAGTCCCTTGAAATGGATATGGTCGCATAACAAAGTGGAGATCCCACTTTTACTGTAACTGGCTGTCTAACTCATTACAAAATTATGTATTTATAATCATAAACATACTATAAGTTAAAACAGACTTTATCCATTATGTTAACGATAAAGCTTTTTGTGTTCTCTGGCACGCTAAAGCAATTTTTGCTCGGTGACCTTTTTTTCTTGTTTCTTCTTTTTTTTTTTTATCTGAGGACAAGTTCAAAGTTTCCTCCTAAAGCTCCATTTATCACCCATGGCTACTTTAGAGGTCAGAGAGCCCTTCAGGAAGAAAACACCAGTTCCCCGATGATACACTATGAGGTATCAGACGATTTGAAGGCAAAAGAGATTCCGGGAGGTATTTGTCAGATAAAAAGTCTGTAGTGGTCATTAGTGCATGAAGAAAGCAGATAAGGAGCCTGATGCAATCACAGTCCTGTGATGATAGACAGATGCAAATAGCCATATTATTATTATTATTATTATTATTATTATTATTATTTATTTTTTAAATGAATAGTGTCTAATATGTATGGATGCCTAATCATAAATCAGCTGTCCAATTCTTTTTGGGTTGTGGAATTGATGTAAACCTCTTTTATGTACAATATCTTAGTACTTAATAAATATCATGAATATTATGTACAATATAATAGTACTAAAACAATAACCTTCCATTTAGTATGATCTCTTTTATTTTGTTAAAATTATTCACATTTTCACAGATTCTGCAAGGGTTTTCCAAACTTTCGCATGACACTATATATACACACACGCACATTTCAGATTGCATTAGATAACAAAATGTCATACCATGTTACGTAATTAATTAAGTTAATTAAGTTTCTGACTCTACTAAAGAATAAAAATACCATAATATGTTTGCAGATATTAAAGAAACATGCTAAGTCAACATACTTTAGAATTTGGACTGCAATACCTAGTATATGACGCGCTTCTTCCGAACCTTGTCGATAAAACATAATTTCATGTGTTCATACTTATATATAGTTAGCTGAAGTGTTATAATGCATATTTGGCATGCTGTCCGGGGAAGGGCTCAGCTCTTGAATGGCCCGAACCTGGATTACCCCCAAAAAGCAATAGCAAAAGAATAGCATTGAGATCTGGCTGGGGCTGTTATTTGGGAAGTCAGCTAGTTGGCAGGCTGGAAAAGCCTGCATACTCCAGTGGTAGAGACTTATGCATTGGAAGGGTAGGCCCTACCAGCTGCTGTCATTGGACTACGTGGTTTGGGGCACCCGTTTGGGAGGGCTCGAGTCGAACATTGAAATGGGTGAGCCCTACCGGCTGATGAGGGAAGAGCCGCATGATTGATTAGCCCAACTGGTAGGGCCCGAGTTGCCTTGACTGCAATAGGTCACGTTATTGGCGTATGGGACCTACTGGCTGATGAGCCAACTACTAATCAGTGGGCAAAGGGCAGATGACTGACTGAGAGGGCCCATGAAGCCTCCGACTGGAGATCAAGTCTCAGGACGATGGACGTTTGGGTCCTCTTGGTTGAGCAGATAAACAGGCTTTGGGGCGCCGACAAAGAGGACACCAAAGGGAGAACAATACTCAAGGCATCAGATGGATAAGACCTGCTTGTGGGCGGCAAATAAAGAAACCCAACCAGGAGTACTCTCACCAACATCTGATGGGAGATCAATACTCGCAGCATTGAACGGGTAAGCCTCGCTGACCGGAGAAAGGAAAAGGTAAGATTGTGTGGCCGAGAGACTCTTGCCGAAGGCCGATGGGAGCTCAATACCCATGGCATCGAAATGGTAAGATACATACATATATTTATTTATTTATTTATTTATTTATTTATTTATTTATTTATTTATTTATTTATTTATTTACCCGGAATGATTACTTTAAGTGGTTTGATGAATGATGAAGGATGATAGTTTGGTGGGCTTCTTTATTGTGAAACTGATTAGTTCTGATGTAGCTTTGATAAGCTTCTGAAGATCATCTTCCTAGAGTTTGATCTGCTGTTTGGAGAGGCCTTTTTGGGTGCTGATGTTGCTGCCCTGATGCAGAAAGAGTAGCTAGAGAAATTTTCTGATGGGATGCCCGATATTTGCAGGACGGATTTGAGATGTTTTGTAACCAGAAGTGAGTGACGGTGGCAGTGTCTGGCAGAGAAGGAGTGACCCTGGGGCCAGCAAATTGGCCAGAGTAACCGAAAAATTCCCAGTATAGACCTCGTCATCTAAATGGGAGAAGCTGACTCTGAGATAGAATGGAAGGTGCAAAAAAGATGCAATTCGAATGCTGATAAACCGTCAATCATCAATATTGTTTAATTTTCTTGTGCCAAATAACTCATCTCATGGACAATAAAGTTGATCACATTTTTCAAGGCCTGCAGCTGAACTTCATATGTGTGTAACAGGATTCGGCCTTATGCTGCAGGCTAATCACTTCAATGTGAAACCCGGCGGTCGCACGGGGGATGAACTGCCTTTGATGTCCTGTGTGTGCATTGGGGTCAATTGGCATCACACTCCCACAATTATCTGCTAGTCCAATGGCAAAGCTGGTGAACACACAGCAATTCAGTCCTTTGCCTTTAATAAAGCTGTCAGCGATGACACAGCGAGCCGGGGTCTGTGTGCGTGCGCATAACTTCTTTTTCTCTTTCATCCTGCTTTTAGGACAAGTGGGATTATGGAGATGAGGCTGTGTATTGTTATAGACTGGGGAACATTGTCTCTTTTATTATTATTATTATTATTTTTTCTCACAGAGCAGTCAGCAGCTTCCCCCCCAGTTTATAAATGCCTGCACTGATGAGCTGTATCTTTGGGGTAAAAAAAAAAAAAAAAACCTTACAAGGCTATTTTAGCTCAGCTGTTAAGTAGATGTGGCAGGCTATGGCAGCAGGAAACCATTGCAATTTTTTTCCATCTTTATTTCTGTCTGCCCTTTCAAGTTTTAATTTCAAGTGCAGCCAGATCCTTTGCCAGTGCCAGAAAAATAGCAATTACGCAGCATGCACACGACATGTTGCATATCATTTGAAACAATCTTTATTTTAGTAATATATATATATATATATATATATATATATATATATATATATATATATATATATATATATATATATATATATATGTGTGTGTGTGTGTGTGTGTGTGTGTGTGTGTGTGTGTGTGATTTGCAGTTGGCAGTGGTATCATACAGAAATGCAGTGTAGCAGACGTCTGGTCTGTTTCTCCTTTGTAGCAGCTCATATGCAGCTCACACACTTACCATATGCTGGAGTTTCACAGTGGTACCTCAGGATCCTCCAACATGCTCATGTAAAAGCATACTGCCATACAATACACTTAATACATCGGTCCCACTTTATATTAGGTGGCCTTAACTACTATGTACTTACATAAAAAAATAAGTACAATGTACTTATTGTGGTCATGTGGTATTGTAAACACTTTTGCTGCTATTGAGGTGGAATAGGGGTAAGGTTAGGGAGAGGGTTGGAGGTATGGTTAAGTTTAAGGGTGGGTTAAGGTGTAAAGTATGGGTCAACAGTGTAATTATAAATGTATGTTTTGTGTGGGTGTTTTTGTATATATGTGCAGGGATTGGCTGTCGCCGGTGGAGTCTGATTGGTGGATCTACTGATTGGCCGCTTTTAAAAAGGTGGCACCTGCTGAAGAGAGCGAGCTCATTCTGGCGTTGGCTTGTTGGCGTGAAGAGCTCTGGATTCATCCTCCCGTCAGCAGATCCCATAATCTTCTGTTTATTGTGTTTGTTTGTTTATGATGATTTAATTTGGTTCTGTTTTAGGGGCGTAGGGGTGTCCTGCCATTTACTTTGGTTTGGTTTGTGATTTGTTTATTTATAGGGAGTTAGAGAAGTTACTTTGTAATTTTGTTTATTCCCTGATTAGGTAATTTATATATGTTTGGTTATAAGTTTATTTTGTTTATTATTTTGGCCATGTGGCACCCTGAAGTCGTTGCTCCTTAATTTAATTATTCTTTCCACTTTAAATAAATACTTTTGTGGAACTTAGTTATGTGTTGTTGGTGATCTGTCGGCTGGGGTTGGTTTCCTGTTAGTATTAATAAAACGCTTGCCAAGCGCGTCCTGATAATAGGGGACGTAACAATGTAATTACAGAAATTAAATACAGATGTAACTACATGTAGTTTTTTTTATATATATAAGTACAATGTAAAAACATGTATGTACACAATAAGTACATTGTACTAAATTATTAATTAAAATGTAAGTTAAGGCCACTTAATATAAAGTGGGTCCAATGTATCTTTCATTTTATATTGAGAGACAAAACTGTGGCTTGTGCTTATAATAAACATAATTGTATTGTCTGTTGGTGCTAATATAGTTTTCATTATACTTATCTATAAAGTTATTGTTTATGCTGTGAATGAGCCTTTAGACCAGAAAGCAATCCCTCAGCAACTACCCAGAATGCCAAAGCAACTACAGTACCAAGCAACTTCATAGCAATGCTTTATAAACCGGTCATAACACCCTAGCAAACGCATAGCAAATTTCTAATAATAAAAAAAAAAAAACACTCAGTACACTTCCCAACTTCTTAGCAACACCCTGGAAACCAAGGACACACCAGCCAGTGACTTTTACATGGACAAACACCATTCAAATAGTAACTGTCTCATTTCAAAGTAATTTCATTAAGTAATCCTCTCGGTTTCATTGAAAGACCAAATCACCCTTGGAAATGGAATGTTTTTTGAAAGCTTCCAAACTGCTTTTGTTTTCAGTGTTAATGAAATCATGTTTAACAATGAGGTAATCAATCACTGTTGTTCTTCACTGTCACACTGTCAAGCTCTTTGAATAGAAAAATCTGTCTCTGTGAGCTCAATGTTCGTAGAATATCGACACAAAGGAAGTGAACCACACAATTAGCAACTTCAGCGCCACTTGCCAAGTTTACAAAAGTAAGGAGAACATAAGATGATGAAAACATTAAGATTTCTGTATGCGTTCGAGGCATGTTACTAAGAGCTGAGCAAAAATAGTTTGTAAGTAGCTTTAGAGTTGATAAAACAAAATATGTGAGTGAACCTGGACCACAAAACCAGTCTTAAGTGTACATTTTTCGAAATTTAGATTTATGCAAATAAGCTTTCCAGTGATGTAAGTTTTTTTATGATGGGATAATATTTGGCCGAGATACAACTATAAAATATGGAATCTGGGTACAAAAAAAATCTAAATATTGAAAAATATTGCGTTTAAATTTGTCTAAATGAAGTCTTTAGCAATGCATTTTACTAATCAAAAATGAAGTTTTTATATATTTATGGTAGGAAATTTGCTAAATATCTTCATGGGACATGATCTTTAATTTATATCCTAATGATTTTTGGCATAAAAGAAAACTCATTAATTTTTACCCATACAATGTATTTTGGGCTATTGCTACAAACATACCCCAGAGACTTAAGCTTGGTTTTGTGCTCCAAGGTCACATATAACCAGCCCGGTTTATATCAGGTTCAGCAGGTCCACAACACTCACTATAAACATTCAGGGATTGATGTAGAGTTTATTAATTGAGCACATGCATCTGAAAGTGTGACAACTACAGCAAACACCAAATTACATAAAACATGGAGAAAATCCGTTTTGATTCACTTCTTGCAAGACACACTATTATTATAATTGCTTGTTAGCCTGCATATTACCAGCATATTGGCTGTTTATTAGTTCTTATAAAGCACAAATTAATGTCTTCTGCATGAGCATATTTTAGATCCCTTAACTCTGCCCCATAACTAAACTAACAACTACCTTGCTAACTATTAATAAGAAGCAAATAAGTAGTGTATTGTAAATAGTCAGTTAATAGGGAGAGCTGGTCCCCACACTAATGTCAGGTAGATTTTCTACCTGATCTCTCATTTGAAAACTACTTTTGCTGATGTTACCCAGCACTGTCAGGTTAAATATGTAAAATAATTTTGAATCAGCCAGGTATTGTTGGAAATAAACCCTGATCAGCAGCCAGACATGAAGTACTTATACATTATATACTTAACTGCATAATATATGACTACTGACCAAATTACTGGGTATGAGTTGAAATTGTTGTATGGCATACATAATATTATAAAACATATATTGTCTGCATTGGAGTGATTGCATCATATAATTGCTTTTAATAGTGTTTCATTGTCTGGCTGACTACGTCTTGCATTCATTTTTTCTGAACATTTCTGTCATATGCACATAAACTGACAATCACCACTGATAAGCTACTACTAAATATTGTAGAAACGTAATTTTCTGTAAAGTTGCTTTGCAGTGATTTGTATCATAAAAAAAGCGCTGTATACATAAACTTGAATTGAATTGAATTGGACAAAAATATTTAAATAACAAAATCACTGCATAATGCACCACATTGCAGAATTCCATATTCCAGAAAATGTTTTCACAAGACATTTTTAATGTGTAAATGGTAATGTGAAGTGTCCTCTTATGCCTAACTGTATTATAGTTTGTATTTTGTCAGTCATGACTACCCACTGGCTTCTGAGTCACCCCCTGCATCCCACATTTCTCTGAGAATTTGTGTGCTGACTCTCAAATTGTTCTTCTTCCTGTACTTTTGTCCAAGTCCTCTCTCTCTTTAATGCCAGGACGTGATTATCAGCAGTGACAGCTCAGCTGTGTCTGCCCAAACTGAGCCTCCCCTCTGAGTGCGATGGCAAAGACCCTGCTGCTTCCCGATCACACAGGACTGGGATCCACTGTAGTCCATGACAAGTCCAGTTCACCCTTTCATTTAGTCACAGCCTGTTCATTTTAAAGTAGACATAACCAGGCCTGCATGAAATCTGTGCATAAAGTACTCCAATATATATATATATATATATATATATATATATATATATATATATATATATATATATATATATATATATATATATGTATATATATATATATATATATATATATATATATAACAAAACAGGCTTTTTTTTCATAAGTTTTGTTGCTTGTTAAGTCAAGCATCACTGACATCATTGGTCATGCTTCAAGCAATTAAACTAAGTCCAGCAGACCAAAAAAAATATATATATATATTGTCAGCTTTTTCAAATTCATGTTCGGTGGATTTATTCCAACATCACGACAGATGCAGACTTAACTGAAGGAAGGGCCTAAGACTCTGAAGTGACTTTCAGCAGCTCGTACAGCAGCAACCACCCATCAATGACTCAGCAATGGATAGGTGTACTCAGAAATCCACTGTGAACTCCTTAGATTAGATAGATTAAGTCTTTAATGCATTAAATCAGATTTAAAGACTTTTGCAGGGAGTTTGCTCTGTTCTTTACCTAGACAATTAGCATCAGGACCTGACCATGATTTTGTGACGGATGTTGTTATAAGTTTGTGTATCCCTCTTTTCTTCCGTTTTTCCCTGAAGACGAAGCCATCGATGTTGTTCTTTGTCATGTTGAACTCAGTAAGGCTTGGTCTGATGTCTGTGACTGGTGAATGAGGACAAGCGCTGAGGAGCGTGGGATGTGTCGGGAGGGCACGGCACAGGAGTATGTATAATCATGCAGATGAAAGAGATTGAGCTGCAGTCATTGAGCCACATTTATCTTGTGGGCGGAAGTGCTGCTTCGGCTTAAATTTGGATTTTAGAAATGCAGTGAAAAATAGAGCCACAGAATAAAAGGCCATGCGATCTTAAAATCACATTTGTTCTGTGAATACAGACCTGTTTTTGGAAACCTTTACATTTTTATGTTGCAAAAGCTTGTTGCTTTAGGAAGTAGTTATAGTTTTGTGTATGTCATATAGTGCACAATACTAGAGATATGTATTAAGTATTAAGTAAGTATTAATATATTAAGTATGTTTATGAAGTAATATATATATATATATATATATATATATATATATATATATATATATATATATATATATATATATATATATATATATACCTCAATAAATAAGGTATATAACTGATGCAACATACTGACATTTTTGACCAATATTCCAACTGTTATAGATGGATGGAAGGATGGATGGATGGACAGATTAATACACTGATTGAATGAAAGATGAATGGGAGGGAGGGTGGCCAGATTGATACATTGAAGGGGAAATGGATGATGGAAGGATGGACAGATTAAAAAAATGATTGAAGCAAAGAAGGATGGATGGATGGATGGACAGATTAATACATTGACTAAAGGAAAGAAGGATTGATGGATGGACAGATTTATAGATTGATTTCAGGAAAAATGGATGGATGGATGGATGGATGGACAGACTGATACACTGAATGGAATTTGTATGGATGGATGGACGTATGATAGATAGATGAAATGATGAATTAAAGGATGGAAGGATGAACAGACAGACAGACAGACAGACAGACAGACAGACAGACAGACAGACAGACAGACAGACAGACAGATAGATAGATAGATAGATAGATAGATAGATAGATAGATAGATAGATAGAATATGATTATTTGTAATGCTACTGTACAATGTTTATGAACAGAGTTACCGAATTTATCATCTTCACTTTAATACATATGATATTATATAGCATTTTTTTTTTTTTCACACGCAGGCTTAATAGAAAGTGTTTTCTGTAAATTGCAGTGTAATATTAGCCCTAACACAAATCAATATTATACGACGGACACAATGCTCGTAGCTGTTATTTCTTCTGATTACACCTTCATTAGTTTAGACGAGTGTCGTGTCATGAGCAGTCATTGATGTCTATTGGAGAGCTAATCGTTTACTCCTCCTCCTCCTCCTCTTCATGCTGTCGGCTGTGTGGGTGTCTGACAGCTCCGTGAGTCTCAAACCGGAGCGCTTCAACCCCACCGCGACGCGCGCGCCGCCGCTCTCCGCTCAAATGTGTTTTTCTTCTGCGTACCACCGTTCCGCGCTCCTCATGTCCCCCGTGACTCCCTCAGGATCGTTTTGGTGTTGATGTTAGTCCAGTAGATTCATTCATTTGACACATTTCTTCAGTCGGAGAGTATGCGGTCACGGTGGAGTTACATCGCCTGGATTTGCGTCTTCAGTCTCGGCGCGTTCAGGACTTTCTGCATTCCCAGTAATGAAGGTAAGACGCGGGATCCGGGAACGCTGTCATTTGCAGGAATTGATAGTTGACAGTCACTGGATTGCTTAAAGAGAAAATACAGTTCTGGAAATAAAGGTTCAGCAAAGAGCCCTCTTTTAATCAAGAACCATTTTAGGCTCCATTGGGTTCCTGGGTTGCCATGGTTGTTTGGAGACTAAAACAAAAGTTCTTATTGATAAATTAAAGGTTCCTCCAATCCATGCGCTGGTTTCTGAATTTGCTACAATATCAGGATACAGTGTTTTTATTTTATTTATTATTATTATTTTTTTTTTTTATGACCACAAAACATATATTGTTAAAAGTTGTGGGAAGAATGTAAAACGGTTCTCCAATGGCATTAGTCCCTTTGATTTAAATGCATCCATTAATTTATATCAAAAGCATATGTGAAGCATATTTTTAAGGTCATCAAAATGTACCACATATATTACAATGAATACATAAACAGTGTACATGCAGTATACACTTGGAGAAGTATCAATGCGTAATAACTCATCAGATCTTCTCCAGAACATTTTGTAGGTCTTTCAGTAAATTGTGTGGGTTATGACATATATGTCCAAATGGTTCTCCAACACAAATGTTCTCTACATGATGTGAAATGTCATGTCAAAAGTGAAGCATTATGTAATATATCTTCCATCAAGCCAACAGTGATTTCACACCAGACTGTTTAATGGAGCAGAAGTTCCTGAACATCAGTGATTAAAGTGCAACCAAACTCCCAGCCAGCTGGTTTTTAAACACGCTACTTCACTATTGCACATTGACTGAAAACGTGAATTCATAAAGTAGATTGTGAATTGCTTCATTGCCTTTGAACATGTTCAATGGGTCCCTTTAAAGATTTTATGAATTGTATTGTATTGTTCACTAAGAACATCCATTCACAGACGGCTCAGAAATCACAGCTCAGATCAGAATGAAATAACTATTCAACCGCCAAGCTTTACAAGAGTTATTCATGTTGATTCAATGGTTTATTTAAAGACCTGTTTTAGCTTATTCTTTCAAGACACAAATATTAAGCGGTAGATTATTGCAGGGAAATAATGAATGGCTATGATACAGCTTCTACAGACACAGATATAGATGATGCAGTTCAAATGAATATTTCATTTTCAAAGGTTAAATTGACTAAAATATCTGATAACTAAAATACATCTGTTGCATTGGACCCCAATGGCGCTTTTGGTAAAAATATGACATGTCTTTTTTTGTGAGAGCTGATGTGTATACACGTGGAGTCATGCATTTGCATTAGAGGCGTAAAGACAAAGGAAACACACACACACACACACACACACACACACACACACAGACACGTCTTCATCAAAGTTCCCTACATTTGCTTTGTAGTGGTCAGAGAACAGCAGGCACTGACTACAAATCATATTCCATATTTTACAGCTTTATTTCCCAGGGTACAAATCTGCATTCCTATGGAACCCTTTCAAGTTACGGGACGTTTTAACTAGCGTACATTAAAATGGATTTCATCCGGCATTACCTTGGGAAATGTCAACAAATTATCTACAAGTGAAATTGATGTGTTTATCTTTTGGGCTGAAGTGTGCAGACTATGGAATATGTAAATATTCTAATGAGCAGAAGTCAGCATATGGTTAGTGCAGTGACAAGTGTGGGGATGAGTTGATTGATTGTACGCTGATAATGGCACAATAAAAATGAGAGCAGGATGGGGGAGGGCGCTCGGGTGCCTACACAGACTGGCACAATGGCCCAGCAGACGACAAGGACAACGGGCCACTCCAAAACCACAAGAGCGGCAAGTCTAGAATTCGAACAAACCTGTCGATTCGGAGAGGTGCGACAAGCAGTGAACTGTGATCTGTAGGGAAATGCGCTTCCAAATTAACATTAACAATTTTTGCAGTTATGTTTGGAGAGCTTAACCTTGAGTATAAAAGGCAAAAACCCAAACAAATCAGAATATTTACTAATCTTCCAAACAGAAATGAATATCTTTGAGAATATTACTTCAATGTTTTCCTTTTTGCAGTTTTAAAATGTATTTGCGCCCCTCTTGAAGTTAGTTTTCCACATATTTATCCGGATGGACACAACCTCTCTTTTATCTATAGTTCAGAACTGTACTTCTGTGTGCTAATTAGATTTATGTGTTTCTCCCCAGGATATATATATATATATATATATATATATATATATATATATATATATATATATATATATATATATATATATATATATATATATATATATAAGCAAGACAATGTACATCAATTTCTGTCATTCAAAAGAAACACATTTAGATCTCATTTAGAGATTAAATAGGACACAAGGAGGTTAAAATGTATTTTTCTTCTCCTCTGCATATTTGTTCTGTTCTCACGAATCAGTATCACATTTGGGTTACATAACATTACAGATCAATAACCATCATTCACATCCAGCGTGTGGCCTTATTTATTAGGGCATGGCGTTTTTAATTTCAGGAGTTCTGATGAACTTACCTGTTTACATCTTCTTTTTGTAGCACCACTGGGATATTTGGATTGGTTTCTTATTCATTAGCTTGTTGTTGTGATTCCCAAAATGGTTTTGCTATTGTGAGTCATCTCACACATGCTAAACAGTCTCACCACACAACCTTTGATCAACACAAGGTCAAATTAAAATTCAGCTCTGATCGGACTGTGATGGTAAAGGTCATCTAATTAGCCGCGGCGGTACTCATTCGTAAAAGGTTCCAGCAGATAGAAAAGAACCTGTGCCCTACTCTGGGTATCAAATACTAGCGCAACAATCTAAACAAGACTGGATTGTTTAATAGACATCTCACATAGAATGTGCAAGGAGAAGGATTAAGCAATAGATATTAGTCCATGCTCTTTCATTATTTCTGTAGGGTACAGTTTCAGATGATCACCCTCTTTGTTCACAATAAGACAACGTGATCTCATTTGTTTTTGCAGGAATTCATATGTGAATTGACTGGGTGCGTAATATTTAATATAATTGGTTTTCAGCCAATTTTAGATGTGCATGTGTGTACTTTACTTATGAATGCCTGTGAAAAACAAAGACTCAATATGACCTATATTGTTATTAAAGGGAAAAAGGGACAAAAACTAGGTATATAGGACATATAGGATATAGGACAATTAATTTGATCATAATTGCAATTTAAGTAAATGTATTTAAAATGTAGAAAAAAAATCTGTACAATTTATGTATAGAAATTTATCTGCACTTTTTTGATGTCATAGTAATTAATCACAGTGTTATTAAAGTGTAGTTACAGTGTAATTACTGAGTAATATTGTTAACAACATGTACTTACTATATAGTTCGCATTTGGTTTAACAATAGTTGTTTGTAATTATGCATAATGTACTGTAATTACTACAGTAAGTGCATGTATTGTGTAACAAGGACACTGTCAAATAAAGTGTGACTGAAAACTACACTACAGATATGAATGAGATCAATTCTAAGCAAGCCAATACTGTGATAAAGAACATCTAATGTGATCTGTGTTCTGCACATAAATGCTTTTTCTGTATTGCTTTTACAACTCCAGATCATTGATTTGTCCCCGTTTCTCGTTCTCCCGCAGTGAACTTGCTTGACTCTCGCTCTGTAATTGGTGACCTGGGGTGGGTCGCCTACCCAAAGAACGGGGTAAGTTCCACACATCTTCCTGTCTCTCAGCACTTTGAGTTAAGAGCCGGCTTAGGAGAACATCTCAAGGTCTCTGATTCCCTAGACGGCAGGAAAAGACAGTTTCAAAGTGAAAATAACAGAATGGGGAGAGCGCAGCACAGAGAGAGAGGCACTAGAGAGGTCAGAGACAAACAGAGAAGAAGGGAAAGCCCTTCTTTGAGCTAAAAGAGGCACACAGACACACTAAACCTGCTGGTATCATTTGTTTGTGACACTCAGAATGTAAATCATTTCAGTCATGCCAGCTGATTGGTAAACCTGCTGAACAATGTGTTTAATTTTTTATGACAAACGGAGAAGTTTATTTATGTATCTGTTTTTCTATTTCCTATTTCCACTGAGAATAAAGTGAAGTGAAGAAAGCCATAGTGAAGAAAGCTGGAGCTACAGTACATGAAATGGTTTGTCAGCAGAAAAGGAATATGTGTTGAGTGTCTTGGTTGTTTTTGACAGGCTGACAGGAATAAGCAGCTTCAAACTTGAACAAAACATGAAAATAAATATTCCAGTATTGCTTCAGGTCTGTCACTATCAGGTTGTTTTCATACCCCTTAAAAACAAATACCACTATAATGTTATCTTCTTATCATGACATGCACCGACTAGGGCTGTGTAATATGGACAACAAATCTCCATATTTATTCAGGTTTAAAAATAATAATAATAATAATAATAATAATAATAATAATAATAATAATAATAAACAATATTTAGCTGAGTGTGTTTTTGGTTCCCTAGCTCTGTATATGGAAGGCCGTTTCTGACAATAAAAAAAAAAAAAAGCTTTTTATGCTTTATATATAAAGGGGATTTTTTTTTTAGCCTGAATGCACTGTAAGTCTGAATGTGCTCTGAATGCATGTAAAAGCGTCTGCTAAATGCATACATGTAAATATAATTGTATATATATTTGTTTTTCACTTCCGACTTCCACTACTGTTCAGACATTCTTGCTAACTGCTCTGCGCTTTGCTCCAGGGTTTCTGCAGGGTTTAATCAGTCAAATTTAAGACTTTTTAAGACCTTTTTATGACCATTAGGATTTGAATTTATCACCTACACAAATTACGATAAATAACTTCATTCTTTGAATGAAATGACTTTCATTGAAAGCAACAAGTCTTATTATTTAAAGAGTTATTCTATTATTTCTTAGGATTAAGAAACTCAAGCTTTCGCTTTCTTTGAGTATCAAGAACACAGGAGCACTTAACAATTTTAACATTGTAAAGTAACATTGTAAATTAACAATTATTTTATAGCATTACTTTCCAAAATAACAAGTGTTATTGGTGTTTGGTCCCAGTATTCAACACCCACACCCAGGGCCGTAGCTGGGGTTTGCAGGGCCCCGGTGAAGGTTGTACCAGTGGGCCCTGTTTGAAATTGTTTAATTTGTATTTTTATTTATTTTTGCTATTTACACAATCTTTAAGTTTTTTAAGTTTGTAGGTGTCCAGGTATAGAAACCGAATAATTAAATGTAAAATAGCACTGGATAGTCTTCAATGTAAAAATTAAATATACAATCAAACCAAAATTTATTCAGACACCTTGAACATGTCTCACATTATTACAGTTTATTTGCTATTGCTTCTAAAATGGTTATAAAATATGACAAGAACTTAAGAGTTAAACTGTGTCAGAACAAATTTGTCTTGATGACATAACTTTGATAGAAATGTACGTAATGGATTACAATCAACCAAAACTACAGAAAACTGTAATTATGACAATATTTACACTACCATCAATACTTTGTTGACCAATTACCAAGCAATGCCTCATTTTGTTTAGACTGTGGTGTGAAAAGGTTGCATTAGCAATTCAGAAAAAAAAAAAAAAAAAAAAAAAAAAAATATATATATATATATATATAGATAGATAGATAGATAGATAGATAGATAGATAAAATATTTATATCTATCTATAACTGGTACTCGATTGTGCCGCACATGGCTGCTTCAGTGCTTGGCTCTCCAGTGTTTGTGCTGTTTTTGTTCGTTTTTCCTGTTTTTTGTTTAACAAACATGATCAGTTTCACCACCAGAACACACCACAAAATATTTTAACGGATTTAAATTATTCAGATGTTTTACTGAACGTTGTTATCGGAGGAGCGGCAGCGATGATCAAGCGCTTCAGGTCGCGCAGACGGGGGAAGCGAGCGGGAGCGCTCATCAGACTCAGGAAGCGCGGATTTCGAACGCCGTTGCCTAGCATCCATCTCGCAAATCTCCGCTCTCTACCCAACAAAACAGACAAAATCCTTCTGCTCTCTCGGACAAATAAGGATTTCTCTCACTCTGCTGCTCTGTGTTTCACGGAAACCTGGCTGAATGACGCCATACCGGACAGCGCGCTCCATCTGCCGGGCTTTCAGCTGTTCAGAGCGGATCGCGAATCAGAATCAACTGGGAAATCGCGCGGCGGCGGGACATGCTTTTACATCAATGAACGGTGGTGTACAGATGTAACTGTGTTAAAGAATATGTACTGTCCTGATCTAGAAATGCAGTTTGTCAACTGCAAGCCGTTCTATTCGCCACGGGAGTTTCATTAGTTCATTCTGGTCAGTGTTTACGTCCATCCTCAAGCACATGTGAGCTCAGCTTTACAGAAACTCGCTGATCAGATTACAGAGACAGAACAACAACACCCGGACTCTGTTTTAATCATTCTTGGGGACTTTAACCAAGCCAATCTCTCCCGTGAACTGCCAAAATACAGACAGCATGTTACTTGTCCCACAAGAGACAGTAATATATTGGATCACTGTTACACCACAATAAAGGATGCATATCACTCTGTTCTACGAGCAGCTTTGGGACGTTCTGATCACTGTCTGTTTCATCTTATACCGTCCTACAAGCAACAACTTAAATCTGCTAAACCTGTAGTAAGGACTGTGAAGAGATGGACCAGTGAAACAGAGCAGAATTTACAATCTTGTTTTGACCTCACTGATTGGAGTGTTTTTGAAGCTGCTACCACCGATCTGGACGAACTCACAGAGACCGTAACATCCTATATTAGTTTCTGTGAGGATATATGCATTCCTACCAGGACTTATTTAACATTCAACAATGATAAGCCATGGTTTACAGTAAAACTCAGACATCTTCGTCAGGCCAAAGAGGATGCCTACAGAAATGGGGACAAGGTCTTGTACAATCAGGCCAGGAACAGACTGAACAAAGAGATTAGAGCAGCTAAAAAGACCTACGCTAAAAAGTTGGAAGACCAGTTTACTTCCAACGACTCAGCTTCATTGTGGAAGAGGTCTAAGAGCCATCACGAACTACAAGACACCATCCCCTTGCACTGAGGCTAATCAACGACTTGCTAATGACCTGAATGAGTTTAATTGCAGATTTGAAACCCCCAACACCCATTCTGACCATCTCCCTACACAACCATTAACAAATCCTGCAATCCCACCCTCCACACCTCCTGCTCTTCAAATCTGTGAAGATGATGTGCGCCAGGTCTTCAAGAAGAACAAAAGAAGAAAAGCACCAGCCCCAGATGGTGTTACACCAGCCTGTCTGAAAATCTTTGCTGACCAGCTGGCCCCCATCTTTTCAAAGATCTTCAACAGATCCCTGGAGTTGTGTGAAGTGCCTTCCTGCTTCAAACGCTCCACCATCATCCCCATGCCAAAGAAACCCAAGATAGCAGAACTTAACGACTACAGACCTGTGGCTCTAACGTCTGTCGTCATGAAGTCGTTCGAAAAACTGGTTCTGGCTTATCTGAAGGACATCACTGGACCCTTACTGGACCCCCTGCAGTTTGCTTACCGAGCAAACAGGTCCGTGGATGATGCAATCAACATGGGATTGCACTTCATCCTGCAACATCTGGACAAAACAGGGACTTATGTGAAGATCCTATTTGTGGACTTTAGTTCGGCTTTCAACACCATCATCCCAACAATCCTTCACACCAAACTGACCCAGCTCTCTGTTCCTAGCTCTATCTGTCAGTGGATCACCAGCTTTCTGACAGATAGGCAACAGTTAGTGAGACTGGGGAAATTAACATCAAACAGCTGCTCTACCAACACTGGTGCCCCTCAGGGATGTGTTCTCTCCTCTCTGCTTTTCTCCCTGTACACCAACGACTGCACCTCTAAAGACCCCTCTATCAAGCTCCTGAAGTTCGCAGACGACACCACACTCATTGGCCTCATTCAGGACGGTGACGAGTCTGCTTACAGACTGAAGGTAAAAGAGCTGGCTGTCTGGTGCACTCTCAACAACCTGGAGCTTAACACACTCAAAACAGTGGAGATGATCGTGGACTTCAGGAGAAACCCCCTGCACTCCCCCCACTCACCATCATGAACAGCACTGTGACTGCAGTGGAGTCATTCAGATTCCTGGGCACCACCATCTCTCAGGACCTGAAGTGGGACAATCACATTGAGTCCATTGTGAAAAAGGCCCAGCAAAGGTTGTATTTCCTTCGCCAGCTGAAGTTTAACTTGCCACGGGAGCTGCTGAAACAGTTCTACTCAGCCGTCATTGAGTCTGTCCTGTGTACTTCAATAACTGTCTGGTTTGGTTCAGCAACAAAATCAGACATCAGAAGACTACAGAGAACGGTTCGGACTGCTGAAAGGATTATTGGTGCTCCCCTGCCCACCCTTCAAGAACTGTATACGTCCAGATTGAGGAAAAGGGCTCAGAAAATCACTCTGGATCCCTCACATCCAAGTCATCCCATCTTTGAACTTTTGCCATCTGGCCGGCGCCTCAGAGCCGGAAATACCAGAACAGCAAGGCACAAGAACAGTTTCTTCCCCCAGGCAATCTACCTCATGAACAGTTAAATGTTCCCTACTTATGCTTATAAATGTGCAATATCCTTATATTTATTTGTTAACCCTCCATCCTAGAACATTCCTGCATCTCACTCAATCCTATTCCATTATCATTTATAGCACAATTGTTTATACACTTATTTATTTGCCAATTTGTAAATCTCTTTCTTTTTTTTCTTTTTTTTTTTGTCTGTGTGTTGTTGTCGTCCCTGTGTACTGGAAGCTTATGTCACTAAAACAAATTCCTTGTATGCGTAAGCATACTTGGCAATAAAGCTCTTTCTGATTCTGATTTCACTAGTAGTTCACTGTATGAAGAATCTTTGGGTATAATATGTCACAGTTTGCTTATACTCACTTACATACATTTATTAGTGTCCTGTACCTATTAGTAAAATATGTATATCAAAAATTATATCTGGAGTCTGGATAATTTTTGGTTTGACTGTGCATAAATTCTTGTTAAAACTACAAAGTAATGTAGTCAAGAGCAGTGAGTGATTTTTCTTTCATTTTCTTGGATTAACATTAATTTACAGCAGCCAGTAGCTAAATTAGGCGCGGTCACTTTAAGAGACCTCGAACGCATCTTTTTCCTCAACTGTTTACCTTTACTTAAGAAATAACTGACAAATAACTTAAAAATTTTTTTTTTTTTTGTCGGCACAAGAGCAAAAAGAAGCAAACTCGGTGTACAAACGTTTTGACGCCTTTCCTGAACAGCAGAACACCGCGTACTGAATTGGGCTCTTTCACATCCTTTTGTTTGTTCAAAACTGCGATTAGTATTTGTTCGTTCATGTGCAGGAGGGACTGTCCGTGATACGCGACTCTCTCTCCGCACCGAACACAGAGCGCGCGAGGAACCAGCAACTCAGTTCAGCTTTTCCGCGTCTTGTGTTTGGATGCTTGATACCGAGTGTTAGCGACGGGCTTGAGCCAGCTACTAAACGCACCGTTTTCGAGCCATAGATCGTTAAAGGTACACTTTCCCATTGTGATAGCCAGGATGATTTCAATTAAGCTAGTAAGCAGCGACTCAGTATGATACAGTATGTTCGGAGTTCACGCGGGTTTCTGTGAAAGTCCTTCTGACAAAGCTGTATGCTGCCGCATGGACCTTGTAGTTCTGGAACGCTGTGGTACCAGTGTGATACCACGCAGATTCCTCATACAGAACTACAACAGGCGAAACAAATGAATGCCATTGCCACTGCGAGCGCATTTTGATGGAAGAACAAATTAATAATGGACTAGCATATCAATTTAAGACATGGTTAAATGTTTTTTTATGACCTTGTATGGAAAATCCGGACGTTTTTATGACTTTTTATGGCCTTAAATTCTTATTGTTAAATTTATGACTTTTTATGACCCCGCGGAAACCCTGCGCTCCCTTTTTCTGTACCTTTCTCAGATTTTTTCCTCAGTACTTTGAGATATAATCTAGCAATTGCTAGGTATAAAGTCATAACTGCGGGAAATAAAGTCGCATTTTCATGTAATAAAGTTAGAACTGCAAGATATAAACTCCCCCCAAAATAGTGACTGACTATTTTCTTACAGTATCGAGTTTATATCGCACTATTCTGACTTTATAACTAACAACTGCATGTTGTTATAAAATTGTGGGACATAAACTCGTAATTCTGAGAAAAAAAAGTCACAAATGTGACTTAATTTTCTCAGTATCGTGGGTAAAAATTTCTCGCAATTACAAGTTTATCTCGCAATTCTGACTTTTTTCCTCGCAATTGCGTGTTTCTGTCACGTAATTATGATCTGGGACTCATAGTTGTGAGTTTTGAGATAAAAGGCAGAGAGCTCTGCTCATATTTTTGTATAATGATTATGATAATGTTTGAAAGCAAGGCCTGTCTTTATGAATGGCTCATTGAATCACTGACTCAAATGACTTGTTCAAACAGATTAATTCAGGAACAAGACACTGCAGTGTGCAGATTTGTTTGGAACTATCTTCATTGGTGAAAAATTGTCTAAAATGTAACCCATTCAACATTAATTTCTTGAACTGTTGTATAAAATTAATATCACATTTGCGTGCAAACGTTGTTATTTCTCCATTCTCAGTATCATCTTGCTTGTTCCAGCTGCTGTGTAGAGGCCTTTATTGTTATCTAGCGTGGCCTGCGTCCAGTGTTGACAGTGTGCAGTTATAGCTTAATTCATTTTCCTGTTGTGATGGTAAAAAAAGAGCGCTTGCATTGTGCCTACCTACACCTGCCCTCCAATGCAACAATACAGGCCGACAATAGATGCTAAAGTCTCCAGGCACGCTGGACAACACCTGCTATGGGAGATGATTATTTCTCCTTTCAGATGGAAATACAAATATCTTTGCGTGATATCCTGAATATGACGTGAAATCGGGGGCGCGCTAAATCAATGTCAGATATAGCATAGGGCTTTTTACATCCTCCTCGGTCATGAGTTATGAGCGTGCACATCCTAGACACTTGAGTAAAATGTTGATAAATAACTATACTAAATAACTAACTCTAAAAGCTTGTGCCGGTTGTCTGTGGTAGATTACCAGGTTCATATTTCTGAAATAAACAAGGTCCAACAGTCCAACAGATTTGTTTTTGTGGCATCATTCATTAATTTATTCAAGTCCATTAAATACATCTTTTCCAAAACAATTTCCATGGAAATGAAGGCAGTAGTAGGAAAATGTTAACAATCACAGACTAGATCACCAGATCACCATCCATATTGTTTTTAAACATTAAAAAAACAGACAAAAGAAAAAACAGAAAGTGATACTATGTATATGACCATACGCATTTCAGTGAGACAGAGAGAGAAAGAGAGTACCCACGTGAAATAAAAATAAAAAAACAACCGTTATATAATCCAATAGTTTAACTACGCAGTAAAGGTTTGAAAATTCCCAGGAGATTTGGGACTGATTATGTGAGTAAGGAGGAGAGACTCGGGATGTTGTTATGCTGTTAGAGTTTAACTACACTCACAATCATATTAATTCAACAGAGCGTCTGGAGTGTGAGATTTAGCAACAGCTCAGCAGTTTCAAGAGACTCAGTAAAGCCAGTCACATACACTGCAAATGTGAAATATGGCAGATAAACCCTCTTTATGTATCTAGGTATTGGTTAACAGTTATTTAAGGTTTTAACATATCAAGAGAAACCTCCACCTTCTAAGGATTAATATGCAGTCTTATATTATAACTCAAAAAAATGTCAGATATTTCCTTTGCTTTTTTTCTGCTATAATAATTTCTGTTAAATGTAAAAAAAGTATTTTGATGGCAGAATGCAATCAAGAAAATGTATATGAAAGACATTAAACATGAAAGAAATTATATTCTATAAATGTGCTTCTGAATACAGATGTGAAACACAAACAGTTCGTTGGGAGCATAGTTTGCTTTTTGGGTTAAAATAATTTCTTAATATGAAATTCGGATGATGTTACAATTAGAGATTAGACTGTACAGAAATTTAAATCTACATGCTAATACACTCTATACTCATATTTATGCAATGCTGATGTTGTTAACATTAATAGTTTGAGAATAAAGTTTACCAATAATAATAATTTGCAGGGTTTGATGTGATATGAGCTAATCGATCATTAGATTAAACCACCATTGGCAGTGTAATTTATTGTAATGATTTTTTCCTCAGTTGGTCAGAACAAAGCGTTGGCAGACCTGTTACTTGTTCAGATGACAATATATGGTAAAAATTCTTATTTGGGTGATATATTCCAAGATGTAGGCTAGAATCTGTTATTACTATGTACAGTGAACTGGTGTGGTGATTGACAGCTACACATTCACCTCGAAACAGATTCATCCACGCATGGAACATAATTCTGCAAGAAACTGCAATTCCAGGTTTTCAAGCATAGATGGTGACAATGAGGCAAAGCTTACGGACTGCAGCTTTAAGTAGGAAGTTCACTCGATTTTGGAGCAGAGCTGTTTAATAAGGACAGTTTAAATTCTTGTTTGCATGATTCATGAAGGTAATGCAATTAGGTCAAATGCTCGTTTTTGTAGACTCATAGGCTTTTGGATCTACAATCAGCAATCTGCACTGGCAGGCACATCACAAAACACCAGTGCTTTTCTTTTCTCCCCGGTTTGTTTGTTTTCAGCCCTGGCTTCATGCTGCTTTAACCGCTGTCAGAGCGGCCCAGATTTGCCAAGTCAACGAAGCGGTTTACAGGAGCTCAGCTAAATCCAGGCTTTGAGCAGGCCTAGGGCACCACTGGCTCACACCGTTGTCCTTTATTTCTGTCTCCTACCGAAAGGGAAGAAATGCATTGACATGATGCTCAACAGAGGAACCGATCCACCCACCCTGAAAACCCACATTCACGCGTGCCACCACACTCTCATGCAAAGACATTTAGCCAGAATCATAGCAGGGAGTTGTTTTCAACCCTGCTTGTCAGTCATGTCCGGCTCCGCCCCCTGTAGACCTTGGGCGGCAATGACAGGGATGGCTGGGTGATGGTGATTGGTGGGTAATGAGGGGTTACTGTTTGAAAGGCAGTGGGTCATTTTTGCTTGTTCTCTGTGGTGTAGCGCCGGTAATCAGCCGAGGAGGAAGGGCTCTGGAAGCTAGGGTTTGTGGGTAAATGTATGCTTGTAGCACACGCTTACTCACACTGGGACAATTGAGGGTTTTAGGGGCGGGAAACATGGTTAAATAAGTGTGCCAGGATAGTGGAAGGAAGGATTTAGATGGAGAGAATGAGGAAATAGAGAGGATCTCAGTAGGGAACGGTAGGAAAGAGAGTTTGAATGATGATTGTTCACAGAAATTTTGAATGAGCCAAGATAAAAATAAGTTGTGTGTGTGTGTGTGTGTGTGTGTGTGTGTGTGTGTATATATATATATATATATATATATATATATATATATATATATATATATATATATATATATATATATAGATTGTTTGATAGACTGTTTCTGACAGATAATAATATATAAGTAAAAGTAGATCTGACTGCTGTTGTTAAAGGGATAGTGCAACCAAAAATAATTTTTACCCATGTCGTTTTAAACACCTATGCCTTTTGTTCATCTTCTTCTTCTTTTTTTATTTCTTTTTTTTTTTAAACAAGCTAATGAGTTTCGTTGTGCATGTCAAGGAAGCACATTTGAGCCTCTGTTTACCATATTTGATGTGCTCTGTCTATGTGTGTTGATTAATGTTTATGTGAATAAATGTATAAATGAAACCTGTTTATTATACTGTATAAAGTCATTATTTCTCTTCAGAAGACTTGGATTAAATCATTAGATTCATATGCATTACATTTACAATCTCCTTTTTGGTTACCTAGACACTTTAATGTAGGGACAGATATCTTAATTTGTGTTTTCGAAGATGAATAAAAATCTTACGGGTATGGAATGACATAAGGGTAAAAGAGTAAATCATGACAGAATTTAGATTTTTGAATGAAGTGTACATTTAAAGTTCATAGAAAAAATCACCCTCATTCAGTACTTTCTTTTACAAAACACAAGAGGTGTTAAGTATGCTATTAATGCCACTCTTTTCTTTATAATAAAGGGATTCATTGACCAGAGAACTTTAAACAAAAGTTAAATATTGAGGTTAAATAACTCTATTATTATATAAGAATAACTCTGATCTGTTTCCTCACCGGAGAACGTCTTGGTTATGTATGTTATGTAGGGAACGGAGACGTTACGAATGGGGATCTCGCCCGAGAGCCCAATCACCTTCGAGTGGTACAAAACGAGCCAATGGTACACAAAGTACCTTGGTCTGCGGAATTTGCATCGCGAGCTCCGCCCCGCAGAGCGGGTATATAAGGAGCAACGCGAGCAACTCGCATTCAAGTCTTCACTGAGGAGCAGTGACCCGGCCGTTCAGCGGAACAGCGATGAGGCAAGGGGACGTAACGTCTCCGTTCCCTCCTTCAGGGAACGAGGGTTACATACGTAATTAAGACGTTCCCTTTCAGTCAGTCACGTTCGACGTTACGAATGGGTCCCTTACAAAACGCCACATGGCTGTCTTCCAGCGACCCGTGTGAGTGATGGCACCCTGTCGTGAGGCCAGTACGAGTGAGGGCCTATAGCTCGCACAGAATACACTGGGCAGCATATTCCAGCTGGACATATGCTATCAGGCTGCCTGCCCGTGGGAGGACTTACAGAAGGCAGGTATCTACCAAGGTGGTGATACATAAGAACTCTGAGGTACCCAGCCCGCAGGGTGGAAGTTTCAACGACAGAGCTGGCAAGGGGCTTGCCAAGGGAAAGACACATGCTGCTGAGAGACTTACTGTGGACATACACACGTGGGATTACCCAGAAGGGGAATCACGACACATGGAGACACCTAGTCCCACACATGGCTGACCAAGGGGCATGTACGCAAGTGTTGGACATCAACAGTGCTGGAGGAACCCAGGGTTCTGACTGAGGAACTCACCTGAGGGGAATAGCGCACGCATCCAGTCCGCTGTAAAAGCCAGACTTCATGTTGGCTGGAGGGACCGGCTCTATCGTGCCCTTTGCCAGCAGGGTCGTGACCTCCGCGCGCATGACAGGGGCATCTTTGCCCACCATCATCGTGTGGACACCCCGAATCCTGGGGGGATGCTGGGCGAACTGAATCGCGTAGCCGAGCCTGAGCGTCCGGATGAGCCAGCGGGAAGGCCTGGGGAGCTCTAGCCAGGCTCCCAGGAACCGAACCAGCGGGGTCAAGGGGACTACAGGCATACCCACAGTGGGGCAGCGTGGTGGAGCAGACAGCCTCGGCATGGGAGGCATAGCGTCCCTTAGCGGGGGCGGAGTGCGGGCACTCGTCTGACTCTGAGTAGCAAAGAGGGCATGAGAAGGCAAAGCGTTCTTGAGCCGTCTTTGCATGGAAACTGGCAAGGGGAGAGGAGAATGATAGCGGCGAGGAAGCACTCGGCCTGGCGTTTGGCAGGTTTAGGGGCAGAAACGGGTTGCGCCGCCCTTCTGCGGCCATCTCCTCGCTGCGGCCGGGGTGAAGGCTGCTGCTGTGGCCGAGTGGGAGTGGAGGAGGCCGCAGGGGGGCGCCCTCTGCGACGAGCAGGCTGAGGCGGTTGCGCCGGCGGCAGGGTGGAAGCAGCAGTGGGCCGCCAGGGCAGGATGTGTCTGATGGCCTCAGACTGCTTCTGGGCAGCAGAGAACTGCTGGGCAAAGCTCTCTACTGCGTCATCCTGGGAGACCGGGGAGTTGAGGAGCTGAGCCCGATCAGACTCCCTCATGTCTGCCAGGTTCAGCCATAGTCCGCTGTGCCCCGGACTATGGCTCCTGGACCACCAAAATGGACATCACCTGACCCAAGGAGCGCGCAGTGACCTTTCTTTGCCCGGAGAGCGAGGTCGGTAGCAGTGCACGCCTCCTGCAAAACCCCTGGGTCAGCACTGCCCTCGTGCAGCTGCCGGAGCAGCTTGGCCTGATAGACCTGAAGTATGGCCATGGCATGCAGGGCAGAAGCGGCCTGGCCCGCAGCTCTGTAAGCCTTGGCCACAAGCTTGGATGAGAACTTATAGGCCTTGGAGGGCAGCTTGGGACCACATTGCATTGCAACAGAACGCTCCACCGGGGGAATCCCAGCATACCCCTTGGCCGCCCCGCCATCGAGGGCAGTGAAGGCGGAGGAAGAACCAGAACGGTTTCGGGCAGTTAAAG
Organism: Carassius auratus; assembly: GCF_003368295.1. Lineage (NCBI taxonomy): Eukaryota > Metazoa > Chordata > Actinopteri > Cypriniformes > Cyprinidae > Carassius > Carassius auratus. Next base: position 2,526,115 of record NC_039277.1, read on the forward strand.
GTGCCTTCCATGAACTAGTTACTTCCTGGTGCACTTCCGGGAAGAAAGGAACCAGAGGGGGGTGCTGGCGATCCGCATGAGCAGCCCCCAGGAACCAATCATCCAGCCTCGAGCGCTCGGGACAGGGTGGAGGATTTCACTCAAGCCCGATGCTCTCCGCTGCCCGGGAAAGCACGGCCGCCAGCTCGGGATCGGACTCGGACAATGCTGGCACTCCCGAGGGAGGCAATGCAGCCGAACCCTCATCTCCCGAGGACTCAAGCCCGCCTTGGGATGCGCCGATCGACAAACGGTCCTCTTCGCTAGCCCCGAATGAGATGTCAGGAGCCTGAGAGGGTCCAGCAAACTCATCCGGGAACTCCACCGGCTGCGGCGTATGTGAGGGGGGTGTGGCCCGAGAAGGTTCGCTCGTCCGGGAAGCCCACACATTAACCCTCAGATCACCCTGGCCACCAGCCGAAGTAGCCCTCTCACGAGAAGAAGAGCTAGAACGGGGTGTGGCAGAGGGGACTCTATACCTTTTAAGGTAATCGAGTCTCGATCTCAACGCCAAGATGGTCATGGTCAAGCATGCTGGAAGCCAAGACACGTGACACAGCGATTGTGACCATCACGAGGAGCGATATATCGACCGCACCCAGAAACACATGGGCAAAATGACATCTTTAAAAAGACGCAAATCGGCCCGTATCTCTTTTGTGAGAGAAATTGCTTTTAGGGGTGTTGAAGCACTCAGGGGAAAGCGGGAGCTGTCGCAGGAAACCCAGACGAACCGCTGAATCACGCCGTCACACCAACACCAGCTCTTGCTTGTAAACACTCCGGTGATTGCAGCAAGCGATGTGCTCGGCTCCGAAGCGAAAGCTTGAATTCGAGTTGCTCACGTTGCTCCTTATATACCCGCTCCTTTCCGCAGACCAAGTTACTTTGTGTACCATTGGCTCGTTTTGTACCACTCGAAGGTGATTGGTCTCTCGGGCGAGATCCCCATTCGTAACGTCGAACGTGACCGACTGAAAGGGAACTGGATCAGTGACAGACCCTAACGTCTCATACAATTACTCTGTTTTTACACAAGCAGCATTTGAGAAGGTGTTAAGGTGGAACTCTAGCAAACTAATTATCCATATAATTTTAAACGTAAGAGCCCACATGACCATTTTTACCTATAAAATTCAAGGCTTCTGGTTTCATTCGAGTTTTATTGAAAAAATAATATACTTAAGCACAATTTATTCATATGTACTTTAGGATATCTAAATGTATTTGTGGCACACTATAAATTGGTATACTTAAAGTCTGTTAAAATGGAACAACAAACATTGTACTAAATACATTTTAGCAGTCCTGAAGTTCAACTAAAGTTGTATTAAATCTACTTGCTTGTTCTAAAGTACACTTTCAATATCCACTCTTATATTTAAGTTTTGAAATGCATAATTCACTCAAGTGTAAACTTCAACATAGCCAGTGTACTTTCTTAAAGATGAATACATATTTAATCTTTCCCCACTGCACTTGTAAAGGTATACTATTTTTAAAATGATTTTGTAGTGCACTTCAAACTTGTGCTTGATGCAAGCATGAAATAATTACATTTAACAGTGCACTTTCAGTTAGTAGACATGTCAGTCTATTTTCATGAAATATATATTTTAAATACAGTTCTGTATCAGGGTAGTTATTTCACCTGCATGAAAATAGCTTCTGTGTAGAAAACAACAACAACAAAAGAGACTGCATTGTACAGTATGTGTCCTTCATAGAGAAGGTATTCACTTAATGCATCACAACAATTTATTATAACACAAACTGATTATAAACAGCTGCCGAAACATACTGTTAAAATAGTTCAGTGCAGATACAAATGTATTATGTTCTTAAGATTTGTGTGTGTTGTCATGCTGTTTGGAGCATTACTGTAATTTAGCATCATGCTAACCCAAACTGTTGAAATCAATGAGTGGATTCTTTGTGTGAATTGTTGTATTTGTATATTATAAATCAGTCACAAGGAATTCTTTAAATTTTCATATTTGTTTTTATGTAACAAGCAATGGCTTTATGGATTTACAGAATTGTAAGAAATGATCTGCATTAGCATGCACTAGAATACTAGTGCCAGCAAATATAGCAGGCTGATGCCCAGGTGTGCTATTTCAATCTTTGGCTTGATATGATTCATGTCATCACTACACAGATGTGACACACATCTCCCTTCTCAGTTTGCTTTTGTAATGAAAGCCTTTTCAAATTATCTATTCGTCTTCATCCATGTGTCAGAAATGTTGTCGCCCCAGAGTGCCTGGTATGAGAGGTTAAAACGAATATCCAAATGCCCTTGGATAACTGCATGATCCAAATTCGCACAGGTGCATTTTCATTTCAAATGTCCCCTTTCCCTAAATTGCAGTTTTGCCAATGCATTTTCCCAGATCGTGGCCATACTGACTTATATTCGAGAAATCTGTGACGCACACATTTGATGAAATTTTATGAAAGACACAAAATTTATGTTAATTTCATGACAATATGATACCTTAGTGACACATTGAACAAAAGAAGCAGTCCATAAGCTGCAAAACGATGTTGAACCCATTTCAGAGAATTCATACTCAACTAAAGGTGCTTTAAATGAATATTCAATGGAAACTGAATGGGTAACCATAGCATAGATAGGGATTTCTTAGTTACAATCTTGTTAATACAGTATTTACCTGTAACTGAAGAATATTCAGGGTGCTCTGTTGTGTACTGCATATTTTGACAAATTGAGTAACTTATGTAAGTTACTTATGAGCTTTATAAGCTTATGAAAAAGCTGTATTAAATTATATATTTTTTGTATTAAATTAACTACTGTATTACAATTGTAGTGTGCTTCAAATTTAAAAAGCATAAATAAATAAATAAGGCTTCATAAGTGTACTTAGAATACATACTTTCACGACTATTGCTTATCACACTTAAGAACATTTTTAAAAAGTAAACTTTGTAATAATGTCAAATTAAAAGTTTTTATCTTTAAAGTAGTACACTTATTTTAATGTGTTGATTAAAGGGGGGGGGGGGGGGGGGGGTGAAATGCTATTTCATGCATACTGAGTTTTTTACACTGTTAAAGAGTTGGATTCCCATGCTAAACATGGACAAAGTTTCAAAAATTAAGTTGTACATTTGAAGCAGTATATCTGTTCCAAAAATACTCCTTCCGGTTTGTCAAAAGTTTCGGAAAGTTTTTTCCGAGTATGGCTCTGTGTGACGTTAGATGGAGTGGAATTTCCTTATATGGGTCCAAAGGGCACGTCTGCCAGAAGAGCGCGAGCTCCCGTATAGCAGAGCACTGAGAGCACAACAGACTTCACTGATCAGAGCGAGAGCGTCGCGAAATGTCACAAAAGGAGTGTGTTTTGGTTGCCAGAGCAAGACAACCCTGCACAGATTACCAAAAGAAAAACAGCATTAAGGGACCAGTGGATGGAGTTTATATTTACAGAGCATCAACGGAGTTGTGCAAGTGTTTTTGTTTGTTCTCTGCATTTCGAAGATGCTTGTTTTACAAACAAGGCCCAGTTTGACGCCGGATTTGCACATCGTATATTTCTTAAGGATGATGCAGTCCCAACGAAAAAGGGTCACGATCGTGTGTTGGAACCGCAGGCGGTGAGTAAAACTGCTTCAAATATCTCTGTGTTGTTAACTTAGCTATCGGCGCGTAAGCACATCAAGTAAACAACATGCGATGTTGTCATCAAACTGCACTTCCCACATGTACAGCTTAAAAAAAAATATATAAATAAAAAGACGACAAAGTGGAACTTAGTCATTTTTTCAAAACCGCTAAGCAAATATATACAGTTTCAGTACATACCACATAGAGACATCGTTGCTGATGCTGCTCTTGTTAAATTTCAGCCTCTGGATCTGATTCTGGATCATAAATATATGCTGAATCTGACTGTTAGCCATGGTTTGTTTTGGTTGGTTTTGTCCTCACGGTAATGTCACAGCTTCCAAACGCTCTCAACGCAAAAGCCTACTGGCGCTCGTGATTCTTTAGCTCCGCCCACACGTCACACCTCCAGCCGGTCGCGTTTTTCCGGGAAAAATTGGTACAGACTATCTTTCTCTTATAAATATAATAAAACTAAAGACTTTTTGGAGTTATGAAGGATGCAGTACTACTCTATAGGTACTCAAGATTAACAGGATATTGAGTGAAAACGAGCATTTCACTCCCCCTTTAACATACTGAAGCTAGCATATGTAAAATACTTATTATAATTTTACCTGTAGTGTGTTTTTTTCAGTATTACATTGAAAGTAAATATATTTTAAATGTAATGAATTGCGGCTTCATCTTTACAAATGTGTACTTACAGATGCATTTAAAAAATATCACACACAAGTTTCAGTAGAAATTACAACAACGTATATTTAAGTTCACCATAAATGTTTGTAAGTACATTCAGGAGTAACACTTTAACCCTTTTGCAAAAGACAATAGAAGTAATTATAAAATTACATAATCAATTAATTACATCCTATAGTGGCTCAAAAAAGCACTCTAAAGTTCATCTAATTACATTTAATATTTATTTAAATTATAATACATTTAATTGCTATTAACATGCAGTTAAGTTATTGAAACATTATATTCAGTTCACACTTATGTATATTTTTATAAAGTATATAATTCAAAATAAAGATATACTATTTTTAAAAGCATATAAAGTGTACTGTTATTATTTTTCACAGGGTGTACAGTCCATTCAAACAAATACTGTGACAGAGCCGTATGAAATAAAGGCCATGTGTCTGATGTATTTAGTACATTGTATTCAGTACAAGTAGTTGTGACATTTCCAAAATGACTTTAAATTTATTAAATTAGAAACCATTTACTAACAGAATAACACTTCATCATAATTTGTTCACCTTCTAACAGTAAAGCTGCGGTGCATGCAAAATTTCGTCTGACACTGCAGCGGTTGCGATATTCCTTTCAACATCATTTCAATTCAACACATAACAAATGATCATAAACCCAAAATGTAAAAATCATTTAGTCCACTACACTTTCCTGCAGCACTGCAGTTTTAAATTCAGGTTCTTTTAATTCAGCAATGAGGTCATGCCGTGACGTATCGATCTTCTGTTGGTCACAAGAAATGCAAAACTTGTTCACATGAGCTTGCATTTCACTCTCTTTCATTCGCATGTGTATGGAAGTCAATTAAATCAAAAGTGCAGTGTGACCACACCTTAAGTTATACTAAATATAGACAATAGCTTTTTCAGTGTGTGAACTGCGAGACTCACACTGTTAGCACACACTGAATGACTCTCGGCAGTCCAGACTTCAGTTCTTTACTGTCCACGCAGCTCACAATCGCTCACATTCAGAGAGCATCAGGCAGAGGTAATACGAGGCCTCGGGAGGGTCTCTGTGGTCATTGACTGTGCGTTTGAAGAATGCTGAAGGGCCACTCGGGCCCTCAGGGTGCATTCTCAGGTCTTGCTTTGTTAACTGCCATGTTACAAGCCTCCTGACTGCATAGATTATAGCTTTCAGATTGTTTTTCCAATCTCTCTGCCACCTGATGTATTGATATTAAGCATCTCTATGGACAGCAAAACATTCAGCCATATTTTGATAGATGTGGCGGTTGTGGTGTTTGAATGGTCCCACAATGTGCTTCATGGGTTACCGTGCTATTATGTTACAGTACACATGCATAACGTTCCCTAACATGATTATATAAGTATATATGTATAAGTATTCAGTACGGTGTTCAGTGGAATTTTACTGGCAGAATGTTTATTGTTGTGTAAATGTTAACCTGTATTTGGGATGGGGCCCTCTTCTTCAGTGGTTCCCTACCCTGGTCCTGCAGTATCCTCAACAGTAGGTCTTTAGGATGTCACTTTTATCTGTCACATCCATTTTAAGATCAAAAATCTGAACTTGTAGTTTACACAGAGAATTTTACAAAGCATTGTTTTTAAAAACTTTGCACTTTGAAACCCATTTTCAAACATTTTTGTGCTCCCAAAATGATATTGTTGTCAATGAAAGGCCAAGACATAAAAAGTTTTCTGTTCTTGGTTGAAAATGGTGTCTCGTAAATCCCCCCTTGCAGGGCCTGAGTGGGTCTTTGCGAGGCCCTAGTGCAGGTTGTTTCCATGTTCCCAAATTTTGTAAATAGCACAAATAAACAAATAGAACACTTGCAGATGTTAAAGGTTTCACAGAATGCAAAAATCACTTTTATAAGGTGTTTGAACACAGTTGTGTGGCTACAGTGTGTGAAAACATCCAGCCTATAATGGTAAAAGTCCACCTACTCATTGTTTTATTATCCCAATAATTCATAAACAGTCTCCCCACACTAGCAGTACTAGGTTTCTCACTATTCAATTCAGTTCAGTTCAATTCAAATTTATTTGTATAGCACTTTTTACAAATAAAAATCATTGCCAAGCAACTTTACAGAAAATTCATGATTCTATAGTATTTAGTAGTAGTTTATCAGTGGTGATTCAGTTTATGTACATATGGCAGAAATGTACGGAAAATAAATTACACTATTAACAGCAATTATTATTGTTTCAGGGTTGGCATCATCTGAGGTCCTCTGAGTGGTTGGCATCATCTCTTCTCGGGTGTTCTGGATCCATACTTGAGCTTGTGTAAATCCTAGTTACAAAACAGAGAAACAAATAGAGACATAATTAGTGTAGCTGCTGTTCCAACCAAGTATAGATTTATTTAACCCAAGCTAAATAATAATAATGCGCATTTGATCAGATATAACTGCAGTACAAGATTATGAGATGCATTGTTTGAATGCTTGGCCAAAGAGATTTGTTTTCAATCCAGATTTAAACAGAGAGAGTGTGTCTGAACTCCGAACATTATCAGGAAGGCTATTCCAGAGTTTGGGAGCCAAATGTGAAAAGCTCTACCTCTTTTAGTGGACTTTGCTATCCTAGGTACTACCAAAAGTCCAGCGTTTTTTGACCTTAGGGAGCATGGTGGATTATAGCGTGGTAGAAGACTGGTTAGGTATGCAGGAGCTAAACCATTTAGGGCCTTATAGATAAGTAATAATATTTGTAACTGATATGGAACTTAATAGGTAGCCAGTGCAGAGACTGTTAAATTGGGGTAATATGAATATATTTGACTCTAGCAACTGCATTTTGGACTACCTGTAGCTTGTTTATTGAAGATGCAGGGCAACCACTTAGCAGTGCATTACAATAGTCCAGTCTAGAGGTCATGAATGCATGAATTAGCTTTTCTGCATCAGAAAAAAAGGTAAAAAGTTTCAATGCTTGGCAATTTTTAGAAGATGGAAAAATGCTGTTTTTGTAATATGGCAAATATGATCTTCAAAAGATAAGTTGCTGTATAATATAACACCCAGATGTTTGACTGTAGATGAAGTAACAGTACTTCCGACTAGTTGCAAATTTAATCTATGAGATTGTGTGTACTGTTTTTTGGTCCAATAAACTTTTTTTTTTTAACACTCCGTATCTCTTAGATAATAAAAAGTTTTATCTGGTCTGGATGAGATATATAGTAGAGTATCGTTAGCACAACAGTGGAAACTAATCCCGCATTTTCTAAGAATATTACCAAGGGGCAACATGTATATTGAAAATATCAGAGGACCTAGAGCAGATCCTTGTGCCACTCCATATTTCACTGGTGATAAATGAGATGACTCCCCATTTAAATAAACAAAGTTGTAGAAATCGGACAAGTAGGATCTAAAGCATCTTAGAGCCTGCCCTTGAATACATGTATAGTTTTGGAATTGATCTGTGAGTATATGATGACCTATGGTGTTGAATGTGGCACTAAGATCAAGTAAAACTAGCAATGAGATGCAGTCTTGGTCTGATGCAAGAAGCAAGTCATTTGTAATTTTAACAAGTGCAGTTTCTGTGCTATGATGGGGCCTGAAACCGATGACTAAAATTCTTCAAACAGATCTTTTTTTTGTTAACACTCCGTATCTCTTAGATAATAAAAAGTTTTATCTGGTCTGGATGAGATATATAGTAGAGTATCGTTAGCACAACAGTGGAAACTAATCCCGCATTTTCTAAGAATATTACCAAGGGGCAACATGTATATTGAAAATAGCAGAGGACCTAGAGCAGATCCTTGTGCCACTCCATATTTCACTGGTGATAAATGAGATGACTCCCCATTTAAATAAACAAAGTTGTAGAAATCGGACAAGTAGGATCTAAAGCATCTTAGAGCCTGCCCTTGAATACATGTATAGTTTTGGAATTGATCTGTGAGTATATGATGACCTATGGTGTTGAATGTGGCACTAAGATCAAGTAAAACTAGCAATGAGATGCAGTCTTGGTCTGATGCAAGAAGCAAGTCATTTGTAATTTTAACAAGTGCAGTTTCTGTGCTATGATGGGGCCTGAAACCGATGACTAAAATTCCTCAAACAGATCTTTTTTTTTATTTTTTTTTTTTTATTATTTTTTTTGCAGGAAAGAGCACAATTTTCCAGACACAACATTTTCTAAAATTTTAGACATAAATGAAATTCTGTAATTTGGAATGGGTCTGTAATTAACCAGTTCACTAGGATCTAGCTTTGGTTTCCTTAATAAGAGGCTTAATAGTCCCCAGCTTGAATGGTTTTTGGATGTGACCTACAGATAACGACGATTTAATAATATTGAGAAGCGGTTCTTCTGCTACAGGTAACAATTCTTTCAGTAATTTCGTGGATACAGGATGTAATAAACATGTTATTGGTTTAGATGCAGTGATAAGTTTATTTAGCTCTTCCTGCCCTATAGCTGTAAAGCACTGCAGTTTATACTGCAGGTGCAATGATTGAATTTGAAGTATAAGATGCTGTAGAATCTACATTTGTTATTGTATTTCTGATGTTATCTATTTTATCAGTGAATAAAAATATCAGAGTTATTACTATTAAACTGTGAGGGAATATTTAGATTGGGTGGCGTCTGGTTATTTGTTAATTTAGCCACTACTACAACGACATAGTCGGTGAAAGTCCAGCCCATTTGTGACACTCTCTGGCCTATTAGTATATACACAGCCCTAAGTGAGAAGCTGCCATCCACCATTACTGTTCTCTTGCTGTAGCTGCTGGAGGTACAATGTCAGTATCAAAGAGCCATTAAAAGTGTTGTGTGTTGGGATGCACGTAGGAGTCAAACGAATTAACATAGGTGTCTCCATAGACTGCTAAAGACCCCCCCCCTCCCCCCAAAAAAAACACCAAAAAAAAAAAACAAACTAAAAAGTCCTATACATTTGTGCTAACATTTTAGACCAGACTGCCTCACAAAGGAGGCTTTGTTCAGCGCTGGAGTTGTGCAAAGATTGGTTCTGAAAGAGGGATCGATACCAGTACTTTGTGCAGAAATGTAAAGACTAAACACAAAGTAAGCATCATGAAACAATTTTTTTTTTTTTTCCAGAAGAGCCTCTTGGCTCTCTGAAAGGCTAATTTAGCTAAAGCTACTATTGTCTCTGCCTGTTTTCACTAATGCTGCCTTCATGTGCTACCAGAATGCTCGTAAATAGGAATGTGGTAGTTAAAAATTGCATTTGGAAGCAATATGAAGTCAGTTACATGGTCACCATCAGTTACACTTTAACCTTGGTATGCCCCAAGAATGAGTTCTTGAAGCTCTGGCCAGGGTTGCCAGGTTTTCATAGCAAAACCTGCCTAGCTGCTAGTAAAAACTAGCCCAATCACATTTTGAGGGGGATCCCCTGGTAAAAATTGTATTCCGGTGGGGGAAAATACTTTTTTTTTGTGGGGTTCACCTGGTCAAATTTGCATTTTAGGGGCTAAATACCACGCTATTGGGGTCGCTTAAACCCTATGGGAAAACCATGGTCTTGGCAATACTGATGCTCCACACTCAGTAACTCATTTAGAGAGCAGTAACTCATTTTCATTTAAAGGGGACAAACACATATAACAATGTGTTTTGGCTCATACCCTAAAAGTGGCAATTTCAACAAGCTATAAGTATGAGTATTTTTAGATAAAACTTTGCATACACATTCTGGGGATATCAGAGAACAATTTGTATCAATGCATTCTATGGGACCTCTAAGCTTTTGTGACAATGCACAGCAGTGGCTTGTAAACTGTCCTGGGGTGCATGTCCCAAAAGCATAGTTGCAAGTTCTGTCATTAACAATAGAGTTTAATAGAATTAACAACTAAAGTTAGCTAACGATGCTTTTTGGAAACGTACCCCTGAGCATTTTTCATGATGGTCTCAGGCAGTCAGTTGAAATCACAGGCCCCTCCCCCCTATCTGTGGGCTCCATTAATAGTCACTACCTTTCTTACGACTAACAACGGATCTGCCCGCTTGGAGTCTTTACTAATGAGCTGATACATAGATTCAGTTGAGTAAGATTAAGAAAACATACAAAATATTGGAGTTACTCAAGGTCCAGGGTTGTGAACCACTGCTCTTCTACACAGAGATTCAATGAGGTTCTATCACAACTACTTTTGTCAGAGCAACAGCCTTGTGAAAAGTGCTCCAAAATATAATGTAACAGCGCTTTGACCAATTAGCGTTTGACTCCTTACTCCTGACAAAGTTTCCTGTCTTTGCTTGACTGTCCTCTCATAAAAACCTCCAAACATGAATGAAAAATTGACTCTTTTTGATCTGTTTTATTTTTTTTCTCCTTGTATTTCAGTGGGAAGAAATCGGAGAGGTGGACGAGAACTATGCACCCATCCACACGTACCAGGTGTGTAAGGTAATGGAGCAAAACCAGAACAATTGGTTGCAAACAAACTTTATATTAAACCAAGGTTCCCAGCGAGTGTTCGTGGAGCTCAAGTTCACTCTACGGGACTGCAACAGTCTCCCTGGAGGTCTGGGCACATGCAAGGAGACATTCAACGTCTACTATTATGAAACCAATGATGAGGAGAGGGGAAATATTCGGGAAAGCCAATACATGAAGATTGACACCATCGCGGCCGACGAGAGTTTCACAGAGCTCGATCTCGGAGACAGAGTCATGAAGCTGAACACGGAAGTTCGGGATTTGGGTCCGCTGACCATGAAAGGCTTCTATCTGGCCTTTCAAGACCTGGGTGCATGTATTGCACTCGTGTCCGTCCGTGTCTTCTACAAAAAGTGTCCTTTTGTGGTCAGGAATTTGGCCCTCTTCCCAGATACTATAACTGGGGGAGAATCCTCCCAGCTTCTGGAGGTGCCAGGGACCTGTGTCAACAACTCGGAAGCTGATGAACTTCCCAGAATGCACTGCAGCACGGAGGGGGAGTGGCTGGTGCCCATTGGGAGGTGCATGTGCCAGGCGGGCCATGAGGAAGTTAATGGCTCCTGTCAAGGTTGGTGACCATCTTCATTATTATGCAAATGCAAGCGCTGCCGATGCCACACATGTGTAACGTATCCCCTTGACCTGCATCTCTGAATGTCACACACACTGTTGAGAACCTGACCTCTTTGTTTGGTATGTGCAGACTGTGACATTCATTTCACAATCTAGTGATTTTACAATTTCATCTCTTATGTATTATGGCAGACAGAGTTTCTGTTTAAGATGTTTATAATAGTTGTGTGTATATTTAAGGCACTTAGCGCACTCGGCAGGTATTTAGGATGGATACTGGTTAGAAGGATATACATAACTCAAAGCTGACAGGCGGTGTTAATCATGGAGGAAATGGTAGAAGTGGATTGGTAGCGTAACAGCTTATAGAAAGTGTAAGAATGACAGGCAGATGATTCAATGAGTTGAGTTGAATGAGTTGAACAATACAGTGGACTAGGGGTGACCCCAGATAGTCGACGATTCGATGCTTTGATTGGAGGAACCTGATTTGACTACCAATCTAACAGTCGAATATTCGAGGGGTGTTATTGATTATGCCATTTTGACTATGGGGGAGCTCAAATGTCTGATTTCACATAAAACTACTGGTTTTCTCCCAATAAGTTAATATGAAGCCTATTATTATAAAGCTGTAAGAATCTGAAAAGAAAGTAGATTAAAATTTATATTTTAAAGTGCGTGAATAAATCCAACCACCCCTATAGATTTATGTTTCACGTTCCATAATCCGTGACACTGACAGAGGAGCATTTTAGCGGCAGGGATTTAAAACTTTACCAAGACTCAAACTGACACAGGCAGAGGCTGGATTTTTTCGAACAAGTAGGGTACAAGTGATTTCAGAAAATTTCAGCCGGTGTATATATATCAGGGATATATTATTTACCTGATATAAGATGCATTTGGTTTTGATTCAAGGGCATCAATATAGCGCTATGGTGATATCTCTTCAGTGCACAGCGCGAGCAGCTCAAACTACAATGCAGAATATTAATAACTATGACCGAGACTGTTATATACATACTATTATAATGAGAAGACCTTTATACTAAAATCATATGAATTTTTAGAGTTTAGCTGCTGTGTTTCTGCACATTATTTTGTGAAGAACGCGTCCACAAAAGGAGTTTGCATTCTGAGCCATGCAGATATGTTCAAGTGCATTCGGGCCCTTTTTGGTAAATAGCCTTTAAGTCTTAATATTAACGTTATGTTGTATAAATATCGAAGCGTATTCTATATGAAATCAAATGCATCCCTCTAACGTTACTGGTCATCTTCAGCGTGCGCAGCTCAAAACAGAAATGCAGAACATTAACTGCTAACTTTTTAGGCTAACGTAATAATGAGAGCACTATTGTTAAATAAAATAACATTGTTAATTGTTATGGTTTCACCGACTTTATCTGTCCTATCTGTTCATCAAAACATAAAACATTATTTACCCCGTTTATATCTGCAAGGTGTCCGTTACAAATTTTCAGTAATTTTGTTAAATGTCTGACTTGACTCTTGTTAATGTATTTTGCCCCACACCCAAACATATGATTCGACTATCAGTCGAATATCGGCGATATTCGAAAATTCTGATTCGACTATGAAAATCCTTAGTCAGGGATAGCAGCCCACTTCATGCCGGATATTGTAGAGTCTGTTGTTTTAAATGACTCCACTTATTTACACTGCAGCAAACTTGCATTGTTTCACAAATAATAACTTGACAAAGCTTTCATTTAGTTACTGTAGGTGGGATCAGTGTGTCTCTCAGAAAACGTATATATATATATATATATATATATATATATATATATATATATATATATATATATATATAATATGTATGTCTGTGTGTGTATATGTAAATATTAATGGCATTCTTTTTGTAAATGAAAAATTGTTGCCATGCTGAAATGGCAAGGAAACTCAAATTTGAAAGCTCACATACTGTACAGTACCCACAAATCAATGAAATAGTTACAAACAGAATAAATAAATCAAATTAACAAAATTAAATAAAAAGGAAAATTTTTGAAAATTGGATTTTTCAAGAAACAAAAATACAACTGAAACTCTACATGTGCTCTGCAATATAAATGAAAACAAAATATAATTATGAATTAATCATAATTATTAGTCATTATTATCATTAAATAAATAGTCCCGATTATTTGATCCAAGTGGCCTCAAATAAATTGTTGCTATAGGGTGCCATATAGTTTATGGCCATGCCAATATCTTTACAGAAGATTGACCAGTGACTTATATAATGTCAGTATGAGCATGACAATTTTATAATAGCTAGTAAAATATACATAAAAATGCTGAATTTACAACAAATAAGTGTCTACTCAAAAATGAAACCGCCAATCAAACGAACTGAGGGTAGGATGTCCATTTTTTTATTTTATTTTATTCTCTGTCTCTTTAGTAGAAGTTTTCTACATTTTTTGGATGCCATGCTTAAAAAAAAAAAAAAAAAAAAGAAAAGAAAAAAGGAACGTTTCCCTCAAATCCTTCTTCTTTTAAACACTTTAACCTTTCTGATTTTGCTTGTCAGCATCAAGTAAAGTTGAATCAGCAGGACAATGAAAGTATTGTTGATATGTATATTTTTTTTAATTCCCTTTGAACGATTTGCTTTTGAAATGCACATGGCTAGCAGATTGTTCCATCTCAGAAACTGAAATTTTACAGGAGTTGTTTCACATTACCCTACCAGTTTTAAATGAGGTGCCATTTTCTTTTTCATCTTTTTGAGTTTGTCTTAGTTTTGATGACTTTACCCAACCCCCATCCACACCACTGGAGCCCAAATGATATAATGATGGTTTGGATAGAGGAGACAGGAAGTGATTGAGGGGTCCACGCTCCATTGCTGGAGGAGGGCAGTGTGTCCTGTGAATGAAACAGTGCCTTCATCCTCACCCTCCTCACATCAGATTGCTTCCTTTGTCTGCTGCCTGAGTTGGCGCTTTGCGATAAGAATTATTTTTGAGTGCATTGTGAGATTTCTGTAAGAATTAATTTCCAGTGTCCTGTGCAATGGAAGCTTTACAGGGAGTTGGTTTGTGCAGTTGGCCAGGATTTCAAACAGACCAGGTGACAAAGGGTCAAATGCTTTCAGGGCTTTTGTTTGGTGGAGGAGCTGCAGCTGAGTTGGCAAAATGGTACTATGAGTAGTCGGAGCCATGGGTGTACAATGCTGTTCCTATTCAGATGTTTCATGTAGGCAATTATAAAATTAATATAAACATAACAGCCACCTGAGATAAAGAGGAAAGGGGCAGCCTGGCTGCTCTTTGGGGAGACATGCTGAATACATTCAGTTTGTCACACAAACAAGGACATTTTATCAGAGCAGAATAGAAATAATGCAGAGGTTGTTGGCTTAGATGAGAGTTTATACCTCTTGCAATTAGAATTGAATAAATCGTATGAGTTAATCTATGACAACTTGTGCAATTACCCAGCAGGAAAGGCCTTAAGGCCCATTCACACCAAGAACATAAACTGTACTGATAACTATATTAGCCTTCACACCAACAGACAATCTGAAAATGCTTTGAACATTATTCCAATCATATCTTTAATGTTTTAGTGTCTGCTCCTCTATTAAATTGTGGTCACATTAGTCAAATTTGGAGGGGAAAAAAGGCTAATCATCTGTGGTCGAAATTCAGATCGCTTTCAAACATGTGAAGGGAAATTTTTGAGCAGTTAACCAGATAATATGGATTCCAAGACTGCATTTCACCTGCAAAAATATTCACCAAATGGTGTTAAACGTGACTGCACCTTTAAATTTAGAAAAGTTTTACAACTTTGTGGTTGTATTTATTGTTCTTGGCGTGAATATGCTTTTAGACAATTACATTTCAATTAATGAACTTTAATTTGTGCTCATAGCTGTGACTAGTGTAGAGTCAAGCGTCCTTTTGTCTTCATCAATTTGTCTCACATAGCCAGACTTTTGACTTGTGGCATGAAGTCTGATCGGCACTGTGTCAAATTCCGGCCAATAACCACCCACTTGGACAGGAAATCCTGACTGACATGTAAAGTGACAAATTAAAAAATATGTATATTTATAAATTAATATTAAAGAGATTGAACCAAATCAATAGACCAGCATGGGGAAATGAATTCATACGATGCAGCAATGGTTACATAAAACATACTTATAAAAGTTGTGAATTTAGTCAATAAAGGGAATGTTTCTCCTGTTATGGTCAAAAGTTCCATCATTACTAAACATTTCAAAGACTTTAGATTTCCTAAATCCACAGTTCCAATGAATATTCAGAACTACAGCTCTCAACCGGTTAGAAGCAGTTTCTTTTTAAAATGACTTTAATAGATCATGCACTTGAGCCAAATCAGCAAATTAATCAATCAATCAATCACCTTTATTTATATAGTGCTTTAAACAAAATACATTGCGGCAAAGCACTGAACAACATTCATTTGGAAAACAGTGTCTCAATAATGCAAAATGATAGTTAAAGGCAGTTCATCATTGAATTTAGTTATGTCATCTCTGTTCAGTTGAAATAGTGTCTGTTTTAATTTGTAATCAAGTCAATGATATCGCTGTAGATGAAGTGACCCCAACTAAGCAAGCCAGAGGCGACAGCGGCAAGGAACCGAAACTCCATCGGTGACAGAATGGAGAAAAAAAACCTTGGGAGAAACCAGGCTCAGTTGGGGGGCCAGTTCTCCTCTGACCAGACGAAACCAGTAGTTCAATTCCAGGCTGCAGCAAAGTCAGATTGTGCAGAAGAATCATCTGTTTCCTGTGGTCTTGTCCTGGTGGTCCTCTGAGACAAGGTCTTTACAGGGGATCTGTATCTGGGGCTCTAGTTGTCCTGGTCTCCGCTGTCTTTCAGGGCAGTAGAGGTCCTTTCTAGGTGCTGATCGACCATCTGGTCTGGATACGTACTGGATCCGGGTGACTGCAGTGACCCTCTGATCTGGACACAGACTGGATCTGGTGGCCACGGTGACCTCGGAACAAGAGAGAAACAGACAAATATTAGCGTAGATGCCATTCTTCTAATGATGTAGAAAGTACGGTGTTATGTGAAGTGTTCCGGTTCCAGTTTACCTAATTAATGCAGCCTAAAAATCCTTTAACGGATTTGGATATTAAAAGCATATTAGTATGTTATGTGTATGCCAGGTTAAAGAGATGGGTCTTTAATCTAGATTTAAACTGCAAGAGTGTGTCTGCCTCCCGAACAATGTTAGGTAGGTTATTCCAGAGTTTAGGCGCCAAATAGGAAAAGGATCTGCCGCCCGCAGTTGATTTTGATATTCTAGGTATTATCAAATTGCCTGAGTTTTGAGAACGTAGCGGACGTAGAGGAGTATAATGTAAAAGGAGCTCATTCAAATACTGAGGTGCTAAACCATTCAGGGCTTTATCAGTAATAAGCAATATTTTAAAATCTATACGATGTTTGATAGGGAGCCAGTGCAGTGTGGACAGGACCGGGCTAATATGGTCATACTTCCTGGTTCTAGTAAGAACTCTTGCTGCTGCATTTTGGACTAGCTGTAGTTTGTTTACCAAGCGTGCAGAACAACCACCCAATAAAGCATTACAATAGTCTAACCTTGAAGTCATAAATGCATGGATTAACATTTCTGCATTTGACATTGAGAGCATAGGCCGTAATTTAGATATATTTTTGAGATGGAAAAATGCAGTTTTACAAATGCTAGAAACGTGGCTTTCTAAAGAAAAATTGCGATCAAGTAGCACACCTAGGTTCCTAACTGATGACGAAGAATTGACAGAGCAACCATCAAGTCTTAGACAGTGTTCTAGGTTATTACAAGTAGAGTTTTTAGGCCCTATGATTAATACCTCTGTTTTTTCTGAATTTAGCAGTAAGAAATTACTCGTCATCCAATTTTTTATATCGACTATGTATTCCATTAGTTTTTCAAATTGGTGTGTTTCACCGGGCTGCGAGGAAATATAGAGCTGCGTATCATCAGCATAACAGTGAAAGCTAACACCATGTTTCCTGATGATATCTCCCAAGGGTAACATATAAAGCGTGAAGAGTAGCGGCCCTAGAACTGAGCCTTGAGGTACTCCATACTGCACTTGTGATCGATATGATACATCTTCATTCACTGCTACGAACTGATGGCGGTCATATAAGTACGATTTAAACCATGCTAATGCACTTCCACTGATGCCAACAAAGTGTTCAAGTCTATGCAAAAGAATGTTGTGGTCAATTGTGTCAAACGCAGCACTAAGATCCAATAAAACTAATAGAGAGATACACCCACGATCAGATGATAAGAGCAGATCATTTGTAACTCTAAGGAGAGCAGTTTCAGTACTATGATACGGTCTAAATCCTGACTGGAAATCCTCACATATACCATTTTTCTCTAAGAAGGAATTTAATTGTGAGGATACCACCTTTTCTAGTATCTTGGACAGAAAAGGGAGATTCGAGATTGGTCTATAATTAACTAGTTCTCTGGGGTCAAGTTGTGGCTTTTTTATGAGAGGCTTAATAACAGCCAGTTTGAAGGTTTTGGGGACATATCCTAATGACAATGAGGAATTAATAATAGTCAGAAGAGGACCTATGACTTCAGGAAGCACCTCTTTTAAGAGCTTAGATGGTATAGGGTCTAACATACATGTTGTAAGTTTAGATGATTTAACAAGTTTATACAATTCTTCCTCTCCTATAGTAGAGAATGAGTGGAACTGTTCCTCAGGGGGTCTATAGTGCACTGTCTGATGCGAAACTGTAGCTGACGGCTGAATGGTTGCAATTTTATCTCTAATAGTATCGATTTTAGAAGTAAAGTAGTTCATAAAGTCATTACTGCTGTGGTGTTGGGAAATGTCAACACTTGTTGAGGCTTTATTTTTCGTTAATTTAGCCACTGTATTGAATAAATACCTGGGGTTATGTATGTTTTCTTCTAAAAGAGAAGAAAAGTAATCAGATCTAGCAGTTTTTAATGCTTTTCGGTAGGATATGCTACTTTCCCGCCAAGCAATACGAAATACCTCTAGTTTTGTTTTCCTCCAGCTGCGCTCCATTTTTCGGGCTGCTCTCTTTAGGGTGCGAGTATGCTCATTATACCATGGTGTCAAACTGTTTTCCTTAACCTTTCTTAAGCGTAAAGGAGCAACTGTATTTAAAGTGCTAGAAAAGAGAGAGTCCATAGTTTCTGTTACATCATCAAGTTGTTCTGAGGTTTTGGATATGCTAATGAATTCGGATACATCAGGAAGATAACTTAAAAAGCAGTCTTTTGTGGTAGAAGTGATGGTTCTTCGATACTTGTAACAAGAAGTAGAATTTACAATTTTGTCTATATGAAGTTTACACAGAACTAAATAATGATCTGAGATATCATCACTTGGCTGAATAATTTCAGAATGTCTATAAATGCTGATCCCAATGCATCTTTTTCATTATCGACATGGATATTAAAATCACCAACTATTAAGACTTTATCTGCAGCCAGAACTAACTCGGATGTAAAATCACCAAACTCTTTAATAAAGTCTGTATGGTGCCCTGGTGGCCTGTATACAGTAGCCAGTACAAACATAACAGGGGATTTATCATTAACATTGGTTTCTCTGGATAATGTTATATGAAGCACCATTACTTCAAACGAGTTATACTTGAAGCCTGCCCTCTGAGAAATCCTGAAAACGTTATTATAAATTGAAGCAACTCCTCCCCCTTTGCCTTTTAGACGCGGCTCGTGTTTATAACAATAATCTTGGGGGGTGGACTCATTTAAAATAATGTAATCATCAGGTTTTAGCCAGGTTTCTGTCAAGCAGAGCACATCTATATTATGATCAGTTATCATATTATTTACAAAAAGTGTTTTCGTAGAAATGGATCTGATATTCAATAAGCCAAGCTTTATCATTTGTTTATCCATATTGCATTTGTTTTTTATTTGTTGAACCTCAATTAAATTGTTAACCTTAACTTGGTTTGGACGTTTTTTGTATTTTCTAGTTCGGGGAACAGACACAGTCTCTATAGTGTGATATCTAGGTGAAAGAGTCTCTATGTGCTGAGAATTAACTGACCTCTGTGACGGGAGGCAGCCAGCAGACGGTCGGTTAAGCCAGTCTGTCTGCTTCCTGACCTGGGCCCCAGTTAGTCAAGTATAAACACTAAGACTATTTGCCATATTTCTAGACAGAAGAGTGGCGCCACCCCAGGAGGGATGAAGACCATCTCTTTTAAACAGGTCAGGTCTGCCCCAAAAGCTCGTCCAATTGTCTATGAAACCTATGTTATTCTGTGGGCACCACTTAGACATCCAGCCATTGAGTGATGACAATCTGCTATGCATCTCGTCACCACGGTAAGCAGGGAGGGGACCAGAGCATATTACAGTGTCTGACATCGTGCTTGCAAGTTCACAAATTAATGTAGTGCCTTGTTTGGGATCACTTCATCTACAGCGATATCGTTGACTTGATTGCAAATAAATGCACAGACACTATTTAAACTGAACAGAAATGACATCACTGAATTCAATGATGAACTGCCTTTAACTGTCATTTTGCATTATTGACACACTGTTTTCCAAATGAATGTTGTTCAGTGCTTTGACGCAATGTATTTTGTTTAAAGCACTATATAAATAAAGGTGACTTGACTTGAAGGGACTTAGGGGCTTCTCATCATTCTTATTCACATATCATTTCCCTCTGATTTAAAGTTAAATTATGGGTAGGGCTAGTTTTAGGGGTAGAGATAGGGTTAGGACTATGATTTTGGACAGGAATGTTGTTCTAGGATCAATAAAACATGTTGATCCAGGAACGTCTTAAGCTTTGTGTCCACCAAAGCTTTTTTAGCCAGTTGAAAATGCCAAACTCTGATCGCTTGAGAACTCTTCTGATGGACAGCATTTTTTATTTTATTTTTCATTTAAGATGCTTTGGCTGCTACCATACGGGATATCTGCAGAAGGGTAACTAGTATCTGATTTTGCATTTAGTTAATATATGAATATAAAAATGTTGACACAATATGAAATACTTGCTCTGGCCCTTGGTTTCTATGATTTTGTTCCATTGTTGTGCTTCTTGTTGTCATCTGTTGCGGTCGTACAAGACGGAAGTGGTGGTTGGTAGGAAAGGGCGTATCAGTCCTGAAGTATCAATATATTGGTATATATTGATATTTTGATATATCAATATGGAATTATCAATACTTAGATTAAAAAAATAAAATAAAAAATATAGTTTTTTTTTTTTTTTTTTTTTTTTTTACCTGTGATTTTTTTGTTTATTTAACAAAACATTTAATGTGTGCAATATGCATTGAACTGGACAAATAGCCTGTATTAGCGAACAATTGTGTAGGATATAACTATTTTCCAGCTCATCTGAACACACTCAAATGATGCAAGACAGAACCAATCAAAGCGTTCACTCCCTTCTTTTTATTATTATTATTTTTTATTATAATTTATTTGTTTATTTTTGTTCAACAAGCAAAATTTCATTTGCATCATTTTGCACAGGAAAGCATGAGACTTACAGGTACATACATACAATTGTACATATGCATGTACATACATAACCATACAAAATAAAATAATTACAAGATCAAAAAAAAAAAAAAAAAAAAAAGTATTACTTGCAATACTTCTGATACTGCATTCAAACAGGGCTCCATTAGCCAAAAGTATCATAAGAAAGCGATGATGCTTCTGGGAACAGCAGCATATAACAATACTATCAGAGGACAGGAAAAAAAGAAAAAAAAAAACTTTTGTGTTTCAGTTATATCACAATATATAAATAATAATAATAATAATAATAATAATAATAATAATAATAATAATAAATGAAGCTGTAGCCTATAGTTTGTATTTTTGTATTTATTTAAATTGAATGTTAGAAGTTCATATTGATCATGTTCTATTCTGTAGTGTTAATATAAATAATACACTGTCAGAAAAGGTTGCTTTTTATGTGTGCAACAGTCTATTTTTTTATGAAAATTAACCATGGTTTTGCTAAAGCGAATTCAACTATAGTATTTGTAGGTTCCATGGTTACTACTATGGTAAATATATTTTAACCATGAGTAAACAAAAATATAAACTGATAAATTGCAAATAAGGCATATTGAATTTTAAATTGTGTTTCAAATATAAAGTGGGTATCATTACCAATTTTACACATTAATTTAACAATACTAATAAAAAGTTAAGTTATCAGTATCTGTATCAATATCGGCGATACTGGCCTTTAAAAGTATCAGTATCGTATCGAAGTGGTATCCCTAGCAGTTGGTCGGTGTGGAATTAACTGGCAAAATCATTGTGCCTGGTGGCACCCATCATCTGTTATAGATCAAATAACATTGTCATTATGACACATGATGAGCACGACGTTACCATGGAAACAATAATGCGATACATGCTAAAATAACAGTTGCCTAAAAAACTCAGGCTGGGTGATCAGCTAGAACATTTTAAACTTGCATGAAGAACTAAAACAGCATTTTTAAAGAGCGTGCATGTGCGTACTTGCTCTAATACCATGGGGAAGCCTGGAGTGACGTGATGAAACCTGTGCAAATAAAGCGAAATGAAAGAACAAAAATAGCAATGCTGTTTTTTACAGAAATAATCTGACATAAATTTGATCTTAAGCTGATTAATTAGCAGAAGTCATCAACCCACCACCTCCTTGAAATCATAAACAGTTGTAACCAATATGGTTCGAACAACAGAATTTTCAGCATTTTTAGGAAACAGTCTTGCTAGTGGGTTAAGTGTGTTTTTGCACAGACTAAAAGCAGTTCATTTAATCTGAATGGAGTGTCTATAACACCTTGTTTGTGATTAATGTAAATATTTAACTCCTCTAGAATAATAAAACACATACTGGTTACTATTACTTAAAGTACAGTATCTCATTTGTGTTATGTTAAATGATATAGATTTTATTCCAGTAGATTCAGATAAATATAATTAATAAACCAAGAGCGACAAAGTATTTAGACTGTAAATGTACAGTCTCAATGTAATTTTTTATTGCCATGCCTTCTTAAAATCCTCAATGATTGTCAGACAAAAGATTAATAAAGTAGTGGAGACGGAATGGAAAGGAATCTGGTGTCTCGTGGTACTCAAATCACACGAGGCTGAACTGAAAATTCATGTAATTTGCACCAAAATGAACTGTTTGGCAAGGGCTGTCCTGCCAGGCCTGTGGAGGTGTGCGTGCGGGACAGAAGCACAGACAGAGATGGACTGAAATACAGGAGGGTGGTGGATGGGATTGTGTTCGTCTCTCTGTGGGATTGAGTTCGCTCTCCGGGCCGGAAGTCTTCTGAAAGAGCTGGATCTCCTCTGATCTCTCTCTATTTTCATTCCTGTCAGCCGTAACTGCTGCAGATGTCAAACTCCATTCAGTCACTCGCTACATACCAGGGGACTGATCTACTGTGGAGATATCTATCTATCTATCTATCTATCTATCTATCTATCTATCTATCTATCTATCTATCTATCTATCTATCTATCTATCTTTAATGGAAAAGAACAGCATTGACTGCATAAACAAACTATTTTTTAATAGAAGCCGAGTGAAAATAGCACCGCCTGAGCCGTCCACACTCTCTGCTGCATGTGAAGACGCCCGGGCTGTGTTTAATTCAGCATTTCCTCCTGCACACCATGTGTGGTTCATCCCATTCTACAGTGACTACAAGCATTTCACAGGTCAGACGTGTCTAACATGTCCCCGGTTTGCTTCGTGTTCCTTTGGAGATGGCAGTCGTGTATGGGATTAAGTGTGGGTGATGTGATTGTGTGGGTGAACACTGATCTGAGCAGACTGAAGTGTGGTATGTAGGTTGTTCTTGAGCAAACTAGGTCTGCATTGACACTAAAGAAATGCGAGGTCTTCGGAGGTTATTTTGGAGTTGCAGTCAAATGCAAATCAAGCACAGGGTTTGCCTTATTCAAACACACTGAGAAGCTATTGCTGTTTACATATAAGTTACAATGGCATTTGTTCATCTTTATATTTTTTTTCAAAAACATCAGAAAATAATTGTATTGGTTATTATTATTAGTAGTAGTAGTCAGGGGCGTAGATTAGGCGGGGGACGCGGGGGACGTGTCCCCCCCACTTTTAATATCATGGAAATTCGTCCCCCGCACTTTTTCAGTCTAATGTGTTCGCATAGATGTTTTCAAGAGCTGGTGTGAATAAATATAGATTTAAACTTAAAGAGACAGGATAGTCTGCGCATGACCTGATATTTTATTCGGACCCAGAAGCGCTAAACACTCCTGCAGTGTGTGTTTCATTCATCCTTGAAGCCTGAGTGCGCTCTCGCGCAGAAAGTCATTTCAGGAAACTCCTAATATGGGCAACAGCGTCCAGCTATCGCTATATGAAAACTTTTGGAAAACATGAAGACATTAATATACGATTGCGACAATAGATGTTTTTTCATGTCATCTCCAGCAGGTGATAAATACAGTATATCAACAAAACAGTGATAACTCACATAGATTTATTACAGTACCTATAGAAACTATTCTGCCTTATTATGTGATAAATAAGTTTTTGTAGAATATTTAAAACATCATTATTATTCGTTATTGTCAAGCAGTTATAGATTTCTAAGCAAATTAAAATCTAGAAATCAGAGAATTAAAGTTGCCTATAGAATACACTACCAGTCAAGTCTCTTCTGTTCACCAAGCCTGCATTTATTTGATCCAAAGTACAGCAAAACAGTAAACAGGGGTGTTTTTACTAGACTATTTAAAATAACTGTTTTTTATTTGAATATATCTCAAGATGTGAGATTTTAAAGCTTGCTAAATAAAAGTATTCATTTATATAATTTATTTTCCAAAAAATATATATATATTTTTGAATGATATACCGTATAATGTTGCAAAGGATTTTTATTTCACATAAATGCTGATCTTTGGATCCTTCTTTTCATCAAATAATGCTGAATTTTTTTACTCATATTTTAAATATAGATAATCAGCAAATCAGCCTATTAAAATGATTTGATTTCTTAAGGATGTGACACTACTGGAGTAATGATGCTGAACATAGACCTTTGATCACAGAAATAAATTACATTTTAAAATATATTCAAATAGAAAATATATTTCAAATAGTAAAACTTTTGCTGTACTTTGGATCAAATAAATAAAAAAATTGAGCAGAAGAGGCTGCTTTAAAAACATAAAAATCTTACTGTTCAAAAACTGTTGACTGGCAGGCTATAGATTGCAGAAGTGTTCTATTATAATGTTTTATATTATATTGTAATGTGTGTGTGTGTGTGTGTGTGTGTGTGTGTGTGTGTGTGTGTGTGTATGTATATATATATATATATATATATATATATATATATATATATATATATATATATATATATATATATATATATATATATATATAAATTTCTGTCCCCCTCACTTCTGAAAAGATGGCTACGCCCCTGGTAGTAGTAGTAGTAGTAGTACCGTAGTAGTACAAGCAACCAGTTTTTTTTTTTTTTTTTTTCAATAGATTTATAATTAAAAAATATATATATTTAGCTTTAAACTAAATGTAACTATATGTAAAAAAAAAAAAAAATTATATACTATATATAATTATATACTATATATACTATATATAATTATATATAGTAAAAATAGTTGCATGTTGTTATTTGTACTTAGCTTTTTATTTAATATTTTCTGTTCTTGATCACATTTGATCTACAGCCTGTATTTATTTATTAATTTTTTTGGGTGGTGACCCACCAGTTGACAATGAAATGCTGCAATTATGCGTAATTATGTCCAATTTTTGTTTCTATTGTATCCCCTGTGAATACCTGCAGCACCTGCACACACTTCCTTTATTCCTTTTACCAGCAGCACACTACAGTTTCTGAATACTAATCACTGCTTTTTAACATGTGTTTGGGGGATGCAATCAAAATGAATGATGAAAACCTTTATGAAAAGCTAACAATTGGTTAAATCATCTAAATGTTGGTGAAACACTGATATTTAATCTTTTACAGGCTAATTATGTAGATCAACATACATGATCCTTATGCTGCGTTTCATTCAAGACAGATTTGGAATATCCCCAATTTGAAGCAGATTCCATATGAACAAATGGCAATGCATTTGTTTCACAGGCATAAAATTATCAGAGGAGATCATTCATCATGTTTTCAGCAGACTCTCTGCAAACATCTGCTGAACAGGTTTCGCTGTCGTGTAAATGTGGGAACTTTGACTTCTTAATACATGTTATTTGCTTAAGCTGCAGTGTAGTGTGATTTCAAACACGGTTTCTTTGAGATTTCACGTGTTCCCTTGTTGAAATTTCAGTGAAAGTGAAGTGAAGTGACATTCAGCCAAGTATGTGACCCATTCTCCAAATTTGTGCTCTGCATTTTACCCATCCAAAGTGCACACACACATCAGTGAACACACACACACACACTGTGAACACACACCCGGAGCAGTGGGCATCATTTATGCTGCGGTGCCCGGGGAGCAGTTTGGGGTTCAGTGCCTTGCTCAAGGGCACTTCAGTCGTGGTATTGCCAGACCGAGACTCGAACCCACAACCCTATGTTTAGGAGTCAAACTCTCTAACCAATAGGCCACAACTTCCACGAACATTTCATTGTTTTGTTTTGTTTTTATTGTAATTCATACATCATCTGAAAGCTGAGTAAATATGTTTTCCATTGATGTATGGACAATATTTAAATTTTTTCGAAAATCGGATGATATCGAATGATAATACATTTGATATATTCACGGTAGTAAATTTACAAAATATCTTCATGGAACATGAGCTTTGGTTAATTTTCGAAAGATTTTTGGCATACAAGAAAAATTGATAATTTTGACCCATACAATGTTTTTTTGGCTATTGCTTCAAATATATCTGTGCTACTTATGACAGGTCCAGAATCACATTTTATGATGAGTAATTTTGCGGGTTGTGATGGACTTCTTAGTGCAAATGGTGCAAATGAAGCTTTGGTGCACAGTTTGCACCAAAAAATGGAGACAATCTAATTGATTATTCCTAGTTTTGTTCAGTAAATAGTGGAGCATTGCATCCCTTCTAAGTGCTTTTCATATCTCACCAACAATGGCATTTCTGATGTGTTTCCAGGCTTGCCTATAGCGGGCATCAGCTAGAGATGACATGCTGTGGGTATTAGCAGACGTCCAACTAGATGTCATTGATATAATGGAATTTAGACAGCAGATTTGCTATTCTATAAATCAGCTTCAGTCCGGCCCGCAGTTCGAACACAGCATTGAAGAAAAATACACAATTTGGCCTCAACAATAGCCGAGCACAAAGACCAACACTAGACGCTGCCAATCACATGTTTGCGTATTGTCATTTGAATGTATTGGTTTATAGTTGCATGTACTCACAGGACGTTAAACACAGGAAAAGGATGTTTATTGGCGGCGCTCAATAGCCTTCTGGGGTACCATTGTTACCGTTTACTTTGCTGTCTGTTTCTGTTTTAAAATACATTCTTGGAAAAGCAAGTTTATGTTTTCTCACTGGTTTTTGTTTGACATAGCGATGTTATCCTGGCTATGTTGAATAATATATCATAGATTTCAGCGAGATATATTATCCTTCCAGAATCTTTCCAGAATGTTTGCTAAAGTTCTGAGAACATTCCTTGTGAACTTACAAGTTCGAGAATATGTTTGACTGGAAATAGCTAGGTTATAATATCCATGCATTCATCAATCAGTCTTCAGTGTTGCACTGTATTTTGCTATTAACAGAAGCCAAGTGAGAAAAAAAACAAACATATCTAGACATCTATTTTGTTGTGTACTTAAAAGTATGCATATAAAATCAAAATCAAAACTGCTTTAATAGTATCTGTAGATTAATATTATATTATACAGAAACATAATATTAAAGAAATAAAAGGGGAAATATATTAAAGAAAATTCACTCTCATGACTGTTATCTCTTATAACACTTAAGTATACTTTAAAAAAAGTTCACTTTGATGTGTTAAATTGACACATTTATTTTAAAGTATATTTTAAATTGTTGATTCATTATACTTTACACTTATATTGACCTATTGGCAAAATATTAAAGCTAACACTCTGAAATATGTAACTGAATATCATTTTAATTGAATTGTTTATTCAGTGTCACATTTAAATATAATACTGTATATTTTAAATGCACTAAATGATTGAAAATGTATAATTATAAATATATTTAAAAACAAGACATTCAAGTTTCAATAGAAATAACTTTAAAGTATATATGTTAATTTACAATTAATGTTTGTTAGTACATTCAGAAGTTACATTTTAACCGTATTTCAACAGACAATAGAAGTAATTATGAAATTATATTACCTACTGAAAAAAATTATTCTAAAATTAATTTATTGCACTTTAACTGCAGTTAACATACACATAATTGTCCAAAAAATTACAATCAATTCACACTTGAGTAAATTCATTATTATTTCCGTAATTAGTGCTTTTGTTCACATACTCTCCCTCTTATAATGAACATCATGGTTTCCATTATTGGACATATCTGCTATCAACGCTTGTTTGAAACACTTTTTCTCTGGTAAATACAAAGGCTTGTTAATCATCAATTCTTGTCTCAGAATGTTTAAAGGCACACATATTGGGATTCTTGCTACTCTTTAATTGCCAGGCCCACCTATTATTATTGTAATAACTACAACTAAAGCACTGAAACAAATGAATACAAAGGATAAATAAAAACTGTATATATATATATATATATATATATATATATATATATATATATATATATATATATATATATATATATAATATTTATTCTATACTAAAAATACAAATCATTAAATGCAGACACACACACACACACACACACACACATAATATTTATCATATCAATTATTGTTTTGTAATTTATTATCATTTATTATGTATTAATTCATTTATTATATAATTTTATTTATTAACTTCATGTAAACTTTATTTTTTTTTATTTTTTAGTACTTTTGTCATTCTACAATCTATTCCTCAAAACATATTCAACATAATATATCTTCTTATGTGTCATATTCAATGTTCCAATGCAATTACAATTCCATGTAAAAATAATTCATTGAAAATTAAGATGTTCACGTTATCTTAAAAAATAAATAAATAAATAAATACCAGAAACAGGCTGTCCCATTACAAATATTGATACAATATTGATTACTTTAATTTGATTAAGTAATGAGCACATATTGTAATTAGTTTGATTCAAATGTTTAAATGATTGACAGCTCTATTTTAGATATAAATTTTAACCAAGTTCTTGGCTTACGTTTCTGCTGTCATTGTCAGCTCAACATGTGAACAAACGACAACAATGAAGTCATGTTTCTGGTTTCACAGGCAAAGAAAAACTGATTGGCTGAGACATCTTTGGCTCTCTTGTGTTGGAGAGACACAGAGGTGATGATTGAGTTACCACCCAGCTGAAGTGCGATAAGTGTGTGTGTGTGTGTGTGTGTGTGTGTGTGTGTGTGTGTGTGAGCATTGAAAGAGGCGGGTGACAGTGATGAATCGAGCTTGTGACCAGTTCTTACAAAAGACTGAGCTATTGAGAGGTGTTAAACAGAGCAGCTGGCTATCAGGTGTGTGTGTGTGTGTGTGTGTGTAAAGGTACTTGTTGGCTAACAAGCTTAGACTAGAATCCTTTCTAAAAGATCAGGAGAGCTCCTCATAGAACATAACTGTGTTAACTTTCATAGAAACTATACGGGAATCAGAATTTAGGGTTTTGTTTCAATTAATATTTAAAAACTTAATTGAAAGACTGGTAACATTTGTCCCTTATATATATATATATATATATATATATATATATATAAATATATATATATATATATATATATATATATATATATATATATATATATATATATATATATATATATATATATACCATGCTCTAACTACCATGCAGTCAGCTCCATTTGAAACATGATTGATGATTTTCTTTTCATTTTTTAACAATATATATATATATATATATATATATATATATATATATATATATATATATATATATATATATATATATATATATATATATTTATACATGTTGAGATAATGAGATTTATCGATTAAAATGCCAAGCCTATGACAGCAATCAGAGAGGAATATCCATTAGAAAGTGATTGTTATCTAAGCCTAGCGATGCGTTTCTCTATCTAACGATAAAATGATGCAGCTCATATAATGTCTGTGTGTGACCCAGTTTCATTCTTTAATTCTGATGTTATATCATCGACTGCGTTATGTTTCTGTTATCCTGGGGTACATCTGGGAATGCTTTCATTTCTGCTTTGTTATTTCCTCGCCGCTGTTAATAGGCTTGTCAAAAATGCAAAAACAAATCGATAAAGTCATGGTGTGATAAAAATATGATTATATTCAGTTTACAAATCAATACAAAGACTTCCATATGCTTTCAGAGCTAGACATCTATGCTAATCACTAAGTAGAATGAAAACAGCCAAAGAAAGAAAGAAAGAGAGAAGATTTCAGTGTTGTTTCCTAGTCTAATGTTGCATGCATAGAGACTGAGTTTCTGTTGGTAAATCAGTCGAAGAAAAAGCCCAGTTTGCAAAGGGAAAAGGTCTTTGGAAATTAAATAAAAACTTAACATACGACTACAAAATCCTTCCTTTTGGAGCTGTGGGATTATATCTTCAAGCACTTTTGTAAACAGAATGCATTTTTTCCTTATTCTTCATGGAGGCATCTGCACGGTTCATGAAACAATTTCATGAAATATGCATTTTTAGATATTTTTAAGAATCTGTTTGTGCAGAGCTTGTCAGAAAAGATATATACTTGTCTTGTGACTTCATTATGCAGATAAACTGTTGAATAATCTTGTCACCTGAGCTGTTCATTTAATAAAGACGTGTGTCCGATCGAATGCACACTAACTCTGTGTGTAATGCAAACAAGCTCCATTAGTGCAGCCCAGCACCGATGCTTTATTTAATCAAAACTCCTCTGGTTTCCATTAACATGGGCTTTTAGATCATAATGCTGCGTGTCATTTTTCGGGATTGTGTTGTATGGAGTTGAGAGAAGAGTGGAAAAATGTATTTGGCCACGTGGTGATCTGTATCTGTCAGCTTGCCATCTCATCTCATCTCATCGACAGGCTGAATCTAATGCCCCCTATTCTGGTCTAAACTCATTATGATTACATTCAGTTATGTAATATAAATATTTTTTGGAAAATAAAGGGTTGGTAAAAAAAAAAAAAAAAAAATATATATATATATATATATATATATATATATATATATATATATATATATATATATATATATATGTTATTTTATTTTGAAAATTCTTACAAAAGGCTGCATTTGTTTAATTAAATATACAATCTGTAGAGAAATCTATGAAGAATAAGAAATCTGTGAAATTATGAATAACAAAAGTCTTTATTGTCACTTTTAACAAAATAATACGTGCTATTTTGTAATATTTGTTAAATTTGTATCATTTTATATGATTAGAAACAGATTTATAAAAAATATTCTAGATTTAAAAAAATATATATATTTATTTTTATATTTCTATTTATTTATTTTTTCATGTGTACAAATAAACTTGAGCCCAAGTTTATTTGTACAGTGCATTACACACTTTAAATAGGATATTAGTTTAGGTATTTCTAATAAACTAAATTTTATTATGAATGGCACTTTACTTTGTTTATATATATATATATATATATATATATTAGGGGTGTAACGATACGCGTATTCGTATTGAACCGTTCGGTACGACGCTTTCGGTTCGGTACGCGGTA
Source organism: Carassius auratus (assembly GCF_003368295.1). Taxonomy (NCBI): domain Eukaryota; kingdom Metazoa; phylum Chordata; class Actinopteri; order Cypriniformes; family Cyprinidae; genus Carassius; species Carassius auratus. The sequence goes on from NC_039277.1 coordinate 2,557,467, forward strand.
CGCATTATGTATACCGAACGGTTCGTTGGAGTAATTAATTATATTTGAAAAAAAAAAAAGAGAGAGAAAGAAATATAATGATATGCGTTCAACAAGGTAGCCCAATAACCCAAACAACGTAACAGGCAACGCCCCTGACACTCCCGAAGAAGAAAAAAACACCATCTTATATGTTTATGTTAGGCTACTCAGCAGGCGCTCGCTCACTCAGTACGCGCTGAAGGCTCGTTGCAAAATAGCCAATGCGTTTAACAGACTAGAAATGAGAAGATCCTCCAATAACCAACAGGTCTGGTGTTTGGGTGCACTTTGGATTCCCTTTAAGCTATAATGGTGATGGCAAGAGAGTGGTGGATAAAAAAACAACGGTATGTCGCATCTGCAACATGACAGGGTACACCAGCGGGAATACAAAAAAAAAACAAAAAAAAAAAAAACAGCGGGAATATCTGGGATATATGCGTCAGTACTATCTGGGAAAAGACGAAAAAAAAGGAGAAACATGCACGCAGCAAACTATCCCTGCAGCATTTAGACACTATAGCTTACAGGGAATCCAACCCAAACACCAGACCTGTTGGTTATTTTAGGATCTTATATTTCTGGTCTGTTAAATGCATTCGACATTTTGCAACGAGCCTTCAGCGCGTGCTGAGTGAGCGAGCGCCTTAGGGGCCGTTCACATATCGTGCCTAAAAACGCATGGAAAACGCTAAGCGCGTCTTTCTCCTCCTTTCCAAAGCGCTCGGGCAGAAGCGCTCATGAGGCGTCTGTCTTTGCTAAGCAACAATGACGTGCTCTCTCCATGAGACGCGGAAATTTCAGCGAAGGATAAATGGATTTGCAGCTCTAAAAATCGCTTGCAGTAGCTCTGCTACTGAATTTATTTCAAAATTGCAATCCATATACAACTATGATCAGCTGTTCCTTCATCTTGGCTGAGCTCTCAACGTTGTTACGGGAAAGGATGAAGCTGATTGGTTGGTTCTTGTCACATGACCCGCGGTGCGCTTGCGGCATTCTGAAAAGTTGAGATGTTTTTACATTTTGCTGTATCTAAAACGTATCGAACCGAACCGAACCGAACCGTGACATCAGTGTATCGTATCGAACCGAACCGTGAATTTTGTGAACCGTTACACCCCTAAATATGTATATATATATATATATATATATGTATATATATATATATATATATATATATATATATATATATATATATATATGTATATATGTATATATATATATATATATATATATATATATATATATATATATATATATATATATATGTATATATGTATATATATATATATATATATATATATATATATATATATATATATATATATATATATTCATGTCTATTTTTTATGAAAAATTTTAAAATTAACCTTTTTTTTTTTCTTACAATATCCAGTGACACTAGTGTCTTAGGGTTCAGTTCATTTCAAAATTAGTTTTATGTTATTATTTATTTGAACAGTGGGTTTCACAATACATATTGTTTTATATAAATGTCATATATTATACGAATGACACATAATCTCACTAAAACACATGCTGTTGGAAAACTGTTAACTCTTTCATGGCCATTTAGATAATAAAAAGACTTTGAGCTTTAGAAAGCGTCAGTATTTTCCAGCCGTATGTAGGTAAATTGTATAATTGCAAGGTCACTTAGAGTTGTGTGTTATTAAGAGTCGATCTCTGTTCTCTAAAAGAACATCAGGGCAAGTAAACAGGGGATTTTAAAGTTATAGTTACCTAAAAATGAAAATTATGTTATTAACTCAACCTCGGAACATATATGCATCTTTATTCTGTGAAACACAATCTTTCACCATATTAACCTGAAACAAGCAATCCATTTAGCTCATGCAAGGAAAGTCTCATCTAAACGCTGCCAATGTGGCAAAGATGATCTATTTACGGCCTCAGACAGACGGCTACAGCTGAGCAAATCTCGTCTGGAGGCCACAGCAGCGCAACTCTGAAAAAGATGGATATGTTGCTCATGCAGAAGAGAAAGACATACTTGCCATACATTAGTTCAGGTGATGTGGCAACAGATGAAGAGAGAATTGAGCACAGAGATAATTAGGCTACAGAATATCATATCAACCTAATGCACAATAACCTAACAATAACTTAACTGCAATACGCATTTCCTTTTTGATAATATTTTAAAACATTTACTTCATGTTTTTGTCCATTTTGGCAAAACACATTTGCCAGTCACTCTGAAAGATTAGAATTGCAATTCAGTCTAATATTTTACAGAGTATCAGTGTAAGGGGTCGTTTACACCAAACACGATAACTATAATGAAAACTATAACTATAAAGGTATAAAAATCTATCTAGTTATATGAGAACAGGGAAGACCACATCATAACTATAACAATAACAATGCAGCGGAACATAATGGTTCACTTACAAAATGTTTTTTATTTATTTTTTATTTTTTATTTTTTATTTTTTACTGCTGATGAACAATAAAAGCACTGACAATCAGAATCCACTTGACTTTAGACTTTTAAACACGTGTTATTTCTTGGGTTGGACACTACAGTAGCATAGTTATTGTTGTAGTTATCTTTAGATGCATCATTGTTTGCGTGTATGGGCCATAGAGCGGTTGGCATAATATTATAGTAATCTGACACATTTTCAAGTAAAATGGGTTAATTCAATAATAAGAAGAAGAAAGTAATGAATTTATCAATCCAATATTGATTAGATTGTAACAAGTAAGGCTACTTTCACATTAATCCAGATGCTTTAACTTACTACGTTTACTACTTGAACTTCTCTACATTTTTGGCATTTTGTCCTCCCTGAGATTTAATTTTTGCTCAGAGCAAAATGTTTTATGATGTGGATGAATCCGCAAATACCAAAAACCTAGATACCAAATACCAAAAGTACTAGAAACAATAGCATGTGTTTAGTCATGTGATGCATGTAGGAACCATATGCATATATATGCATATATGACTGCAGAAAAAATAAATAAATAAAATAAAATAAAATAAATAAATACATTCAAACCTTTTCCTATTTTATTCCACCCCCTTTTGGAAACAACCGAGGTATACTAAATGATTTTAAACATGATTTCTAGACTCATATGATTAAAAAATAAAAATAAATACCTCAAAAATAACAATATACACACACACACACACACACGCTCATATATATATATATATATATATATATATATATATATATATATATATATATATATATATATATATATATATATTTTAAGTCATGTTGACTTTTATGGCAAAGTAGCAAAACTACATCTCTTCTCCTGAACTTCAGGGAAAAGCACAAATACTACAGAAGTGCTGAATATGGTGCATTAATAATAGTTAAATGCTGAATGATATTATATATCATATTATTCTGCATGAGCTGCCTCTTTCAGCTTGTTCTGGCCGTGGCTCAGAGTTGGGTTGAATTCACAGCGCACCTCTGCTGTCTGTCTTTTAATGCACACCAGGGAGGCTTTTAATTAATGTCTTTGTGTGCACTTTGGACTGCCAAGGCCATTGATAATCTATCTCCCTCTTTCTCTCCTTGGCAATACATTATCTAAATGTGTTTTGCGCTGACAGGATGTCTGCTGTGCATAAGCACCTGTCCTGAATGGAGAAGCATTTAAGTAGTTACAAAAAAAACAGATCTAGTGAATCCATTTGTCCCGCTTGTGGGTGTAACATTGTGAATTGTGGTTTTCATTCGTTGTGGGCATGTTGTTGTGTAAGAGGTTGGATGAGTGTGATGTTTGAGTGAATGTGAAGATTTATACATGAAATTGTTTTTAAAGGAGTAGTTCACCTAAACAATACAACTCATGTTAGTGTTTATTTACCCTTGTGTCAATCAGAAACCAAATGAGGAAGTTTAGTGAAATGTTCAGGCTGCTCTTTCACAGACAATGAAAGCATATTGACGAAAGTCTGTTAAGCTCCTAAAATGACACCTGTATACTATTATAGTAACTTTGACTGAGGAACGGACTAAAAAATAAGCCAATTGCCCTTCACCATACAATAACTTTCAAATGTTATTTATCATAATTGATGCCAAACCTGTTACATACATTTTAATGTTCCATATGCAAATTAGATTTCAGAGATGCATCTCACCCATAGAGTAAGATTTTTAGCAATATTGAATTATTATTATTATTATTATTATTATTATTATTATTATTATTATTATTATTATTATTCATTTAATTTGCTTGACAGCCCTGTCCAAGCATGAAGAGCAGCATGAACATTTTGCTAACTGTCTTTATTCATGAATGTATATTACCATTTAATTGTTTTTATCAGTTTTAATTAAATGAATGCTTTATTCAGTAAAAAATGCATTACATTTATCAAAAGTTACAGTAAAGATATTCACAATTTTACAAAGATTAGTCGCATCCGAATTTGAAGACTGGAGTAATGATGCAGAATTTTTTTTTTTTTTTTTTTTTTTTTTTTTTCACAAAGTATTGTTTTTACTGTATTGTTGATCAAATAAATGCAGCCTTGGTGAGCAAAAGGGACTCTTGAATACTTCTGTACACATATATTTTCTTTCTACCTGTTTGCCTTGCACATCAACAAGAATGACATTTAAAATAAACAGATGCTAATTATTAGTAATTCAGAAACATAAAAAATGGAATGTTTCCCATCATTTATAAATCCAGTAAAATACTAATGTTGGCCTGATAGCCAAGGAAATGAATATAGACTCCACTTCATTAACCTATTCATTAAACCCTGTGTCTTCAAAGCATCATCTCTCTATTGAAATAAGCACCTGTTCTTTCTAATGAAGTTGCTGAATGTTTGACTTTAACGACTGAATTTTCTCATCAGCTCTTAACAAGCAGTACGCCAGCACTGATCGATGGCATCAGTAATGTAATCACCTCCCTTTGTGCTTTACATCTCTGCAGTGTGCAAGCCGGGCTTTTACCGATCAGCTCTTCAGACCAAAAGCTGCAGTAAATGTCCTCCCAGAAGTTTCACCAGAGCTGAGGCCTCCACCTCCTGTCAGTGTGAGCAGGGATACTACCGGACCCAATCAGACCCCGCCAACATGGCCTGCACAAGTAAGAGCTAAAGGCATAATTAACCCAGAAATGAAGATTTACTCTTAATATACTCACCTTCAGGCCGTCCAAGATGTAAGTGACTTTTTTCTTCAGTAGATTTTTGGCTGTGACCATGGTCCTTGGTGATTCATAAAAAGTCAATGGCTACCGTCGCTTTGAGAGTAAAAAAAAAAAAAAGAAAAAACCTTTACAGGCAAGACAAAATTAATAGCCGTGGCTGTTGATGATATATTGAGGTCTTAAGAAGCAAAATGAAACTGTGCAAGAAACTGAACATTATTTACAACATTAATGAGTGATGTCCAGTTCACAAACCATCACAAATCATTTGAACTGGTTCTTTTTGGTGAACTAGTTGAACCAGTTCATTAAAACAGTTCACTGCTGGAGCAGCACGGAAGTTACTCAATCAAAACTCACTTGCAGACGCCTGATCAGCAGCGTATCTGATCCTGGGATGAATGAACTCATTCAGTGCTCCAGTTCCTCCAGGCATCACTGAACTGAACTGACTCGATGAGCTGCGTCCATTATTGGGTGCTTCAATATATTATGTCATCGCGGGATTATGAAAACAAACCGGTGAATCGGTTATTTGAACCAGTTTAAGGAAACAAGCTGTCTGAAAGAACCAGTTCACAGAAAAGAATCAGAAATCCCTGATGGCCTAAGGCAGGCAGTGGTGTTGAAAATCATATTCAGACCAATCATTTTGATTTTTCTTAGACCTTATAAGATCATCAGGAGCCACTGGTATTAATTTATGTGTTGCCTGAGTTGTTTTTGTTTTCTTTTGCTTCTGAAAGTACTGGTACCCATTGACTTGCATCGGGTATGTATGAATCACCAGGGTCCACAGTTACTGCTAAAAATCTGTACTGTTCTACTGAAGATAAAAAGTCACCTACATCTTGGATGACCTGCAAATGTACATTTTTGTCTGTACTGCTGAACTATTGCTTTAAGTGTATTCTCATGCTGTATTTTTGCTACAATATTTAGAATTTCCTCTTCATAATGTATTGTCTTGCAGAGGCACCTTCGGCCCCACGTAATGCTATTTCCAATGTGAATGAGACCAGCGTCTTCTTGGAGTGGAGCGCCCCGGAGGAGACAGGCGGTCGGAAAGATGTTCGATACAACATTGTGTGCAGTAAGATCAGCACAGATTCGGGCCAGTACGAACCGTGTGGAAGTCATGTGCGATATCTGCCTCAACAGACGGGTCTGAAGAACACCTCCATCATGGTCATGGATCTCCTGGCTCACACCAACTACACCTTTGAGGTGGAGGCTGTGAACGGGGTGTCAGAACTAACTGCCCCTTCACGCCAGTACGTCTCGCTCAATGTCACCACCAACCAGGCCGGTGAGTAGATTCATCCCTCGGGAATATTTGCCCATTACATGCTAAAGATTTACATGACTGTCCATACTCTCTGCAAGAGCTTAAAATGGCATTTGCAATTTATTTAACTTATGTAATGAGAAACATTTAAGAGAGAAACTGAATATTTGGCTTGAAATAATTATTTTATATATATACAAACCCGATTCCAAAAAAGTTGGGACACTGTACAAATTGTGAATAAAAACAGAATGCAATGATGTGGAAGTTTCAAATTTCAGTATTTTATTCAGAATACAACATATGTTGATGACATCAAATATTTAAACTGAGGAAATGTATAATTTTAAGGGAAACGTACGTTTATTTTAGATTTCATGGCATCAACATGTCCCTCTTCTTTTTCTAACAGTCTGCAAACGACTGGGGACTGAGGAGACAAGTTGCTCAAGTTTAGGAATAGGAATGTTGTCCCATTCTTGTCTAATACAGGCTTCTAGTTGCTCAACTGTCTTAGGTCTTTGTCGCATCTTCTTCTTTATGATGCACCAAATGTTTTCTATGGGTGAAAGATCTGGACTGCAGGCTGGTCATTTCAGTACCCGGATCCTTCTTCTACGCAGCCATGATGTTGTAATTGATGCAGTATGTGATCTGGGATTGTCATGTTGGAAAATGCAAGGTCTTCCCTGAAAGAGACGACGTCTGGATGGGAGCATATGTTGTTCTAGAACTTGGAAATACCTTTCAGCATTGATGTTGTCTTTCCAGATGTGTAAGCTGCCCATGCCACACACACTCATGCAACCCCATACCATCAGAGATGCAAGCTTCTGAACTGAGCGCTGATAACAACTTGGGTTGTCCTTGTCCTCTTTAGCCCAGATGACATGGCGTCCCAGTTTTCCAAAAAGAACTTCAAATTTTGATTCGTCTGACCAGTTTTCCTCTTTGCAACAGTCCATTTTAAATGACCCGTGGTCCAGAGAAAACGGCTGCACTTCTGGATCATGTTTAGATATGGCTTCTTTTTTGACCTATAGATTTTTAGCAGGCAACAGCGAATGGTTCGGTGGATTTTGTTCATCGACAATGTTTTCTGGAAGTATTCCTGATTCCTGTTGTGATTTCCATCACAGTAGCATTCCTGTATGTGATGCATTGCTGTCACAGGCATCCAGTATGGTTTTCCGGCCTTGACGCTAACTCAGAGAGATTGTTCCAGATTCTCTGAATCTTTGGATGATATTATGCATTGTAGATAATGATAACTTCAAACTCTTTGCAGTTTTTCTCTGAGAATCTCCTTTCTGATATTGCTCCACTATTTTTCTTCGCAGCATTTGGGGGAATTGGTGATCCTCTGCCCATCTTGACTTCTGAGAGACACTGCCACTCTGAGAGGCTCTTTTTACACCCAATCATGTTGCCAATTGACCTAATAAGTTGCAAATTGGTTCTCCAGTGGTTCCTTATATGTACATTTAACTTTTCCGGCCTCTTATTGCTACCTGTGGCAACTTTTTTGGAATATGTAGCTCTCATGAAATCCAAAATGAGCCAATATTTGGCACAACATTTCACAATGTCTCACCTTCAACATTTGATATGTTATCTATATTCTATTGTGAATAAAATATAAGTTTGATATTTGTAAATTATATGTATATTATTTTACTCACAATTTGTACAGTGTCACAACTTGGAATCGGGTTTATATATATATATATATATATATATATATATATATATATATATATATATATATATATATAATAAGCTGGACATGAACGTTATATATTAATGAAATAAAAAGCCACACAGATTTATAGTATACTAATTTATTTATTGACATGTTGAGTAATACATTAATGCACATGTGAAATACTTGGTTATTCAGTACATTTAGGTTCAGCTTCATCTTTAAAAATTTGTATTTATGAATATATTTATATAAAAATATATGCTTGTCAGTACATTCAAAAGTATGTTAACCATATTTCAAAATACAATAGAATAAATTATGAAATTACGTTTAATAATGAAGTCTTACTTCTTAAACTCTTCATTTAATTAAGTGTCAGAAAAAAACTGTATTTAGTTTGAACTAAATTTCTAAATTATTTAACATTTAATGATTTCAGACATATTAAATTAATATTCTGTTATATTATAATATTTTGGGCTTTCTAATAATAATAATAATAATAATAATAATAATAATAATAATAATAATAATAATAATAATAATAATAATAATAATAGAAAAGGAAAATCACTTCAGGGATGGTGGAAGTCATCAGATTTTAGGAAAGCACAAGAAAACAAACATTTTAATTTGGAATAATGTGCATAATAATACTACAATTAAATAAGGACAATTCTTATAAAGTAAAATTATATTGTTTTGATTTTTTTTTTTTTTTTTTTTTTGCGCTCTCTGACCAGTCAATTTGTGGAATTTATGCCATTTCTCATGTTTGTTGTGTGACATCTTTATCACATATGTAAGTTCAGGGGTGTGTGGATAACAGGGGTAACCAGCCCTAAACCCTTTTCAATACAAAGGCACCTTTTCTGACTGCTATTGACTTTACATTAAGCTAATGATGACCCTAATGGACACTGAAGTGTAATCTGCTTTACCTGAAAGAGAGCCTGTAATAGCTTTGAATTGGCAGAGATGGCGGGGAGGGACTCCTCTGTCTGTGTGTGTGTGTGTGTGTGTGTGTGTGTGTGTGTGTCGAGTCTGTTGTGTGTATCATGAAGGTTTTAGTGTTGATAAGGCTTCTTTGAAATGAAAGGTTTTCCGTAAGGCGAGTGCAGGTTGCAGCAGAATATAAGCGCTCTGCCGCTGCGGTCAGGATAATCGGTTTGGTCTGTGTGTCGAGAAGCCGTCATGTTTTATATGATCTGGATGGCTGGAGGCTAAACGAGAGGTTTGGCTGGAGTTCTGAGACCAGATGTGCTCACAAAGGTGCTCGACTGTCTGAACGGGAATTGCTATTGAAATATTGAGGGGGAATACAGGCTTTTATGTGTTTTCTGACTGAAAATCACTTTCCTATTATCTTGCTTTTGTCTTCCCTCGTTTGAAGCACAGCTCTATTTGAGGATCTTTTGTAGGCCAGAATTCAAAGCAAACGCATTATGGGACATTCCAACAATGCAGTGCATTGCGTTTATGTCTTAATATATTGTATAAAATATTAAACTGACAACCTTTCATTGCCATGGTATCGTAATTAAATCGGTGTTGTTGTTGTTTAAAAAAAAAAAAAAAGTTAAATACCATAGATTCAAAATAACTAGTTTCTTATTAGCGTGCTTATTACTAGTATATTGTCTGTTTATTAGTACTTATAAAGCACATGCTACATCAACTAGTTTATTGAGGGAAAACTCTGAATAGTGAATATATGTTACGTATTTTTTTTTTTTCGGTAATCAAACTAGAACAGATAGTCAAGAAAATGTTTTTTTTTTTTTTTTTATTAGAAATGTGGCATTGGGATCTAACTGAAAAAAAAATGTTTAAGTTGACATAATAAAACTACTACTACTATTGCTAAACACATAAATACAAAGTAAATATAAATATAAACATAATAAAAATATCAAAAGCACATAACATTTCTAAGAAAAAAATTGTAATGTAAAATGTCTATGTAACTTTTACATGTATTAAAATGAAAACTAAAAATATAAAAAAAAAGCTTATTCAAAATATTAAGAAATATTAAGTAGCCTACATTAATTTAAAAATAAATGTTAAAATATTTATACATAGAATAGTATACAAACCATATAAAAATATCAATGAATTAAAATAAGATATGTTTATTATATTATATGCAGTTTATTAAGCAATACTCTAGCTTTCTATTATTTTTATTATTATTTAAATATTTCAAATCTAATTGTTAAAAGCAAAACAGTTGTCTTGGGAATTTAGTTTAATTTTTGGAGGGAAAACAAACATCAGTATTAGCAATGCGTTTGATGGATTTATTTTTTTTATTTTTATTTATTTATTTATTTTTTTGGTCCAGTAGTTGATTGTATCACACTCTGTAATGTTTGATATGATCACACAGTTTGGTATTATAATAACATTGTGATGACAATGCAATAATAATGGTAAAATAACCAATATGACTCAGAAATACCTTCTCAAACATTTGCAATGTGTTCTTTAAGTTACAAAAGAGAGACAAAAGGATCTTGATAACATAAAAGAAATACTCCTGGCTGTGTTGCATTGGTCTGTCAGATTCTTATAGTCATTATTGAATGCTTTGACGATCAAAGCAATGTTAAACACCATGAAAACTTCACACCGCTAGTGACCTATAAATCAATATTAGAAAAAGGGAAGAGTCGCTCCAGCTTACACACCCACAGTGCTGCAACACAATAACAGACGCAGGTGCCGTCAGCCTTAAACATTTATTTTCACTTTGCCCAATCCATTATCCTAAACTCTCAGGTCTTTCTTGCAAACATTTACGCACAGCCACTGCATTCTAATTTAGGGAGAAATATTTTACATCATATTTGTGCCTATTTCTGTGCCGATGCATCTCTTTCACAAAGCGCAGCAGATGCGTTTACAAGGCGTACAGAAACAGTCTTAAGGTGCTAATTTATTTCACTGGGCTCGTGAGGCTCCATATTTCCCCTCTGAAGAGGCGACTTCAACATCTGCTCAGCTCATTAAGTTACTCTCAAATCAACAGAGGAATTATGCTCTTTAAAACACTATTAATTATGACAAGCAAAATGATAATTTTTGCAGCACAAGGCGAGCTGCCACGCATAGTCAACAAAGCTTGTGTGCGGAACGCTAGCTCGCTAATGTGAATCTTTACAAAGATGTAGATGACATAAATTCTGTTTTTACTTCACAAGTGGAGGGATTTTTTAGAACTGGGAGCAGACTGTACGGGTCGATCAAATGCACGCTAATTTCTAGCATTTTCGAGCGGGATTTCAAAACAAACTGGATAGTTTGCAGGTGCGAGTGATTAGCGTGTAGCATTGGCGTGCCTCTCAAGTGCTTTCCATGATAAATGACGACAGACGCATGAGTGGAGGCATTTGTGGAGCTCTTTTTGACGAATTATTTTGTGAGCCTAGACTATTTTCTCATTGACAGCTGAGTGCATGACGCATCGGTCTGAAAAGAGTTGTGACACTAAGTATTCTCAAAGCCTCTCAGCAAAGCTCTTCTGCCATGCGGCTGGGAGCACTTGTGATTTACTAAACTCAGCACTTCCGTCAATGGATCGTTTGAGTCTTTGTAGATGGTGACCTGATCAATTTTAGGGATTTACTAGTGAAACTAAAAGTAGAAGCACGACTAACTTTCAACTGGTTGACAGACTTTTTTTAAATGGTGTATCTTTCCATTAACACATGTTCACTTTCACAACTAGTAGTGTCACATTATATTGCGCAATACGCATACAGCTAAGTGGGCTAATATCAAAACATGCTTGCTTAACGTACAGTTTCTCACATACAATGTCACAAAGTGCCTTTAACTACGTTTCTGCAAAACTTAAATTAAAAGAAAAAAAACAAACCTCCCTTACCGTACAAATTTCTGCAGTTTCCAGTTGAAATGAACACTAGAGGCAGGAAAATTTAGATACATTTTCCTTCTCACACGAATGAATGATTAATAGGGCTAGAGTTTCAGTTTTCAGTTTCAATTCATTGCACAATCTTATAACTTAAAAAAAAATGTCTTTGCATGAAAACTGATACTTTAAATGTTAGTCAAAAATACAGCTTCATATGTATGGGTTTGCTTGGTAACTCTCGCGATATATCTTTGCACTTGTGAGGTGAAGAGTTCAAATATGAATCCTGTGAAACTATAGTTTAACTAAATAGCTTAAACCTAAATAGAAGGAAGTTAAAATAGTATGGTTGCATAAGCAAATGTATATTTAAATAACATTAAACGTTAAAATTATTGGGTAGGTTTAGTGTTTGGTTTGGTGTAGAGTTTATTTTCAAACACGATAGAGCATTCAACCTTTAGCAACACTGAGCAACTGCAATATGTTCCTGAAGCAAAATAATAAAAGTGGTGCAATAAATGTCTGTACCAACATAATAAAAAGTGAGAAAAGGACTTTTCATTTTGAAACTTTCGCAAATCGTTCCATAAAGTACATAGTATCAATGTTGTGTCACCCCCAGCATGTATTTCCAATGAGCCTGGGTTTGTAGTGTTATTTTGATAATCGATTAATCTAACAATTATTAGAATGGTAAATCGACTAATCATTGATTATTTCACTGATTAATCAATAGACATTTATTGATTATTCAGCTTTTGCAATTAGCTAAAATATTTATTTATACATATTCTAAGAAACAAATTACGGTAATCACTTCAGCTTTTGAAATTAATGTTTTGAAAGTTATGTAATTACAATTAATTAATTTGTGGCACACAAAATGAGATGACCGAAAACCCCTCTTATTCACCATTTAATTAGCTATATGAAAAATAACTGAATGACAAATCATTCTGCCTAGCATCCCCTATTTTAAGTCATGTTATGGATAAGAAATAATATTAAGGTAAATGATAAGACGTTTTATTATTATTATTATTTTATTCACAACATAATCTCTCTTAAAACACCTTGTTAAAGCTGAAGATCTTTGCGTTCGGGCTTAATTTCTATCATCTTACACGGGCTTGCTCCGGGTTTGGTGCTCGCGCTCCGGTCTGCGCGGTAAACGAGCGGTCATGTGATGTGTTACGATTAGCGCAAGAAAGATGCGAAAATGCATGCTGAGTAGGTGTAACGGAGGCTTGCCTCTGGTGATTACGTTTTGGTTGCACCAGCAACTAAAGCAAAGTCTGAGGTGTGGAAAAGTTTTGACCATGTTTATAATGAGAATAATGCGTGAACAATGACGCACCATCAGTGAGCGCAGGAACACACAGAAGACATCTACAGTGGATTCAGTCATTTTCCTCCACAAAAACATGTAGACCTAGCCTAATCTCTGTGAGTGAAGGTTTTTCAAATGATAACTAAATATTCATTGAGTCTTAAATGCATAATGTTGACAGAGTATTTACGCTAATGTTGGCATTATTCTTTTATTAAATATCATCTAGTGCAAAGCAAATCCGGCGGAGTCTTTATCTTAATTTCGTTATTGCAACTTGCAATCTTAATTTAAAATGTATCATAATTTTTATTTTTTTATGAATAAATTATGTTAAAACATGAATAAATGACTCAATGTTGACAAAAGGCAAAAGAGCTGTGTGCATGCGCACATTTGAATAATGTCGGGCTGTAAACAGGTTCGGGCTTTAAAAAAGCTGTCAATCAAAATATACTTGTCGGGCTCAGGCTTAACTAACCCTTTAAGCCAATATATTGCACAAAGTAATAAGTTACAGTATATAAATAAACGTGAGGTGACTGGACTTTACTGGAGTACCGAACGGCAGCGCTTGTGTAACATCCACATTGCTGTAATCAGATGCTTTCTTAACTGCTGCTTTCACACTGTAGTCAGTTTTGTTGTGTTTATTTTGTTATTAAGAGGAAAGCATTTCATCCAAACATCACTCTAACATTTGCTCTGAACTGAAGCACTGTTTTCTTCTCTTTAGCTGCATCCAGGAGGGCTGCATTACAGTCTTGCGCTACAGCGCCACACTGGTCAAACCGCATTATTGCAGGTTCTCATTAGGTCTTATGAGATCAAACAACTACTTGACAATCAAAAAAAATTGTCAATTGTTTTGTTTTTTTTGACGTTGTCGATAATGTCGACTAATCATTTCAGCCCTTTTGTTTTTTTTCACTACCGTATTTTCCACACTACTGTAATATATATATTTTTTTTTGAGAAGGCCTTATAATCCAGAGCGCCTTATGTATGGATCAAGGCGCTCTGTCATAATGTTGACATTCTCTTTAGCACAGCTCCATCTAGTGGATGCATAACGCAAATCCAATCAAACGTTTGACTGCAGTATCTTCTATTCTATGCGCCCTATAATCCGGTGTGCCCTATATATGAAAACAGTTCTAAAATAGGCCATTCACTGAAGGTGCACCTTATAATACGGTGCGCCTTATAGTCCGGAAAACACGGTACTTAAAATGTTTAAAAGTAAAAAATAAAAATAAAAATAAAAAATATAATATATTTATATATATATATATATATAATAATATATATATATATATATATATATATATATATATATATATATATATATATATATATATATATATAATTTTGTAGTCGTAAATGAAACATCGATTATTGGAGTACAATTTAAGTTTTCAAGTTTCAAATCTATTTTGGTTTCAAGCTGTTTTTTTTTTTGTTTTGTTTTTTATGGAAAACAAACGTCCTAGAATCTGCACTCTTGTTTCTAGTCAGATGTTATAAGGGCAGATTTGTTTGGCAAAGAGTTAAGGTTGTGTTTTGTAGATAATAGTTCTCAGGTCAGGTCTGTGGCTGGCACAGGAATCTGTTGGCATGAGTTATGTCTCAGGCCTAGATTTGGCTGATGGGCCGCTCTGCTCTGCCAGGGGTTTTTCACTTGTTTCTCGGCAGGGCTCCCCAAACAACACTTGTTAAGAAACACACAGCCTGTTAAGATCCTGGCGTTGGCAGTCATTCAGGGCCAGAGCGGAGGAGATGACCTTTCTTACCATGGCCCGGCATGCTTACTTCAATTAAATGACATGCAAATATTTGCTTAGAAGGTTTCACCAACACATAAACCAGTGCTGCCTGGAGTCAGTGTTGTATAGCCAGGAAGTGATCCAGATTTTTGATGCTGCTCACGCTAAGCTGGATTTGTGTTGGCAGCTGCAATTAACCAAGCTAAATCGGCTCGGGTTGTGAAAAAAATACAAAAATAGCTTGCTACATGAGTGCTGTTTTGTCGGCTGGCACAGATATCAAGCCCTTTCGAGTTTGAAGATTCTCACACTAGATGAAGGCAACACTTCCCATTTGGAGGCATTAATCAGAGTGCTATCATCACACTTCCTCTGACACGCTTCCTAGAGAATGCTGCCGTTCCATCTGTTAATGAACTGAGAGGTGGCACTTTGGCGGGACCTTTGCACTATGAGTCTGTCGAGGACTTTATTACCTTTGCATATAGCTAACTGTGTTTTGTAACTCACTGTTTTACCACTGTAAACTGTTGTGAATTATTGACAACTTTCTTTTTTTTTTTTTTTTTCGGAAACTCAAGCTGTAACAAACAGTATCCAGATTTATCACACTTATTAGATGGTCCACAATGTACTCTGTGAAGCGTGGTAGATTAAATCTCTCACTAAGCTAAAAATAGTGTGACATTTTACACAGTGGAAGGTCGTTTAGGTCTGCACTAAATCTGCACACATTTTTATATTTTCTGTGTTGTTTTTTAGGGGAATATCTGTGGAATTAGATGGATTGTCATATATGGTGAAAAGGGCTTTACACTTACATGTTACTGAAAGTATGATCAAATCAAGCCAAAATACTCTACGTTACAAACCTGCATTAGATCTAATGGGACATTTCATGTCATTCCACAGTAAAATACAGTTTTGTGCTATTGTGTGTGACGACTTGGAAAAGCTACTTATGATTAACTTTTATTTATCATGTTACTTTCTCTTTACCACCTGTGTTTTTAAGGTGGATTTCAGTTTATTTTAAGAAAGATTTAACACTTTACAATAGTCTTCCTTGGTTAACGATATTAGTGAACTAAGTGAAACATGAACTAACAGTGTACAATTATTCTAAAGCATTAATTAATCACAGTTAATGTTAATTCCAACATGTACTAATATATTTTGAATATATAATGATTAATGATTAACTGTAGTTTGACTACATTAAGCTATCTACAAACTACATTTATTTATTTTATATTTGTATGTAACGTTCTGCAATCCACAGAACTTTTTTTTTTTTTTTTTTTTTTTTTGCTTTAAACTTTTTTTGTTTGTTTATTTGTTCGTTTACAGTGTATGACCAGTGTATGAGTTCATGCAAAAATGAAAATTCTGTCATCATTAATGCACTAATATATATATATATATATATATATATATATATATATATATATATATATATATATATATATATATATATATATATATATATATATATATATAATTATATATATATATATATATATATATATATATATATATATATATACACACACATTTGTCATGATGTGTCCTGCTGGAAGCACGCATGAGACATGTCTTTAGTGACAAAATACAGGAGACAACCCAACATGGAAACTAGCACAGACACATGTAACCAAATAGTAGGCGGGACGAAGAACTGAGTAACAGGGAGAAACTAATATACACAGGACAATAAAGCACAGGTGGAATAATCAATTGACTAAACCAAATACAGAAAACCAGGAACTAAAACAGGTAAAACAAGTAAAAACAAAAATCCAAGACACTGACATAACTCCCCCGCTTTGGAGGCCCCTCAGGACAGACACGGGACGGTAGGCCTCCAGAGTGGTTATCCGATCCGGCACCCATTGGGGATCAGGGAGTTCAGGCCACCATGGCAGAGCAGACAGTTCAGGAGGCTATGGCGAATCACTCGGCCCAGACCCTTACTAACCCCCTCCAAAAAATCATTGTGCAGAATATCGTCTTTAGAGGTCCTCCATAGGTCTAACTCGAGAGCTGTGGCCCTATCTGGGCTTTATTTGGTGACTGGTACCCTCCTTGGGCCGGATATGGGGAATGCATATCTTTCTTGATGCTGGTCTGGGGCTAGAGGCATCTCTCGACTCAGGGGATAGAGCTGATACTCGAGCGAACTCAGGAGCTCAGGATTTTTACAAAACACAGGGGAAAATCTAACATGGGAACCAGCAAAGACACGTGTAACCAAATGGTAGACCAGACGAAGAAATAAGGAACAGACAGGAACTAATAAACACAGGCTAATTAAACACAGGTGAGCGGAATAATCAATTAACTAAACAAGGACATGCCAAAAAAAAAAAAAAAAAAAAAAAAATGTATATATATATATATATATATATATATATATATATATATATATATATATATATATATATATATATATATATATATGAAAAAATGGTTAACTAAAATGGGTAAAACAAGTCCAAAACATTGACGTGTGTGTATATATTTGAAGCTTAAAAATGTTGGTGTCCATTAATGGATGCACGGAAATTAATAAAAAAATATATATTCATTCTGAAAATGGGTAAGTAAATGCTGTTTTTGGGTGAGTTACCCTTTTTAACTTCAGCAGAAAAATCCCATAGATTTACGTTACAAAATAATCTCATGAGAATATAACATGTGATTTCAGGCATTCAGATTCTGTGTAAATCTATGGGAGTGTGATTCCGTGGCCAAAGATTTTGCGTACCTACCTGTTTTCGTGTATTTGGATATATATTCTCACTCACTGTCACACAGCATGACTATTTTGTTTGATGGATCCCCTGCTGATGTTTTTGTTTCTTGCCATCACCAATATACATCAAAATTCCCTGTGCTGACCTTAAGGATTATTGAGAATCAATAACTCAAAGGGCCGTGTCTCCAGCCTGACTGAACGTCAAACATTTAACAGTCTGCCAGACCGTTTAAGTGGCCCATCTACCCTCCACAATACCTCTCTTCTCCTCAAGGCCTGAAGATCAGGTTGCCAAGTATACCGTTTCAGGCTTTTAAGATAGGAATGATTACAGTTTTGTCTGAGCAAAAAGGATACAGTTACTCTTTGTTTGGGAAAGAGAGGATGGGGAAAAGGCTTTTCTTTTCTTTCCTATCATGGGCTTCTATTGAGCTATTGGATCAGTGCCTGAGGGATCGTCCAGAGAACTTAAACACGATTTATCTCATGGACACAGTCCGACACTTCTGTAAAGGAATATAAAGCCGGGTTTGATTTCAGCACTTCACATATAAACAGATAGGAAAGGTATTCATTTTTTTTTTTTTTTTTTATGTGTGCTATAAGTGACACCAAACACAGCCGTATGGGAGGAAAACTGAGGCATGAAAGAGAGAATTTGGAAAATCAACAATTGAATTTCAAGTTTTAGTTTGCAATATGTTTTATGTGTTTATTCTACACAGGATGTGAGTTTTAGGATCTTTTCTTATTTCTTAATCCCTACAGTGCAACAGGAACTAGTAACAGTATAAAGTTTGTCTCAAATGTATTGGCCTATAATATATAATAACCCAGGCCATTCTCATCCCAAGGCATCATATACTGACACTTTTGACATTCCGTCAACATCCTACGCACATGGCACCCTCTAGCGTCAATATTAGACGCATATAAATATGGGTCAGAAGGCCCCTAGCGGTCTAACCCTAACCCTAACCCTAACCCTAACCCATAATCTGCGTCTAATATTGATGCTAGAGGGTACCGTGTGCGTAGGATGTTGACGAAATGTAAAAAGTATATGATGCCTTGGGATGAGAATGCATTAAATATCCCAGATATTATTAGCACTGTAGCCATACAGCTGAATGTATGAATTATGGCATAAGACACACACACACACACACACACTAAAATGATACCTAATTTTAACTGGCAAAAAAGTATGCACAAACACTAAATATCTATATAAATATATACTTTATAGTGATTTTAAGATACAAAAAATGACTCTTACCCAATGAAATATGTGTAATGGTTTATTCAGAAATATGCACTCAATGTGTTGAGTTTAAACTCCATTTGAATTGTAAAACTATCATCTAACATTGTGAATATTTAACAAAGTTATTTTCTAAGTAGTATCAGTGTTTTATGGATAAATTGTATAAACCATAACATAATGTCATGCTTGTTGAGTGATGTAATGTCTGGGACTTTATGGCAAGAAGGTAAATCAGGACAGATTACACCATGCATTTTTCATCTGCAGTAATTAGGTTGGACAAACATTGAAGTACGTCATTGCCTGAATCCACGTTCAAAGCGTTTTCTTAAAGCGATCATCGAGTTAAGATGAAAGACATTCTGTCTGATTGTCTCTACCACTGAAGTTTAGAATATTTCATATTTCTGGATCACTATTCCTCTGAACAATATGAAACTCATTCAAGTAATTAGCACAATATGATATTTTCATTCAATTAGGAATTGCTGAGGGGTTAGACTCATCTAATATAAGTCTCAAATGTATAGACTTGGAAACTTACACATGACAATTACAGCACATTGCATCAGGGCTTTACTGCATCACGCAAGAAAATACATTTTCTGCTTGATTTGAGGTGAAAAGTAAGCTGAGATGTAACTGTTTTGTTCTCAGCCCCGTCTCCTATCACCGTGGTGAAGAAAGGCAAGACGGCGAAGAATAGCATCTCGGTGTCCTGGCAGGAACCCGACCGACCCAACGGCATCATCCTGGAGTATGAGATCAAGTATTTTGAGAAGGTAAATACCGCATGATGTAAACATGCACAGGTTACATTTCACGCCAAAATCAAAAGAAAGAACAAAGTAATAGACTAGAATATTTAGAGAGGTGTACAGTACAGTTCAGGTCAGAGGTCTTTTATGCAGGACTGCATTTATTGGATAAAACAATACAGTAAAAACAGTATTATTGTCAAATAATGTCACTGTTTAGAAGCTGTTTTCTATGTGAATATAAGGCGTTTCTCAATATCAAGGATACATCCTTGATAGGACTGATCCTTCCAAGGCATTTCCTTCAGAGGCTAGGTGAGAGTCCTCTTTAGCATTTGGAGAACATGTAAATGGAACAGGCTAGCAAGTGCGTCATTACATCAGTGAAAAGGTCCGTTTGAATAACGCTGTGAATGGTTTCATTTAATTACTTTGGACAACTTAACTAGTTATTTTTAAAATAAATGCCGTTGACGCAACCAATTGTTAAATGACAGGTGCGGTTCAGTTAACCATTTGTATTTGTATAATTTACAATATCAATAATTTGTACTGGCATTTAAACTTCAAACTTTACTTATATTTACTACAGTTATAACAAATGTTTGGTAACGTAAATAAAAACCGTTAAAGCTCCGACTACGTTAATGTTCGACATTTTTTAATTTTTGAACTAACGTTAGATAGCAAAGCTGCGCGCATAGGATTGTGGGTGATTTGAGAGCGTGAAGAGCGCCAAGGATAAACATATGAATCCTTTCCTGTGTATGGGATATTCTTCGAACGAAGGACTCAGTCCTTGGTTGAAATTCCGAGGATCCTCGACATTGGAACAGTCCTTCGACGGATGTTGATGACGTAGCATCCTCGAAATACTGGCTTCTGAGGATCCTTCCTTGACATTGAGAAACACCTATACACTCACCGGCCACTTTATTAGGTACACCTGTTCAATTGCTTGGTGACACAAATTGCTAATCAGCCAATCACATGGCAGCAACTCAACGCATTTAAGCATCTAGATGTGGTGAAGACGACTTGCTGAAGTTCAAACTGAGCATCAGAATGGGGAAGAAGGAGGATTTAAGTGACTTTGAACATGCAATGGTTGTTTGTGGCAGACGGGCCGGTCTGAGTATTTCACAACATGCTCAGTTAATGGGATTTTCACCAGATTTTCATCCAGTAAAAGGCGAAAATGCCTTGTTAATGCTAGAGGTCAGAGGAGAATGGGCCGACTGATTTAAGCTGATAGAAGAGCAACTTTGACTGAAATAACCAATCGTTGATCTAAGTATCTAAGATTTGTTTACAGAAGTATCTAATTTATCAACAAATCATTATTTAATTTGGATATTTTGAATGAAATCCAAAAAACTCAGTCTGAATGTTTCATTCTTCTGGTCCTGTAGTGATTTATTGCTCCAGTTCCAGTAGTTAACTGCTCACTCTTCAAGCCTGACCTCTCTAGTCCACAGTCACTGTAAATGCATGGAAAAGAGCGACCAGCATATGATTAAAAATTATTCCAGAAGATAGAAAGTAATGCATCTGTACACCACCATGATGAGCAAATGATGACAGGATTCATCCTCTAATGAAGTGATGTTACCAGCAGCAGGGTTGGGCGTCTCAGTCTACCACCCCACTGGCGACAACCCTCACAAAGCACGAAACTAAATCTGCTCTCCGATCGCCGTCTCTGATTGCCCCTCACCTTGCAGCGTTTGCCGGTTGCTTTGTTGAGCCATTTAAAAACCGAATATGGCTGAAAACGAGCCTCTGCTCCTCATGACCTCAGTGTTTTGGACTGTTCTGTGAAACCCTGATATGATGCACTTAGAAAACCTAAAAGCTATGACGACCCACAGCCACTCGTATGGAAGCTAATGGACACAGCACTTAACGCATGTCTTTAAAACAAAGCCATTGAAGACCATGAAACCGATCCTCACTACTGGCCACAACACATACACACTTTGCCTTTCTCTCATGAGATGCAATAAATGCCTTCATCCCTCGTTTTCTCCCTCTCTGACGGTTTTGTCTTCTCTTTTATTCTGGTGGTTCTGTAGGATCAGGAAACAAGCTACACCATCATCAAGTCAAAGGAGACGGATGTTTTGGTGGACGGCCTTAAACCTTCCTCGGCGTACATCTTTCAGATTAGAGCTCGCACCTCTGCGGGCTACGGAGGGTTCAGTCGACGCTTTGAGTTTGAAACAAGCCCGTACTGTAAGCGAAACACAAAACAATGAACTGATTCTGATATATGTAGCCTACAGTGGCAAGAAAATGTATGAGAACCCATTGGGATCGATTGGTTTTCTGCATTGATTGGTTATATAAAAATCATTTGATCTTTATCAAAGTCACAAGTATATACAAACATGATCTGCTTAAGCTAACAACACACAACCATTATAATATCTCAAGTCTTTAATAAACATGCCCCATTCATAGTGCTGTGAAAAACGTATGTGAACTTAATCGTGCTCGCATTTTTCTATCCATCATTTTTCTCCATTTTTTTTTTTTTTTTTAAGCATTAGTGGATGCTTTTCCCCTTTATAATAATTGAAGGTAGCTGTATGAGTCCATCAATTATCACCAGTATGAAAATATGGATCTCAAAATAATATAGTCACTATTGCAAAGGGTTAATATATGCAGAAAAAATGCTACATGTAATGCTAAGCTTGTGACTTTGATTATTGATTATTATAGTTATTTTATGCACACACACACACACACACACACACATACACACACGCACACACGCACACACAATAATAATACAAATATCCCAACAGGTATCTGAAGATGCAATCACCTACAAAGCAAAGACGTATAGGATGTTTTGGAAGATTGTAGCTCAACACTTGACACACAAACTTGTTGAATTTTGATGCACATTAAAAGAGCGTAAAAAAGGATGAGCTCTCCAAATCCTGTAAATGTTGTATTAATATGCTACATAGTGTTGGCTGTGTGTAATAATTTTATATTTTACAGTAATTATCTATGTTTTTAGCAGGAGACTAGGTAGTGATTGTGATGAAACGGCACGGAGCTGCTCTCAAGCCGTGCTCTTGTCTCTCTTGTGTCTGTGTTCCAGCAGTAGCGGCCTCCAGTGATCAGGGTCAGGTGCCCATCATCGCCGTCGCTGTCACTGTGGCTATCATCCTCATCGCCTTGGTCACAGGTTTCCTGATGAGTGGCAGGTAAGAAGACTCCATAACAGGCATTATCACATCTGTGCACTGTGCACACAAAATCTCAGTCTGTCATGTTACTTTAAAGTAGTGAATTAGCATATCTATGGACAAAATGCATCTGGAAAACAAAGCTTGCAAAGTGAACTGCTACAGGAATAAATGATGAGACACACTTTATATCAAGTGCTTCAAACAAACTCCTGCCTGTCCTAAGCCCTGTCAGGTGCTTAGACAGATATGTGTGATATTTGATGCATTTGAGACAAGAAAAATTACATCTTACGATTGGATTCTTCATCTGAAAATGTTAGAAAGTCATGTGAGTATTTCCATTTATCTGATAAACTTCACTAAAACAGCACAGCTCAAGAGGAATAAAAAATATATATATATATATACATTTTGCTGCATTTAATATGCAGTTTATAGAACATTAAATGTATTCATCCATCCATGCATCCCTGGAGGATTTTTTTTTTTTTTTGAGTAAATAAGTCAGAAGTAAGCAAACAAACAAATAAACAATAAATAAATAAATATGGCTTTTTGGAGAAAAAAAAATCTGATTAATTGAATATATAATTAACAAATTTAAAAAAATGTTGTCAGATCTATTATTATAATCATACAATAATAAAAAAAAATTTAAAAATCACGAAAATCACAAAATGTTTTTTTATATATATTATTTTATTATTATTATTATTACTAAAGTTAAACTGTGGTAAGTTTTAAAATTACTGGATGATTGTCTCATGACTGAAATTGTACTTATTATACACTAATAACGGTGGTAATTGCCTGAAACTAAGGTTCATACAAAAGAGAAGAAAAAAAAGATAAAATGAGAATGACATAATTATTTAATGTAGGTTTACACCATCACCATCTTGTGAATATATCTGAACATATAAATGGGTTTAGCTGTCTGTCATCTCAGAAATCCAGGCGTCCATATCTTCATCTCTGATCATTGACCACAGTTCTACAGTAGGAAAAATATGGTCCTGTTTGCATCTTAATGTAAATAATGGGAGCGGTGTTTCCATAATCACAAAACACAATGGCAAAGCAAGACGAGGAGCCAAAAACAATATCCTGTTTCATACACACTGTCCTATTTAGCATTTCAGCCACAACATTTTAAAATGAGACAGTTATGCATGCTATTGTCCTCGCTAGCTGGAGGAAACAAACAGGGCCATGTTCTGTCTATCTATAATAAACAGTCTGCAATTTACTGGAATTATCCTGGAAGTGCAGTGGGTGCAGATGTAAACTTGTTCATTTTGGTTTGTGCTTATGAAAATGCTATGGTAAAATAAAATAGATAGAATATAGTTTCAAATTGAAAGAAAAATTCTCTAAAATAATAATAATAATAATAATTTCCTGCATCCAGGGGTTATACTTGAAGTTGTAAAAGTTTGATTAAACATCTCCATCTTACTGATGACGAACATGTTCTGTTAGTGTTAGAGTTATTATTAGCATTGGAATCCATAAGCATTTCCAATCTTTCCTGAATGGAAACCTCAAGTATTATTTTACATGGCCATTGAATTACTTCTACATGGCCATTGAAAGGTAAATAATTCTATTGTCATTTATATGTAGCTTAAAGAGTTATTTCACCTAAAAATGAAAACGTTATGTTTATCTGCTTACCCCCAGGGCATCCAAGATGTAGGTGACTTTGTTTCTTCAGTAGAACACAAACTGGGATTTTTAGCTCAAACCGTTGCAGTCTTATAATGTAAGTGGATGGGAATCGTGGCTAAAACATATAATAAAACATAAATAATACATACACCATACACAAACAAAGCCAAATTAAATCGGATCGTGACAATACATTGATATGTAAAGACACAAAATGATCAGTCTGTGCAAGAAAGTGAACAGCATTTATATCGTTTTTTTTTTTTTTTTTTTTTTTATGGTGGATCGCAGACTTTTAAGTGCATTAGCGCCACCTATCTCTCAAGTGGACCATTGACACTCTATCTACAATCTCAATTAGGAATGGCAATGGTCCATTTGAGAGATAGGTGGCACTAATGCCTTTTAAAAGTGTACTTAAGTGTGGTAAGAAAATCATGAAAGTGTCTCTCTTAAATGGCCTTTTATTTTATTAAAATTATATTACATGCAAGTACTTTTTTATACAATATACTTGAAATGCACTACAAGAGCACATGCAATACAATTAAGCAACCTTTTGCAAGGGTTTGAATGTCTGTCAGTGGAGAACGGGCTAACTAGCCAATGCTAACCTCAAACAATGTTCCCCTCTCCTCACCCCTCACCACTGAACCCAGCCATAGCCTTTAAATCAATGCTGTCAAGTCCTCATCGAGATTGACAATTGGCACCAGAGCAAGACCTCAAACAGACATCAGCTGGCTGAACTGCTTAGAAGCATTGAAAGGCAGTTGAATTGTTTAAGCAAGGGTTAGGATGTCCCTCAAGAGCGCGGTCGTTTCAGGCAATTACTCTTTAAGTGTATATCAGTGTATCAGGCAGACCACAGCCTTGACACTTCTGTCACCTTTCATGTCACAGATGGGTTTGAAGCACGCTTTCTCCTGCAGGAAGCAATCAGGGTTGTTAATAGTCTTCTTGGCCTTACTAGGTCAAGACATGTTCATGAATGAGCTGCAAGGGCACCGTCAGAAGCCTTTTCCAGCAGGCTGACTGGAGAACAGGCTTCTGCAGGACAGGGCTGTTAGTAAAGCTGTCAGAGAATGATCCTCGCAGACATCTGAAGGTGATGGTGCGAAGGTTTTGGATTGAGTCGAGGACACTGGCTGAGAATGCACACAATATCACACTTCTTCACATATGCAAGACATATTAATGTACAGAAAGGTACCAAAATTCTGCCATCATTAAAGGTACCATTCAAAAGTATTGGGGTTTGGAATATTTATTCATTTTTTTGTTTATTTTTTATTTTTTATCTTTATTTTTTTTCCAACAAGACTACATTCATTTAATTACTATAAAAAAATAAAAAATACTATTAAATATTATTATCACTTATAACAGTTGTAAGGGAAACAGGTCAATTTAGCTCAAAGGGAATCATTTAAGATTTTAAAGGGAATTTGAACAGAATCACTGTTTCACGGCTGTTCACGGAGACGCGCCTGCGGTTCAGTGAACGAGCCATTTAACATCAAATCTGCGCTGGATACTAATATCCAAACTATAGTGAAAACACTATCAATTAGCACAGTAACAAGATCGGCAGTTTAAGACATTAACTTGTAAGCACAAAACACAAGATACTTCTCTTTTCAATATGAATAAGGCTTTATGAGATAAATCTAAGACATATAAACTAATCTAACACATAAACACACGCACACACACATTCACACAAGTTGCAGGAAGGTCGAAAGTTAGGGAAAGATGAGTTTAAGAGAATGGAAATATGGAATCCCAAGTTAACAGCAATACGTTAAATTGCATAGACATGAACAACCATCAATCACGTAATTAGCGCTCGCATTGAGTTCCTCAATGGGGTTAAAATTATATTAGATACACCAGCACAACAAATATCTGGGAATACGTTGCCTTCGTTTGCTGTGAAAGGGACTCCCGTTGAAAGGGGTATCCCGGTGTCGCTGATTGGCTGGAAGTTCAGTTGGCTGAAGTGACGTCTTGGGGAGCTAAAAAGCAGACTAAAAGCCGACATGGCTAATAGCAGCAGCCATTGACTAAAAGCAGACTAAAAGCAAGGCATGACTGATAGCACAAGCAATGCTAGAACTAAAAAGCCAAATTTCATGGGGTCCAAAGTATTTAAAACTTCCTTGTTGGCCACCCCTCAAATGTTGCCTTGACCAATCAGATATGGTCTTGAGTCTGGGGTATCATAAATCATTTGTTTATCTTACCAAGCATGTGGTTCTTGCCTCACAGGGTCTAATTTTGGACATGATTCCTATAACATGATTATGATATATTTTACAAATAAATGATTGTCAGGACAATATCAAGCAAGAAAATTCGATTACCTCAATACTAGACATGACTATGTATCCTATAGTTATCAAAATACATACACAATAAGTGATTATACATGATAGTCAAATGTGTGGGTTACACATAAATGAATATGGAGCTAAGCAATGGAACGATTCATTTACAAGTCTTTTTGAGTTCATTCTGGTCCATATATAATGTATAAAAAGCAGTTTCTTTGCCATTCTCTGGAAAGGGGACTTTTCTGTGAAGACAAAGGTTTAAAGCCCTTCCCCCTTAGGAATTTCAGTCTGGTTTCACTGGCTGGGGGGGAAGTCAATGCAAGTATTTAACTTGATCTCCTGGGTTTACATGTGATGTCCAGCGTTGCATTCCAATCACGAACAATAAATTTGACAATCTCTTCTTTGAATTAAAATTGCCAATAATTGTTATATTGGTGTTAATGTTGAAAGCTGTTGTGTGAACAAGTTGGTTGGTTGGTTATCTTGCTTGGTTCTTGTGGCACTAGAACTGATTTATGACTTCCTGAGGAATTCGGCTCTCGTTTCAATGCACACAGCTCTGATAGACTCTTTGATTTGTCTGATTCGACTCATTTCTGCTACATATATCCCCCTTTCGATCGGCGAGGTGTTTAGGTGAAGACATCGTCGATCGCTGGAGAAACAAAGGCAGAAGAAGCAGACAAACACAGCAAACAGCAAGACAACACCTCCATGACAGTTACTGTACTGGTGCAGGCATCAGGTTATTTAGGTACACGTGGTTAAGTTCAATTAGTCAATGTAGTTTAGCACATTGAGGATAGTTTAGATCGTCTTGGAAATTGTTTTTATTTTGATTCATCAATCAAATTTGTGGTTAACTTTGTTTGGTTCTTCTAGGTTGTCTTACTTTACATGTTTACCATTAGTTTTCTAGTAATTTCGTTTTCAATTCAATGGATTGACCTATCATGCATGGAGCTCTCTGGCTTCCATTCAGTTTAGAGTGGCTGGCGGATATTAGGTGTTGCGAGTCAATCCTAATATCAGACCTTCGACCCTCGCAGGGTGTCTAGGCGTTTCACCTACTCAGGAAAGAGGGGAAGGAGAAGGATAGGTAAAAGAAGAACAAAACAAAACAAGGCTGCTGTGGGCTTTCCTAGCATGTGTTACAACTACTATTGAGCTAGGATGTCAGGTGCAGCTAGTGTGTCGTGAACCTTAACTTAGTGTCAGGTGTTCTACCTATTGTGAGGATGGCTGCACGTTTCTTCATGGTGGGTATGTGTAACTTTGTTACGCTAAAAGTTGAATATTCTACCTGTGGGAAGAATATGTTTGTTGACTGTGTTATCAGTAGATGTGTTTACCTCTGGGTGTAGGTAATGTTGTGTGTTACTGGTGTAGTGCATGTGTGGTCAGATCTGTTCAAGTCTGTGTTGTCTCCCCCTTTTTCTATCATGTCACTGAAGACTGGCTCTCTGCATCCTTGGCTTGGATGAGGGCATGTCCATGGTCTAATGAGGGGTCAGTCCAGCAAGTCAGGAAGTTCTTTAGCAGACAGTCGGAGGCAGTTTGGCATGGCTGTGTGAAGCTGGGTTGCAAAACTTTGTCTCCTATGTTGTATTCTTCTTGTGATGCCTTCTGGCTGTAGCAGACTTTCTGACCTTCTGTGCTCTGGTGGTTGCTGCTGCACAGACAGGGAATGTGGTACTTGGAGTTGGAGTTAATTTGGACAGTTTGTTAGTGACTGAGGTGATTTCCTTTAGTA
Organism: Carassius auratus; assembly: GCF_003368295.1. Taxonomy (NCBI): domain Eukaryota; kingdom Metazoa; phylum Chordata; class Actinopteri; order Cypriniformes; family Cyprinidae; genus Carassius; species Carassius auratus. Next base: position 2,586,390 of record NC_039277.1, read on the forward strand.
CCTCAGATTTTTCATCAACAGTTGGCCGTGAAAGACTTGTTCATTCTGGGTTGTTGTTGAACAGGTGCTTGTCATCTCTGATGTGGTGCACCAGGTGATCACCGGCCTTCCGTGATCACCTGAGGTGGGTTTTGTTGTGGCTTACCCACACGAGTTGCTCTTGGATGAGTCGGGTGATTACCTTTGGATATCTGGTTAGGTTTCCAGATGTTATCCTTTTGGTTTCTTGAGAAGCGTGGCTGGTCCCATGGATTTTTTCCAGCAGTTGGGCTGAAAGCGGTCGTGGATATGGGCGTCACGTTCTCTGTGCTCTTGATGGAAGACTCTGGTGTTGTGATGCCACTGGGTGTCATCCAGTGCAAGGCTTGAGTCTTTGTTGACAGAGTTCAAGAGTGTGGATGTTTTGTTACCTTTCTTTGAGGCCAACTTCTGCTTGTTATAGGCCTTCTGTGTTAGGTCACGCAACTGTTGGATGGTCATGGAGTTCGGACAGGCCATGACACCTAGATAGTGACTGACTCCGGGGTGCAGATTCTTTAGGAAGAGGGTTTTGAAGTTCACATCCTCTTCAAGGTCAGAGTTGTTGTGTGCACCAAAGTAGGATTGTCGGAGTCGGTTGTAGTAAGCTTGTGGAGTCTCTTGACGACCTTGTTTGGTTTCCAAGGCAGTTAACAGTCCATGTTCAGACTCTGGGTCTGTAAACTCTTTAATCAGGACCTCACGAAGTCGCTGGTAGTTTGACTTGGTTTGATTGGGCTGTCGATCTAGAAAGTTTTGTACCTCGGAACTGGACGTGGCTCTAAGGAGGTATAACCAGTCTCTGTCAGTCACATGAGGTCTCACTTCCAGATGGAATTCGATATCTCGCAGGTAAGCTTGGATGTCGGGGCTCTCTGTGGAATTCGGGTTGAACCTGCTGATGTTTTTAGACAGCTTGTTGAGGTCTTTGATGGTCATCCCGTGTGCAGCTTCAAGGCCTTGGACGGGAGGTTTTCTTTCGTTGGCAGGAAAGGTCTGTGTGGCGAAGGCAGGTGAGGTTTTGGGTTGTGGCCCTTCGCTCCTTTCGTCATATGCCAGTTCTTGGACGTGGGACTCTGCTCTGCTCAGCAGTGATGAGGCTAAGAGAGGTTTCTCTTTCCTTGGCTCTAGTTTGTGCTCGTAAGCATTTTGGAGTTCTTTTCTGACCATGTAGAGCTCATCGTTGGTATCATCTAGTTGTTGGGTCAGATTGTCCATTTCAGTTCTGTACCTTTCAAGGTGGTCTTTCAAAGCACTGATTTCAGAGTTCTTGTTTCTGATGTCTAGCTTGGCTTTCTCTAGTAGCTGTTCGGCATACTGGAGTCTGTTTACCAGGTCTTTCTGAGCAGCCGTTGTATGTTGATGGTCGAGCTGAGCTGCTGCCAGGGCTGCTTGGAGCTTCATAACTTGTTCTGTTGTATCCTGCTCCCTCTCGCTGGGTGCTTTGAGTTGATTTTGAACTTTCACTTCCAGCTTGTCTATGCGACAACGTGTCAGCTCCTCTTGAAGGTGGGTGATGTGCTTGTCGCTCAGTTTCAGCTGGGTTGTGAAGGCATAGCTTAGTGAGCTTGTGATCTTGACTAGCTCCTCGTGGTTGTTGTTCTGGCTTGAATCTTGTGTCAGGAATCTTCTCAGGATTAGGATTATTATTAAAAATAATAACAGTTCAAATGTCTTTGGAGTGAGGCTGTCTGTTATGCCTCTCAGCCAAATGTTCACATCTTCCCCATGGGAAATGGGGTCTGCAGTCCGTGGCATGTTGGCACGCTGGGGAGAAGAGAGACTGACACAGATCTGTGTGGAGTAAAAGCCTATGTGTGGTGGGACAACTAAGTGTTGTATCAGTGATTGTGAACCACTAGTGAAATGTGGTGATGACTGTGTTGGTCTCAGGGTGTCTAAGTAGACTAGAGATGCGAAGACTTTGTCACTCTAATGAGGAAGAGGAAAAGAGAGACAGAGGTGAAAAACAAATTCAAATGACAAGCAAAATTTCTGTTTTTCAAATGAGGAAAATTATTTTTTCCAATTAAATGCTATCAAAACGTAAACAATATTATTATATTTATTTCTTTGGAGAAAAGAATACAATAATAATTCTGATATCTCTTTTCTTAGTCTGACAGGATTGACACCGTACACCTTTCAGTTGGATTGCTCACCAGGGAGGCTGCGAAGGCGAAGAGTTGTTCAACACGTATCTCTATTAAATTGATCTCAACGTTGGATGAGATGCTAAAACTTGGATTGCGTTTCCAAATGTAGGGAGGTTAGGAAGAACAAATGAGAGGATGATTACAATCAAATTCATAAGGATGATTCGTCGTCTTTGGCACGATTGTGTATTTACTTCACTTAGAATTGATTGATGGTTCTTACATGTCCTACAAATGTAAAAAGAGAAGAGGAAAGTAAAGGAGAGAGAGGACGGAGATGGTAAGTCTCAGTAGCGGTTATCTCAACTACAAGGAGAGCGTTGTGTTAGTTGCTGCACAACTAATCAAACAAAATAAACTTTAAGTGAAAGAGAGTTGTCTTTCTAATTTATTTGAACTCGTAGTGAGGGATAACAATGTCTCCTTTTAGGGCTCAGGTTTATTGTTCCCAGGCTAGGATACACAAAGTAAAGAAATGGTAAGAAAAAGTAAAATTAAAAAAATTAATAAATGGGCAAAATATGCAAAAATGAAATTAAAAAGAGGAAATCAATAAGTAAAACAATAGTGGTTAAGTGTATAACCAAAATAGGAGGAGGGGCAAAACGCATTCAAATAAGTAAAGGTCTGAATATAATATATTCAGATGGGTAATAAATAAATTAGGAAGAATAAGTTTACTTAACTTCCAAAGTTCAAGGCTTATTCATTCCTAAAATAATTAGACCCAAAAGAGAATACTAGAAATAAAAGATCATATGAAATGATCTGAGAGGGAAATTTTAAATGATTCAAAATAAATTTAATGTTTCAATTAAATTTCAATTTGACAATTAATAATTGTGAGTCAGTATTTCCCTTTCTAGTAAAATGAAAATAAGTGGTTTAGTAAGGAAAGAGAGCACTAAAGAGAAAGAGACTAACAAGTGTTAGTTAAGATGTTTAAAATAGTTAAATCTCGTCAGCGTTGCCCCAAACACACATTATTCTACCACTGGATGGTAATGCTAACGGCTAACCTTTGAGGCTAGTGGCTTTAGTATAGACTTCAATGTAAATGCAATGGTTTCGTTAGCTTAGCGACACCGCGGAGTTTGTGCGCTGCGCGTGCACAGTTCAGAGTTGCTCCGGAAGTACGTTAGGCTTCCGGGTCACGGTCGTCACTATGGCAACCATAACACATTCTAGTGGATTAGCACATTAATCGTTGCATTGTTGCAAATACAGTTAAGCATGTTACATGAAATGTCGGCTCATTTCAACACTGTACAAATAACACCGCCTTTCAGTTGGTTTTGCGATGTGGCACTTAAACTCTCAGTTTGTATAGAGTTAAATTTATCTTAATTCAAATAGCAGCTTCCTGCTGTAGTTATTATATCAATCTCAGCAATTTGATTCTCCGTGCCAGTTTTTCTGGACACAAACATAAAAGTTTTCCTTCGCTGTTGGTACACAGTTAAAATTTACTTGATCAAGCTTTTAAAACACTCCCATTCAAATTACTCTCGGACACACGCAGTGTTACGCGAGATTGCATTCACTTTGTGAACGGATACAAATGGGCAAACATTGTTCTCTAATGTTTAACGTTAACTTAGGGGAGTCGAATATAAAATTTGATTCGGCAGTGGAACACGCACTGGCAATCAAACTATATGAAATATGAATACGGGGACTTTGATACATAGATTGAGGAACCCGCTCAAAACTATTCTTTATTCACTGATTTATATCCCTTTTGAAACACTAACAGTTTAGCTCCATTCAGCAAACAGTGACTGAGATAGCGTTTGAGACACTGGAACACGCAGTGAAATCAAATCAGCTATAAAACAAGGCATTACACAAATGAGGAACACGCTCAATTTCTACCTTATTGTACGATCTCAGATGTTTACTTTTAAGTTCACTTACTGCTGTTAACATTGAAGAGACGGACTTGAGTTAAAGTCTCCTCTAGTTCCTTTCATTCAAGCGGGAGGGCGCGCGCTGCTTACGTCACGCAAACACACACACATACTCAGGTCTCGCATGCTTCTCATCTTTCATTCCTTTAGCAAAATCAAAGATTAAATAACTTGGTTTATGCTCACAATTTAGATTAAACTGCCCGCATTCTCCACCATTATAATGTAAGGGAAACAGGTCAATTTAGCTCAAAGGGAATCATTTAAGATTTTAAAGGGAATTTGAACAGAATCACTGCTTCACGGCTGTTCACGGAGACGCGCCTGCGGTTCAGTGAACGAGCCGTTTAACATCAAATCTGCGCTGGATACTAATATCCAAACTATAGTGAAAACACTATCAATTAGCACAGTAACAAGATCGGCAGTTTAAGACATTAACTTGTAAGCACAAAACACAAGATACTTCTCTTTTCAATATGAATAAGGCTTTATTAGATAAATCTAAGACATATAAACTAATCTAACACATAAACACACACATTCACACAAGTTGCAGGAAGGTCGAAAGTTAGGGAAAGATGAGTTTAAGAGAATGGAAATATGGAATCCCAAGTTAACAGCAATACGTTAAATTGCATAAACATGAACAACCATCAATCACGTAATTAGCGCTCGCATTGAGTTCCTCAATGGGGTTAAAATTATATTAGATACACCAGCACAACAAATATCTGGGAATACGTTGCCTTCGTTTGCTGTGAAAGGGACTCCCGTTGAAAGGGGTATCCCGGTGTCGCTGATTGGCTGGAAGTTCAGTTGGCTGAAGTGACGTCTTGGGGAGCTAAAAAGCAGACTAAAAGCCGACATGGCTAATAGCAGCAGCCATTGACTAAAAGCAGACTAAAAGCAAGGCATGACTGATAGCACAAGCAATGCTAGAACTAAAAAGCCAAATTTCATGGGGTCCAAAGTATTTAAAACTTCCTTGTTGGCCACCCCTCAAATGTTGCCTTGACCAATCAGATATGGTCTTGAGTCTGGGGTATCATAAATCATTTGTTTATCTTACCAAGCATGTGGTTCTTGCCTCACAGGGTCTAATTTTGGACATGATTCCTATAACATGATTATGATATATTTTACAAATAAATGATTGTCAGGACAATATCAAGCAAGAAAATTCGATTACCTCAATACTAGACATGACTATGTATCCTATAGTTATCAAAATACATACACAATAAGTGATTATACATGATAGTCAAATGTGTGGGTTACACATAAATGAATATGGAGCTAAGCAATGGAACGATTCATTTACAAGTCTTTTTGAGTTCATTCTGGTCCATATATAATGTATAAAAAGCAGTTTCTTTGCCATTCTCTGGAAAGGGGACTTTTCTGTGAAGACAAAGGTTTAAAGCCCTTCCCCCTTAGGAATTTCAGTCTGGTTTCACTGGCTGGGGGGGGAAGTCAATGCAAGTATTTAACTTGATCTCCTGGGTTTACATGTGATGTCCAGCGTTGCATTCCAATCACGAACAATAAATTTGACAATCTCTTCTTTGAATTAAAATTGCCAATAATTGTTATATTGGTGTTAATGTTGAAAGCTGTTGTGTGAACAAGTTGGTTGGTTGGTTATCTTGCTTGGTTCTTGTGGCACTAGAACTGATTTATGACTTCCTGAGGAATTCGGCTCTCGTTTCAATGCACACAGCTCTGATAGACTCTTTGATTTGTCTGATTCGACTCATTTCTGCTACACAGTTTTCTGATTTAATATATAGTGAAACATAATTTATTTCTTTAATGCAAAGCTGAATTTTCAGCATCATTACTCCAGTTGTCAGAGTCACATATTCCTTCAGAAATCATTCAAATATGCCAATTTACTGCTCAAATAAAAAAAAATCAGCTCAAAAATCAGTTAACATTTCATATTTTTGTGGAAACTCAATTCTGAACAATACTTTTAACATTGTAAAATAGACTACTAGTGATTATTTCATTCAGTAAAACCGTAATAAAGTAAAATATTATTACAATTTAAAATAACTGTTTTCTAATGTAACACATTTTAAAATGTAATTTATTCTTGTGATGCAAAGCTCTTAATCATACATGCAGCCTTATAAACATATAAAGATTATACTACTGAGAAGAGTGGCCCTTCTTCCAGTTGGGATTTTGGTGACAGCACAGAGGTCCAATCATTTTCTCAGAAGAAAGTGGACCACCGGAAGAGGCGGGGCTTCAGGGTTGACATGCTGGTCAGACTCATCAGCTCTGCATGTGTATTCCCTGAGACTGCAGCCATACAGCCAGATCCCACGGGATTCACACACATTCATTCACACTCATTCACATCTAAACAGAGAAGGGGCGGCCTGAAAGGGAAATGGCTTGTTTGGAATTTGGGCCATAAACTGGGCCATAGACTAACATTCATAGTAACATTTTTGCATATCACATACTGTTTTCCTGTCAGCATGCACTGTATATTATCCAGTACATGTGTGTTTTTGAATTAAATGCAGAAAATGTCAATACTGTAGCATATTGCAAAAAATATTAGTAGTATGCAGTTCAAACACTAGAATAACATTTGGAACTGTTATTATTAATTGTAACATTAATAACAATCAACAATGTAATATGTTTAAAACTGTGTTATTTTATTATTTTCTGCTGTTATTATAAGTTTATTACATAGTTATACATACGTTTATTATATTCGATTTAATTTCAGTTCAATTTGTTTGTTTATTTATTGATTAGTTAGTTTGAATGTTAGTTGTCAGCTTTAATCCAGAATTAAATGTTTAATCAAATTAATCACAGTACATTGAAATTAAATTACAAATAAAGCTCTCTCACATATATAACCTTATAGCAATAATTTCAATTCAGTCATAAAATATATTTTATATTTCTTGATAATTCATATTTTATACACTTATACAGTAATTTTATTTTCACTTAACTTATTTGCAAAATAGAAGATGAAATACAGTGATCATATACTGTATATCAGCTCTATAGTGGATATTGCTTTGTTTCTGCAGCTCATTGTGTCTGAATGTTCACTTTATTATTACACACATACAAACACTCTGCTGGCGTTTAAGCTGTCATACTCCATGTGTGTGTGTGTTTGGATAGTCTCCTCTGGAGGATGCTTGTGTTGAAAGCAAATAAAAACCATTACCATCCCCTTATCCACTCTTTCAAATAGCAGCATTACATATAAAAATGAGAATAAATGAGTTCATGGTTGTTGTTGTTGTTTTTTTGTTTTTTTTGAGAAATGGCTTTTAGAGAAAGACAACCGTGGTGTATAAACAGTAACACAGCTCTTCTTTGTCACAGGCGTTGTGGCTACAGCAAAGCCAAGCAAGATCCAGATGAGGAGAAGATGCACTTCCACAATGGACACAGTAAGTCTAACCGAAAGAGACAGACACTTCTGGGTTCAGCCAGAGTTCAGTGGGCTATAATCTTGTTCTATCATAAGCGTAAAAATCATCCCAGGACAGCTTGGCATGAATGACAATTATTTTTTTTATTTGTATTATTTTTACAACCCATCATCCTATTATATATATATATATATATATATATATATATATATATATAGGTGCATCAAAAAAAAAATTGAATGTTGTGGAAATGTTCATTTATTTCAGTAATTCAACTCAAATTGTGAAACACGTGTAATAAATAAATCCAAAGCACACAGACTGAAGTAGTTTAAGTCTTTGATTCTTTTAATTGTAATGATTTTGGCTCACATTTAACAAAAACAAAAAAATATCACCAATTCACTATCTCAACAAATTAGAATACTTTATAAGCCCAAATAAAAATAATGTTTTAGTGAATTGTTGGCCTTCTGGAAAGTCTGTTCATTTACTGTACATGTACTCAGTACTTGTTATAGCCTCCTTTTGCTCGAATTACTGCCTCAATTTGGCGTGGCATGGAGATGATCAGTTTGTGGCACTACTGAGGTGGTATGAAGCCCAGGTTTCTTTGACAGTCACCTTCAGCTCCTGTTTTTTGTCTCTTGTTTCTCATCTTCCTCTTCACAATACCCATAGATTCTCTCTGGGGTTCAGGTCTGGTGAGTTGCTGACCAGTCAAGCACACCAACACCATGGTCATTTAACAAACTTTTGGTGCTTTTGGCAGTGTGGCCAGGTGCCAAATCCTGCTGGAAAATGAAATCAGCATCTTCAAAAAGCTGGTCAGCTGAAGGAAGCATGAAGTGCTCCAAAATTTCTTGGGAAACGTGTGCAGTGACTTTGGTTTACAAAAAATAAAATAAAAATAAAAAAATGGACCAACACCAGCAGATGACATTGCAGCCCAAATCATCACAGACTGTGGAAACTTAACACTGGACTTCAAGCAACTTGGGCAATGAGCTTCTCCACCCTTCCTCCAGACTCTAAGACCGTGGTTTCCAAATGAAATACAAAACTTGCTCTCATCTGAAAAGAGGTCTTTGGTCCACTGGGCAACAGTTTCTTCTTAGCCCACATAAGACGCCTCTGATGTTGTCTGTGGTTGAGCAAATTCCTTGACACGTCTGATGGACCATGTTTTTCCATCAGAGACCATCAACGTTTTGAGTTGATCAGCTGATTCCCATGTCATCATATTCTAATTTGTTGAGATCGTGTATTGGTGGGTTTTTGTTCAATGTGAGCCAAAATCATCACAATTAAAAGAACTAAAGACAAGCTTCTTTGGCAATGAATGTTTGTGGCTTACCCTCCTTGTGAAAGCTGTCAATGATTGTCTTCTGGACAACTGTCAGATCAGCAGTCTTCCCCATGATTGTGTAACCTAGTGAACCAAACTGAGAGACCATTTTGAAGGCTCAGGAACCTTTGCCGGTGTTTTGAGTTGATTAGGTGATATAGTGATATAGTGAATTGGTGTTTGTTTTTTTTTTTTTGTTTTGTTTTTTTATTAAATGTGAGCCAAAATCATTACAATAACCAATGACTTAGACTACTTCAGTCTGTGTGCATTTAATTAATTTAATACACAGGCTTCATAATTTAAGTTGAATCATTGAACTTTTCCACAACATTCTAATTTATGGAGATGCACCTGTGTATGTATAGCAAAACATTTTAAACAAAAAATACTAATCATTTAGAAAATATAAATACATTTTAAAATATATTTTCACATTATTAATAATCATTATTAACAGTGCATGCAGTGTTGCATAATAATAATAATAATAATAATAGTAATAATACTGTTTTATAAATACTTTGTATTATTACTGTTATTAACATGATAATAATAATAATAATAATATTATTATTATTATTATTATTATTATTATTATTATTATTATTATTATTATTATTATTATTATTTATTTATTTATTTTTTTCACTGATTAAAGACTTTAATTCTTTGTTTTGTAACAATGCAGTTACTAGAACACCCATCTGTAATTCGAAAACCTCACTGGTCCATTAGGCAACAACCACACTAACCATGTAGCCAATAATACAGTGACACAGAAGTGTGGCATATTTTGGTTTATTCTTATTATATAGTCCTAAAGCAATCCATCAGTGTGTTGTGCTTGGCGCAGCAGGGAAGAACAAACATGGTCTCTAGAGATGAAACCTCAAACAGCATCTCCTGTGTTCACCCGCTTACGGTACATCACATAACCCAACCACAGAGCTGTGAAGGGCCCCGATTCAACATTTCCTCCTCTATCTCTCTGTTTCTTGTCCTCTCTCACAGTCAAATTCCCAGCGGTCCGCACGTATATCGATCCTCACACCTACGAAGATCCCAACCAGGCCGTCCACGAGTTCGCCAAGGAGATTGATGTGTCCTGTATCACCATTGAGCGGGTTATTGGAGCCGGTGAGTGAGTCGTGAGTGATTAAAACAAAACAGGCCTTAGGCACAGAATTACAGTTAGCTAACTTGGTGAACATTTACTGCTGAAAAGTTTTATGTTGGATAAAACATGCTTGATAAACTGCCTAACAACACCACAGCAACCACTCAGAATGTCCCGGCAACCACATAGTTACTTAAAGGAATAGTTCACCCCCCAAAAAAGAAAATTTGCAGTTAATTTATTCACCCTCAGGCCATTCAAGATGTAGGAGACTTGTGTTCTTCAGTAGAACAGTAAAGACAATTTGCTCATACTTTATTTCAAGGTCCAATTCTCCAAACCATTATCTATGACTTTAGCCTCAATAAACTCCTAATTTTCCACTTATTAATAGTAGTACGGTAGTTACTAAGTTTATATATTGATTAGAGATGTAGAATTTAGTCATTGGTAGAATATATGCTTTAGAAATACAAATAAACAGGCAATATGTTAATAATATTCATGCTAATAAGCAACTTAATAGAGAGAATGGGTCTTATGTGTTATGTCTTATGTGTAAACTAGTGTTACCAAAGATTTGAAACTGTGGTCCTTGATTATTCATAAAATGTATAGGTGGTTCATAAAAAGCCAATGGCCCATCTTTAAGAATGTAAAAAAGCATATATCAGACAACACAAAATGAATACCCATTGCGATATATTGACGATGTATTGAGATCCTATAAAGCAAAGCACATGAATGTAAGGGAGGAATTAATGTTTTTTTTATGGTTTCTCATTGTTTATGTAAAAAGGTGAGTTGATGAAGACTTGTTATTCACTTTAAATGCTTTAGACATGTGAAACATCCCCATTTGACATCATTACTTGCTGCTTTAATAATATAATATAATTGTGTAAACATAAACAAACCAGTGAACTGAACTATAGTTCACTGAAACGAACTGTCATAAAGAACCAGTTCGCAGAAAAGAATCGGACTCTGAGGCTCTGGATTACAGGTAATAATGTTACAAATAATGTTCAGTTTCTTGCACAGACTGGTTGTTTTGCTTCATAAGACCTCAATATATCACCAAGAGCCACAGGTATTAATTTAGTGTTGTATGGTATGCTTTTTTGACTCTCAAAGTGCAGGTAACATTGCTTTTAATGAATCAATAAGGGCCAAAATCTTCAAAATGTGGAATCTGAGGGTGCAAAAAAGAAAATCTTCTTTAAATATATCCAAATTAATTCCTAATTACTAATTACTGATTACTAATCAAACATTTAGTTTTTATATATTTACGGTAGGAAATTACAAATTATATTCATGGAAAATAATCTTTACTTAATATTCTAATGATCCATAATTAAAATCCATATTTTTTTTATTTTTTTTGGCTATTGCTAAAACTATACCCCAGCGACTAACGACTGGTTTTGTGGTGCAGGGTCACATATATAAGCATCCTAAAAACGAGAATTGGGCTAAACTTTTGGTTTCACATCCCACTCTGGAAGTGTCACATTATAAATACTGGCGTTCGCTGGCAGATTTTATTCATGCGTTCAGAAGGAAGTTCATCCCTCAGTAGCTTTGCACTTTGTCACCTTGCGAGGGAAATCTGCCCAAGCACAATGAGGCGTTTCATTGTCTGGCTCTTTCCTGCCACGGTTCACTGATGGCTCTGCCTCGCGGTTGCAGGGGAGTTCGGTGAGGTGTGCAGTGGTTTACTGCGGCTGCCAGGAAAGAGAGAGTTCCCAGTGGCCATTAAAACTCTGAAAGCCGGTTACACCGAGAAGCAGAGGAGGGACTTCCTGGGGGAGGCCAGCATCATGGGCCAGTTCGACCATCCCAACATCATCCACCTCAATGGGGTCGTCACTAAGAGTGAGTGCCTGGAGCTCTTTTGATTATGATTGTCTTTGAAAATGATTGTTTCTGTATTTCACTGTAAAAAGTGTTGACATGCAATTGTTATCCTAAAAGAGCGGTTTATACTTGATTTCACCCCTCAGTTTAGCATTGTTGGTGTAACGTAAAATATTAAGTTTGAAAAATAATATTAACAAATGTTTTTGATTTGAATAAAAGCCGTTAAATGAGATGTTACCACATTTTTATGTTACCAGTTTTGTGTCTTGTTTATGTTTCATATAATAATAACATAACATAAGACCTTGGAGCTGAAATGTGTGTGTTTTATTTCTGCAAGGTAAACCAGTGATGATAATAACAGAATATATGGAGAACGGATCCCTGGACACCTTTTTGAGGGTACATTTAGCTTTTCTCAGTTAACAAATACACTAATGTGACATGTTTATTGACCAGTGATGGCCAATTTACTCTGAAAATGTAATCAAATGACTGATTACTCATTTTAAAAGATATCACGTTACTGTTCTGATTACTTTATTTCAAAAGTAATTAGTAATTACTTACATTACTTTTTTCTCCATTAAATTGATGAAATCCCAGCATACATGCTCCTTGTAAATATTTGTTAGTGTTCTGTGAATGTTCATAACAATGTTATTTTTTTTTTCTAACTAAAGCAAGCGGCTGCTGCGTGCGTGGTTTAGTTTGGCAGAATGCCATCAAAGAGCGTTGCGTTTATAATCTCTAAAAGACATCTCAGTTCATCGCAATCTCACAAATCTCTGTTATAACACAATAAATATATGCTTGATGAAGCTTTCATAATGTCTACAATTCGTGTGTTATAATGAGAGGATTTGTGAGCACGCAAATCTCAGCACTGCATTTTGCTCAACGCAGCAAATATGTGTTTTAGCCTAAATAGAAACTCTGCATACACTTCTAAATGTTAAGTGTTTATATTTTATATTAGTTAATGTTGCTTTTGTACAATACATTAATAACAATTCATTTGTTTTAGATATTTTATGTTTAGATATTTCTTTATTGCGGGAGTCCCGTGAATTATTTTGTTCTCCCTCATCCCACACACACACACACACACACACACACAAACACACAAGTGTCTACCCGAACGCACGTCGGGTCTCGCATGTCATGAAAAAAATTACAGAGATGATTAGTTACACGTTATTATAAACACGTCCCTTGTTACAGTGTAATTACACAAATTACTAAGTAATACCAAGTGTGTTATAAATGAGGAAATCCATAAACTTTTTTATTATATTTAAAGTGTCACCATTATATATTTCATGTTTAGTTTTTGTGTATTTCATGAAATTTATCAAATATTTATTTATATTATATTTTTAATATTTTATTTTACTAAATTCACACACACACACACACACACACACACACACACACACACACACACACACACACACATATATATATATATTGCACAATTATTTTTTACCTTTACTTTTTTCATTTTCCTTTTTACTTTATAAATTATATATAATTTAATTAAATTTTACGTGTGTGTGTGTGTGCGCGTGTGTGTGTGTGTGTGTGTGTGTGTGTGAAAAAGTAATCTGAAGCTGTTTAACATAAGGCAGCAACATAAAACATGAAAACAAAGAAGGGACATGAATACCTTCGCAGGTTAATGCATAATTAAGTTTGAATTAATATATTTATCATTTATTTTGAATTAATTTATTTAAATTCACCAAGCACTTAATAGCATATTATTATGTGCACTTCACCTTTCTGAAAAATAACTGAAAAAGGGCCTCGAGTGCCCTTAATTTTTTTCCAAAGTATAAACATTTAGTTTGATTGTTGTATTCCTCTCATATTTGTGTGTGTTCTATCTTCACTGCTCCAACAGAAGAACGACGGTCAGTTCACTGTCATCCAGTTGGTCGGCATGCTGCGTGGCATTGCTTCTGGCGTGCGCTACCTCTCTGAGATGGGCTATGTGCACCGTGACCTGGCTGCCCGCAACATCCTGGTCAACAGCAACCTGGTGTGTAAGGTGTCCGACTTCGGCTTGTCCAGAGTGCTGGAGGACGACCCAGAGGCGGCCTACACAACCCGCGTACGTGCTACAGAGGATAAACACTGAGTCATGCTAACAGCTAACCTACCACTCATTGAATCTATTAGCCGCCTCACAGCAGGGCTTTGTTTTTAACCTAGTGCCACCAGCAGCATACTTTTTTACTTTTTACTTTTTTTTGTTTGGTGGTGACTGACATAATTAGCATAGCATAGCGTTCTTTGTCATCTGTCTCTTGTTTTGTTGTGTCACACTGAGGGAAGTGTTTTATGGCTGTGTGAACTGTCGGCAGGTTAATTAAGACATGTCTCCTCAGTGCTGTCAGAGATGGATAGCACTCACACCGGAACAGTCAATAAGCGATTAGCATGCAGCAGCCGTCCACAGACCTAATGCTTCCTGTCACATTTCACAGCCTGACACCATTCCTTCCCAGCGATAATCACCTGTTAAGATGCTCTGACAAGACCCGTTTCTGATGTGAGATGTGAATGTCAGCGTGTTGTTTGTTTTGCAGGGAGGGAAGATTCCCATCAGGTGGACGGCTCCTGAGGCCATCGCCTACAGGAAGTTCACCTCGGCCAGTGATGTGTGGAGCTACGGCATCGTGATGTGGGAAGTGATGTCGTACGGCGAGAGACCATACTGGCAGATGAGCAATCAAGACGTAAGTCAAAACGAGCCCAGAATTCTATTAAACTGAGGTTAATCTGCTTTTATTGGCACTGCATTGTGTCTTCATAAGTGAAAGTGTGTTAAATTATGTACACAATATTGTCAATAGTGTATGTTTTGTTCTAATTTCCAAACAAAAATAGTTCCAGTCAACACAGAGGAATTGTTGTCTTTCCGAGCAACACAGAAGTGTTTAGTTACTGAATGAATACACAGTTTTGAATGAATCAAGTGAGTCAATGATTCAGTGACTCAGTCGTAAAGACAGAAATTTGCTTCATTTCACAAGAATAAGAATGTTCTATTATAGTATGAATGTTTGTAGTATGAATGTATTCCGGACGAACTACATAACCCATCCTATCATTGTCATGTGACCCACCAGCATCAGTTGCATCGTGTCACTGATACTCATAAATCCTCTCCCATGGCCTCATGGGAGAATAAGTGTCCATTATGCACACTTCAGAATGACGCCTGGATAATTGTTGTCTGCTCTTTTATAAGTAGCTACTGTGAATTCAGACATACTACTTTTGTCATGTACCTTTTTGAAGTATGCAATTTCAGATGCAGCCAGTCACTTGCTTTGTTTCGGAATGAATCAGCCATTTGAATGAATCAGATGAATGCATGAATGAATGAATCATTTATTAAGGCAGTGACTCGCCGCCACTTATTGGTGTTTTTTTTTTATTATTTTTTTTTTATCATTTCATATTTCAGTATGAAAATGATTTCTTAGTTAATGTGCAATTCATTTTAATTCAAAATGTAATTACTTGACATCCATAGTGTTTGTTATTTTTATACATATAATGATATAATGTCTAGTGATGATATAGTATGCTTTTATGAAAAAGATTCAGTTTCTGGGCAAGAGTAAAGTCAAAGTGCAGTTTTCCCCTGCAGTCTTTTAACACTACACCACAATAATTGCTTCCCATGGCTGTTTTAAGCGCTCACATGCTCTCTCGTATTTGCCTCAGGGGAAGTGAGAGCATTAGAATGCTGATGTCTATAAATAGATCAGGAAGTGAGGGTAAAATCTGAGCTGAACTGACATATCGAACGCCGTCAGCGGATTTTGGGGTTGGGTTGGGGCTGGATAAACTCTTTCTCCCACCGCGGCACATCTGCCTGCGGTCCAGTCAAAGGTCACCTGCTCAACAGCAGAATAGGAACACACAGGATGCTGGCTAATGGATATCAGGGTTAAAAATGTAAGTTTCAGGTTTTGCCCATGAGAATTTTAGGCTACTCTTAGCATTTCTGCACCGAAAGAGCATCGGCTCTTTGTAGACTGATATCTGCCAGCGTTATGGAGTTCGGCTCAGACATAGTTTCTTTAAAAGACCTTATGTACAGTAGCTTTTTACCAGAAGCTAACGTCATCTATTGTTCCCTTATCTCTCTCTAAATACAAACATGATCTCGCTGGATAGACACCGATACATTCAGTAAATAATATCAAATGAGCAGCTTATAAAGGTTGTTTTTTGAGCCAGCATTTCTCATTTTCCTAACTGAAATAATAATAATAATAATAATAATAATAATAATAATAATAATAATAATAATAATAATAATGAAATATAAATATATAATTAGTCATATATAATTAATTAATATATTAATTAAGAAATAAATATGACAAAAACACAATCAACTGGTAAAAAAATGGAAATTGAAAATATAAACATAAAAATAATAATTCAAAATACTGATAAACACAATAATAGTATCTCAGTTATACTAATATAAAAACCGGTTGTGTGTAATATTATATTAGACTAATAAAGCCTAAGATGTTTATGAAACCTAGACAATTACTAATACGTTATCATGAATGTTAACATTTAGTAAATTTAAGTAAAATATTTATTTATATAAATATTAACAAATTATGCTTGAATAATTTCCCAGTTAAGTAAATATTGATTTCATTAATAATTCAAGTAAACAGCCATTCAGTATAAAAATTAAATTAATTATATATAATAAATGTGTAGTTGATTGCTGTGATCAGAGCAGTATTTTCAGCATCATTCCTCCAGTCTTCAGTGTCACATGATCCTTCAGAAATCATTCTGATATGCTGACTTACTGCTCAAGAAACATTTCTGATTATTATTAACAGTGCTGCTTCATATCTTTTTCAGGAACTCTCTGACCCCAAACTTGTAAACGGCAGTTTATGTATCATTGTCTATCCAAACAAACCAACATATGGCCTAAATGTAAAATATGAATACCTACAAATGTTAATGCAGTAAAAACTCTGCATCTTTTTAACTATTATTAAAGCACTGCAGTCTCAGATACTGGAAAACACGCAGTACACGGCAGCCAGCCACCTCTCTGCCTTTTGTTATGTAGATGCGCATGTCATATGTCCATGTATGAGATGACAAGTATATTTGCAGGCAGAGATGAAACACACGGCGATGCCTGAGTTTTCCCAGCATATCCCAGAAGGAGGTGCACATAGCAGTCATGGTTTTATCAAACACGACTGACCTTTTTTCCTCCTTTACAGTTGTCAGTGACGGCTTCATCTCGTTCTGTGCTCCATCATTAATCTCTTTCACAGACGCTTGGGAAGGGAGAGTTATTTGATGTTTTATTTAGCAGTTTCTTGAGGGTTCCCCTCAGATCTCGGCTTCCTCGGCTCAGTTAGACGCTTGTGTGTTTCTCTGGCTCTGTCTGTCTGTCAGTCGGTCTCTTTCTCTTTCTCTGAGTCTTTTCCGCGAGGGATTGCTCTCTGAGCTGCTGGTGTTGTAGTGCTGCTCTTTGTGATGTGAGAGTGGGGGGGGGATTTTAGAGAGAAGATGCTCTTTGTTGATTCAGGGCTCTGATTTATGCTGCCAGAAACCTATCTAATAGATATATCATCATAGATATATTCACCCTGCAACACAACAGGACATCTTCTTTAATTATATATATTATCTGTCAACTGATACACTACAATAGCACATACACCAGTCAAAAGATGATTCTCAAATAGTACATAAAGTTTTGTAGTATATATATATATATATATATATATATATATATATATATATATATATATATATATATATATATATATATATATATACACACACACACACACACACACACACATATACTGCTCTACAAAGGCAAAATACCTTAACTTAAGTGTGAAACTGAGAAAAATGACTTTAAAGTTTTTTAGGACACTGGAAATGTAACAATTAGATGTTTTAGTTATGAAAATTATCTACATTTAAAAAAATTGTGAGCTCACACTTGATTTTTTCCCCATTTTGAAGTTAATGTAGTCTGCCTTTGCATTGTCTGCAAAACGTGAGAAGTCACGCAAAGCCAAAAGGCAGTAACTTCCACATTGTCAATATTTGGTTGCTGATCACAATTTGGAATAACATTGTTATAGTAACATCTGTATAACATCTAGTGATGATGATCAATTGTAAAGGCAAGTTTGTTTTATTTTCACTGCCTAAGAATGAAGATCAGAAGAACTAATGGCTAAAATTCAGTTTTACCACAATACCAGAGCAGTACAACAAATCCTTGTTGTGTTCACAACATTTCACTGATGACTGCATTTCTAATCTCGGTGAGTACAAGGCGGGATTTTCAAAGCGTTTGGCCATAAAAGATGGTTCATTACCAACTTTATTTAGACCAACGAGCATCTCCGAATCACAACGCGAAGTATGATTATGAAGTTATGTGTTTGTTTTCTCCCAAGCGTCTTATCAGTATGTGTGCTGTCTGCAGCCTTTGTCTGCGCTGATCGTCATGTACAAACACGTCATTAAAATGAAGTGTAACAAGTGATGCTAACAGATATTCTGTGATAAAGTAATCCATATGAAAACAACGCAATGTCCGTTTTTCACGTTTCCATTCATTATATCTAATGTGACCACGCCCCCGCACTGAACGCACTATTCAGATTCAAACCGAAGCGCGGCTTGAATACACACACACAGAAGAAAAAGCAGCGAGACTGTTCAAGTTTTTTTATTTTTCTGTTTGCTTCGCGATGAGAGGAATAAGACACAATTCACCCCAAACAGATGCTAACGCATAGTTTACCGTGGAGGTGTGTGCGGAACAACCAATCAAAGCTGACTATTACAGTTGACCAATCAGAACACAGTATGCTACCGAAAGGTGGGGTTTAAGGAAACTGAATCTTTTGAACAGCTACGCACGAACCATTTGGGGATCTCTGAGAATTGAGGTAATTTTAAAATGATATTTTGACAATGCTTTTTTAACCTTGGGTGGATTTAAACCTATTGTACAGGACTTATAAACAGTGATAGGAAGCTTAGAATTTTCATCTTACTGGCTCTTTAAGGTTTTCTTTATGTTTCTTTTTTATTTTATTGTAACAAGCAGACTTTGGGCCCTATCTTGCACCCAGCGCAATTGACTTTGTACACCGACGCATGTGTCATTCCTATTTTGCACCCGCGCAAAGCACGCTTTTCCCTCCACAGAAGCACGTCGCTAAACTAGTGAATGAACTTGCGCTCCCTGGGCGGTTCAGCGCAAAAAAGGAGGCGTGTTCCGGCGCAAACAATCCCTGGTGCTATTTTGCTGTTCCATTAAACAATTGCGCCACTGACCAGAAAAAACCTAGTCTAAAGTCAGTGGCGCGTTGCGCGTTGTTCATTATGCTATTTTAAGGGCGCATGCTTGACCATAATGTATAGCGTGCACAACGCGCATACACTTTGCTCATGTGATCTACACAGATGCAACAGTTATTTTTGCAAATCATAAATTGTTACACTAAAAAAAATATTAACCTGTTGGCCAAATAGTGGCAAGACATATGTGTATATAAGTACATCTGACAAATTGTGGCTATTTCCTCCCACGCCTGTTTAACCGACGCTATTTTGGGTGGGTTTCTCCCATCCCCATACAACACAACTTCTCTGTCTTTCACTGCTCTTACAAGAACATCAGTCTCCTCGGCTGTGAACCGCTCCTGGCGTGCGCCTGGTAAATACGTCATAATAATAGCAATCCATAATGGAACTTGCGCACCTGCTTTTAAAGGGAATGTTGGATGAAGTTCTGATTGGTTTATTTCACGTTACGCCCAAACCACACCTATGAATAATGAAGCTACTTAAGACCAACCCATTTTAGATTTTCGCCTGGCGCAAGAGCCATTTATCCCGCCGGGAAAATAGCAACAGCGCCGAGACCCGCCCACAAAGTTACTTGCGCTTCGCGCTTTGACACTTGCGTTTCAGATCGTTAAAATAGGGCCCTTTAAGTTAGACATGAGTGGATACTGTTGATATCAATGATATCAAAATAACGTAAAATAATCCTAGACGTAGCAGAATTGCTTTTATATTGACTTGTACGAAATCTAAATCTAAAAGAACGATTTGTGGATTGATGTGAATGCCAACAAATGGGAGCAATGCTCAGAATGCTTGTGGATTAAACATCTCCCAAGATGTTCATTGCCATGTATTGATTTTATTAGGTTACAAGAAAAGGTAGGATATGGATTTAATTGCGAACTGTTAGTATGCGACTGATTTTATGATTGATCATGCTAGCTGCGACATTCAAGTCCACACTCATCCAAATAGAAGTGACAGCCTGATGAACAATCTGCATTACAAAAAGAAAATAAAAATCTTTAAAGGTTATTCAAAATTACATATTGCTGGCAAGGTAGGCCTATCTAGTTTGCTAATTTTATGGAGCTATCTAATTTGTTTGTCTACTCCTTATTTAAAATGCAGCAGACTATAATGGCCAGTAAAACAAAGGCAGAACACTGTATAATTCGAAACCAACACCGTAACTTCATATTGACGCGTGGCTAAACAAATCCAGAATGCCGTAACTCAATTTGAGCGTTCCAAACAAAGTGAAATAGAGGTAACTGGTGTTATACGGTGTTCTACCTTGGTTTCAAGATACTTGACTCAAGATACTTGTACACATTATAAACGATGTCTTGAATGTCCCCAGAATATCAATAACCCATTTTCAACAAAAATCTAAGTTGCGGTCTTTTGTCTTTTCAAAAGCAGTATATTATTGATGTAAAAAGTATTTGTTTATTTATGTTGTATTAACTTTTAATAAAAGCAACTTTACTGTCACTTTTGATCAATGTAATGTAAATAAAAAAGATTAATGGGCTATATATGTATGTGTGTGTGTGTGTTTATATATATATATATATATATATATATATATATAATATATCTTTTTACAAATATAGGCATATATTTTTATTATATATTCTAATAATAATTAATTCAGTACTGTTACAGTATTGATAATATTAATTTTACATTTAAATATATACAATAGAAAAGTGGAAAAGAATGTTCAATAGAATGTTACATTCATTTTTGATAAATTTATTATAAATACAAATAATAATTTACTAAATAAAAGTACTAAAAAAAAGAAAAAAAAAAAAATCTGACTCCAAACATTTAAATGTTTATAATAAAGGCCTATATATATATATATATATATATATATATATATATATATATATTAAATGTTTATAATAAAGGCCTATATATATATATATATATATATATATATATATATATATATATATATATATATATATATATATATATATATATATATATATATATATCATTAATAATATTACTATTAACAATATATTACTCACTTTTCACTCCTGGTTATATTTGCTCTATATGATTGTGTATGTGAAGAATAAAAATCTTGAATCTTACTATAGTACTAATTTTTTATATTAATGATGCTGTAACAGTACTCTAACAAACATTACATAAATACAATATAGTAATATATATAATAATAATTAGCAAAAAAAATATATATATAAAAAATCTTACTATAGGTAATATAGGCCTATATTTTTTTATTATATGTTATACATTTTAATTGTATTTTGTTTAGTACTATATGAAGTAATATAGTACTGATATTAATATTACTATTAATAATGATTTAACTGATCTATATATATATATATATATATATATATATGTGTGTGTGTGTGTGTGTGTGTGTGTGTGTGTGTGTGTGTGTGTGTGTATATATATATATATATATATATAGTGTTCCTGTAGCTCAAGCAGTAGAGCATTGCGTTGTGAAGTGCAAAGTTTGGGGTTTGATTCCCCGGGAAGACATGATAGGTAAAAAGTGATAGCCGGAATGCACTGTAAGTCGCTTTGGATAAAAGTGTCTGCTACATGCATACATTTTAATGTAATTTAATATATATATTAACATTTTACATGTAAACATTTTATTTATTTATTTATTTAATTTTTTTATAATGCTCATTAGAGCATGGACTTGTTAGCCAAGAGTGGAGTCTACTGTGTACTTCATATGAGTAGCATCATACTTTTTACAATGTGTAGTTGTTGCTGAAGTAGAGCAATCAAAGTGTTTTGTCTTTTTTTTTTTTTTTTTTTTTTTTTTTTTTTTTTTTTTTTTGAGGTTCTGGTTCACTTAGAAGGCAGCTAGTAGACGGCGAGGTCAGTGTGTGACTTCACCACCTGCTCTCAGCAGCAATCCATGAAGCAGAACAATCTGTGTTCGGACACTGAAGGCACATCATATATTTATTGTGGAACATGATGTAAAGCTCCTGTAATCTCTTCTGTTGTCTCAGGTGATAAAGGCGGTGGAGGAGAACTACAGGCTGCCGGGTCCCATGGACTGTCCGACCGCCCTCTATCATCTCATGATGGACTGCTGGCAGAAAGACAGGAACAGCCGGCCAAGATTCGAGGAGATTGTCAGCATACTGGACAAACTCATCCGCAATCCCAGCAGCCTCAAGGGTCTAGTTAACCCATCAAACAGGTAGACGACCAGCCGTTATTGGTTGTTCCTTTGTTCTTGTTCTTTATTGTTCCAATCAGAGTATATAATTATGTTGTTATTTACGGCATGTGATTAATGTTGACTGTGAGATCACAAATGATGTCACGTCTGTGAAGCATTGATAACCGAGGGTTAAGCACCCTTGTACATGGTTGTCTCTTGAAATCAATGTTTAATGACACTTATGACAAAAACGTGCTCACATTTAATGATTTAATGTTGCGTTAAACTGAAGTGACAGTGTGCAAATGACTTCCAATTACTGTGATTATACGTATAGAATACATTTGGGGTCTGTATTCTTACATGATGGAATCATCTATTATCTGTAATTGTGTTATGCAATTATGTCCAGGTATAATATGAAATTGATTTTGAGTCTGGGAATGTTTTGTTGGCTGCTTTATTGCACTGTAATTTTCTTTATTCGCCTTGGATAATAGTCTTAGCAAGTGTGTCCAAGAGATCACTGATAGGGCTGCACGATATTGGGAAAAAATTACATTGCGATATTTAATTTTTCTGGGATATATATTGCGATATGAAATATAATCAATTTTTTTCTTACAAACAAAAATGGGGTGAGCACACTTACATTCTTATTTTAAATGATTTAAACTTCGACACCATCGTGTCAATTGATTAATTTGCGCGAGGGAGAGAGCAAGACAGCGCTCGTGTTGTTTGAAGACGTTGAGCGTGCAGCCGACGCTCACTCTCTTGCTCTCTCTCTCTCTCTCTCTCTCCCTCTGTCACGCGCGCACGCTCGCTCGCTCTCTCTCTCGCGCACTCTTTCTCTCACACTCTCTCTCACGCTTGCTCTCTCTCTCTCTTGCGCGCGCGCACTCTCTCTCTCTGGCCCATACAGTTAATGAATAACGGATCAACTACAACAGCCTACATCGGACATCCTGCGATGTGACTATCGTGGATTCGTACATCGCGATATCGATGCTTAAACGACACATCGTGCAGCCCTAATCACTGATTATATTAATATCGATAGTCATAATACGCCTTTTCATTTAACATGCAAGTGAAAGCAAAATTATAAGTTTCATACTAATATTCGGTTGCACTTTATTTTACAGTACGTGTACTAACATGTACTTATAGTGTACTTACAGTGTATTTATCTAAGAAAGTTCTGGTAATACAAGGTAACTACATGGGGTAGGGTTAGGTTTAGGGGTAGGTTCAGGTTTAGTACCTAGTTATTACATAGTTATTGTAATTACTATAATAAGTACATAGTATGTACATGAGGTACATGACTGTAAAATAAAGTGCTACTAATATTTCCTCTGCATTTTTTTTATGTTTTGTCAAATAGCAAATATAGAGTACTTTAAAAGTTTGAGGCCACATTTATTTGTATTCATTTTTTTTTAAATGTAACATTATTTGCAAATGTATTGCAAATTCCTTTGAAATTTAGTCATAATATATATATATATATATATATATATATATATATATATATATATATATATATATATATATATATTTATCTCAGTTTTCCAGTTTAGGCTCGTGCTTTTCAGTACTAGCAAAATTATTAAAATATAATAACACAGTTATTATAGTATTATAACACAATTATTATCATATTACACATTTTGAGGTGGAAACTTGCATCATAAATGTACTTTAAGCCGGTTAGATGGTGCATTATTCTTTGAGTCAACGCAGATCTGTAATCTTTGTTATTATTATCCAGCCTTCAGCTGTAATGTCAGGTTGATACATCTATTTGTTCACCACTGTACCTGTCTCTCCCACAGAGTGTCCAATTTATTAGTGGAGCACGGGAGCCCTGAGGGCTGTGTATTCAGATCGGTGGAAGAATGGTTAGAGGCCATAAAAATGGGTCGATACACTGAGCTTTTCATGGAAAGTGGATACACTTCTCTGGATGTTGTCACTCAAATGACCTTGGAGTAAGTCATCTGTTGTGGAGGTCATGGAGCCTCTTTCACGTACTGTTAAGAGTGTATTGAGAGTGTTTTTATCAGAAGGGAATTTTATGATGTGAAAGAGATGCAGAATAATGTACTGTAATTTAGGTAATGGTTTCCAGAGATGAAATGTAACTTTTAACAATAAAAACAAAAAGTTAACAATAACAACTTGTTTAAACCACATATGACATAATATATATAAACTGATTTTTTGTTCTGTTGCAGAGATCTTAGGAGGGTTGGAGTCAATCTGGCCGGCCATCAGAAAAAGATCCTCAACAGCATTCAGGAGATGCGAGTCCAAATGATGAACGCCACTATGCCCATCTGAGAGCGGCCTCAGAGGAACCTCCAGGAGTAGCCTAGCACTTTCTACAGACACTTATTTATTGAACGGAACTATTGAAAGAAAGAAACGAAATGACCCTGATGAAAAAAACTAAACACTGGATAGATGGACAAACGGTTACGGTTTCGTTTGTGCAAAGCCTCCAAACTAAAATGACAAGAGGAGCTGGACTGAAATGCTGAGTGAATATTTTGGAAAAGTGTGGCACATCTCCAGGTAGGACTACTGACTTGGGATCAAGTGTCTCTGGGCTGAATGTATAGCATTTTTCCATGACCTCATTCAACAATCTTATTACCTCTGGAATACCACGAGAGACTGCGGTCACTTTCAGCTCGGATGTTTTTCAAAACAAGTTCTCCTAGGGCAAATTCAGACAGTAAGACTGAAGTCATATCACGGGCTGAGGAAATGTACAGTGTGGTGGTGTTAAAGCAATAGTAGATTTTGAGCTTGATGTTGATTTTACTTCATTTTAAATGATTGCTATCTTGTTTCAAAAAGACGACAGAGCTATGGACAGGATGGTTTTCCTTTTGCACAATATGCGGGTTGTGAAGGGCAGAGGAGATGTGTTTGTTTTTGAAAATGTCACACGTTTCAAAACCACAAATTAATTTTAGTTCCACTGATGTTTTGGTGTTTTGTGTATAAATAATGTACAGTTGTGTTGTTGAAGTGGGGCTC
The DNA here is from genome assembly GCF_003368295.1 of Carassius auratus. Classification (NCBI taxonomy): domain Eukaryota; kingdom Metazoa; phylum Chordata; class Actinopteri; order Cypriniformes; family Cyprinidae; genus Carassius; species Carassius auratus. The sequence continues at coordinate 2,611,872 of NC_039277.1, forward strand.
AAATGCATCCATTGATGATCATGTGAGGTTGATTTTCTCTTAGTGCACAGGTGGGCTAACATACTATGTATATTCAGTCCGGTCCGGTCAATAAATGTTTGTATTGCCTTTCAGTGCTTCATTAGATAGAAAAATGAGTTGTTTTACCGTCAATGTGCGATCTCTACTGTATTCTGCTACCTATCATTTTGCCTCGCTCAGTTTTCACATCTAGGAGGATATTAAAGTCAACATGAACCCCATTCACTATCTTAAATCAGATTTTGGGTTTTACTGTGTGTAATGATATAACCTTTGTAATCATCGGGAAGAAGGAGGCGGGAACCGGCGCACAATCAATGAAACTTTAATAATTCAAAAATAAACACAAAACAGCGCACCAGCCCCTCACGGACGACTGGTGTGCATAAATTCAAAGCAAAACATAAAATATTGTCCAGGCCTGGTCCTCTCTCATCCTTCACTATAGTCGCTCCAGTTTTATATCCTTCCATCTCCTACGTGGGACTCGATACCGGCGGTGGGGCGCAGGTGTAGCTCACCTCCAATCACTACACCCTCGTTCCCACGTCTCTCGGCCCCGCCCCACTCGCCACACTGTGCACAAATAATAATTGTTTTCTGGATAACCTTTAATTTGCTCCATATTAAACAACATTCTTTTTTTGGCTAGTAGCAAATAACAATACGTCATGATACTGTGAAATACGTCACATTATGGAAGCAAAATGGATTGTGATTATCATTTCATGTTGGCTTTAAGCTGGTTCAGTATGTCAGGCATTAGTAAAATCAGTGAGAATAAGTTTGTGTGCCACATCTGAGGCAGCCTGTGGATTACTGAAGACAATCATTTTGACTCGTCCCTCTGTGTACAGACAAGCTGTGAATTGTGTATATTTACAGTTAATAGACTATCAATCTTATCACAAAATTATTGATCTGTTTGACAGTGATGGTTCACAAGACATTTTTATTGTGATGGTTTTATCAGCTGTCTGGAATCTCATTCTGACGGCACCCATTCACTACTACATCTTAGATGTCCTGAGGTTGAGGACATTTTCAGCCAATTTTCATTTTAGGGGTGAATTATTCCTTTAAAAGTTATTATTATTACAGTTTTATGGTTGGACAACTTATCAACATAATGACACATTTTACTGAACATCTCCAAAGCATTGCAAATGTAGTAGATGACGATAACGCAGTTAGCCTAGCATGCTAATGTTATCAGTTGCCTTTGTGCTTTCCCGACCTCTCAAACTCCAGGAGTAACTCTCAAACTCTAATGTGTCGCAATCCCATTTTCTTCCATCTGTATGTACACTGAGGTACAAGTCGAAATTATCGTCTGTGGTAAAAGGCAACATGCCACACATTACAGATACTACTCTATAGATCTCAGAATAAAAATAAATGTTGAACGTTAGGACACATAGTCAGAAAGTAATCACTCAAAACCAAATTCCAGACATTAGGTCATTTCTACTCATATTTTAAGGCCACAAATATTACAGCAAATGCTGTTAACACTTTGTTGAAATCTTGAAAAACATCTTAAGAATTTCTTCAAAGTATGGTCAGTATAATATTTTCAATAAGTCCAGTCTGGTAGATTTTTTAATTTTAATTTAATGAAATTTAACCTTAGTAACCTAATGCTCCTAATCGAAAGTGCTCAAGTGCCTGTGAATGTGTGAGTACATTATAAAAATCCATAAATATCACTGAGGAGCTAATCATAGGTTCATTGCCAAAATTAATAATGATCAAAAATCTTAATGGCAAAGTTAGTTACAAATTTTCAATGAATCTGATTTTGTCTTTTTTAGTAGTGTTAATTGTTGCGATGAATGTCACTACTGACATACTGGGAAACGGGTCTTTTACACAATGCATTCATTTGGTATTTTACTGTATTTTCAGAATAAGAGCAAATAGTTTTACAGATGAAACTGTACACTGAAAAACATTGGTTACTCTTTATTTTAAGGTGTCCTTGTTACAGTGTGATAATACATTTAAGTACTGAGTAATATTAATTAACTACATGTACTTACTATATGTTAAGGGTGAGGATCATGGTTTGGCTTAGGGTTACTTGCATGCAATTATTAATTAAAAAAAAAAAAATGTTATTATAATAGTAAGTACATGTAACTTGTGTAATAAATACACCTTAAAATAAACATTTTAGCATAACCAACCCACACACCAATATTGCAAAATTCTTGAGTTTTTTTTCAGATTTGTGGCTGTTGTTTATTGTAGTGATATTTCTCCATAACCATTGATCATATCTGCCAGAATTCGTCATGTTTTACAAGCAAGTTTGACCTATTATCAGCTTGTTTTCTCTGAAAATATATGCATTTGGATGATTTCAATCTGTAGTCATTAACATAGAAGAGATATGCCTTTCATTTGACATTTATGATTGTGGTTACACAAAATGCATCTAATTTACACATGGAGCTGCAATTAAGATCCTTTCAGGTTAGTTCAGTGTTTCTGAATAACAGCAAACACAAAGTAACACAATTAACTCCTACAACCTATTTGATCTATGTGAAATTAGCTTACCATCCTCCAAAAACACATTTAAAACTATGACTTTAGCATAAATGAATCGTTTCCAAACATTTATGCTAATACAAAATTATATGAATGGTATTGGTGGGCTGTGGATTACAAATGCATTTTATCAGCATTAATGGCTGTCATTATTATTTTTGGTCCAATAAAGAGAGGGAAATGAAAAGCACAGAAAAAAAGTAGTTTCTATGTGATAATTGTTTGTCCATTACCTTCTGCTGTGTTTTGTTGTGTAAATGTCTTTTGTAGTGTAATATCACATTTTATATTTTTTGGAATAAACTGGTGAGAAACCCAATATTGCTGAGTTCTTTATGTAATGCGGCCTTGGTTTTCACGATTTTTAATGTTATAAGTGCAAGACGCCACTCAAAATTCACTTTCAAAACATATCCAGGCTCAAAACATACACATTAGTTCCAACCCTGATTAAATGCTATGGCCTGTAATGTTGCATTAACCCTTAAGACTCTGATGAACTTGTCGAGGGGAGTTTGATCAGGGTTTGTGTTAAACTCTGCAGGACAGAGAACCTCGGAGTAGAACTGAAAAATCCTAGCATAAATGGTTCTCTACGGTCATTTTTCTCTTTCAGGTTGACTACTGCCATGGTGGAGCAACAGTCTGAAGTTTGCTGAGCAAGTTAGTCACAGTTTGCTACACTGTACACATGCTTATATCTGGCTGCTGAATAACCCTATCGCCGCCTTGAGTACTGAGATTATTTAAATACTGTACCATTCAATATGGCTTCACATTTGAAATGCATTGCATTTGTTTTTTGTGGCCTTGTAAAAAGTACTTGTAGCAATCTTACAAGTCTATTTAAAATAATAATAATAATAATTGCAGATAATATAATATTTATGCAATACAAAGCCCCTTAAGGCACCTTTATTTATATAGCGCTTTAAACAAAATACATTGCGTATGAACAACATTCATTATGAAAACAGTGTTAATAATGCAAAATGATAGTTAAAGGCAGTTCATCATTGAATTCAGTGATGTCATCATCTCAGTTCAGTTTACATAGTGTCTGTGCAATCATTTGCAATCAAGTCAATGATATTGCTGTAGATGAAGTGACCCCAACTAAGCAAGCCAGAGGAGACAGCGGCAAGGAACCGAAACTCCATCGGTGACAGAATGGAGAAAAAAACCTTGGGAGAAACCAGGCTCAGTTGGGGGTCAGTTCTCCTCTGACCAGATGAAACCAGTAGTTCAATTCCAGGCTGCAGCAAAGTCAGATTGTGCAGAAGAATCATCTGTTTCCTGTGGTCTTGTCCTGGTGCTCCTCTGAGACAAGGTCTTTACAGGGGATCTGTATCTGGGGCTCTAGTTGTCCTGGTCTCCGCTGTCTTTCAGGGCAGTAGAGGTCCTTTCTAGGTGCTGATCCACCATCTGGTCTGGATACGTACTGGATCCGGGCGACTGCAGTGACCCTCTGATCTGGATACAGACTGGACCTGGTGGCTACGGTGACCTCGGAATAAGAGAGAAACAGACACATATTATGAAATGTAGGAAAAGGATCTGCCGCCCACAGTTGATTTAGATTTTCTAGGTATTATCAAATTGCCTGAGTTTTGAGAACGTAGCGGACGTAGAGGAGTATAATGTAAAAGGAGCTCATTCAAATACTAAAGTGCTAAACCATTCAGGCCTTTATAAGTAATAAGCATTATTTAAAAATCTATACGATGTTTGATAGGGAGCCAGTGCAGTGTGGACAGGACCGGGCTAATATAGTCATACTTCTTGGTTCTAGTAAGAACTTTTGCTGCGGCATTTTGGACTAGCTGGAGTTTTTTTCTTTTTTTTTTTTTTTTTTATCAAGCGTGCAGAACAACAACCCAATGAAGCATTACAATAATCTAACCTTGAGGTCATAAATGCATGGATTAACATTTCTGCATTTGACATTGAGAGCATAGGCCATAATTTAGATATATTTTTGAGATGGAAAAATGCAGTTTTACAAATGCCAGAAATGTGGCTTTCTAAGGAAATATTGCGATCAAATAGCACACCTAGGTTCCTAACTGATGACGAAGAATTGACAGAGCAGCCATCAAGTCTAAGACAGCGTGTACACGTAAGTGTACACTTTTTTATGATTATTTCCTGACACACTTAAGTAGACTATTAAAAAGAGCATATTGTAATAATGTCAAATTAAACATTTTACGAATTGTGATTGCCCGAGTACCTCAAGCATGTGACGGAAATGTTACGCCTCTTAACATATTGTGATGCCCTGTCCAGCCGGAGCGAAGAGACATAAACATAAAACCCATTGTAAACGTGATATAAATCTGATTTCTAGTCGTTTTCTTTTGAAACGCAAAAACAAAGTAGTTTCGCTTTCTCAACAAAACAGCGTCACACACCGTGGCCTTGAGCGAGCAGAGGCCAGAGGCCCAGATTGAGTAGCGGATTCTATGAACGAGCGTCCGTTGGTCTTGTGACGCTTCGTCCACGGTGAAAGTAGATTCGGCGATCCACAGTGCAAAGTTGATGTATTTCCTCAGCAACCACGACAGATCAACTCCAGGCATGATAAAGTGGATATAGTCCTCTTTTGGAAGGTCAAACAAATTAGTTTCGCTTTAACAGTAAAACACATAGCTTCTACACGACATGACGGCGGGAACAACAATACTACAACGAGAATAAAATGTATGCCTTCTTTCTTCGCGTGAACATCTGGGTGGTGTTATGCAAATCTTCCCACATACTGACGTAGACATGTGGGGGGCGTGTTAGAACGAGCCGTTTCAGGGGGGTGTGGACGAGTGTTTGCTTTGATAAAGAATATCTTCTTGGGTTTGAGACTTTAGTCTTTGGAACTTTACAGATCTTCTTTATGCACCAAGAGCTTGTAACACTCCAGAGTGAAAGGAAAAATGTAAATCGCATCATATGAGCCCTTTATTGATTAAATTGCAACTTCTTCATAACAAATGTGTAATAACAAATATATTTAAATAGTTGTATGTATTTTAGTGAAGTCACAAATGTTTTTCAGTCAACTACACAGTACACTTTAACCATATATTTTATATGCAAAAGACTTATGAAGTTTCATATAAGTGTGCTCAAACATTGCCTTTCATATAAATGTATACTATAATATATTTTCAAGTATTTGCAATAAGCATGCCCAGAATATTTTAAAAGTATGTTAAAGTGTGCTACTTTTTCACAAGGGTGTATTTGCATATAATATACGTGCTTAGAAGTTCGGTCTCCGCTGATTAACAGGTGGAAAAGTTTCCAGACTTATGGATACATCTATAAACTATATTTAAGCTATGTGAAGGATCTGTGTCATGAGGTGTATAAATAATTATTTTAAAGGGACAGTAAGTAGGAATTACTCCCATCTAGTGGTGAAATTGTATTTTGCATTCAAACTAATTTTGCTCTCCAGCGCCTCGCTTTTTCAAATGCGCGTTGCATCTACGGTAGGCGATATGTACCAAAAAGCTTTGACAGGATGTCTTCTAATAGCACTTCGTCGAGTTTTCCTTCAGGTGAACAGGTGTGTTATTTCAAACAAACTGCAACATGACAACTAACAAACGAATGTTACAGTATAATAAGAATGCAATCCAGACTTTTAAACTTGCCGGTGCAGTTTCAAGCGCCTCTCACTGCTCTGCACCTGTGTTTCTGGCTCTGACCGAAAACGCGCTGTGGAAACGCGTTGGCTTAGTACTTTTTGTCCCTCTCTGCTATTATAGTTTTGCAAGATGGCGGAACTACATGGAAGCCTCCGTCGACCTACCCGTCCCATGTATATAAAGATAATAAATTCTTCATTTACAAGGATTAGTTTAAACATTGGCATAGGTATTTGTACACCATTGAGGGCATATTTATGAATAAAAATATTGATTTCAGATAATAAAATACCTAAAAAGTTACTTATTGTCCCTTTAATCTTGCATGAATCTCTTACATGAAGTTATAGTTTTTTTTTTTTTTTTTTTGTAGCCATATATGACCGACTGAAATTCACAAGACTGTCTTGACCCCATTGCTGAAAATGTATCTGAATCACTTCATTAAAATGCTTGGAGTGTGTATAATTTCAACAGCGTGTTATGAATAAAGTGCAGATGGCTGTTGTAAAGCTTCATTCTGGCAAATATGGGTATTATCTGCTTCACTTCTTTCAATATATCTAAAACATGACCAATATGTTTAGATTCGAAAGATTTACTGCTATTATTCCACTTCATTAAATGATAGTTAATAAAAAAAATTTAAATTCAATAGCAATCCACGTAATCTGGAATTCTGCTATTATTTTTTATAAGTCATTATCTACACATTTTTGTTATTTGGGGACACAAAAGGCACCAATTTTGCACCAACGTCAAGTGCTTCACTTGTTCTCTTCACCACTCGCTCCCTTAAAGTACCAATAAATGCAGGCTACTATATATGTTAATATCACCTATTTTGTATTTCACACCAATCCAGTTGTTTGTAATGGCACAAAATCTCATCTAACCAATGCGCTCCTTTGGGAAATCACATTGCTAAACATTGCCTTGGGTGTTAATTATCAATCCATGTTTCTCAACCTCAAGGGCATCGTCATCATATCAAATATCGAAATGGCCAAAGATTCCATATCAGCAAAACAAGAAACCCTTCTGTATCATTCATCTGCTAGTGCTGCCTTGCCTCACATCATATTTGATTGCTCCTTTGATGGCTCACTGCTTGCGGCACAGGATGTCTCTGCTAAAGCTGGAGGTGCGAGTCTCTGGACAGTGTCTTTGACTAATAATGCAATTTTCATGTATAGAGGTGCCACTAGACCCACGATCCCTTGGGTCATTTAGGAATCATTTGGATTTTAATCATTATGAATGACCTTCATCACAGTGTCTTCAGTCCTGCCAGAATGGGGGGTTTATATGACTCGATTCTGCTAAGAGCTTATTTTAACTCTCTTTATATCAACTCATCTGCTCTATAAAGTCTTTTTTTAAGATAGACTCTTTTGAAAAAAACTTTCCAAAAGCATACCTATATATAGAATTCACTCCAGCTTCCAGCTGCAAAAAGCACTAGAGCAAGTACAACACAAACACATGTGTTAATTTCCACACAAATTATAATTAAAGGATGAGATTATTGAGTATTAATCACTTTTTGTTGTGTGCTTCTTTGCACAATGCTGTTATGGCCTCAAAAGGCTTTCACCATAAGATTTGTAAACTAATATATTTTGATGTTTAAATAATGGGGCAAAATATGTCCACCACTTGTACCCATTGAGATCCTTCATTCCAAAGGGACTTTTGAAGTAGCCAGTTTTGAGCACTTCTGTTTGGAGCGACCCTTCAATATGGCAGTCATGATTGTTCTTACTACAAAGTGCCCTTTGAAGTAGATTACAATAGGTAATTCCTTCACAGTCCAGAAGATAAAAAAGTAAATAAATAAAGAGCTTAAAATATTTATTGATATCTTACAAAGATTCAATTTTACAGATAGTTTATACTTTTTTATTAAGTACATAAATCGGAGTAAGGTGGGCATATTTAGATAGATTGTGGACCTAGTTTAGTTTTAATACAGTTGAATATAACATTATATTTGTTCAATCAATCAATCAATCAGTAAATCATTCAATCAGTCAGTCAGTCAATCAATCAAGCAATCGGTGTAACATGATTTTGTAGAAATGTTTTATTTTTATTTTTTTATGTGTGTTTATTTTTTGTGCTCTTATATAATTAAACAACATATTAATGTAATAAAAATGCATTGCAAGTTATTCAAGCACAGTGATTTCTCCTGTTCTACACAAAAGGCAGTTTTGTAGAAAATGTGTTTTAGTAACACATTCACCAAAAGTCTCTACACAACACTTCTTTACATCGCAAAATGTAAATCCGCTCCAATATTAGCTTAGCACTAAGCTACAAAAGGAAGCTTTTTTAGCAACAATTCTCTAAGAAATGACCTAAATGTACCATTTATCCCACAGTACCACCAAGCACCAACAACCTTTGTGATTCATCTTATCTTGCAACCAATTATCCAGCGACCCTTTTGTCTAGTGCATGCTAATCTGCCTGTGTGGCTAACATCCCTCCTGCCATAAACAGCCAATGCATGCTATTTTGCTCCAGGCTCTTGCGTTATTTCCCTCTTATTTACCCGCCAATGCTCTCGTATTGATCTCGGCTGTGACATGTGATCATAATAATTCTGGCCTTTGGCGCTAGCCTGTGCTTGCCAGCCCATGTCATGTTATGGGAGCCCGCAGGCCCAGGCCCAGGAGAACCTGAAAGCTGTGTGACGAGACCGCACGAGTGTGTGATGAGGGTCATTAAGTGTGTGTCACTTCAGCGGAACTCTCAAGGTCTCCCGTGTTTTAAAAGTGTGCTACCCCTGTAGTAAGTGTGGGCGTGCTAAATTGCTATTGTCAGCAGGGGAGCTGACAGCGTTATTAGGTATTTTCCGCTGGAGGTCATCCCAGGTGAAATTAAATAGTAGATAACCTTTGACATCCCTGAGCTAAGGCATATTAATAATGGCCAATGCATGTAAGGAGCGCCATTATTTCGTTCTAATGAGCATTGTCAGTGGAGTTCAGAGGGCATGGTAAGTGCTGCTATCTACTCCCTCAGCTCTTCTATTTAGATTTACGCTCTTTTTCTTTGCTTCCTTTCTGTAAATCATAAAGGAACACTAATGTGTTGAAGCCATTGTGTGCAACTACCTTAACTTATACTGTAGGGAAAGTTCACTCATTTCTTTATTGATTTCTTTATTGATTTCTTTATTGATTTATTTATGCAACAATTTGTATTGTAAAAAGTGCTATACAAATAAAATTGAATTGAATTGGACTGGATAAACGAGTTTTGCATCATCATAGTTCACAGTGGTCAAGTGCACTAAGTGTATAATAAATAATTGTAGTATAGTAAATTAATTAGTTCATAAAAAAATATTTATTTTAAAATGTAGTAGGAGTAAAATATAAATAATGAAAGAATTTCCATTCTCAGTTGAACTTTTAATCTACCATACCAACCGTCCCATAACCCAGTGTTCTTGCCTTTGAATTAATCTCAGGCGTCTACATGCTTATAAAGCTGTTTTTTTGCTGAATGACACAGCACTCTGGCTGCGGTGAAGCAAATGTGATTGCAGCCTACTAATTCTGCCCCGCTACCCAGAGACACTCAGGCTTGGTTGCGGTATGCAGACATATTCAAAGTAATGAGCTGTGTGGACGTTCTTGTAGCAGAAATCACTTGAGAGCACCGGTGGCAGCCATAAGCCACAGCATGAGTTCACAAATGATTGTCCTCATTATACTGATGAGCGAGGGGAGTTTTCAGAGCCAGAGTGGTCCGGGACGCTCCATCATCTGTCAGCGAACTCCAGATGGGAGCACTTTCAAGAGCAATCAGGGACGCCGTGTGATTCATCTGCATGGACTCACAGTTATCCTTTAAAATGCTGTTAAAAAAAGGGTGATATTTCAGAGTAGTAGTGGAGGATTTGACTGCACCTTGGGAACTTTTATTTTTTCAATTTACTGTGTTGCAATTTAACTGTCCTGGAATGGGCATCAAGAATGCAAAGGTCTTACACATCATTAGAACCTATTATATATTTCACGAGTTCTCGCTTACATATAATTCCGGGGAAGGGCTCTGAGATAAGGACCCTATAGGACCCCTATATAACAAATACTTACAACATGCACATTTTAAGGCAGCTTGTAGTTTCATTGGCGCTTTAATATGAAATTATAAGCACACGCCACTGCATTTGGGCATCCAGTTAAAGAGCTCTTTTAAGAGCCCAGAATGACTGCTAACAGGTCAGGAAACTTAGTTTTTACTGACATATGGCCTGACAACATCTCATCTGACCACAGTTCACTGTTGTTCTACTGAAGCTCCTCGTCATCTGAAGCTTTCCGCACTCGTTTCAGTAGAGCCTGGTGCTGAGGCGAAGTTGGAGTGCGTGTCTGAAAAGTCTTCCATTTGATATGGTCATAAAGGAGACAGTAGCAGCAACTGATGGATGGAAGGATGCATATAATAGCAGAGATCAGTTTTTGTAATATTAAGAACCATCACTGATATCTGAGCTCCAATAATGATTAATAATACTGGAGTATTTCGGAAGGATCATGTGACATGAAGAACTGTGACCTCCATGATGGAACATTTTAACTCCAAATGCCTTAAATGATGAATTACTTTCCCGTTCTGACATCTTGACCTCGAGGAGTGGCTGTGAAGATTTGTTTCTTGAGTGGTTACCAATCTGGAGTCAACCAAAATATGCAATGCTTAAAGGAAGGCAGTGAAGCAAATTCAAAGCATTTCACTTCTTCTTAAATGTTTTAAATATTTTATGACATGCTTTTGAAATGACACAACATCACTGGCATTTAATGAATGATAGCTTGGGAAGTGTCGACCAGCTGTGGTCCAATCAATGCAGCATGGCGTAATTCACCTTGAGTCACCTGACAGAGAGAAATGAACTATGCCACAGTTGAGGCCAGAACCAGAAGGTTAACATTTCATCACACTTTGTGTTTGCTCTGTTCTACAGTAGTGCCACTAATGACTGCAATCCATCATCCAAAAAAGAGTGTAGCGATCTGGGCTGACTTTCCTGCAGCAAAACACCATTATTACCCCCAAGCAAGTCATCAATTTAGTTAGTTTAATCATTTTTAAGCATCTTTGGACTTTTAGAGGTTAAAATTTGATCTTAATATATATATATATATATATATATATATATATATATATATATATATATATATATATATATATATATATAGTGAACTATTATAACTTATATTATTAATATGTATTTTTTTTTATTTGTTTGTTTATATAACAGTATTTTTAAAATTAATATTTTTAATAATTGTTATTATTAATAACATTACTAATCAATTTAATATGTCCTTACTGAATAATATTATTGATTTATAAAAAAAGATACTATTATTATTATTATTATTATTATTATTATTATTATTATTATTATTATTATTATTATTATTATACAACAATCCATCCCTTTTGAAAGTCAGTGTTTAATTTGTACAGTGCCTGTGTGGTATAGTCAAGTACCCCATTTGAGCTTCATAGGCACGATCCTTCTGTTGCTTATAGCATCATGTCAGTAGAACAACATAATGCTCCATGAGTTTTCTACAATCTTGTAGAAGCTTGTTGTCATTCTGAGTTCATTTATGCAATCGGGAACAACGTGCAATCTAAGTAGATGCTTTGGGCCTTAAAACAATAGCTTAGTGGATTGTTTATTGCATTTTCTCAGTGACGCAGCATGCCTATTAATGTGCGAGGTGTAATGGAATCTGGGGAAAGGTAGAGGCCAACACAAAAGTGCCTATGATAGGGATTCTTTTATCTAGGTCTTGCTTCTGGCACCTCATGAAACATGGATGAGTTTTTACCCATAAAAGACTCAATTTCCCTTTGATTTATACAAGAAATACATTCTGAAAAGGTGAAAAGTCCAAAGGATGCATATTTTATGTGCCTTTGCATGGACTAGTGCCTTTTAAATAAGCATCCCTAAAATAGAAAAATAAGTATGGTAGAATAGAGTTAGACATTCACACAAACTCTTTCTTACGTTTGATCAGTGATTTGTTTGGGGTTTTCTCAGAGTGTTTACTGTCCCCCTAGGGGGGTGCAGAAATATTGCTGTTTGTTATATTAGTAATGACATTTACGATTTTTCAATGGTCAGCTGTAAGGGGCCGCCTCAAAATGTGGGGCCCCAGGCAATTGCCTGCCTTGCCTGCCCTATTGCTATGCCTCGGGATTTAGAATGTATCTAAAACTGATGTCTGAAAGTTGTCTATGAGATGTTTGTACACAGCAGATGATTTCCCTGCCCGCCATATGAGCCTGAAGCAGGACAAAAAGTAAGGAATTTCTTCGTACAGTCGCGCTTCGAAACACCAGCAGCATGACATTTAAAGCACAAGTGTTCAGATCTGCAATGGTCAATTGTCGCGTGTGTTGTGTCCTTCAGTCCTTTAGCAGCGCCATCCGATTCAACCTGGACTGATATTTTGCATTAGGTTTTAGATTTGACAGATCCGCTAGGTTTCCTGCTTAAAACCTATTAGCACGGGCTCAGGATCAACATTAAGATGTTTACAACTGTGCATAGAAATCTGTGCATTATTGCCCGACTGCACATTCATTTGTTTTTGCTATTGACTTGCGGTCACGCTGGAAACTGTGTCAGTAGTATTTAGGTTTAAGTCCCGAACGGGATACAAAAACATGTACACACACACTCACTCACTCTCACACACAATCAGAATCAGAATCAGAATGAGCTTTATTGCCAGGTATGTTTACACATACAAGGAATTTGTATTTGTGATAGAAGCTCCACAGTGCAACAGAATGACAGCGACAGAACAAAAAAACACAGAGTAAAAAAAATAGTGTAGTGTGTTCCACAGTTATTATCAGCTGTTCATAAGATGGATTGCCTGAGGGAAGAAACTGGTCCTGTGTCTGGTCGTTCTGGTGCTCAGAGCTCTGTAGCGTCGACCAGATGGCAACAGTTCAAAGAGGGAGTGTGCAGGATGTGAGGGGTCCAGAGTGATTTTGACAGCCCTTTTGCTCACTCTGGATTAGTACAGTTCTTGGAGAGAAGGGATGGTTAGTCTTCTGAGGTCAGATTTAGAAGCTGAGCTGAACCAGACAGTTACTGAAGTGCAGAGGATGGATTTGATGATGGCGGAGTAGAACTGTTTCAGCAGCTCCTGTGGCAGGTTAAACCTCCTCAGCTGGCGAAGAACATCTTGGAGTCAATGCAAATGTCCCACTTGAGGTCCTGAGAGATAGTGGTGCCCAGGAACCTGAATGACTCCACTGCAATCACAGTGACAATAGACAATAATATCAAATTGGTTGGCAAAATGGTTCTTTTATAAATAAATCTATGTTGTACCAGCAAAAGGGACTTTGGTATGGCTTGCTTGTAACAATGGACAAGGTAGAATTACAAAGACTAATTGGAATTTGTTGGGAAGGGGAAAAAAGCCTTTCCGACGTACAATTTATCTGAGCAGGAGATTTATTTCAGGTACACAAACTAAAAGACATAGCAAGACACCTGAACATGCTGTATAAGTGCTGTACATACATGCACATTATATAATATAAAAACTGTTCTTGGTTCAGTGAGCAGATCAGTAGCTCAAGAAAGATCCTCAAGGACTGAGTGTGATTCTTGAACAAGTCGTTTGGACTAGACAGAAACGTTGGCATTGATGATGATGTAATCTGAAATAAGTTTCTTAAATAAAATAGAGAACATTGAGTATATGTGCAGTTCATTTTCTGTGCAGATGCATTTTAATTAGCCCTCACTTTTCAAGAGAATAAACAACATAATTAAGGAATCGTGCCTCGATTGAACTTCTGTCATATCAGATGTGATCAGACTGCACAGTCTTGGATGTTTCCATCTTTTACTTGAATACATATCAGAACATTCTGCCGCTTTTATGACGTAATGGACTTGAAAAGCAGTTTTATTTTATTTTTGTTTTTGTTTATCTTTATTGTGTGTTTGACTAGGACTGAATGGTATGAGTGGCAAGAAAGACAGCAATAAAAGTTTAGGTAGTTTTGAATTTACAAAAAACATCTGAATGTGCAGCATATGAATAAATTTACTAAAATTGTATTAACTTGTGCTAAAGTGCAGCGTGACTCTTTTATGAGTAAAATGTAATGGTATTTCTGAGCATGTTCTTTTTATTTGCATGGCCGTCTCAAATGGCAGACTTGGTGGAAAATGCCATGTCAAAAAAAATCACAGTATTTTTGAATGTGTTCTTCTCTGATTTTTCTTTGCATCCTTCCATCTACATGTTTGAGCCGCTATAATGGTAAACATATAATTGTATTAGCTTGTGTAAAAGTGCAGCCACACAGCAGTGAACACACACACACACACCCGGAGCAGTGGTCAATGTTTTCATCATTCCTCTGTGTAGCTCTTCTCTTTTCACACTCTTGCAGCGGGAATTCTCACTGTCGAGTTCACACTCAAGTGGCTTATGTGATTATCTTCCTCCTTCCTCTCAACAAATGTCCTCCCTTTCTCCTTGCCAGTTCTGCTTTTCTCTGCTCCCCCAAATGCTGGGTAGGACAGTGAGGCAGCAGGGTTTGGAACTAATGACCTGATGAAGAGGAGGATAGTAGATGAAGGTTCACCTCCTCTTGGGGAAGGTGCAACGATACTGCCGTCTCTGCAGTTACCACACAATTAGTGTTTTCAGCCCTCTCTGACAGACACATGACAGAAAAGAAGAAAAGAAAAAGAAATAGCATGTACTGTTATAATATTTTATGCCAGCCTGCGCTGGTTTGTCCAAGAAGCCGTGGACTTCCTGTTGTGGTGCATTTATCATCTTCAGCTGAGTAAAATTTACAGATGTGTCCCCTCCATAACCCATCCCTGACCTTCATGATTTCAAAAATGCCAGTAAATGAACTAGACAAGGCACTGACATTGGAGACACCACTGGTGACACATTGGGGAACCCTGAGTGCAGATAGAGTCATAGCAAACATTATTAAAAAAATCATCTGCAGGCCAGATGCCCTTCCATTAGAACATATGGACGAGAGTCCTGGCTAATAACAGCCGCAGCTACACAAAGGAAGACATCTGCCTGTCTCATAAGGGGATCAAATATACATCTCCAGCCAGGGCAATATCAGGACCTGTGCAGGCCAACACCTGGAGTTTGGACTCAATGTCTGCTGGTGCACGCACAAACTCTGCAAGGTACAGGCTGTGTGTGCAATGGTGAACCAGATAGTCATTTAAATGATTTTAATTATCTTAATAGGTGCTTGTAATGCTGGAATGGGTCTTGGAGGGAATATATTTCATTTTTTATCCTGAAAAAAAAAAATTATTTTTTAAAAAAATATATATTTTGGAAATTTTGTGGAATATATATATATATATAATCTAAATATAAGCATTTATATATGATTTTTCTTTTTATGAGGTTTGCGATTTTTCTGTTAGGAAAATGTCAGTATACACAAATTTGAAACAGTATACTTTTTTTTTTTTTTTTTTTTTTACGTTTGCACCAATGTTTTTTTATTTAATATTTCTATTTTATTTTATTTTATTTTATTTCAGCTTTGAATTCTAATATTTATGTATTGATTGATTAACTTACTCTTAGTTTAGTTTGGAAATGGTACAATACCATAGAATAGAATAGAATTGCATTGGCATGCAAGCTGTCACCGGTTGACTGAGCAGGTGGGGAATGACCATCTGTAAATGAGATGTTTCGCTCACAACAATGAAAAGATTGATGCAATTAATTTTTCATGATGTGCCTACACCATGAATCCTAATCATTTCAAATAGTGGATGTGAGGAGCAGAAAAGTGGCATTTGTAACAGTGCTTTCAGACAGCCCCAGTGGGAACTTTTAAAAGGCTTTATTATTTTTTTTTCTTTCACCTGGGCTCTGCGATGAAGCCCTGTGTCCCGATCAGAAGCTACTAGTGCAACTAGTGTGTTTTTTAATAAAGAAGACTTTTGGGTGTGAATAACATTCATATTCCTTCTCTGGTCGATTTCCTGAAAAATGCAGCATGTACAAGAAGTAAAGAAGTCAGACCTGTCCCAAAAGATCAGTGAGTCTAAAGAATTTTTTTTTTTTTTTTTTTTTTTTTTTTTTTTTTTTTTTGGGCAAACTGCAAAGGTCAAAATAAGTTTATTGCATCAGCTTAAACTTTTGACAAACCGAATAAGCAATCTGCCAGACCGAGTTCTGGAGAAAAGCATATAATATTCACTTGCAGAAGTGCCCTATAGGTGGCCCTCAAGAGACAGTGCTCTGGAAGAAATGCCTGAGGAAATATAAGTGGAAGAAATACGGCAGAAGTCTGCAGAACACATCTTCATTATGTGTTGCCTGTTTACACCAATCACTGTAACAAATGATGTTATAGGAATAGGAATAGTTTGCTACAAAAAAAAAAAAAAAAATGGTTGTAATTTACTCACTCTAAATTTACTTACTTGTTGTTCCGAACCCTGATGACTTCTTTTCTTCTGTTAAACGTAAAAGGAGGAGTTGGGCTTAATGTTTCAGCTTCTGTTTTCCACATATATATATATATATATATATATATATATATATATATATATATATATATATATATATATATATATATATATATATATGTATATATATATATATATATATATATGTATATATATATGTGTATATATATATATATATATGTATATATATATATATATATATATATATATATGTATATATATATATATATATATATATATATATATATATATATATATATATATATATATATGTATATATGTATATATATATATATATATATATATATATATATATATATATATATATATATATATATATATATATATATATATATATATATATATATAAAGAATAGATCCTGTTAGGCTCTGCAAAAATGCACCTTAAAAGAAAAGTGGTCAATGCATATCCTACATGAAATGTATGAAGCTAGAAGTTTCTAAAGGCATCTTATTGGTCTTTTTTTTAACAAATCATCAATGTGCATGTTTTATTTAATAATAATAATAATAATAATAATAACAATAATAAAAAAATATATATAATAATAATAATAATAATACTCATTGTATGGGTCAAAATTGTCATTTTTATTTAATGCCAAAAATAATTAGGATATTAAATAAAGATCATGTTCCATTTAAATATATGGACAAATGTATAATCATTAGTAATAGTTTTTTGGCAACCTCAGATTCCAGTTTTTTTTTTTTTTTTTTTTTTTTTTTTAATCTCTGCTAAATAGTGTCCTATCACAACAAGGACACTTAAATGTAAATCTTATTTATTCAGCTTTCAGATGTATAAATCTCAATTTTAAAAATAAATAAATTAATAAAATGGTTTCGTAATATAGGTTCACAAATGTCATTACTAGATCTTCTGATGAAAAATTATGCTGGAGTTCTCCAATCATTTAGTCCCCCACCCCTCCACATAACAAAAAAAAAAAAAAACAAAAAAAAAAAAAAACAATAAAGGTGCTTTATTGATATCACTGGTTCCCTGAAGAACGTTTAACTCCATTGCACATAAAGGTTATTTATAGTGGAAAAAGTTATTCAGATTTTTAAAAGGGTTTAAGAATATTAATCAAATAAATGGTTTACTGTTCGCTGAAAGTTTCTTTTGGAGAAACATACATGTTGATATCATAAAGCTATGGTAAAATGCCCTTTATTGTCATTTTTATTTAATGCCAAAAATAATTAGGATATTAAATAAAGATCATGTTCCATTTAAATATATGGACAAATGTATAATCATTAGTAATAGTTTTTTGGCAACCTCAGATTCCAGTTTTTTTTTTTTTTTTTTTTTTTTTTTTAATCTCTGCTAAATAGTGTCCTATCACAACAAGGACACTTAAATGTAAATCTTATTTATTCAGCTTTCAGATATATAAATCTCAATTTTAAAAATAAATAAATAAATGAAATGGTTTCGTAATATAGGTTCACAAATGTCATTACTAGATCTTCTGATGAAAAATTATGCTGGAGTTCTCCAATCATTTAGTCCCCCACCCCTCCACATAACAAAAAAAAAAAAAAAAAAAAAAAAAAAAAAAACAATAAAGGTGCTTTATTGATATCACTGGTTCCCTGAAGAACGTTTAACTCCATTGCACATAAAGGTTATTTATAGCGGAAAAAGTTATTCAGATTTTTAAAAGGGTTTAAGAATATTAATCAAATAAATGGTTTACTGTTCACTGAAAGTTTCTTTTGGAGAAACATACATGTTGATATCATAAAGCTATGGTAAAATGCCCTTTTGTAAGCTTTATTTTTAAGAGAGTACATCAAGAGTACAAGTGTAAGTCTTCTAAGGCCATTCATAGCTTTGAGTTATGAGCAGACTGACATGTTTCCGTTTTCCTAATTCAAGTTTAATATGTGTTAGTTAGGCAAGAACTAAGGGTGAAATTTAAATGGATGTGGTCTGCTGTGAATTGTGGGTAATAAGATACAGTGCAGAAGCCCTAGAGCAACAGATCAGCAGCATGTCTAAATCCACAGTCATTTGCATCTTGAGTGTAAATCTCACTATGGTGTGGTCGTAACTCATGAATACACAGCAAGTGTGAAAATGCTTGTTTGTGTCAATTAGACTGCTGATATAATGAATTTGGACTAAAATGATAGTTAAAAATTATGAGGAGTTGAAGGAAAATAAAAAAAAAAAACACATAAATAGACAAAGGCTAATTAGAAGAAAGCAGTACAAGATTCATTTTATGGACATTCATTATATGAATGCAAAAAATGATAACTTCCCATTTTAGACATTGTAAAAATAACTGGTTATTTATTTATTTATTAATAAATGTAATTAAAATTGTTGTTGGCATTTAAAACTCAATAGTAAGAGATATACAGAACAATCTGAACATATTACAGATAAATAATTAATAAATATAGAAAAAGTAGAAAACCCAGAGCAGAGCCTTGTGGAACACCCACAAATTCAAACTGATGTCTACGTTTTGGGAGTTGGTCATGCTAACAAGGACACTAAAGACCGTAATCATTAACATTGCTAGAGCACCTCTTGAGATCAGGGGATTGGGGTTAACTCGCGCAGCTCTTACTGGCTGGCCTCCGCTACGTGTTGTTCCAAACCTGTATGATTTACATTCTTTCTGAAACACAAAGGGGGGAAATGTACTGATTGCTTTTTTTTTCCATGGAATTAGTCCCCCATGGGGGCTGATACTTCAAAAAAGAATGCCTAAGCATCATAAATGTTTCACAAAAGTAGTCAATTTTATTTGTGTAAAAGCTATAAGGTTTATTGGAATTATAATTCCATATTATTTAACAATATTATATAACAATAATAACTAATAATGAATACAAGTGCACATAGTCTTAATGTTATATATTGGAATATATTATACTGTATTTCAGTTTGAATTTAGGAGAACATGAATTCAGTTAATGCAATAATCAATTAATTAATTCAGTTTTAATTCAGTTTTATAATGAATAAAATATAGTTTATAGTGGTATAACTAAGTCAAGTCAGGTCAAGTTATCTTTATTTATATAACACATTAAACAAAAAGATTGTGTCAAAGCAACTGAACAGCATTAATTGGTAAAACAGTGTCAATAATGCAAAATGACCGTTAAAGGCAGTTCATCATTGAATTCAGTGATGTCATCGTTCATCTCAGTTCAGTTTACATAGTATCTGTGCAATCATATGCAATCAAGTCAATGATATTGCTGTAAATGAAGTGTCCCCAAATAAGCAAGCCAGAGGCAACAGAGGCAAGGAACCGAAACTCCATCGGTGACAGAATGGAGAAAAAACCTTGGGAGAAACCAGGCTCAGTTGGGGGGCCAGTTCTCCTCTGACCAGACGAAACCAGTAGTTCAATTCCAGACTTCAGCAAAGTTAGATTGTGCAAAATAATCATCTGTTTCCTATTGTCTTGTCCCGGTGATTGTCTGAGACAAGGTGTTTACAGGGGATCTGTATTTGGGGCTCATCTAGTTGCCTTGGTCTCCAATGTCTTTCAGGTGTGAAGAGGTCCTTTCTAGGTGCTGATCCACCATCTTGGCTGGATATGTACTGGATCCGGGTGACTGCAGTGCCCTCACTGATCTGGATACAGACTGGACCTGGTGGCTATGGTGACGTCAAAATAAGAGAGAAACAGACTAATATTACCGTAGATGCCATTCTTTAAGGATGTAGCAACCTTTAACAGATTTGGATATTAGAAGCGTATTAGTATGTTATGTGTATACCAGGTTAAAGAGTGTGTCTGTCTCCCGAACAATGTTAGGTAGGTTATTCCAGAGTTTAGGTGCTAAATAGGAAAAGGATCTGCCGCCCGCAGTTGATTTTGATATTCTAGGTATTGTCAAATTTCCAGAGTTTTGAGAATGCAGTGGACATGGATGACTATAATGTGACAAGAGCTCATTCAAATACTGAGGTGCTAAACCACTCAGGCCTTTATAAGTAATAAGCAATATTTTAAAATCTATACGATGTTTGATAGGGAGCCAGTGCAGTGTTAACAGGACCGGGCTAATATGGTCATACTTCCTGGTTCTGGTAAGAACTCTAGCTGCTGCATTTTGGACTAGCTGGAGTTTGTTTATTAAGTGTGCAGAACAACCACCCAATAAAGCATTAAAATAATCTAACCTTGAGGTCATAAATGCATGGATTAACATTCCTATATTTGACATTGAGAGCATAGGCCATAATTTAGATATATTTTTAAGATGGAAAAATTCAGTTTTACAAATGCTAGAAACGAGGCTTTCTAAGGAAAGATTGCTATCAAATAGCACACCTAGGTTCCTAACTGATGACGAAGAATTGACAGAGCAGCCATCAAGTCTTAAACTGTGTTCTATGTAATTACATGCAGTTTTTAGGTCCTATAATTATCATTATTATAATTATTATGTTTGTTTTTTTGTTTGTTTTTTTAGAATCTATCAGTAAGAAATTACTTGTCATCCAGTTTTTTATATTGACTATGCATTCTGTTAGTTTTTCAAATTGGTATGCTCGCCAGGCCACAAAGAAATATAAAACCGAGTATCATCATCATAACAGTGAAAGCTAACACTGTGATTCCTGATGATATCTCCCAAGGGTAACATGTAAAGCGTGAAGAGTAACGGCCCTTGTACTGAGCCTTGAGGTACTCCATACTGCAATTGTGATTGATATGATACATCTACATTCACTGCTACGAATTGATGGCAGTCATATAGGTATGATTTAAACCATGTTAATGCAATTCTGTTTATGCCAACAAAGTTTCCTAGTCTATGCAAAATAATGTTGTGGTCAACAGTGTTGAACGCAGTGGTAAGATCCAATAGCACTAAAAGAGAGCTACAACCACGAGCAGGTCATTTGTAACTCTAAGGAGAGCAGTCTCAGTAATATGATGTGGTCTAAATCAGGATTCAGGACCCTAAGGAGGATACTACCTTTTTTAGTACCTTGGGTAGAAAAAGGGAGATTCGAGATTGGTCTGTAATTATCTTGTTTTTTTGGGGTGAAGTTTTTTTTATTTTTATTTTTTTTTTATGAAAGTCTTAATAACAGACAGGTTTTGGGGACATATCCTAATGACAATGATGAATTAATAACAGTCAGAAGAGGATCTATGACTTCTGGAAGCACCTCTTTTAGGAGCTTAGATGGAATAGGGTCTAACATACATGTTGTTGGTATTACATGATTTAACAAGTTTATACAACTCTTCATCTCTTATAGTAGAAAATGAGTGGAACTGTTCGTCAGGGGATCTATAGTCTGATGCGATACTATAGCTCACGGCTGCATGGTTACAATTTAATCTCTAATAGTATTGATCTAAGAAGTAAAGTATTTCATAAAGTCATTACTGCTGTGATGTTGGGAAATGTCAACACTTGTTGATGCTTAATCTTTCCTTAATTTAGCCACTGTAAATACCTGGGGTTATGTTTGTTATCTTCTAAAAGAGACAAAAAGTAATCAGATCTAGCAGTTTTTAACAGTTTTCTGTAGGACAGGTTACTTTTCCATCATGCAATACAAAATACCTCTATATTTGTTTTCCTCCAGCAGCGTTCCTTTTTCCGGGCTCCTCTCTTCAGGGTGCAAGTGTGCTCATTATACCATGGTGTCATTTTGGTTTCCTTAACCTTCCTTAAGCGTAAAGGAGCAACTGTTTTTAAAATGCTAGAAAAGAGAGAGTCCATAGTTTCTGTTACATCATCAAGTTGTGTTGTCTTTTGTGGTAGAAGTGATAGTTCTACCATACTTGTAACAAGAAGTAGAATTTACAGTTTTTGTCAAGTCAAGTCACCTTTAATTATATAGCGCTTTAAACATAAACACATTGTGTCAAAGCAACTGAACAACATTAATTAGAAAAACAGTGTGTCAATAATGCAAAATGACAGTTAAAGGCAGTTCATCGTTGAATTCAGTGATGTCATCTCTGTTCAGTTTAAATAGTGTCTGTGCGTTTATTTGCAATGAAGTCAACGATATCGCTGTAAACAAAATGTCCCTGACTAAGCAAGACAGAGGCAACAGCAGATAGGAACCAAAACTCCATCGGTGACAGAATGGAGAAAAAACCTTGGGAGAAACCAGGCTCAGTCGGGGGACCAGTTTTCCTCTGACCAGACGTTTCCTGTGGTCTTGTCCCGGTGGTCTTTACAGGGGATCTGTATCTGGGGCTCTAGTTGTCCTGATCTCTGCTGTCTTTTAGCTACAGGTATATGAAGTTTACACAAAACGAAATAATGATCTGAGATATCACCGCTTGGCCTCATAATTTCAACACCATCAACATCAATTCCATGTGACAGTATTAAATCTAGAGTATGATTTTGACAATGAGTAGGTCCTGAGAGTAATTACATATATTATTGAACTGTTCAAAATAATGGTAATAATGCTAACTAGCTAAATAATTCAACTAAATGTCAACATCAGGTGTCAAAGGCCAAGGATAAATTAATTAATTTTATTATTATTATTATTGTTGTTGTTGTTGTTGCTGTTGTTGTTGAATTCTTAGCGGAACTAATAGTTTTTGACCTGCAGCTTGCTGTCAGATTTTTCTGTAAAACCATAAATCTATGGTTATTGCTTTACAAAGGGGTTATTTCCCAGATTACACGCTGATGTTCATTACAATAGCCAAGCTGATGTTATCCATTACCATCGCACACATCCTTGTTTATTGATAAGCGCACATGTGATTCTTCAGCTTTGAGCTGTCGTGGAATGATAGCTACTAACCTGCAATTTGAACAGTTCCTATTCAGGGTATCCATTAAACATAAGAAAAGCTGCCGATTGGAGGAAACATAAAACTCTCCTTCCCCACCGGCAAGGGGCTACTTTGTTGGTGTAACCATACAGCAGTGGATCAATACTAATGGCAGCATGGTGTAGATTAGACATTTAATTACACCTCCATCTCACTGCTATAAACAAACATGACAGTGCTCAAATAATCTTGGCTGGATTTTTTTTTTCTTCTTCTTCTTTTTAACATAGTTGCTCACCCTTGATTTATGTCCATGTGAATTTCGTTTTTTTACTTATTTTTATGTAAACAATTATAAAAATACAATACTGGAGTATAAAGGACATTTGTTTTTTTTACAGTTAATGTTTTTTTTAAACCAGCAAAACATTCCTAAAGAAAAAAAAAGCAATTGTGAAAATAGACTTGTTTTCACCCTCTTTTAATATGGTATTTTAAAATATATAAATCTGGAAACTTTTGGAAACTGGAACGGTTATAAAGTATTGCAGATGGACACACTAGTTACTCGGACAAGTCCAAGACAGACGTTTGAAGTAATAGTCAACACTATTAATGTACAGTAATTGAGACCAGACATCAAACACAGGAAAAGAATGAACTTACGTACTAACCAAACCAAGGTTAAATAATGACACACAGCTAAAAACAAATAACTAATCAAATCAGAAACCATGACAACCAATAACAAGTGGGAAACAATAGGCAACTAAAGAATACAAGCTAAAAGTCCATAAAACTGAAACTAAAGGCGCAGACTCACACTGTGAAAACAGAAATGGGATGAATGGTGGGGGCTTTGGAGGTGGGAGAGGAAATAGTGCAGGGATAGCGAGAGGAGCAGGCAAAGGGATGGCATTCACAGATGGTCTGTGTGATTTTGCCAAGCAAGACGTTCTCCATCTTTTGTTGATCCTGGATCAACATTACTTTCCAAAAATACAGACTTAACCCAATCCCAATCCCTACCCCTAAACCTAACCCTACCCATAATATATTCCTAAAATCAGTGGGAAATGATGGCTGATTAACGAGGGTGTAGAAGCACCTAATCCTGATTGTAAGCCTAAAACTGACATTTCCTGAAAAGTTATCTCTCAATTTTGTTTGGTTGATTGGAATGATGTTTCTGGATTCACAGACCGAGCACCAGCAACAGGCGGAAGACAAAGCCCCAGTGGAGGTGATGGATGATACCCACTGCAGCAGAGCACAGCAGGGATGTCAGCCCACTTCCTAGTTGACAGAGGGAGGAGCCATGGTGGAGTTAAGGCTTAAGACACCAGAGCCCCTTTCACACTGTGATTCCGGCAAATACACTGGTAAAGTGTTCCGGCAATTGTTCCTGGGTCGCTAGATTTTGCACTTTCACACTCCCAGTGATTACCCGGAATATGTGCGTGCATTCACACACAACCCATAAAGGTCCCGTGACGACACGTGACATCAGGGCATGACGTGTAATGTACGAGTCAAAAACGTTAGGCACGTTATACTTTCACTGAAGCTGGCGAAGGATCTCGGCATCAGTGTGAAAAGTGATGATCTCTGCTTCATTACAGTTTGCATATATATTTTTTTTGTGAATCTTGATCTTCCTTCAAAACACCTGGTAAAAGATTCACGCGATAATGTGCATCATCACTACGACACAGCATTAGATCTGGCTTTTGTTCACACAGTGCTCATCCCGGGATTGAACCCTGCAATGTTACTAGGTCCCCAACCTGGGTTCAATGCCGGAATCAATCCCGGGACATGTTTGCTTTCACACAGAAGGCGACCCGGCAATGTTCCGGCAATTTGCCGGGTCTGACATGCAGTGTGAAAGGGGCTCAGGATGCCAACTGACAGAGATAATGCGGGAGGAGACCGAGGAAAAGAAGGAGAGCTGAATAGTCAGGATAACACAGTCGGTCTGGAGGGCCAAAGCAGAGTTGAAGGTCATGTACTGTAACTGAGTCTGAGGCAGAGACCTGGAAGACCTTTGTGTCTAAGGACCAAGGTGGAGGTGGAGAGAAGGAGAGGCCAAAAGGAGCAAGAGGGATGGTGGGATGAGGTGAAGTCGGAGGAGTGGAATCCCGAAGCAGAGGAGGGTCGACAACTGACCAAGGCAGAGCCACAGGCACAAGGGAGCGCATTGGAGCCAGTGGGATGATGAGCCACGGCGGAGATGAGGGAGAAAGGAGCCAAGGTGGAGCCAATGGGTGGGAGGACCAAGATGGAGTCCATGACTCGGATGCTGGAGGCATTGACAGGGGACCCACAACCCATGGCAGAGCTGGAGAAAACCTGAGGCGAGACAATTAAAGTTCACCCTCAGTGGCGAAATTGTGGGTAGGGCTTCTTTCCATTCCCTCATACTTTAATAAAACTCCCTGAGGCACCTGTTCAGACGTGTCATTAGGCTCTGGCAGGCTCAGTTGCATCCTCTTACACTGACTCTTCTGTCGCTCTGTCTCTGGTGGTCTTGGACAATCAGATCAGGGATAGATGCTCTCCACCTAATGTTGGCTTCCCTCCAGTCAAGTTCTGTGGTGTCTGTGAGGTCAGCGAGATTGAGATAGTTGAATAATGAAAGGTTGGGCACTTGCATGGGCACTTATCATGGAAGAGCATGCGCAAACATCAACCAGATATCAGGAGCACACCCATTAACATGCTCAGATTTTTTGCCAAAGTTATTTTACTTAAATTACAGTTCTGTTCCTGTTTTATTTATGTTGATGTCACAGACTGAAGACTAGTAAAAAGCATCCGCATTCTTATCCTTTTTATAAGCCAGTTTCTGAAGCATTCTCGCTTCTCAGGACCTCCACTGATAATCACATGAGCACAGCTCTTTAATAGCGCTAGTCAAACACGCTCAAACCACTGTAGCCTAATGTAATCTACGCACATCATAACATTTTAGGCAAGTACCATGTTATGTTATAAAATATTTGAATGAGACTGATTTTGTATTTAATCTGATAACGTTTAATAAAAAGACACTTTAATAAGCTTAGTATAATGCCGCATGTCCACGGTTATTCAAGCAATGCACAAATTATACAGAAAACAAAGAAAATTATCAATGAATTTAGCCTAGCGCATACAAGCAAAATTCTATATATATATTATAATGTTTATAACGTCCAGTTATAATAAGTAAAGCTGTCTGAAGTGTACGATCAATGAATCTCTTATTTAGGTTATATTGCATGTACATCTGCACTTTTGTTTCTGATTAGAAAATGCTCCAAAGTGAAGAATTCAGTCAGCAAACGTGTACACTGACCAAAAATTTGCGTATCAGTGATGTTAATATTTAGTAAAAATCCCCTTAAATAATATAAATATTAAAGAAAAAATAACTGAACTAAAATCACAAAAGAAGAAGTCTTCTTTCGGTATCCGTGTTACAGTGCAATTATACTGAGAAATATTAATTGACAACATTCTATAGGATAGGGTTAGGATTATAGAGTCACTTGTTCGTAATTATGCATAATTTACTGCTATTACTATTGAGTAATGTAACAAGAACATTGTAAAATACATGTTTAGCTTTTTAAAGACATTTCAAGCTAATTAATAACATCCTTGTCATGAATAATCCCCATTATGACTGCTTATCTTAAAACACAATAAGCACTTTTAAAACTTTCTCAAGCTAGACTGAACATAGGCCTAAAACATTCTTTCACCGTAAAATGTTATTTTCAACACTTGACTATAACTCACTAAGTCTTAGGCTCGAAACAAACTATACTGCAGGATCAAAAACTGAAAACATTGTGTGATTATGCCAGTCCAATTTAGTGTATTTAGCACAAAATATCTTCAGTTTTCTGCCATCGCAATGCTTGCAATTCGTTAGCCAAGCATTCACATCTGCATTTAGGTTATTGTGTAAAGGATATTTATTGTCTCTGAGATTTCTACCACTGTTATTTGTACTTTTGACACTTTCATTAGCATAGAAATCCTGAATCAGAGCACAGAATGTAGAAGAGTTAGCAGTTGTAGGTTCATTTAACATGGTGTGCAAAATTCGCGTTTGGTCTGAAGGTATATTTAATCGTTGCATTTGGTGTCAAACAAATATGAAACTTTTAGGATTTCCTTTGGATGTCTTGCATGAAACTCTTCTTAGCCATTCTGTTTGACCCAGAAAAGTAAATGATGTGTTCGGCTTCACGTTCCCAGCTGGCTTAATTAGAGAGCATCAACTCCTGGTTGAACTCCATAACCTTCAAATCATCTTTTGCTCCCTTAAGTTCTGTCTTCTCCCTCTACCACGTCAGACTATCTCCTCTACTGTGAGACTCCACATTTCTCATGCTTCTTAAGGAGCGACATCTTAATCCAGTCGGTCTGGTCTTACGCAAGGTGAATGGTGCGCTGGCGTCAAACAGAGCTGAAATGGAGCGACCAATTAACAGACGGTAGGTCGGCTCTGAGGGGAATAACTGCATCATGAAAGGCTGGTTGTGGTGTCAGCATAGTTCATTCTCAGGTTTTGAAGTCTTCTTAACTGTTACACGAGAAAGCAAAAATACAAAGAATTCAGAACTAAATGTGTTTTCTGGGGTTTAAAGGAGACAGAGGCTGCGATATGAAGCAGAACTCGATGTTCCATCCTTCACACTTCTGGGAGTTCACCATAGGGTGAGATATTTGAAATGAAATATGTCACAATATTTTCATTGGAGCTCCCTTATTTTGAGATCGGCAGGCTGCGGAGAGAAAAATCCATTGCTGCTTGAGGTAAGATTGAGCCAAAAGCTACATACCGCCGGTGGATTTCACTCGAAACGTCAGGATTCATTCTCTTGAAGTACCAGACACCATATGGTGGATGAGTTTAATTAACCTAGTTAATATTCGGAAATTCTAGATTGCATACACAGTAAAATGATTTACCTAAATATTCCCAATGGTCTGAAAATTCTGAAATTAAATTCCTCAGATGTATTTATTTTATTTTTATTATTAAATTAATCAAGCAGCTCTAAACCTTAAAATGCCAGAGTCGCAGAGCCTTATATTTTGACCTTGATAGAAAAGTATCAAGCGCTTTGAGATGTGAGGGACAGTAAAGTTTCAGTATGGTGCACCAGCAAATGGTTTTCATCTTATTTGATTCATAATGCTCCAATGGGATGTTGGATCCCAGCTGCTCCTGAGGTGTCCTCATCCATGACCTCCAGGTGACCCCAGATGCAAGTGTCTGATGATGCGGTGCACATAAGTGGTCCGCAGGTCCAAAGAAAAAATGCATTATATAAATATGTTCTGACAGCACATTTGCGTACCGACATGGTTGAAAGCTGTTAATACACAATTACCATTTTAGATCACATACTGTACTATATAAGTTTTATTTTCAACCTGAAAGCATAAATCTAGGCTATGCCATGTAGTTTTCAAAGCACAATACAAAACTGTGACATACATCCACTGACGCTCTTTAATCTGCAGCGCTTAATCCGGAAGCACGTATACTGCCGGCAACCTGCCAAAATAAAAGCCTGCATTTTAAGTTTGAATATGATGAAATTATTATTTTTATTTATATTTAGACTCTTTTATCCAAAGCGACTTAATATTGGGGATTACATGAAGCGATCCTAAGAGGCAAATAAAGAAAGCAGTAGTAAATATTAGCATTTTATGTTTTAAGTTTACTATAAAATAAATGTCATTGTGTTTAATACCAGGACTGCCTTTTATTTTTAATAATATTATCACACACTATTATTTATTTTATTTACTGTTATTTTATTATTTTATTTTATACCTATTATTAATTCATTTTTATAGGTATATTTAATGGGTCACACATTATAAAATCTAATTATTACGTAAATAAAAATTTATTGGTTCTTTATTCAGCAGGGATGCATTAAATTGATCCAAATTGGTAGCGAAGACATTTTTCATGTTACATAAGATTTCTAAAATAAAACAAAGTATATCTTGTAAACTTGGATGGATGGATGAATTGATTGATTCGGTTTTGGAATCACATGAATAAATTAAATTTTATATATATATATATATATATATATATATATATATATATATATATATATATATATATATATATATATATATATATATATATATATATATAATGTAATTTATTCATGTGATTCCAAAACTGAATCAATCATTTATATATTTTATATATATATATATATATATATATATATATATATATTACAGTAGAAATTGTAATAATATTTTGCAATACTGCTGTATTTCTGATCAAATAAATGCAGCCTTGGTTAGCATTAAATACGAAATATTGCGAAATCTAAAAACATTAAAAGACATACTATACTATACACATTAATTATACAGTTAATTTTCTATTCATGCTATTTCCATATCAATGCTAACATTATCGTATGAAGAATTTATATTTATATTTTAGCAATAACAGTTCAGAGAAATAAACTTTTATTTGGGGGAAAAAAAAAAAAAACATCATGAAGCACAGCTTTCAAAAACAATATTCATATTAAAATATGAATAACATAAAAATAAATTAGAGCATGGATGCATACACAAATACATACAGACTTTAAACAATAATCTTTATTATATAAATCAATTACATGTTTTATTATTATTATTATTATTACATTTACAATTATTTTTACTACTCTAGTGTACAATAAAATATGTGCAATAGAAGTGGACCAGAATAAATATAATATTAAATATACAACATACAGTCAGTCTTATGTTCAATAAAACACATTACTAAATATACAAAACTGTATATAAAATATAATGCAGTAGACCAGACTAAGCATAATAATACTTATATGCATGTTATGTGGAATGAAATACATTATAGAATACATGTCCACATGTGTATTCATGCAGTACAAAGAACATGGAGCAATCAGAGTTGTGTTTCTGCTGTTTGGTCCACTAGATGGGGCACAAAAGCAGGAAGTGTGACATGTGCTTGTGCCATGTGAGTCAGCCAGAACTGCACTGAAGGACTATTACGCAAAACCTGCTGAAGAAAAAAATACAAATAAATCATGACTCACTAATAGTATATATGCTTCTATGATACAAGAAATCACAGCTTATCATAAAAGACTCTGTCCATTGTGTACATGCCTGTAAGATCCCATCAATCCTATGCTGAAATGTTTATATGCTATGTGTTTATATGCACATTAGGTGGCTCCAGATAATTGAATGGTGTAAATCTGAAAAGCATCTTTCCTTTAGCTCCATGTCCTAGTTTTTACGAGCTGACGTGAGCTCTCAGGCTGATCGGGTCACTGAAACAGCGTTTCATGGAGGGACTGTATAAAAACAGCCGTCCCAGGGAACTCCCATGCTGCCTTTTTGCAACTCCCAGCCTGAGTTAAATGATTCTGCAGGGTGTGAGGTAGCTGTGCAGGATTCCAGAAGGTCTCTGTATTTCAGTTTACGTTGCTTGCCTTTGTTTCGGCCCCTGCTTACAGCAGGAACAACTGAATTGGTTATTCTCTGAAACATGGGAATATTAAAAGGTCACGTCCTTTGTAAAACAAAGAAACAGTGAATGTCGCGTCGACACAGTGTAGAGTCATAAACAAACCTGAATTATTTACTGTCTGGACCAAGCCAAGTGTAACTACATGTTAGTTAAATGTGCTAATGAAGCATAAAGCTTGTTGTTTTTGGAGAACAGTCTGGTGACCTTGAGAGGCGAATTTTGCTGTTGTTTTCGTGATTTCTTATTAAATGATACCTTTGCTGGCTGTAAAAATGTCAATAAATTATCCTGCATGAAGTCAAATAGGTTTTCAAAGACACTTCTATTTGTAGCAGGAATAGTTTTAGGAAGAAAATCACTTGTTTATGCCTCAATTTTTACTTCTTGACAGCAGTGACATTAAACGGAGAGCAAATTGGGGCTTTTTCCACAGGTTATTGCTTCCCAGACTTTTATTTTTCATTTTTTATAAATTAATAAAATTTTGCTCAGCAAGGAATTATAATACTGTTCATGAAAGGATTCTGAAAAAAACTCTCTCTCTCTCTCTCTCTCTCTCTCTCTCTCTAATATATATATTGGGGATATTATATATTAGGGCTTGGCAAGTTAACGCTTTCTTATCAGGTGTTTTTTAATATTATTGTTATGAAAGTCTTGCTCACTGGCTCTGAATACACATACAGACAAATCATGTGTCACTGGAGGGGATGCTCCTGACCAAATCATTTAGGTTAACACTCAGCATTCACAAACCACTGTCCATGGTTATTTTAAACAGAAAAGAATGCAACGAGCTCTTAGTCACGACTGCATAAATGGGAAACAGGAAGTTTCTAATAGCATGTGAAGACAGCAGAGAAGCGCTTCCTCAGCACAGTGGTGTGAATCCTTTTGTTGACTTAGTGGTTTATTGTTTTGAGTCATATGGGACACGGTAACACATGCTTCACATCTATCTCTTTGGCCGCTCAGATATATTCACGCAATCATGCAGCACGTATCAGAAGATATTCACTCTGGCACAGTTAGCGCTCACACTCACTGATCTACATATAACTGAACCACGCTCTTGTCCACCTCTTCCAACCGAGTCAGGGACTGCTAAACAGAGCAATCACAAATACACTACTTTTGAAGTAGTAGAATATATACATATATATGAAGCAGTTTTGAACATAGCTAGATAAATAAGCAAACAAATAAATAAAAAGAAATGTTTCTTAAGCATCAAATCAGCATATTAGAATGATTTCTGAAGGGTCATGCGATACTGAAGACTGCAGTGATGATGCTAAAAATTGAGCTGTGATCACAGCAATAAATATAAATAATTAAATAAAAATAAATAATTATTTTTATTATTATTTATTTTATATAAATTTCAACAAAATATTACAAGAGCAATAATATCCATACTAATTAGAATATTAAAATATAAATGTATATCAACAATCTCATATTTATTTTCTGTTTATCTGCTAATATTCACATAGCAATAAACTCTCATGAGCAATAAAAGTTAAGTTGGCAAAATCATCATTATGAAGCATATCTAGGGAGGAATTCCCATGAGGAAAGACTAATGTGATGAAGTTTGGTGGTTTGTGGAAAAGACAACAATACACTGTCATAACGGCTGGTGGTGTAAACATCTTGTTCCAAAACACAGACTCCCTCAGGCTGGCTCTCTTCAGGACCTCGCTCAACAACATGTGTAAATTCTCATTCGTTGAAAAATACAGATTGTCATTTGAATTTGATGCAAGTGGAAACAGGATATCCATCCAAATTTCAGATCAGGAGATCTGATAAGTTTTCTTTATTTTTTTGTTGATCCTCATTGTCACTGGACTAAACAATATTGCAGTAGATAACCAGTGAAAGGGCATTATTATAAACTCCTCTTATTGTATCGTAAAAAAAGGGACTAGGGTTTGACTCCTAACCCTAGGGTTGTGGGTTTGAGTCTCGGGCCGGCAATTCCACGACTGAGGTGCCCTTGAGCAAGGCACCGAACCCCAAACTGGTCCCGGCACTGCAGCATCAATGGCTGCCCACTGCTCCAGGTGTGTGTTCATGGTGTGTTTGTATGTTCATTGCTGTGTGTGTGTGCACTTTGGATTTGTTAAATGCAGAGCACGAATTCTGGGTATGGGTCACCATACTTGGCATTGTGGCACATCACTTTTTATTAAATAAACAAAGAAAAGATTGGGTAACAAGCACAGCGAATCCAGTGTTGTGTTCCCATCCAGATCCATTTGTTAGAGGATATGCAGTTGTTTCCAGAATGGCATGGACAGACAATACTCCCCTATTCTATGGGCATACAGCACATTCTTTGACTAAGTAACAGTTGCGTGGGCAAAGTCATGCTCAGCTCTGTGAATTCAGAGACAGCAGGTGTGCGGCAATGGTGAATTACTCTTCTGTTTGACACCGCTCACATATTTCATCTTAGTAAGTTCCTGCCAAGCTTTGTGGTCTGACTTTGAGGCTTGAGCTTTGGCAGGTCAGCTACACTCCCAGGCTAAATTCACCTCCAGTTGATTGAATCTGAGACTGAGGTGTGGGAAATCAATGAAGTGTCTTGTTTAGCCAGAATTTTGACTTAGTCATAGGAATGTAATCCTTATTGCATGTTATTATGTCCAATCACCCAGTCTCATTGACAGTTGCTCTACTATTGTGTATTTCAGTAGGAATCCATGTGACCGGGAGATCTGAGTGAGTGTGAAGGATTTCCCCACACAGATTCTGCTTGTGTTCTGGGTGGTCATGTTAATTTGTCGTGTTGACCATCTTTGCTGGTAAGTTGGCTTCGAACAGAACATTGTCCAGAACTTTGTGGCAAGATTCCTGTGACACAACATGGTTTGATGCCTCTTGACTGACTTTTTCAGATGGATGTAAGAAGTGTTTTGGGCTTCACAATCACCTCAACCACCATTCACTGCCATTGTAAAGCTTGGAGGAGCCAAGACAAATATAACTCTAAATGTATTCGTCTGAATTAAGAAAGTCATAAACACCTATTATGGGTTGAGGGTGAGTAAATTATGGGGTCATTATCTTTTTTGAACTATCTCTTTAAGTGAAACTGACGAACAAATTGGGGTAACATAATTTTGAACAAAATCAGACTAAAACAAAATTAGTTTGGAGTTAATTTCAGGAGTTTGCCAAAGAAGACCAACTATAGTCACAAGTTCCGATGCTACCAATTTTAACATTGTTTAGCCTGTCTATCCAAATCTGATAATTTGTGTATCCTACTGAAATCTGGTTTAAATGTTTGACTGTCCATCGAAATGTTCAGACCTGATTTGGGTGTCTGTGTCGCGCTTTCGTTTTACTGTATAGTTGCATTGCTTTCTATAGAAACCAAGTTGCTTTGGTAAGCCTACACTAAAAACAACAATGAAGTGAAGTGAAGTGACATTCAGCCAAGTATGGTGACCCATACTCAGAATTTGTGCTCTGCATTTAACCCATCTGAAATGCACACACACAGAGCAGTGAACACACACACACACTGTGAGCACACACCCGGAACAGTGGGCAGCCATTTATGCTGCGGCACCCAGGGAGCAGTTGGGGTTCGATGCCTTGCTCAAGGGCACCTAAGTCGTGGTATTGAGGGTGGAGAGAGAACTGTTCATGCTACCACCCACCCACAATTCCATCCGGCCCGAGACTAGAACCTACAACCCTTCGATTGGGAATCCAACCCTCTAACCAGAGATGTTGTCGCTGGATTATATTGTGTCTTAAGAGGCGGTGGCAGAACGTAGGAAGCTGGAATGTGTGACTTTATTCTGTATACGTTATTCTAATTTGTAATTGACTTGCACTTGATAACAAGACACATTCTTGTTTCTACAAAGACTTTCATCATGTTTTCTACAAAACAATGTCTTAAATGTTTTAGTGTTGGGCATTATGGTTATTTTTCAAATTGTCATATCACCAGCCTGTGAGATCGCGATAGACGATATTATCGTGCAAGGGTGGGTGGGGGCAAGAGATAGGCTCTCTGTACTTGTCATAGAACATTACAAAACTATTTGGTGTTTTAAACCAAAGAATGAGAGAACCACTAATCTAAATAATAAACTGATATCGGCTATCATCGATATCTCAGATTATTAATGATACATGATACTATTTTTCTTTCTTTCTTTCTTTCTTTCTTTCTTTCTTTCTTTCTTTCTTTCTTTCTTTCTTTCTTTCTTTCTTTCTTTCTTTCTTTCTTTCTTTCTTTCTTCCTTCCAAGTGGATGCTTTGTCTGTAGAGCAAAACTGAAAAAAAAAAAATATATATATATATATAATAATACAACCATCTTCACCACACTTTATGAACTTATAGGTATCTTACATGTGTAACAATGATGTGTTAATTTTGTATGATGTGTTGATGGATTTAAAACCCCAAAGTCAGAAAACTGCTGGCACAATATTGTCAAAAATGTATCTGAAGTACATACCAGATTACATTAAATGAAGATTAAATAGGAATTAAGCAAAACCAATTGAGATCCACTGCTGTAAAACATGTTTTGTTTGATTAACAGGTATCAGTATCATTATATAAACGACTTAGAATATGCACAAATAAAATTTTCAAACCAGTTATTTCTGTGACATTTCAGAATGAAAGGCCACTGTTAAACGTTATTGTGTATTACCCCTCCAGTATTAGCCATAACCTTTTTCTTAGAAAGGCTT
This sequence comes from Carassius auratus, assembly GCF_003368295.1. Taxonomy (NCBI): domain Eukaryota; kingdom Metazoa; phylum Chordata; class Actinopteri; order Cypriniformes; family Cyprinidae; genus Carassius; species Carassius auratus. The sequence goes on from NC_039277.1 coordinate 2,647,715, forward strand.
GATCAGACAGGCAGTCACACAGCTCACTTTGTGAATAGACTTTTTTTTTTTTTGTTTCCTCTCAGATTCAAAAGGTCTTTCTTATTTTAACAGATGCTGGCAGGTCTGTAGCCGATCATTCCCAAGTGACCCTAATGTGCACTTCCTGTCCAGTAAGCTAACACCCAGGAATGGAACAATTCCACTTTGTACCTACAAGTTCAGTACTAGAATGTAGGCTTTTAGTCCCTTTTAACATTTTTCACTCTTGCTTGATTTACTGCTTGTGTGTTGGTGTGGCTGAAAGCCCTTATTTAAACCAGTCATTTTTGAAGTTAGCCATATGCCGAATCCATGGAAATATCCAAATCCTGGAAAATCCATTTTAAGCTGGCATCTGTGTTTTGGAAACATGGGAGCTGGTCATTAGCTAGTCCAAATTAGCAGGAATTAAAGTCTATTTATATGTCATGAAATCATGTACATATTGATTATAAATTAGAAATATATACTAAAATGTATTTCAGAAAACATTAAAACAGCATGCACCCAGTTTTTATGTGCAGGATTTGTGTGAAAGGTCTGAGGTTGACATGTGGTGAAATGCTACATGCTGCTTTACCACAAAATGAAAAGCCTTTCCACTATAACCAGTTGTTTACATTCATTTGAAACACGTCAAATGCCCATTTGCCACCCTGTGGTAGACATTGTTGAAGAATTCTGTCCATGTCTGTATTTCTGATCTCTAACAGCCTTTAAGGTCAATGTGAATGCCATCTGTAAGCCAGTTTACTTGCGTTCTGAGTCAAACCTTTAACAAATAATACAGGGTTTGATTTGATCCATTAGGAACGGACTGCAACATTGGATAGGAAGGGTTAAAAAAATAAGACAGATTCATGAAGTATTAATACTGCACTACTAAATACTGCTCTCTCACTGAACTGACTCTCTCTCTCTCTTTCTCTCTCTTGTCACTGAAATGAATAAATGGACGTTCAGATGTCCTGCTCATGAGGAAATCTTGGTTCCTGAAGTGTTAGAATCACATGAAAGTTGAGGCATGTGTAAAACAACACACACCCGCTTCCACACAAAGCTCCTTTGCCAAGGTGTTTTTACAACTAAAACTGTATGAAGGAATTCCTTGTCCTCCCTTTCTATAGCCAGGCCTTGTACTTAACCAGAAGTCACAACACAACACACACACTCAGACTGATGTCTACCTCCACCCAATCAGCTACACCACGTGAGAGGGAAAAAAAAAGACCTATGTTGATGGCTATGTCGTTCCTGCCTGAGAGAAACTTCATGGAAAAACAGTGCATATGGGGGAACTCCTACTGTCAAGGGAGGATGATATGGCATTGGCCTTTTTTTTAGCATATTGTGCTCTTTATTCTACATTTGACAGATATCATCGCTCAGTTCTGTTGGTAGCACCAGACAGAAGCAGATATGTGATGGGATATTGACAATTTTGTTTAACTTGAATAACTGCATTCTTTTCTGGGAATGTTTTGTTAGTTTTGTTTGCTAAGTATCACTATATATATAAATTGTCTTTGTTTTTCTTAAATTTGGTCGCACAAAATAGAGCAATGAAGCAATTGACATCCGACCATCTGTTGATGATTTGACCCTAGGCCAAGCAGCCTGGCTGAAACTTAACAGACTGTTCTTACACAATGAGATAAAGTGTTAGGAACCCAACCCACAAAGCCACGTGTGAAGTCCAAGCCTCAAAGTGTTCTTCTGTTTGAGGTTAGGAGGTTATTAAACTATGAATGTTCCCCATTGCTCCTCCGGGGGTCTTTAAAACGCTCAAACATGGGGCTCGTATGTGCACCTGCATTCAGACAGGACTTTATGGTCACTTCCTTCCTCTCAGTACATCTACGAGCAATTTGGTTCTTGAAAGTTTTTAGTAGGGTGTTTTACTTTATAATGTCTAGCCCCACCAAATTATATTTGGGGACAAGACCTTTTCCACTTGTGTTGACCATTCAGGATATGTATTCTCTAAAAGTTTCCACCAAAAAAAAAAAAAAAGTGAAAAGTTCTCATGGCAACTCTTGCAAAACAAGGTGAAGTGCTCACTGGAGACTTGGAGCCTGATGTTTCTATTGTTTCGAGGACAGTCATTAAATGTGTTGTAGATGTGTTGACTCATGCCTGGTTTTGTTTTTCTGAGAGCAAAGCAAGTGTGATGGCCAAACTCTGTCTGAATGCTCTCCAGGGACTGTAGAGCTCTTCTTCTGTCTTGATAATATGAGGTATCCTTTTGTCTTCAGGGTAATGGTTTAGTTCTTTAAAAAAAGACACAATAAGTCCAAGTGCATTAAACATTAGGCCAAGGTTTTAAGTTTGTGAATGAATGAAAAGCTAATAATTAATTAAACAATACAAAATGACAATTAAAATAAATAATTTTTAAAACAACAACAACAACTTAAAATGGTTCATTTGTTTACCTGCATGTCACATGACCATTAACCAAATTTGAAAACTCAAAGATTTTCTTAAGAATATTCTTGAATATTCTTAAGCGGTTGGCTGTTTTAGAATGGAAAATTTAAAATAATAAAATAATAATAATAATAATAATAATAATAATAATAATAATAATAATAATAATAATAATAATAATAATAATAATACTTCTACTACTAATAATAATAATAATAATTTGAGAGAATCAATACATTATGAGTAATTGTATTGCTATTGTGTAAATATCTAGTTTAATCAGTTAAAAAGTAACTGTTGTCTGATTATGAGTATTTTAAAATGTAATATAATCTAATTATAAGAACTTAATTTTTGTAATCTGATTGCATAATCCAGATTACATGTAATCAGTTATTACCAAGCACACAGTCAGCAATATTCCAAGTCCTAATGTGGCCTTTTATTTCTGGAAAGAGATTGAAATGGACATTTTATTGACATTTACTGAATATCATCCATTTCACTGTAGCTTTGGTCGAATCTGTACCCAAACTAATTTAAGCTTGCATACATTTGAACTAAAGGTGCCAACATACTTCTATAACAGTTTGCAGTGACGTCTGCTGGAGGTGAAATGGCATTATGAGGGAACAATCACCGGTGGCGGGGGTGGTTTGGGTCTAGTGTATGGGTTTGTTCTCTCTCAGCTAGGGGTGGGCGATATATGGCAAAAATATCAAGATTTATTTTATTTATTTATTTTTTTATCACGATTCATGATTTTATCACTATCCTTTGTCAGGTTAGTTTTTCTATTTTGCAAGCTGTTTGAGCATTACAATCAAAGTAATTTTCAAGGAATAAGCCTTTCAAGGTAAGACAATATTAAGAAGTATAGCAAAATTGCATTATTATATCTTTATCTTTAAAGGAATGAGAACAAGGATACACATTACAAATACACATTATATACAAATAAAATAAACATCATTTTATTTGCAGGTATAGGCTACAATGTGGTGTACTTAGCAGGAGCATTAAAAATGATTGAACAAATATAAAATTAAAACACTATATATATGTACACATTGATTCCTATTAAAACAACTGTATTCAAGTTTTTCAGTCAAGAGTATGAGTGATTCTTCTCTTTGCGTTTGGTCTTTTATTACCATTAAAGGAATAATTCACCCAGAAATTTTAATATATTCTTCCAAATATTGTGTTTTGTGTTCAGCACAAGAAATAAATTAATTTAGGTTTGGGACAACATGTTAGTGAATATATAATGACAGAAATCTTATTTTAGGGTGAAATATCCCTTTAATTACAGTCGGCAGCATGTTTTAGCCTACTGTCCCTTTAAGACCTGTTTTGTTTACTTTCATTTCAGACATTTCACGAATGAAACGATTAACCGCAAGGCTTTAAAGAAGATGCAAAAAACATTCCTTTTGTGATTGTTAATAAGTGCCGTGTCCCGTGAGAGTAACTCTACGGCTGGGTTAACACTGATGTTTGTTGCAGTATATTAATTTGGCGGCACCAGAACTGTTAGCTGTAGCATGTGTGTTTCACAATACTACGATACTTCTTCAAAAGCAGATCATGGAGACAATTTTATCTTTACATCGCACACCCCTACCCTCGGCAGAAATCGTGGACTGGGGGCTAGATCGGACCGCAAGGGCACTTTAGCGTTGGACCTCAAAGGGGCAGGTGCTCGAGTCCCCCCGTCCCCCTCCTGTGCACCCCACTGACAGTTTGTTGCTATTTTACACTTTAGTAAATTCATCTGAATTCACACATTTTCAATTGTATGCTTCCATAGATTCTGGAGCTCCACGCTTACACTTTTTATACTTGGATTTTGTGTCTGTACAGAATAGTGTAACATTCTTCAACAAAGCTACCAAAATACCTCTAGATAATTTTATTATTATTATTATTATTTATTTGTATTTATTTTCCTGGATATGGCAGGGGTAGGCTGAGGAAACAGCACGAGTCACTTCTAGCTCAGAGAAATTACACATTTCAGATTCGTGTGTAAGGCAAAAGTCGCATTACCTCAGTCTTTCCACTGAATGTCTGCAGGCTATAAAATTCCTCACTGCCGAGATATTCTCACTTTCCACTAGCAGCACTTCCTTTCAAGAACTGTTCTGCTCTTATCATCTCATAATCGCTCTACTCCCCTATCCTTTTAGGAAATCTGATATGTTTTGACATTATCAAGATGTTTGGGATGATTGTTTTAAGTATTTTTTTTTTAATTGCTGTTATGATTACTGCAGTTGATGCTGTGTGATGTCATGCGGCTGATGATCTCATTGTTATAATATACAGTATTACAAAAGCTTCTTCAAAAGTCAAGACCCTTTGTGTAAATCCAAACTCTGCAGAGTCTGGACATTTTCTCAACAAATTTAATGAGGGGCAGGGATGCTTTTAAACAGCTTTATATATATATCTTTAGCATTATACTGTACTTTGACACTAAGCATATTTTCTCATTCACACACACACACACACACACGCATGCACGAATACATCCATACATATGCACACACACACACACACACTACCCTCTCTTCTGTGGTGTGAGTTCATTTCCTGTCTACCTGGCCGCCCAGCCCCCGTCCTACTGGAGTAAAGGGAAAATAATTGAGTCTCTGCGACTAGTTATTTCCAGATGTGTCCTCCATTTTGGGCCTGCTGTGAACAGCTTCACAGACAACTTCTCAGACAGGAAAGTGCAAGACTGAGAACCGGCGGTTACAGAAATGAGAAGTCAGACTGAATGAGCGGATTCTAGAAAATCAGGATAATGAGGACGGATGTCATAGATTATAGAGCGAATCACCAGTGAGATTTATATCACAATCTGTTTTTGTTTTTTGACATTTTAAATGGATAATGCATTGAGGTTTCTGTTTTTTTTTTTTTTTTTAAAGGCCTGTTTAACCTTTCTGTATCTGGTAACCAATGAAAATAAGAAAGAGATAAATTAATGAAAATATGCAATATGTAAATAAACTCCCTTGAGAAAGCATGAATGCTGTTCAAATGTTTACTGAGATAGGTTTCACAATTCACCATTGTGAGGATATTAGAGTGTGTGTGATAACTGCACAACAATGGGACGAAGGCATTCGCTTGAATTTGGGATTGGGATATATCCCGCAAAAGCCACATCCTTAACCGCACTTGACTGTTGTCCTTGGCAACGAGAAGAGTGGTTTCAAGTTCATAGATTGCTTGGAAGGTCAGTTTCATACGAAATTAAAGGGAAATGATGAAGAATGGTTTGTTTAAAAACATAAAAAAAGAAAGAAAGAAAGAAGAAGAATGGAGAAATACTGTTTCATATTTTGGTTTCTGTTCTTTTAACTGTCCAAAAAATATTACACTACTTAAATGCTTGGCAGAAGTTTGACTATGTAATGCAGTTTTTTTATGTTTAAATTCTAGTATTTATTATATATTTTACATGCACTTATTTATTTATCATTAATTTTATGTTTTCATTTTGAATTTAGTTTTAGTGAGTCTTTAGCAGGATATCTCCACCATAGGATTAAATCATAATAATAATAATATGTGTGTGTGCGTGCGTGTGTGTGTGTGTTATTATTATTATTATTTAATTGAATTGTAAGATGTAAAGATTGTGTGTATCTGTCAGGATTGCACTGTTCTGTGTCATGTTTTGCCGCTGTTTCTGTTTCTGTTCCTGTTTTTCCTTATTTGGTCAGGTTTAGTTTGATTAGTCATCCCATGCACCTGTGTTTGCCCAGTCGTCCCCTGTATTAAAGTCCCAGTCCGTGCAGTCTGTCTCTGTCACGTCTACTTGTTTCTACGTGTGTTTTCCTAGCTCTGATTGTGGACTATCCCGTGTTTTCGTCATTGAAGACAATCCTACTCCGAGTCTCTTGCGGTCTTCCCGCAGCAGCGTAACGTGACGATATCTTGCAGTTCTGGGTTTATATTTCACAATTTTACTTTATTTATTTATTTATTTTTTCAGAATTGTAAGAAAAATAAAGTCAGAATTATGAGATAAAAAGTCACAATTACATTTATTATTATTAGTTTATTAAGTTTTTAATTTTTTTATTTTGGTTTATTTGTATTATTTAAACTTATATGCATTTCAGTTAGCTGCTTAAACGTCAGTTTTTCATCTAATATTTATATATGTCAGATTTTTTTATAAATTTGTATTAATATATGTTATTATATCAATATTTTATTTCTTAATTTTAGTTAAGTTTAGTTTACCACAATATTTCCCGGTCAGTTTGAGCCAGCCGGACACATCAATATTGTGTCAACCAATGGTGTGAGTTTGGGAAATGTTAATATTGTATGACTTACTGATGCAATTATATATTTAATATCATCATTATTAAAGTTGCATTTCCTTGCTTTGTTTCTGCTATATTGGTGTCAGAATAATGTAGTTACAGTATCTACCAGCAGGGACTAACCGGTTATGTTAACCAGCCAGTCCCACAGTCATCTTTGCCAGCAAAACACTGCTACTTTTCAACATTAAAACTGGGCTAAACATAGATTTTTACTTACATGTTATGAACGAGGCATGCATTAATGGCAGAACTTTCATATACAGCCACTTCTGCGTTTCATCGGCAAGATAAACTGTCTGCATTTTTCTGGGAGAAACTCGAGATGACAGAGGACCACAGAGGAGTTCAAGGGATTTTATTGGTCTTATGGGTGGATCTGTCTGCCTGATGGGAAAACACTGAAACCTTGGAAATGAAGTCAAATCAAGCATCTGCTCAGCTAGAGAGCTAGGGAAGAAACAGCAAACACACACACAACACACATACAAACAGACACACAAACGCTGCTTTCCTGTGATGTGGTAGAGACGTCACCCGCAGGCTCGCTGTGCGGCCCTTAACCAGAAGAATCATAAAATCCCACATGTTGCCCTGCCTAGCATTCAGTCACTCTCACGTCTAATACGCCTCGGATTGTACAGACCTCTAAACAAATGAAGACAGTTTTAGTTAAAAACCCGTGGGTTTATGGTAATAAGACACTCCTCTCAAAGTGTCTAGCTAGATCTACAGACTCCATTCAAAGCTGATAAGATTTGTAATTTGATAAGATATATGATTTAACCAGAACTGTAATTCTGTAAAAAAAAAAATTCTGAATTGTTTTTTTTTTTTTTTTTCGTTACTGTACTTTTGTGGTTTGGAATGATATAATGGTGAGTACATTATTAAATGGGTGAAATTTCATGTTTGGGTGACGTTCTAATCCTAGGCAGCATCTGATTGGGCAAGCCTTAGTTCACACCCCTGACTGAGAGTTAAGTCCGTTGTTAAGTTGATTTTATTTTATTTTATTTTATTTTATTTTATTTTATTTTATTTTATTTTTCTGAGGAAGAAATGGGCCTCCATAATACTTCTATTAATTGGATTATGAATGAAGATTAATAACTTACACATACATTCAGCTATTTTTAGCAACATCCTTAATTTCTGATTTTTCGCTCAGCTTTATGTGTCTCTAGGCATCACGTTATCACGTTTATTATATTGTGGTATTAATATGTCAAGCACTTGGTTAAGGACTCACTGATTCTTTCCAGTCGAACTGTGTATGATTACTTTAGAATTATACATAATTGTAATATCCAAATCAAGAGATGAAAAAATGACAATGACACCTTCTAGACCCTGGACAAATAACTACTACTCAAACGGACAAAGCAAACACTAGACTTCATGTGACTTCCAGCTTCGTTTTTCTCTGTTTAGAATTATGAATCATATAATTTTGTATTTATTTATTTATTAACTTTATTTATTTATTATGATTATTATTTTCTCTTATGTCAAATACTTGCATTCAGGCGTAACTCTGATGCAATGTTAGTGGTGTCTGTCCGTGGTTTTGGCTGATGTTTAGGAGGTGTCTTTTTCTGCTTTCCTCTCAGTCCACAGTTAAGCTGAAGAACGGATGAGGGACTGATTTGACACGGCATCCCTTCATTTGTCTCCTCTGCCACCCTGCCTACAATCTTAGTCTCGCTGTAATTAGGGATTTCTTGAGAACTTTCTGAGGTGTCTAAATTTGAACGGTCAATATTTAGCTTGGTTGCCTGCATGCATGGTGTGGCAGATTTAGTTTCTGGCTACTAAGGTCAATTTAAACAAGGAGTCTTTCAGTGAATCCTGTAAAAGTGCATGAGAGATTTCTTAGTACTGTCCTTAGCCTTTTCCAACTCATTCCAGACATTTACTGTAAATATTTCCATGAGTTGTGGAAAAATGTAAAAAGCTCAGATATTTTATTTTTATTTTTAGTATGCTTCATTTGTATTCTGTGTATTATATATTCTCAATGATCCTTCCTTTGTAAGTGGCTTTGGATAAAAGTGTCTGCTAAATGCGTAAATGTAAATGTAACTTGGTTATGGTTGCACAGTGTTAGTTTTAATCAGCATAAATTAAAGGCAGTGCAGCAATTATGATTGCTTACCTAATCAAAAGCTGAATGATAAGAGGAGTAAAAGAATGACAAATGGGGTTTAGGTCAGAGAAAGTGAAAGGGCTAATGCTGTATTGAGTAGGTCGATATGGAGGTCAGGTTTTGCATTCAGTCATCCCTTCCTGCTGTGAAAGTTCACACTGCAGCAGTCCAGCAGATGTTCTGACGTCTGCACTCTCACTGATGGCTTGTTAGCAGCTGGGTGCTAAGAGCAAAGCTTTGATGTCAAAACAATAGCTGGGGTGTTGAAAGAGCCCTTCATACTGCCCACTGACAATGTCAACAATCAACAGGAACAAATGGCAATGGAGTTAACAGAGATTGAGTCAAATCCTATTCCTCCTGTAAATTTAGGAGAAACAAACCAAAATGTGTTTTATTTATTTATTTATTTTTTTACTCTATTGAAACTTAATTCTGCCATCTATTATTTATAGTTATAAATCTCACAACCCCCCCCCCCCTCCCCCCGCCATTGAATAAATAATAAAATAAAAATATCTCATTTATATCTTTTATATCGTTTATATCTCATAATTATATTCTACCTGTTTATTTGCAAGAACAAAACAGTCTGGATTGTGAGAAATAAAAATAGTATTTCAAGAAAACAGTCACAATTACTTTTCTTTTTTCTTTTATTTATTTTTTTCAATGGAGAAAATAATCTTCCATAAGATTATAGCTTTAAATTTTGACTGTGATAATTTTCTAAATCACAATGAATTATAGTTGGGATGGAAAAAAGATGAATAAACATTATAGATATATTTGGCTTTTTTGTTATTAAATAAGACGAATTAATAACTACAGTAAGAAGTTGTTCAAATGTCTGGTAGGTGAAAGTTGTCTATGTTCCCATCTGAAAAGCTAGGAATAGACTCCAAACGTAATGTTTAATGTGTTCCAAACCATGTGATGTCCACATCACTGAAACGGGCCACATTTTACAAAACCTCAAACTGCCAAGATTCCCATCTCTGAAAAACCTGAGTTTGCTTTTTAGTGCTTCGAAGCACAACAAGGCTTTCCTTTCTCTCCCGCGAGCAGAGTCCGTCTGGCTAATGCTGGAGGAGCGTTTGGGAGCCAAGGGTCCCGCCGTCACTGCTGACTTCAAAGCTGTAACCTGAGTCTCTCTGCAACTCCACAATAAATCAAATAAACCATTCGGTGGGTGTTCAGGGGGGCGGAGGGGACTGACACAGGCCAAACACAGAGACTGAGAAAACAAGCAAGTGCAGTAGGGGAGAGAAAGAAACAGACAAACGCTGAAGAGAAAAAAGAGAGGGAACACATAACAAAAGAAAGATCAGAACAACCCGAGGAAATACAACATGCTACAAAGTAACAGAAAAGCAATTATATTAAAGAGAAAAAAAATATATAGCTCTTATTTTTATTTTGTATGAATCAATGAGACTACAAAGATAAATCATGGAGAAAACTTTGCTTCTGAGAAGTAGAAAATATACAAAGGGATTTTAACAATAGCTCAAGATCAAAATGATAGTTTGAAAAATTTAATGGAATGGCAAAAAATATGTAATTTATTAAAAAGCCCATTTTATTTCACCTTTATTATCTGAAACAAAAATTATCAATCAATTATAATCAAAGATTGTTCACAAATGTTGAATGATACTGTAGATCTTACATTATATATCACTAGATAACCCTAACCCTAACCCTAAGATACAAATAAAATGTATATTAATGTGACAAGTTACGACATTGCTTCACAGCTAGGCCTAATACCAATTCATCAACATCTAGACTTGTTTGCGACAAATCCTACCATGCATTTGGACATTACACCATGTTTTGTGCAGTATAAACCTCTATCAGTTGATCATATATCTCTTTGGGAATTTTAGGAGAAACATTTGATTCGATAACTGAAATTAAATAAAGATCAACACCTTACCTCTGGGAAGTGTTTACCCAACTGCACAGCTAGTCTGACTACTACAGGTCATCATCAAAGGCTGATATCCTCAGGGTTCACCCCACAACACCTTGAGGCCAGGAGGCCGTAAGAGGTTAAGGAAGGACATCTCAGCGAGGGGGAGAGCGTCCCGCTGAGCCTGCTGGAGAATGCAAGGTATTTCTCGTCTTAAAAATATGCAGGAATGCAAGGGAGCTGGCTCCCCAAAGATAACATCAACCCTATGTCTTTTTCATGGAGATGTGCGATTATAACCCCGTCAGGCTCGTACTCATCAAGCTGACACTTAAGTCACCATTTATTAAAGGCTGAACACTGATCTCCATCCTGGGTCTTTATTAGTTTGATGGATTTGAGTTACCTATCTCAGGTAACTCAATCTTAGAACAACACACACAGGAAAACGAAATGTATTACATAAAGACAGTGGCAAATAGCAAGAGGGAAAAAATCTAGAATGCTTCACATGGATTGCAAAAGATGGTTGGACGTGAGCCTCTCCCTTTGGGACCTCCACCCTTCGTTGATTCATTCCCTTTTCTCATGTCCCATAATTTTATAGTCCAGAGTAAGAATACAGCCAACTTCGAGCATTGCATCACAACAGGTGTCCTTCCCTTTCACCCTCCCTAAAGAGACTCTTAACAAATACAGACGCTGAACCGGTTTCACTAAATTTAATGTGCCTACAATGTGATTTTACACACCTTGGGCTTGTTTCAAGATTGACTAACACGTTACAACTTCAACACTGACTCAGTGTTGCATTCATTTTGCATTAAGGATATGCTTGTGGTGTGCTTTCAAATGGATTACAAAATTATTGTGGATTACACAAATGGTCCCTTGACACCAAATGTCATTAGGCATTTCAACACTCCCATGTCAATGCAATACCATGTTGTTAAATTTTAAGGAAAATCTTTTAAGACTGAGTTGGGCATTTTAATATTTACAGTATACAGGAATAGTTTAACCCAAAAAGCTATTCTCTGATCAGGTAATTCTTCTAAAAAAGTACTTTTTAACAACCGTTCCAAAAGCAGACTCTATATTGTATGAATGTGTTTAGTATGAATTTGGACGTTCTACATTTATCATGTTGTCATTGTCATGTGACTTGCCAGCATCAGTTGCATCATTCTCATTGCAATTCACAAATCCTCTCCCATATGAAAGTAAAATGTCCATTTAATGCACATTTTACGAATTTCGCTGGAAGTAGTAGATTCTTTTTGCCTACTATTTTATGAAAACTGTGAATTTGCACATACTTTTTTTTTCTTCTTTTTTTTCTGTTTTAGCCCATCCATGTCCATTATAAGACTGATAGATTGCAACGGATTAGGCTTAAAAAAAAAAAAAAAAAAAAAAAAAAAAAAAAATCAGTTAGTATTCTACTGAAGAAACAAAGTCACCTACATCTTGGATACCCTGGGGGTAAGCAGATAAACATCGCATTTTTATTTTTGGGTTAACTATCCCTTTACGTTTGGTGAGCAAATGATGACAGAACTGAATAAACTCAACACAGACGTTCATCTAAATGGATGTGCATGACTGTCTTGGAAAACAATGGTAGTCATCCAGCTGTGTATGGTTGTGCAAGTCTTTCAGACAATAACTTCCCTGATGGACTTTTGAAGTAAACGGTCATGCTCTTCTTGCTCTTCGATGCAAGCTAAACAGGCCACCCAGGACATGAAAGCCTCTTATTCCCTCCAACCCACACTGTCAGAGCGTTTACTGAACAGGCCTCCCAGTTGAGATCTCTGGCCATTCTCCAGACAACCAATAACATGTTCTACCCGTCAAGCTCCCCTCGTCTGTTATTTATGTATCAAATATATAACTGAGCTATACTCCCTGCAACATAATAGCATTCATTACACCAACGAAGAGTAATAGACCAATTCTAGACTATGATGAGCAGCCAAACCAACCGAGAAAGTACAAACTGTACAAACTTCACAAAGTCCCTATGTAAAGACTAGTCAAATAGAGTAGATTTGTGGTAATGCTCTGTTTTTTTTTTTGCAGTCATGTTGTAACACATGCAAACTCTGCAAGTTAATGTCTCCCAGGGCCCAGGGAAGCTGTATGTGAACTTTGCGTGTTGAAGCCATGTGTGTAATGGTGGGCTAAGGAGAGACGTCATCCAAAGAAACAAGTCTTAGCTGTCCGTCCTGTTGGCAGGTTAATCGGATGTCTACTGCATCACTGAGCCTCTGGGTATTACAGTAACATCCAGTTATTTAGCTAGCTTAATTAGTTTGGCATATGTTGATATGACATAATTTGAACCATTTGCCAGGGTAAAATTTGTTACACATTGGTGGAACTAAACACAATACCATCTCAATCGTTTGAAATTTCCAAACTAGGCTCATTGGAAAAACGTGTATGTTTTGTAAAACTCCAAAAGCATACAATACATACAATTCACTGCAGTTTCTAGCTGAAATGAAAACCAGTATCAGTAAAATGCACAAATTATGATTAGAGTGTAATGTTATTAAATAAAACTGACCATTCATTTTTTATTAATTGTTATTTTTTTATTTGTATCCTTACACAATATTATGTTATGATCTCGAAACGCTTTTACCATAGTACATGACTTGCCTGCCCAAGCTCACTGGAAATACATTTCTCCATCTACATTTCCACAAAAAATGTAGATGCAGTATTTACTTGAAATTAACACTAGAGGCAGTAAAACTTTGATTTACAGGGTCAGAGTTTAGATTAAGAAAGTCTTATTTACGCACTTTCTGCATGATTTGAAAACTGGTCGTTTTGAATGTTTGTTGTGAGGTGAAATGCTCCGTTATGTATCCCATAAAACTATGGTTCAACGATAAATTTAAACCCATATAGAAGCAAGTTAAAATAACATTGTTGCATCAGCGAATGGTTTTTATATCAGTTTTGCTTTCATTAATACTATCAGGTAGGTTTAGTGTTGGGTTTGGCGCAGGGGATTTGTTATTTTCCAACATGATAGAGCATAATAGAGCATAATTCTGAACTGCAGCAATACATACATGAAGCAACGTAACAAAATTTTGGCCACAGTCATGAATTGAATGTGCATTTTAGCACCACTCACTTTGAAACTGCCAAAAAGGTGCAATAAGGTATGTGATATCAGTATTTCAGAAAAGTTGGGAAAAGCATACATTTTCAGTGAGGCTGGTTTGTGATTTGGTAATGAAAAAATTTTCATGTTTGCATCATATAATCAGCATGGCTTTTCTGACGAAGTAAAAGTGCTTGTTAGCTCACCCGGTACAGCACTGCACTTGCAATGAAAAACACATCCAAGAATCCAAGTCATAACACTTGATCAGCTGTGATACTTTGAACAACCAACATAAAAAATAACGTCCAATTGTTTTAGGGATACAACTAAACATTATTTTAGTACCGCTTACCTGACATTTCACTTTGAAAGTGTTAAGAAACATGCAAAACACTCTAATATATATTGTTGTTAAAATGTCACAGATGTATTGAGAATTTACAATAGCCACTTTTCCACTTTCGGGCCAGTGCGAGCCAGTGCTTTAAACAGGCCGGGCAGGGCTAATAGTCTCGGACCTGTAAGGAACAACCTCATCCAAGGTTTTCGTCGGGTCAAAAAACCCGATCCGTTTGCCCCGAGGAATCAACAGTGAGGCACGATCAAGCGCCGGAAGTGACAGTGAAAACGTGACTGGCCCTGGCATGCACTAGCACGCCCACCTTTGGCCCGGCAGTGGAAACACGGCTATTATAGACCAGACTTTAGGCTGACACTCAAAAGTCTGGCTTTGCAAAGCTAGATGTTGGCTTGTGAGTATGTTAGCATAGGCACACACAAAGCTAACCACATAGATTAGCACCAGAGTGGGATTACACACAGCAATGAAACGCTACAAGCTGTTAGCACAGCCAGAAAGTGACAGACGTAACCATGTACCAGAGAAAAATGTGACCCTGGACCACAAAACCACTTTTAAGTGTAAAATATTTGGCTGAGATACAACTATTTGAAAATCTGGAATCCAACTGTGCAAAAAAAGAATAAAAAAAAATAAGATTTGATTTATTTACAGTATGACATTTAAAAAATATCTTCATGGAACATGATCTTTACTTAATATCCTAATGTTTTTTGGCCTAAAAGAAAAATCTATAATTTTGACCCATACAGTGTTTCTTTGGCTATTGCTACAATCATACCCCAGAGACTTAAGACTGGTTTTGTGGTCCAGAGACACAAATGTGACGCAGCTAGTGTTTTGGCTATATCCCCTGTCAGGAAATTTAACTTGTTAGAATTGATCGCCCCAAAAAGAACATTTAACTCCCTTACGGGGCACTTATTCTTCTGCCTTTTTTTTTTTTTTTTATTCAGAAACTTTATAAGGAGTGTGCTTTGTGTTGTTGGGCCATCTGCAAAACACATGTCCAAGGGTTAAGAGCTTGTGATTTTATACAAAACACTCCAGTTCCCATGCAAGGGCTTTTAACATTCTTCTTCAGCTTGGAGTATGACAAAGATGAAGTGCTATAAAGGTTGTTAAAGAAACATTTGTTTTGAACCGAAGAATTGTCCTAATGAAGCTTGTCATGTTATATGTACGTTTGGAGATGAGGTGCATAACTGGCTTGCATAAACCCGAGACACTGGGAATGATTCATGTTCCTTTGATCTGACCTTGATTGCGTGAATAAATACAAAGGTACGCTTGTTTGGAATGGAAATGTGTCATAAAAAGCTCCCATGAGAGATCAAGAATCTGTAAATCCTGTTTGTCAAACTGATAAATAGGATCCAGTAATCATCCTCATGCAGTGAAAGAGGGTAAGCAGCAGGGCATTTTGAAAACTAGGGATTACTGATCATCTTATGTTGTAATAGCTGTACACAGTAAAGTCATCTGCTAGCAGTGGTATAACTAAAAGTAATTTATATATATATATTGTATTATTTAATATGTGTGATTTTGTAAAAGCTATAAAAAAGAAAAAAAAAGTAATATACTTTTTAGGGGTTATTCTATATGATTTTTAAAGAAAATGTAAAATAAAATCTAAAAGTCAATTAATTAATTAATTAATTAATTAAAAAAATATATATATATTCATGTTAAAGTAGCTAAACCTTGTTATTGCTTGCTGAATCGAAGGGTAAACGTATTATTAGGTGTGTTTTTTTTTTTAATTATTAATTGAAATATGCCGAAATAAAACAAAACATAAATATTAGATTATTAAAATTACTATAAAAAATAATAATAATAGCCATGAAAAAAATCAATAGTTAGCCTATTCTAACTAATAAAATATCAAACTACAAACTTAGTTTAAATTAAAATTAAACTAATAATTTAATAATATAATATTTGCATATATATATATATGCCAACAAGTTCCTCTGCTCTCTCTCTCCAGGACGGACGAGACAGAGGTAGAGTAGGGGGTTGGGGATAGAAAGTGGGGTTAATTGGTTCCTTATGTCAAATTACACCAAGTTCTTCTCTAAATAACAGGGCTTTTTTGTTTCAAATAATGGCTTTTCTATCCTTTTCCATTTGCCGTGGTAGAATGCGAAACAACAAACTCAGAAATGAAGCGATCAGTAGATTGTTTGTTGCTTCTTCTGTCAGGTTAATTTCGGTGTCACACATGCAGTGGAGTAAAACTGGACTTTACAATTTATGAAGAAAATGAGTGTTGCTGACCTATGAAGAATGCACTGCTACAATGCTAAGATGTTGCAGATGGATGTCGGGGTATTGCTGTGTGGTTGCTAGGTGTCCTGAGTGGTCGTTATGTGCATGCTTATCTGGTCCAAGTTAAAGGAGCCCAACTTCACGGATGTTTTGAAACATTTGATAGTCTGATAGTGGGTGAAATCTATGAGTCTGAATACTTCGAAGAGTAATTAATATAAAATAACAATGGAATTAATAGAATAACTAATTAACAGTAATTCTTGCTCAAAAGGAACCGGTAGCTTTATTCAAAACCAACACAAGGAAAATATATTTTTTATTAGATGGCTGGATAGCACCTGTTTGCTCAGCTTGTGAATTGATTGGTTGATCAAAACCACGCAAATACTTGGGGTAATATGGACCAGACCTCAGATGTCTTTGAAGATCCTGTTTTATGCTTTTTTTTTTTTTCAACAAAACGTCTCTCTTCAATTTTTCCCCACAGAGAGAACAAAGAGATAGATCGGTAATACTGAAGCACCCCGGTTTATGTGCGCTTGTATGGAAGGCATTAACTAAAAAATTCCTTTGAATCTGTGAGTAAACTGACAAGATGGTGCGACTGGGAGTTGCAGTTGGCTTCAAAGGGATTCGCCAATCCTGCCATGACCCCCAGGACACACCCATGGTGAGGTATCGCTAACACGCAGTGGAAATGTGATTACTGACCTCACTGACTCAATAACTAACATCTGTAGAGAAAGAGGCTCAGTCTGTCACTCAACAGTTCCTCAACTTGGAGAAATGGTTATGCCAGACATCTTTCAGTGATACCATATAAGTTAAGCCCCTTTCACACTGCGAATTGGACACAGGAACATCGCCGGGTCTCCTTCTGTGTGAAAGCAATCACGTCACGGGATTGATTCCGGGATTGATCCCGGGTCGGGGACCTTGTAACATTGCCCGGGTTTAGTCCCGGAACGAGCGATGTGTGAACAAAAGCCAGAACCAATGCCGTAAAGGGTGTGTCGTAGTGATAACGCACATTATCGCGTGACTCTTTTAGATCAATATTTGCAACTAAATAAATATGTGCAAACTGTAATGAAGCAGAGATCAGGTAGTTCCTCACTATCCGTTTTGAAGTTGACATCATTCGCCAGTTTAAGTGAAAGTTATCTTGCCTAGCATTTTCGACTCGTACATTACACGTCACGTCCTGATGTCACGTGTCTTTGCGGGACCTTTATGGGTTGTGTCTGAAAGCACGCACATATTCCGGGTAATCACTGGCAGTGTGAAAGTGCAAAATCTAGCAACCCGGGACAAATTGCTGGGACACATTACCCGTGTATTTTCCAGAATTGCAGTGTGAACGGGGCTTTAGAAAATGACAACTCAGGATTTTTTCAGTGTTCTCAGGAATTACATTCCCAAGCACTTCCCAGTTGGAAGACCATTTATACTGGTCAGTGGCATATTTTGTGGTTTGGTTTTTGCTTCACAGCATCCAGTCCAACAGCTGCTGTTCTGGTGTTCACACCAGGCTTTACTGGTGGTTAAAACACTGGACAAGAATCAAAACAGCATAGTGCCTAGGACAACCCACAGTTATTCAACACTGGACAGTTCAAGACGGCAGTCCAAAACAGTCAATCTAATCACCAAACAAGCAAAAGTTAATTCAAGAATAAACAAAGTGATGTTGATGGGTCTGGGGTTTGGATGTAAAGAGGGTGCTAGTGAGTCATTAGACCTCATAGATTTGCTTGGACCACAGGTGTGTTGATTGGAACAGAGCAGATTTTCTAAAGGAATATAAGATTGAGAATTTGTAACAGGTTAACATTGCTCATGCAAATTTGCAATATCAACCAACAAAACGACGAACGGAACCAAGCCAACGGCCTGTTCGGCGTGTATAGTATGTACTTGTCATAGCAAGTACAGTAACTAGGTATTATATAGGTAATAACCCTGAACCTACCCCTAAACCTAACGTCTATTAATGTAGTTACCTTGTACTAACCAGTATTTCCTTGGGAAAGTGCACTGTAAGTACACATGCACAGCACATGTACACATGGTTCACAAAATCTGCAACTAATCTTGAAAAAATGAAAGCTTTGGGGCAGTTTCCATTAACACTGGATCAAATTTAGGTGATTAAATTGAATTTAATTTGACAGTTTGAGGATATTTGGTTTATTTTTATTTTGTTTTTGTATTTCCTTTCTATGTTAGAGAACAGTTAATATCTGAAATTCAACTGGGCTTCATTCAACAGTACTTGTGCATCTATTGACTTCATTTTGCGTGTGGATTATTTGGAAAAACAGAAGCATGCTGAATGGATCAATCAATGATCACATCATTATGTACGCAATGTACAATTTTAGACAAAAGCATATACAGCAGATGCCATTTTAAAACAACACATAAGGGCCTTTTCGCATCGCAGGAACCTTTTCATAATACCAGAACTAATTGTGGAACTACCCACTTTTGAGCGTTTTAGTACCGGACTGCCTTTTTCGTGAAACAAATTAGCTCCTACTCTGGAGCAGGGTCTAACCAGCACAACTGGTACGGACTGTGACGTAAGTATACATTGATTGGCCAGATGCGTTCAAAAACGCCCTCACTCATGATTGAAAACACTGTGTAAACACACTGTAAACATTGTGTCAACATTTCGCAAGTATGATGAACAGCGCTAAATGAGGCTGAAATGAGGCACGTGTAACAAATGTAGAACTGCCAGTTGTCGTTGGAGATTCTTAATCCTACTTTCCGTTCTTTCAGTCGCTTTACGTATACATCGACATTTCATGTCCATTATTGTGAAACCCGCGAGATGCAACAAAAACACAGCTCCGATCACAGAGTCCTCCAACCTCCTGTTGTTTACGTTGTTCTTCTTTGTTAACGTTGTTGAACGTCGCGAACGTAGGTCCTAAATTGTTTTATTTCGAATTATATCAAATTTTTTAAGCACTTTTAGGATCTATTCTGAAGTGACTGTTTGAGAGTGTTAATGACTGTGTCTTGACTATGTGCTGTTGTGATTTGCTAGCAAGATGTAAGCGTCACTTCTTTCAGCTTGACAAAGTCATTACAGCATACACGTGGGAGTTGACTCATTAGTCTTGTTTGACCCAGTTCTTAGCTAAAGTGTGTTTACTACAGATTCCAGTAAAAGATTTTCCAATCAAAGACGCCTTCAGCAAAGGTCCTCTGTCATTTAACTAGGAACCTACTTAGACACCATAGCTCATCGCCTCTATCTGTAGCTCATTTAATCTGTCTCTGACAGAAGTCCGGAAGGTTGCCAACCCCTCCACCACATGACCTCCTGCTTCCTCTCGCAATCTCACCCTCATGTTCTGAACTCTTGTTCTAACTGTTCGGCTGGCCTGTTCTGGCAGAAACAAGAGACACCAGCTCTCCTTGTCAACTCCCCTGGCCCTGGAATACATGTTTAGAAATGTCCCTACTTCCTTTGAAAAATATGGAGTAAGAAGTCAGTTGAGTTATGACATGTCTGGAAGAATGAGGAAAATGTGGCTGTGGTTTCAGTGTCATGCTGGTGCTGCCATGCTAATATGATAATACGAAATATAAAAAATGTGTTATTATTATTATTTTTTTTTAATACAATCTCAATAAAAAGCTTATTACACTGGGCACTGCAGCTGACTGCAAGGACATCTGATGTTTTCATGTCATGAATGCACTGAACTGACAATCTCACAATGTTTACTGCAGGAAGAAACATTGGTGCTATTGGCTCAAAGCTCGACAGTTTATAAAAAGAAAGAAAGCTTGTTAAACCCAGCTGTTAGTCAGATGTTGCTCCTTTGTATGCTGTTGTGCAAACTTCAGAAGAAATGTAACCACAGTTTCATTTAAACAAATGATTGCAATTTCAAATTGAATCACCTTCATGTGAAGGGCTGTCATGGAATCATGTTGGACCACAATCTGCAGGAACAGCAAGAAACATTTTCTACTTTTATGTAAAGTGAAACAGCATTTATGTATTTACATAAGTGGTATTTTAACAACACATTTTTTTATTTTTTTTATTTTTTTTTTTGCAGGGACTTAATTTCTGGGAATTCAAAAAACAATTACTAACACTGAAAGCTGCTCTTCCCAACTTTGGGCCATGTTTAAACCTGGTTAAGATCTGTCTCAGTTGTTCCAGTTAGAAGTGTTCAGCCAAGAAACAGTTCTGTTCACATCTCCCCCTAAAATGAATCACTGTGTCTTTCTTTCAACCACTTTCAGTTAAGAATATTCAAGTGAGTCTGATTTCATTTTATCACTTAATTCACTGCAGTCGTTTAAGTCTCTGCCTGATGGGATAGTAAACTGTCAATTAAATGTAGACTTAACCTTAAATCTCGACGGATGTAGTAGGCCATCCAGGTGCTTTTCACCTATACTTCCATGTTTGTTTGTGTGTGTGTGTGAAAAGGTGCTTTCCTCCAAGATTAACTTAGCTTTCTTTCATTAGGTTTAGTATAACGATATGGCACAGACTCAAAGATGACGACAGAGGGTATAACAACACATGGTATGTTGTATTGAAAGAAGGAGGAACCAGGGCCGGTTCTACACATTTGGAAGCCTTATGCAAAATTCATGTTGGAGGCTCCCCCGTGCATCCCCAATAAAAAGCACTTGTGACCCTGTACCAGAAAAACAATTTTTTAGACAGCTAAATAAATAATTTTTCCATTGATGTATGGTTTATTAGGATCTGACAATATTTGGCCGATATACAAATATTTGAAAATCAGGAATCTAAGGGTGCAAAATATTGAGAAAATTGCCTTTAAAATTGTCCAAATTAATTATTAGCAATGCATATTCCTATTCAAAAACTTTTTATATATATATATATTTAAGGTAGGCAATTTATGATATTATTATTATTTATTATTATTTATTTATTTTTTATTTTTTTGGCTATTGCTAAAAATATACCCCAGGTCCTTAAGACCCAATTTAAAATAATGGTTTTATATTTTACCGTACTTTAAAATATATTTATATATTTATGTGATGTAAAGCTGACTTTTCAGCATCATTACTCCAGTCTTAAGTGTCACATGATCCTTCAGAATCATTCTGATATGCTGATTTATTATCAATGTTAGCAACAGTTGTGTTGCCTAATGTTTATTTCATTTCCTGGAATCCTTTTTTTTTCAGGATATTTTGATAATTAAAAAGCTGTTAAAATAGCAATCTTAGAAGCCTTATAGTAAAAATAGAAATAATATCTTCTATCACTTTCTTTTTTAAATCAATGTAACACATCCTTGCTGAATATTATTATTATTATTATTATTATTATTATTATTATTATTATTATTATTATTATTATTATTTTCAAATAAATGCAGGCTTCATGAGCATAGGAGACTTCTTTCAAAAACACACACATATATATATATATATATATATATATATATATATATATATATATATATATATATATATATATATATATATATATATATATATATATATATATATATATATATACTTGGATATATTTAGCTAACGTAATCTGTTTTTTTGTTGGTTGAGGTTGTTATTATTAGTAGTATTAGTAGTAGTAGTAGTATTTTGCAGTATTTTGTTCAGTAATTCAGTAATTAAATGAGCTTTATAAATAAATTGAACATTGAAGATTGAAAATTTAATTTCTAGTTTGTTGAAACTGAAATAAAGTGTTATGCTGGAGCAGCAATGTAATCATCATCTGAATTTAGAAGAAACACAAATCTGAAGTCCTTTTTGAAACATTAAAAAAAGGCTCTAGTGTGTTTGCTTTTTGACTTTGAATACAAATTGCTTTGATTTTACTTTTGTAGCAATTTTGCTAGTCAGCTCTCGACGCGATGTCATACATTGTTCATGAAAATTCTAAATGTTGTGTCTGGGTGTATCAATGGTGTTTGCGGTCCTTTAAACTCTCAATAAACCACTGAATGATCTGTCCAGAAATGACACTGATTGACAGAACAAGTTTGTATTTAGTAGCACTTTATTTTACAGTGCATGCAGTTCCCTAGAACATACATGGTAAATATCTCCAGGCAAATGAGTATTAACACAAGGTACTTGTTGCATGGTAATTAGTTTGTACATACTGACAAGTTTGGGCACTTAGTATCTGTACATGGTAACTAATTCAATACTTTACAGTACTTACTAATGTATATACATGATGAATACGTACGTAGTACTTACAGACGTAGGTACCAATAGGCATGTCCCTACAGTATCCGCTTGGTAACTAATAATACACATCACTGTACATACTAATGATATGTACAGTACAGACCAAAAGTTTGGACACACTTCTCATTCAAAGAGTTTTCTTTATTTTCATGACTATGAAAATTGTAGATTCACACTGAAGGCATCAAAACTATGAATTAACACATGTGGAATTATATATGGAATTATATACATAACAAAAAAGCTTGAAACAACTGAAAATATGTCATATTGTAGATTCTTCAAAGTAGCCATCTTTTGCTTTGATTACTGCTTTGCACACTCTTGGCTTTCTCTTGATGAGCTTCAAGAGGTAGTCACCTTAAATGGTCTTCCAACAGTCTTGAAGGAGTTCCCCGAGAGATGCTTAGCACTTGTTGGCCCGTTTTCCTTCTGTCTGCGCTCCAGCTCACCCCTAAACCATCTGGATTGGGTTCAGGTCCGGTGACTGTGATGGCCAGGTCATCTGGCGCAGCACCCCATCACTCTCCTTCTTGCTCAAATAGCCCTTGATGCCTTCAGTGTGACTCTACAATTTTCATTGTCATGAAAATAAAGAAAACTCTTTGAATGAGAAGGTGTGTCCAAACTTTTGGTCTGTACTGTACATGATAAACGTGTAGCACCTATTTAAAAAAAAATGTGATATTATGTGGTAACAAACAAGACACCCACTTGGTATATATGGTACGCTTGGAAAGTCCTAACCTTACCTAATACAAAGAGGACTGTATTTCAATTGCTTGTTTAGGACTGTTAATGCTAAACTGTTCTCCACAACTTTGCTTACAAAGTTTGAAAACCTGGTAATTCCTGTGTAATATTTACGTAAAATGGTGCACTTTATTTTACAGTCCTATTTCTATATACTTACTATCTACTTTTTGGCGTATGTACCTATTAGTTAATGTAGTATATGCTTGCTAGCATATAGGGTATTTTGCCTGCTCTGCCTATAGGAAGTGCCAACCTTTTAAGGAACAAAACCAAAACAAGTTAGTAAAACATTATAGCGTGCAGAAACCTGGAGACTTGAGTAATGGTGCTTGGATTTGTCTTAAAGGATGTCCAGGAACACACAGGAGGGCAGGAGAGACACAGAGAAGAGTCTAAGAGACTTTGATGACCAGACAATTGCTATGAAAACTCAGAAATGACTTATGATTTTCTTGGAGATGACTTAGGTGCAACTTGGAAATGATTTGAGAGACTTTTAGAGGACTTTGATGACTAGGCAATGCTATGAAGACTGTGAAGGCTTAAAGATGACCAGAAAATTAATGTGAAGCCTTGGAGATGATGTTGTTCAGTGAAGAATGACTGTGAGGGCTCAGAAATGACTTTGGATTGACTAGAGATAACTTCAGAGACTTAAATATGTCTTTGGAGCAATGTGGAAATGAATTAGGAGTTTTGGAGATGACTTTGATGAATGACAAGTACTATGAAGACTCAGAGATGATTTTGATGACCGAGAAGTACTATGAAGATTTGGACATGATTTATGAGACTCTGAGATAATTTAGGATTGTTTAAGAGATGATTTAGGAGATTTAGAGGTGAATTTGGATTGGACGGAGATGCCTTAGAATTGGCTTGGAGATGGTTTATAAGATTTCAAGATGACTTCTGAGACTTTAAGATGACTTTGATGACTGGATATTGGCTATGAAGACTCAGACATTACTTTGGATCAACTTGGAGATGATTTAGGATCGGCTTGGAGATGAAGTAGGAGATTTAGAGATGATTTAGAAGACTCAGAGATTACTTTGAATTGGCTCAGAAATGATTTAGGATTGGCTTGGAGATGATTTAGGAGATTTAGAGATGATTTAGGAGACTTGGCAATGACTTAGGATTGGCTTGGAGATGACTTAGAAGACATGGAGATGACTTTGATGACCAGAAAATTACTATGAAGTTTCATAGATCATTTTGGATTAATTTAAAGATAACTTTGGAGACTTAAAGATTACTTTGATGATCTGATGATGACTATAAAATCTCAGAGATGACTTTGGATTGACATGGAGTAAGGATAAGTGTTGAGGATGGTTTAAGGATGAGAAATGTTCCTTGATCAACATTACTGTCGAAAAAAAATAAAGACCCAATCCCTACCCCTAAACCTACCCCTACCCATAATTGATTCCTATCAGAGGGAAGTGATATGTGAATAACAAGGGTGTAGCAAGGAGGGAAATGAGGGATTAAAAGAGAAGCACTTCCTATTATTGTGTTATTGTTATCATTGGTTACTTCAAAAAAAACATGTGCAGCCATCATCACTTTGCATCAAAATGGCCTCACGTGCAAGGAAATTGCTACAAAGAATATAGCATCTGAAAGAACCATTTACTGGATTATCAAGAACTTCATGGAGAGAGGTTCAACTGCAGTGAAGAAGTCTCAGGATGTCCCAGAAGGTCCTGAAAGTGCCAGGAGCATCTTCCTGAGGATTCAGCTACGGAATTGTGTCACCAGCAATGCAGAGCTTTCTTATGAATGGCAGCAGGTTGGTGTGAGAGCATCTAGACGCCAGAGGTGGGTAGAGTACCCAAAAACTTTACTCAAGTAAAAGTAAAAGTAATTCTAGAAATATTTACTCAAGTAAAAGTAAAAGTACTAGTCTTGAATAGTTACTTGAGTAAGAGTAAAAGAGTATCGGATAAAAAATCTACTCAAGTAGTTAGTTACTAGTTACTTTGGGTCATATATACGGAGCCTTTTTTTATATAGATATATAGACAAAAAATGTATGTAATGTATGTGTGTGTGTATAAATTTATATATTTCATCAGCCTTTAATCCAATTTATGTAATTTATTATAAAACCCTGTCTGTTTATTTAAGTAACAAATATAGGTGTCATGCCATAACATATTTTTAATACGACTGAGTTTATTTTAAATGTGAATTTAACATTGAAAGTTAATGTGATATAAATATTGCTACTAATCTTTCATTGTTCAGAAAGAGAGCAAATAACATTTACATTATTAAACATAATTTTCACTGACAGTCTAGATTTCATTAACTCTCAGAAACTACCATTAAAATCACTGAAACTGTTAACACTGTGAAATCAATATCTTAATTATAGATTCGTACACACATCTGCACTTTGTTGTTTCTGACGAGAGAATTCGGCAGAAAGAGGTATTCAGTAAGTGAGCGAGTGAAGGAAGCACCGGCATTTCAGCGATGACTCATCGGAACACCTCTGATTGGCCATTGCATTCAAAAGCTCAACAGAACCGTGTGTGATTGGTTAATGCGCAGCGCTGTAAAAACGCGTCTGTCTCTGGCTCAGCGCCAGCAAGCGATCACAGATCTGAATTTAGCAGCTGATGATATGACTTGATGAACGTACTCGCACTGGTGTGATTGTATTAAAATTAATAAAATCTTAATCGGCTATTCTTTGTCTTTTGGAAGCTGCATTCAACCTGTTATAAGCCACACACGTACAACAAACTAATGTCACAGTGGTATCGTGTACTGTAATCGAATGTAGCCCAAGTTATTACCTGTTAAACAGTAGACAGCACACGCGTTCATCTAATAAGGATCTCCATCGCAAGCAAAGAATAGCCTTTGCAGATTAGCTTTCAATTCAGTGCAGTTCCATAGCCCCGTTTTCAACGCTGCTAATATTCTTAAACGTTACAACTCTGAGTGAACCGCTTCAGAGCTCAGCGCGTGCAGCATGGAACTGAACGACTCAATCAAACTGATTCATGAACCAATTCACTCGTTTGCCAATTGGTTTGATCAAGCCTTTGAACAGAGTTGACTCAAAAGAATGAATCATTCGCGAATGGGCATCGCTCATTGTCCAGAGAAAAGTAGACGGCGCGTTTGGAATAAACTGAAGCATTTATTGCATTAAGATAAAGTAACGAGAGGGGCGTCGCCCACAGTAACGAAGTAAAAGTACAGATTTTTCCCAAAAAATGTACTCAAGTAAGAGTACAAAGTACCCATCTTTAAATATACTCCGAAAAGTATTCGTTACCCCGAAAAATTACTCAAGTAAATGTAACGAAGTAAATGTAACTCGTTACTACCCACCTCTGCTAGACGCACAGTGAAGCGAAGATATTTGGACAATGGCCTGTCAAGAAGAGTAGCAAAGAAGCCACTTCTCTCCAAGAACAACGTCAGACTTAAATTCTGAAAGAAGAACAAGGATTGGATAGCAGAAGACTGGTTATCTGATATCTCTTATCTCATTTCTCTGATGAACCTCCTTTCTGGCTGTTTGGGTCATTGGAAAATTGATTGTTCGGAAAAGAAAAGGTTAAAGGGTTAGTTCATCGAAAAATCTAAATTATGTCATCAATAACTCACCCTCATGTCAAACCCGTGAGACCTCAGTTTATCTTAGGAACACAGTTTACGATATTTTAGATTAAGTACGAGAGCTCTGAGTCCCTCCATTGAAGCTGTGTGTATGGTATACTTTCCATGTCCAGAAAGGTAAGAAAAACATCTTCAAAGTAGTCCATGTGAGATCAGAGGGTAAGTTAGAATTTGTCGAAGCATCAAAATTAAATTTTGGTCCAAAAATAGCAAAAACTACGACTTTATTCTTGTCTTCTCTTCCGGGTCTGTTGTGAGAGAGTTCAAAACAAAGCAGTTTGTGATATCTGGTTCATGAACGAATCATTGGATGTAAACGGATCTTTCTGAACCAGTTCATCGAACTGAATCGTTTGAAACGGTTCGCTTCTCCAATACGCATTATTCCACAAACTGTTGTATATACATACTGTACATTCATTCATGCATATCTATCTATCCATCTATCCATCCATCCATCCATATATATATATATATATATATATATATATATATATATATATCTATATATATATATATATATATATATATATATATATATATACAGTCATGCCCAAAAATATGGACACCCTTGGTAATTATGATCAAAGAAGGCTGTGGAAATTAATCTGCATTTTTAATCCTTTTGATCTTTTATTTAAAAAATTCACAAAAATCTAACATTTCATTGGATAATAAGAAGATAAGAGACCATTCCTTCATCCAGAATCACTTCAGACCCTTTTGATTCCCTGCTCCATGTTGGTGCGTCTCCTCTTCAGTTCACTCCTCTCATTTTTCGTAGGGTTCAGGTCAGAGGACTGCAATGGCTATAGCAGAAGCTTGGTTTTGAGCTCAGTGACCCATTTCTGTGTTGATTTTGAGGCTTGTGTTTGGATTATTGTACGGTTGGAAGATCCAAACATGGTCCATTATAAGATTTCTAACAGAGTCAGTCACTTTTAGATTTTTTATCTGTTGGTATTTAATAGAATCCATGATGTCATGTGTCTAAACAAGATGTCCAGGAGCTCCAGCAGAAATACAGGCCCACAACATCAAAAACACAGCAGTATATTTCATTGTACACATGGGGCACTTTTTATCTCTGTGTTCACCAAACCCATCTTGAGTGTTTACTGCTAAAAAAAACTCATTTTTAGTTTCATCTGATCATAGAAACCAGTCCCATTTGAAGTTCCAGTCATGGCTGATAAATGAATATGCTTTAGTTTGTTTTTGAATGAGCTAGGATAATTTTTCTTGAAACCCTCCTAAACAACATGTGGTGATGTAGGTGCTGATTGACGATTTTTTTTAAAGGTTTTCTGACCCCAAGACTCAACTATTTTCTGCAATTCTCCAACTGTGACCCTTGGAGAGTCTTTAGCTACATAAACTCTCCTTCTCACCACACATTAAGATGATATAAACACATCTCTTCTTCCAGGCAGATTCATAACATTTTCTGTTGATTGGAAATTCTTAATTATTGTCCTGATGGTGGAAATGGGAATTTTTACTGCCCTAGCTCTTCTCATATAGCCTATTCCCCAATTTGTGAAGCTCAATTATCTTTTGCTGAACATCAGAAATATATTCTTTGGTTCTTCTCATTGTGATGGATGATTAAGTGCATTTGGGCTTTGTTTTCCCTCCTCTTTATATTTCCGTGAAACAGGAAGCAATGGCTGGATAATTTCATGTTCATAGTCACCATGGAGTACTCAAAATTGAAAATATGAATGGGAATATAATAAGATAATAAGAATTTCTAGGGGTGTCCTTAATTGTGGCCAATGTGTGTTATAGAAAATCATTTATTTCAAAATGATATTTCCCCCCATTTTAAATTCTTATTATCCAATGAAAGGCTAGATTTTTGTAATTTCTTTTTTAAATAAAAGATCAAAAGGATTAACAATGCAGATTAATTTTCACAGCCTTCTTTGATCATATTTACCAAGGGTGTCCATATTTACTGGGCATGACTGCATATATATATATATATATATACAAACAAATAAAATCAACAAATAAAAAACAAATGCAATATGGATAAACAAATGATAAAGATTGGCTTATTGAATATTAGATCCATTTCTACGAAAACACTTTTTGTAAATAATATGATAACTGATCATAATATAGATGTGCTCTGCTTGACAGAAACCTGGCTAAAACCTGATGAATACATTATTTTAAATGAGTCCACCTCCGAAGATTATTGTTATAAACATGAGCCGCGTCTAAAAGGCAAAGGGGGAGGAGTTGCTTCAATTTATAATAACGTTTTCAGGATTTCTCAGAGGGCAGGCTTCAAGTATAACTCGTTTGAAGTAATGGTGCTTCATATAACATTATCCAGAGAAACAAATGTTAATGATAAATCCCCTGTTATGTTTGTACTGGCTACTGTATACAGGCCACCAGGGCACCATACAGACTTTATTAAAGAGTTTGGTGATTTTACATCCGAGTTAGTTCTGGCTGCAGATAAAGTCTTAATAGTTGGTGATTTTAATATCCATGTCGATAATGAAAAAGATGCATTGGGATCAGCATGTATAGACATTCTGAACTCTATTGGTGTTAGACAACACGTTTCAGGACCTACTCATTGTCGAAATCATACTCTAGATTTAATACTGTCCCATGGAATTGATGTTGATAGTGTTGAAATCATTCAGCCAAGTGATGATATCTCAGATCATTATTTAGTTCTGTGTAAACTTCATATAGCCAAAATTGTAAATTCTACTTCTTGTTACAAGTATCGAAGAACCATCACTTCTACCACAAAAGACTGCTTTTTAAGTTATCTTCCTGATGTATCCAAATTCCTTAGCATATCCAAAACCTCAGAACAACTTGATGATGTAACAGAAACTATGGACTCTCTCTTTTCTAGCACTTTAAATACAGTTGCTCCTTTACGCTTAAGAAAGGTTAAGGAAAACTGTTTGACACCATGGTATAATGAGCATACTCCTACCCTAAAGAGAGCAGCCCGAAAAATGGAGCGCAGCTGGAGGAAAACAAAACTAGAGGTATTTCGTATTGCTTGGCGGGAAAGTAGCATATCCTACAGAAAAGCATTAAAAACTGCTAGATCTGATTACTTTTCTTCTCTTTTAGAAGAAAACAAACATAACCCCAGGTATTTATTCAATACAGTGGCTAAATTAACGAAAAATAAAGCCTCAACAAGTGTTGACATTTCCCAACACCACAGCAGTAATGACTTTATGAACTACTTTACTTCTAAAATCGATACTATTAGAGATAAAATTGCAACCATTCAGCCGTCAGCTACAGTATCAAAGTCAGTGCACTATAGACCCCCTGAGGAACAGTTCCACTCATTCTCTACTATAGGAGAGGAAGAATTGTATAAACTTGTTAAATCATCTAAACTTGCAACATGTATGTTAGACCCTATACCATCTAAGCTCTTAAAAGAGGTGCTTCCAGAAGTCATAGGTCCTCTTCTGACTATTATTAATTCCTCATTGTCATTAGGATATGTCCCCAAAACCTTCAAACTGGCTGTTATTAAGCCTCTCATAAAAAAGCCACAACTTGACCCCAGAGAACTAGATAATTATAGACCAATCTCGAATCTCCCTTTTCTGTCCAAGATACTAGAAAAGGTGGTATCCTCACAATTATATTCCTTCTTAGAGAATAATGGTATATGTGAGGATTTCCAGTCAGGATTTAGACCGTATCATAGTACTGAGACTGCTCTCCTTCGAGTTACAAATGATCTGCTCTTATCATCTGATCGTGGGTGTATCTCTCTATTAGTTTTATTGGATCTTAGTGCTGCGTTTGACACAATTGACCACAACATTCTTTTGCATAGACTTGAACACTTTGTTGGCATCAGTGGAAGTGCATTAGCATGGTTTAAATCGTACTTATATGACCGCCATCAGTTCGTAGCAGTGAATGAAGATGTATCATATCGATCACAAGTGCAGTATGGAGTACCTCAAGGCTCAGTTCTAGGGCCGCTACTCTTCACGCTTTATATGTTACCCTTGGGAGATATCATCAGGAAACATGGTGTTAGCTTTCACTGTTATGCTGATGATACGCAGCTCTATATTTCCTCGCAGCCCGGTGAAACACACAAATTTGAAAAACTAATGGAATGCATAGTCGATATAAAAAATTGGATGACGAGTAATTTCTTACTGCTAAATTCAGAAAAAACAGAGGTGTTAATCATAGGGCCTAAAAATTCTACTTGTAATAACCTAGAACACTGTCTAAGACTAGATGGTTGCTCTTTCAATTCTTCGTCATCAGTTAGGAACCTAGGTGTGCTACTTGATCGCAATCTTTCCTTAGAAAGCCACGTTTCTAGCATTTGTAAAACTGCATTTTTCCATCTCAAAAATATATCTAAATTACGGCCTATGCTCTCAATGTCAAATGCAGAAATGTTAATCCATGCATTTATGACTTCAAGGTTAGACTATTGTAATGCTTTATTGGGTGGTTGTTCTGCACGCTTGGTAAACAAACTACAGCTAGTCCAAAATGCAGCAGCAAGAGTTCTTACTAGAACAAGGAAGTTTGACCATATTAGCCCGGTCCTGTCCACACTGCACTGGCTCCCTATCAAACATCGTATTTAAAATATTGCTTATTACTTATGAAGCCCTGAATGGTTTAGCACCTCAGTATTTGAATGAGCTCCTTTTACATTATACTCCTCTACGTCCGCTACGTTCTCAAAACTCAGGCAATTTGATAATACCTAGAATATCAAAATCAACTGTGGGCGGCAGATCCTTTTCCTATTTGGCGCCTAAACTCTGGAATGACCTACCTAACATTGTTCGGGAGGCAGACACACTCTTGCAGTTTAAATCTAGATTAAAGACCCATCTGTTTAACCTGGCATACACATAACATACTAATATGCTTTTAATATCCAAATCCGTTAAAGGATTTTTAGGCTGCATTAATTAGGTAAACTGGAACCGGAACACTTCACATAACACCGTACTTTCTACATCATTAGAAGAATGGCATCTACGCTAATATTTGTCTGTTTCTCTCTTGTTCCGAGGTCACCGTGGCCACCAGATCCAGTCTGTGTCCAGATCAGAGGCTCACTGCAGTCACCCGGATCCAGTACGTATCCAGACCAGATGGTGGATCAGCACCTAGAGAGGACCTCTACTGCCCTGAAAGACAGCGGAGACCAGGACAACTAGAGCCCCAGATACAGATCCCCTGTAAAGACCTTGTCTCAGAGGAGCACCAGGACAAGACCACAGGAAACAGATGATTCTTCTGCACAATCTGACTTTGCTGCAGTCTGGAATTGAACTACTGGTTTCGTCTGGTCAGAGGAGAACTGACCCCCCAACTGAGCCTGGTTTCTCCCAAGGTTTTTTTCTCCATTCTGTCACCGATGGAGTTTCGGTTCCTTGCCGCTGTCGCCTCTGGCTTGCTTAGTTGGGGTCACTTCATCTACAGCAATATCGTTGACTTGATTGCAAATAAAAACAGACACTATTTCAACTGAACAGAGATGACATAACTGAATTCAATGATGAACTGCCTTTAACTATCATTTTACATTATTGAGACACTGTTTTCCAAATGAATGTTGTTCAGTGCTTTGGCGCAATGTATTTTGTTTAAAGCACTATATAAATAAAGGTGATTGATTGATTGATATATACATACATATATATATATATATATATATATACACGTGTATATGTATATTAACAGCGGGCTCATGCTCATGAGTATTTTTCCGATGTGTAGCCTACTTTGTGAAATAATTGCCTAATATAGTATTAAGGCTTCCTTCATGCTGCAAAGATATTGCACAGTACCAAGATTACATTTAAGCCTCCTTATTTGAGTCTCCTCAGCCGTCCGTCAAGGTGACTGTCACCGCTTGTCAAAAACATATTTGAGATGACCAGTCAAATCAAAGTAGGCAGGCTTTATGTTCACAGAACATTATTTGGGGCCTCAGTAGTTTTAAAACCCTGGCTACGACCCTGTTTTATATACAATTTTATTTTCTGAGATATCACGTTCACACACATGTAAAGTAAGGTGGTTCATTGGCTGCTTATGAACTTCATTGAGTGAGCTAACAATGTGTTTTGAATTACAAGCACGCCACACCAGAGCGCGCCTACAGTATGTGTGCGTGTGTGTGTGTGTGTGTGTGTGTGTGTGTGAGAGAGAGAGAGAGAGAGAGAGAGAGAGAGAGAGAGAGCTGCCGCTGAGTCTCAGTGCAGCGGTTGTTCTCTGAGTAACGGGACAGAGGTGAATTATTGCAGTTCACTTGCGCGCGACTGCGAGGGAATACAATGAATATTCCGAACATCCGTGGAATAAACAGCGCTAAACAACAGTCGAGCCATTTCTCTTAACCAGACGCGCCTGGGAGCTTTTTGTACTCTTTGAGGAGTTACAAGTGAGTTTTGGAATAACTTTGTTGGATTTCTCTGTCTCTACTCCAAGTAAGTATCATATGGCAAGTTTAATATCTGAAAAAGGTAAATGAGATATGCTTTCTCTTTTCACTCTCTATCTACGAATAGCCTAGTTATTTTATTTATTTATTTTTGCTGCGAGGCAGATAAAAATGTGAACTCAGCAGATGATGCAAATGTCTGCTCTCAGAGACAGTTACGCGTGGCAGTGTCCGACAGAAGAGTCCGAGGAAAAGTGAGGGGGGTGGGCAATAATAATAATGATAATAAAATAAAATCTTGACACATTTTTAACCTCTAATTAATGTCTTACTCGAATGAGTTTAGTGCTGCATACATTTGAAGATATAAATCAGACTTTTTCAAAGGGTTTTCATTTTGCGCGTCTGCATAGGTGCCACCCCGTTCCCAAAAGGTGTCAAACTTCAGCGTTTGCCCCAATTTACGCTAATACCTCCCCCACTTTTCCACATAGACTAAACTCTCACAAGAATATGATAACATGTACCTAACAAAAAGGGCATAGTTTCATACTGTGTTTTGTGTAGGTGCTGTTGTAACAGCCCGTTCTGGTTTATTGTAAATTCAGATTGATAGCAGTCAAACATTCCTGGCCCTTCTGGCCGGCTCCCAAAAAACACGCCTCGGAATAATGTATTTCCATCCAGAACAGACTCAGGTCTACACAACAACCGTCTTATTAAAGTTTTCTGATGCTGTTTATATTCTGAAGTTTAACTTACATTGCTGTGGAGGTGGAGGTGTGTTTATTCCGCTGTGGGGGGTGAACATGACAATCAAGGGCAAAGTTATTTTCATTTCATTATTAGACTGAGTCATGATGTGGTTACCCTGTTATGTAGTTTTAGTGAGATTACAAATGAAACCACAGTTAAGCTACCTGATGACTGTACATCTGTTTCTTAAAGAATATTAATATTACAGAAATCAAGTATATTCAAAGTAATTCAGTTGTTTTAAACAAATAAGATTCTTTATATCAAAATGCATTATTAGATTTATTTTGTATTATATAGGTGTGTGTGTATATATATATATATATAGAGAGAGAGAGAGAGAGAGAGAGAGAGAGAGAGAGAGAGACTGATATTATTTGTTTGCCAAAAACATTCAAGGTGTGGTTCAACTAACATTTAAAGAGTGCAATAGATGCATCATGAAAGTAGAAATACAGTGGAAAAAAAAAATACTTTGTTTTAGGCTTCAAAAAGGAAGACTTAACAAATTTAGTGCCAAGGTTTTAATATATCCGTGGCTGGTCTGCTGCACTAGAGACAGAGACAGGAAAGCCTCTCCTTTACAAAAAAACACCCATGGCTCCCCATCACCTCCCAGGTCAGGAATGGGTGCAGCTGTGCCATGCAGAAGAGCTGGGATGCCAGTGCTGGTTCCTGCCCTTCCTGCTGGGTGTCAGAGCTGCTGAAGCGAGATATCAAAGTCCAAAATGTGTTCAGTGGCCTTCAATTTGCGGCAGTGGTGCTCTCTGAATAAATAAGTGGAATGGGCATGGCTGGGAGGTTCTGTGATTCGATTGAGTGCTTGGCTGTGCTCTATTGTGTGCTATTTTAACGGCCACCCAGTCAACAGTATAAATAACACACACTATTTTGATATATGTGATATTTTGAGGTTTGTTGCTTTGAATGTGTGAGAAGATGCAGATGTCAGAAGAGTTTAGTTCAGCTGCAGTATGAGGTTTACTGATTTCTAAGCTGTGTATTATCTTCGTATGATAATGATTTGTTGTGTCGTTGGTGTCAAGCTGTTATCTGCCGATTGTTTTATGTCCTCACTGGAGTTCACGGCGCCTAGTCTGGTCAGCTTCAAAGACAAAGTTTTGACAATGTGCAGTGTGCATTGTGGTTAGAACTTTGTGATAACTTGCTTACTTGTAGTAGGGTGAAAATATTTCCAAGTTTAACTGACCAATAAAAAAAATAATAAATAATAATAATAATAATAAAAAAGCCCATAAGATTTTATTTTATTTTATTTTATTTTAACTTTTTCTGAAATATATATATATATATATATATATATATATATATATATATATATATATATATATATATATATATATATATATATAAAGATATAATGTTTTAAAACTTTAAATCAGCATAAGTTAAAAAGAACACCAAGTAACATGATATATAAAGTCAGTGCTATAAAATAATATTCATTTTAATATACATTTTTATTACAGTAATAAAAAATGGCATTGTTGTAGAGAATAGTGAGGTTTATTGTTTATGGGTTTTTTTATGAAAATGATGGTACAATGAAGTCTACCTTATATATATATATATATACATATATATATATATATATATATATATATATATATATATATATATATATATATATATTTATTTATTTATTTATTTATTTATTTTTTACTTGTTATGTAACAATACATACAAATCTTTCAATAAATATATTTAATAAATACATTCAAAATACAGTTTCAACCTTCTTTTGGAAATATTACCTGTTCTTGAAAAAAAATGTGAATAATAATTTGTCCTTTATTTGGATGCATTAAAATGTTGCCTTATGTCTCACTTGGCTTGTTTAACTGATACAAGATGTTAAGTTAAAACATATGGGCTGTTACAATATTTGCAGTATGCAGCCCATATGCATTTCAAGACACATTCATACACAACTGTGATCACAACCGGCCTCATGTGTATGAGGGAAACGTGGGTTTAATAGTTCGGACTAGAGCATAAAATCACCCCTTGGCTTCTTCCTCAAGTTTTCTTACATTGATGTCAATGAACACTTTATTTAAATCATTTGCCATCGAGTTCATCAAACGCGATCACATTCGTTTTCATATGTCCAGCATCTGGTGCCTATTTATCTTTAAATTACTTGATTAACCCTATTAAAACATGAGTAGTCAAGAATACAGGCCTGATTGTTACTGATAGTTAGCATGTTGTAATACTCTCAGTTATGAGTCACAAATTAAACAATGAAGTCAGCTTAATAACATCGCTTTCAGGTCTGAAGTTGGGCGTTCAGCAGAACAGTGAATGACACAGGAAGTCTCTCATCTCATTCTGTTTTTTAAGGTGTAGGAAGTCCAGAGAGTCACAGTTTTTAGTAATGTATAAGTTTTACCCTACTTGTAATATCCGTAAGAATGAAAACTGAGTAAACTGTTTTGAAATCCAAGAGTGAGTAAAATAACAGCACCACGTCAAGCGAGCTAAAAGTAACTAAATTACAATAACAAATGCAGCTGTTGCAGCGGTGAATCACTGAGTCGATTGCCAATTAGCAGTGTGTGTCAGCTATAAACTGACTTATACTACTTTTTAAAGACAGCTCCATGTTTTACGACACCAGAATTACATCATTTGTCAAGGAAACCCTGATAAGAAACATAAAAAACAAAAAACTCTTTCTTCAATTCAATACAAATGAAATGTCTTTGAAGAATGCTTCCATTGCTCTTGAATGCTCAGCATGCATTGATAACACTAAGTTTGACGTCAGTGATGACAGGTGAACCAGTGATGTGTGATTGACGTCAGACCTGTTGTAATGCATCTTGACTGTCTGACGTTTGGTACGTTTCTCAAGCAAACTGTCATACGTCTCGGAATACAATATGTAAGGCATATGGACTTCATTCATGACACTTTAATACTGTTTTTTTTTTGTCATTTTTGAACTTGAAAATATATATATATATATATATATATATGGTTATTGTTATTATTCTTGTCCGGAGATTGAAAGTCATGTGGGGTTTGAATGTAGGTGGATATATGGAATTTTCATTTCTGGATGAACTATTGCTTTTATAGAGATAGATGGATACTTAACAGGTTTGGTTCTGAAGACTGGAAACATATAACATCAAAACTGAACCCTGTGAGCCACTCTGAGTAAAAACTGAGCAAATTTATGTCAGAGGGCTGCCATTTGGAAACCACTTGTATCTGAAAACCATGTACAATGAAGAATAATCTGGAGAAATAAGTAGGAAATCTATAGACCCCTGAGTAATGGGATTTTTTTTTTTTTTATCCTGTTTGCTTCATCCAGCTGAGTTTGCTAACTGTTACACTCTGAGTTTCATTATGGTTTGGGCAGTCATCTTGTGGAAATCATTAGGGCTGATGATTGTTTTGCAAGACTATAGCTTCAATGGAATGTAAAACCATAAAGTGCAAAAACTCTTCTGTCATGACATTCCCAAAATTCAGGAAGATAGCGCCACCATGCACTGTTGAAAGGATTCACCAGAATGGTGTAAAACAATTTCCACACCCAGCTTTTAAGTTGATTGAACCATGAAGAGCTAGATGTAGATTTCATCTCCTTGACTTTCTTTAGAACTGCATGATTGTATGCTTGAATTGTGTGATATCTCGCTTCACACAGTTCAATGCTTGCCAAAGACATTTCTATTAAGCAAGTCATTGTGCTTTATATATAGTCACCTAACAGATGCGTCCTTTTATTTTTAGAAGTAAGACCAGAAACGGAATTAGATGCAGAAAGTGTAGCACTGAGAACTCTTTTCTTTCACCATGATACAAAACAAATTGTGAAGACCTGTAAATGGTGGCTCCTCATTAGATTTCTGATGGTGCCAGACTTACCAGTATGATGAGGGTCCACAAAAGGATGTAAAAAGCAATCAGGGATGTTACAATGAAGACTTAAGAAGAAACAGGACATCCAGAGTTCTTCTTTGCCCATGTGGAACTGACTCTACAGACCTACGCCCCTTTCACACTGCCAGTGATTACCCGGAATATGTGTGTGCTTTCACACACAACCCATAAAGGTCCCGTAAAGACACGTGACATCAGGATGTTACGTGTAAAGTACAAGTTGAAAACACTAGGCACGATAACTTTCACTGAAGCTAGTGAACAAACTCAGTGTCAGAGCAGAAAGTGAAGAACTAACTGATCTCTGCTCCATTTTTTTTTTTTGTTATTGTTACAAACACTGATCTGCCTTCAAAACACCTGGTAAAAGAGTTGCGCGATAATGTGTGTTATCACTACGACTCACCCTTTTTACGACATTAGTTCTGGCTTTTGTTCACACAGTGCTCGTTCCGGTACTGAACCCGGCAATGTTACTAGGTCCCCAACCCGGGATCGATCCCGGAATACATCTCGGGATGTCTTTGCGTTCACACAGAAGGCGACCCGGCAATGTTCCTGTAATTTTCCAGGTCCAACGTGCAGTGTGAAAGGGACTCTAGAGAGTACAGTTTTTGGCGTACCAACCACACTCTCTTTATGTGGTTTCTTAAGTTCAAGAGGGGCAGCTGCCTTCTTTGGATTGGAGCCTTCTTGGGCTTCATTTTTGTGGTGCAGTGTGCCACCAGACTAACCAACCACATGCCCTCAATTCTTTAGTGGAGTGCTGCCACCAGGAGAATTTACTTTGGCATCGCTGTAGACCAGGGGTGACCAGTCCTGCTCCTGGAGGGCCACCTTCGTGCAGAGTTTAGCCCCATCCTGCACATCCAACACACTTTCCTGGGAGTTTCTACTGATAAACTTGATTAGCTGGTCCAGATTTAGTTAAGGTTGAGGCTAAATTCTGCAAGACTGTGGTTGTAAAGGAGCAGAAATGGACACCTCTGGTTGGCACATGGGAGATATTTCAAGAGAAAGAAGTGTTACTGCTTTAAGACACCGATCTACTGACAGTAAAATGCAAGTGCAAGACCTGCAGCAATATA
This sequence comes from Carassius auratus, assembly GCF_003368295.1. Lineage (NCBI taxonomy): Eukaryota > Metazoa > Chordata > Actinopteri > Cypriniformes > Cyprinidae > Carassius > Carassius auratus. The sequence continues at coordinate 2,687,219 of NC_039277.1, forward strand.
CTGTTAGTGAACATCCCAGTTTCATACATGCACTTTCCTCTCAATCGTTACATCTCTACTTTAGACTATAATAAAGGTCTCCAGTGTGTTCGTTTTGACCTCAACAGACTGAACAGAAGAAACGAACAAGAGAAGATTTCCACGTCGAAGAAGGCGGAGCTCCGGAGCCACACCTACCTATTAGTTAATCGTCACAAACCACTGGTAGACTGAAGGTGTTTACCAGCCAGACTGAACTTTTCTGGAAACTTTCAAATGCCCTAAACAAATTCCAAATGAACTTTGTTTTGGCCTTATTTGAAATGCTGCCCAACCGGTTTGTTTGTCAGTTTTGTCTGGTGCATATCGAGGGCTTTATGCTGAAGAATGGCTCTTGCATATTCTGGTGCAGTTGTCTCTGCTGGAAACTAGACCTTACAGTGGTTCTAGTTCCATTTTTCGCTGACTTCTGTTGGAACCACGTTGTTAGGGGTACTAAGTAAATGGACATTTAACGTGTTGGTTGGCTTCAGGTTTAGGTGTAATAAGCCGGTTACTAGAAGTGAGCTAGGATATGTTTTCTCTGTAACACTTTCCTTGAGGGATCAATTCTCACTATTAATTAGTTGCTTGTTAGCATGACTATTAATAACATATTGGCTGTTTATTAGTACTTATAAAGCACAAATTCTGCACGACCATATCCTACATCCCTAATCCTACCCAGGATTTGCCCCAGGGACCAAATAAAGTTGCAATTTTCAGACCGAAACAAACAACTTCACAAAACGTGTTTAAGAGTGATATGATATTTTAGATTTTGGATGTAGAATTGTGGATTCTAACAAATGTATAATGACAGAATGCATACAATTCTATGTGAATTTTCAATCAATATTTTTGCATGTAATCTATATGACACATTGTTGTGTAATATATATTCAATGCACTATAATCCTCAAAATGTTTTTGAACAGGAAAACGCAAAACATAATTATTCCTGGATTGTTAACAGCTTGCAGATGCCTACCTTATTATGGGCATAAATTAGCATCATTTTGGTCTGAATCACATTGGAGTATTGCCTTTGCACCAATGTGAACAATTTATTCTTTGTAACAATACAGTTCCATTGCTTTTTTGACAGGATTGGTGCAGAACAATGCCTGCATTGTATTCTCAGACAGGCAGGAGACCAATACTGAAATGGACCTCTTAAGCAAAACTGTTTAAAATAAATATTTACTATCACAAAATGTTTCCTTGAGTAACGGTCTTGCACTGTGGTTTAAGCAGGGGATGCTGTGAAGATACAAAGCTATCAAATGCACCCAGCCAAGGCCTGTCTGGAATTTCCTTTCCACTGTCATTGTCCACTGAGGATGGGTGCTACGATACTGCTGAAACTGTGGCTTTAAGCATTGCTTCAAATGAGACAGGAAGTTCATAGACATTTCTGCACAGACCACTCTTGTGCATTGCCTTTAGTTTAGAGACATCAGGGGCCTGAGGCCATGTGATAAAACACATTGACACACAATGACAGGATCTGTCTGTCTGTATCCCAACACTATGGACCAGTGTTTGGTGATGATAGGTTTGGAAGCACACAATAACTGTGGAAAGGTCATCCACTCTCGCTTGGCATTTGAATTCTAAACAATTGATAGCATGCTGAGCCTGAGATAGCTACATGTGAGCAGAAAAGTGTTTTGAAGTTTTAGTAATGGTTAAAATAAACTGTTGTACTGAAAAAGGTTTGTTTATTTATTTATTTATTTATTTATTTATTTATTCAGTGTAGCCAGGTGTTCAAACTAAAGTTATTGTTTTGACACTTTATTCATACTTGAATGGTGCGTTTGAATTATTTTTGAAGATTGAAAACTAAAGTCCTAATTCACTTCAATTGCTGGGAAAAGAGCAACCACTAGATTATGCAAAATGTATTCTTTGGTAAATGATGACAACATTTTCAAAAGTGAAGTATTAATGTTGAATTAAATTTCTGATAACTTTATGAATTTAATTTAACAACAAATGGATATTGGATATTATATAAAATATTAGAAAACAAATCTTACCACAGTGATTATTGATTTTATTTTTAATAAATAAATACAATATTTGAAAAACAATGAAACTCTGCTGAGCTGTAGTGATTACTTTCATACATTTGTCTTTCCTGGTCAACTGGAAATGCAGTAAAGTGCTAATAAAACAGAACCAGATGGAAATTGCATGCTATAAAGGCAAGATTTTTTGCCTGTGACACATCTTACTGGGTTCTGGACATACTTTTGAATTAAACGATAATCCTTGTTGTTCACAATACAGACAATGTGGTTGCACTTTATTTTACAGTATGTGCACTTAACTGTACTTACCTAAGAAAATACTGGATAATATATGGTAACTACATGTGTTAGGATTAGGTTTCAAGTATATTTACGGTTATTACTTAGTTATTACCCAGTTGCTATATTAACTATAACATGTACAAATTATGAACATGTAGGACTGTATAATAAAGTGCTAGCCACATTGTTGTGGGGCTTATTAAAAGTTAATTCATGTGGATATGCCATGCACATTGTAAATACTCTTGTGCCTGTTCACAGATAATACATCAATGCTTTATTTCAGAATAATTCAGTTATTGTGCTATCGGCCTTAATGTGTGTGTGGGTGACATGTCTACCATCAATGCGAAATTACAAGCCATTAATTATGCAAAACGTTAAGCCATGTGTGACTTCCATTAGACGTCATGCAATATTGAAACCCTGACATGTTTTTCTGTAATCTTTTTCAGAAGCATAATCTTTCAGGATGGATGACGGACAATGCCACTACAATGAAACCATAGCCTTTTTCTACAATCGCAGTCAGAAGGATCTGGCCATGGACTGGAACCCCGTAAGCAAGCTAGTAATGGGACTTGGGATTACAGTGTGTATCTTTATTATGCTAGCTAACTTGCTTGTGATGGTGGCCATCTACATCAACCGCCGATTTCACTTCCCAATCTACTATCTCATGGCTAACCTAGCAGCCGCGGACTTCTTTGCCGGACTTGCCTATTTCTACTTGATGTTCAACACGGGACCCAATACGAGGAGACTAACGGTCAGCACGTGGTTGCTTCGCCAAGGCCTCATCGATACGAGCCTAACAGCCTCAGTTGCCAACTTGCTAGCTATAGCCATTGAGCGCCACATAACTGTGTTCCGCATGCAGCTCCATACCCGAATGAGCAATCGACGAGTAGTTGTAGTTATCGTCATCATCTGGACCATGTCTATCGTCATGGGAGCCATTCCTAGCGTGGGCTGGAATTGCATCTGTGCCATAGATACTTGCTCCAACATGGCTCCCCTATACAGCAACTCCTACTTGGGCTTCTGGGCGATCTTCAACCTGGTGACCTTCGTAGTCATGGTCGTTCTATATGCTCACATATTTATGTATGTACGTCAGCGAACCATGAGGATGTCCCGGCACAGCTCGGGTCAAAGGCGGAACAGGGACACTATGATGAGCTTGCTGAAAACAACTGTGATTGTATTGGGTAAGTTCTGCTTTCATTCAATGATTCAGCAGTAAAGTCTCTCACGCTTGAATGTTCAAACATTGGAGTTGGAGTTTAGCTCCAACTTGCACACATGCCTGGAAATTTATAATAAAGGCTCCAGAAAATAGTGAGGCTCCAGGAGCAGGTTTGAACACCCCTCGGCTCTAGCAGAGTGGTTTCCAACCAAATTCCTTGAGGCCCTCAACACTGCATGATTTTGCATGATTTCACAGTCAAACACATCTGAATCAGGTCTTTAGCTCATTAGTACATACTGAAATGGGTTGCATGCTAAATGTACAGTGTTGGGGGCTCCAGGAACAAATTTGGGAACGACTGCTCCAGTATATAGATCGGGGTAGCCAACCCTGCTTCTAGAGGGTCACTATCCTGCAGATTTCAGTTTCAGCCGTGCTCCAAAAAAACACTTGTCTGTTGTTTTCAAGTAATCCCAAACACCTTTATTAGCTGGTTCAGTGTTTGATTTGGGTTGGAGCTAAACTCTGTGGGACAGTATCCCGCAAGAAGCAGGGTTGTACACCCATAATACAGATGGCCTCAAAGCTAAAAGACAAAAAAATAAAAATCACAAATTTGCAATTATAATTTTGAGCCTGTCCTCCAACAAAAAACGACCATATAGGTTGTTTGTGCAAGCATTTATTACGACCTATATTTACTTTCTAAATGAAAAATAATTACAGTATTGCGTTGCGTCTGTCGTCATGAAATGACGTATAACGTCATTACCAATCAAACCGCACGTTTATTTAAATGCAATGTGTGGGCATTTTACACCGATCTCACAGTATTTCCTGCATATTTTACTATGTGGCTTATTCATTCGAATGACCACACCTAACCCCACCCCTAAACCTAACCCTCACAGAAATCATGCTGCATTTCGTGCACGTCCGTTCCCTGGGATCGAACCCACGATAGCATGATTACATATCAAGGTATAACGCAATAATCTACAAACTGAACTACATGAAACGCAAACCAGAGGGCAAATCAGAGAGTACAAAACATTAATATGAAAATGACCTTTTGCCGATAGGGGCGCAATTGTAGTATACGCTCTGATGGGTCATATTTCAGGGACTTGGACAAACGACCTATACAAGTGTATTGGTTGGAGGACATGTTGCTAATTTTGTTGGGTATAAATAGAAAAAAAAAGTGCATTATTTTGTTATTTTGCGGCAAGCTATAAACTGAGTCATTTGTTTCTTGTTTTACATACTGTCTGATCAGGGGCGTAGCAAGCTTTTCAAAAGTGTGGGGGATGGATGTGGTTTGTATATAAACAATAAAAATCATGAATACATTGACAGAGGGGTACAAAATGCAGGGCTTAAAGTTATCTGGCACTGTGCTGGATTTCCGGCTTGCAGCGTTTGGCTGGAAAAAATAATAATCCTACATTAAAAAAAAAAAAAAAAAAAAAAAAATCAGAAAAGGGGAGAGAAAAAAAAAACTCCCACACACAGCTTTTTCTCTCTGGTGGTATAAATAATGTAACAATTTACTGTTTTTAAACATTAAAATAATATACACTTTTCTTTCATAGTTCTTCAACAGGTATGCAAACAATAGCTGCTGAACAATATCCCAATAATAGCAATTAGCATTAGTCTAAAAAACGAAATATAATACTGAAAACACTCGACATGTCAACAAAACGATAACAAAACATCTTCCCAAACACATATCCCTGGAAAAGGGAGATGTAAATAAGCATAACCATAAGTTCCCGCCTCCTCAGCACGAGCGACCGATAATACCCCAAGAGAGGCGGGACTTAAGGCAGAACAGCCAATCATCAGCCGGTCACACTCAAAGTCGGTGTCATGTTTGAGAGGGAGGGCGGAGGAGGCAGCCGCGGCGAGCGTAGACACAGAAACGGAGGAGCGACTGTAGTAAGACGTTTGTGCAAAACTGCGGAAAAACTGCAGAAAACGTGCGGGTGTCGAATCCTCTCACCGGGAAAAGTGTGGGTGTTAAAATCCCCACATCCCCCAATGGTGCGACGCCCCTGTGTCTGATTAGGTACTACATTTGATGCGCAACAAACTTATTATTACAAAGCTGATTCTATAAACTATAGTTTTAAAGTGTAGTATGATTGTAATCCAGACATAATGCATCTGTCATGTTAGCTTTGTCATGTGACCTGTGACATCAGTTGTGTCACTCGCTGACGTTCACAAATCCTCTTCAGTGGGCTCATGGGAAAGTAAAGTGTTGATCAGATGCACACCCCAGCATTTTGACAGAAGCAGTGGGTCATCCAGGCACTTTGCACCTACTGTTTTATGAATACTACAAATTCAGACATACTACTTATTAGGGCTGGACGATTATGGCCTAAAATCTAAATCTCGTTTAATTGAACATTTTACCTCGATAACGATTAATTAATGATTATTCTGTTTCTGTTTTGTTTTTTTGCCCTCATAGTTCACTGACAAGGTTTGTACTGTAAATATGATTGACTATCAGCAGTTCTTTTATCTATGTTCATAACATTTCTTACTAGGGTTGGGTATCGTTTGAATTTTATCGATTCCGATTCTAATCGATTCCTTAGTTCCAATAAGATCAAAAAAATCCAATATATAAAAAAATTAAGTCAAACATTTAGATGTCAAACATTTTTACAAAGCATTCTTTGTTGGAGGTTAGAGGTTATGAATTTCGGTTTTGATTATTTTTCGATTAATCTTCCAGCCCTACTACTTATTTCACCTACTGTTTTTTACCTACTATATGCTAGGGAAGTAAGCATATTTGGACTCATTGGCAGTATGTGACATGTTCAGTTTGGGTCAATTCTCACACTATTCCACTTGCAGATAGATTATATATACACAAATATAGCAATCATATCCTTTATTACAATGGTGCAATCATAAGCAGATGGTTTTAAACCACAAGACTTGTTCAACAAACAAACTGTCCTCACTCATTTCTAATATTATTTGAAAATGGTGGGAAACCTCATGAAGGGCAATTCTCTTGACTATCAAATAAAAAAATAAAAAATAAAAATAAAAATAAAAACATGAAACGAACAATAATCCTTTTTTGGTCTACCGCAAGTATCTACATTGCGGATATAAACATCATGGAGCCAAATTGCTCATGTTCTCTGAGAATATGTCCATTAATGATGTCAGTATGACATAGAGAATTTGCTCCAGGGATCAATTTCTTCTCTCCAATTCACCCATTGACATTTGGGTGAGATTTAATGTGTCCGCTTCCTGTCAAAGTCCTTCAACGCTAGCACAAATTATGCACCAGGCTCCAAGCTGTGGTTCAAAACCACTAAAACGTCTTACATACATATATTTTCAGATTTACCTAAGTTCTACATAATAGGTTACCCTTTGCTCTGTTGTGCCAATTTCAAGTCGATGAACAATGAAGCCCTTCAGTAGTCTACAGCTGAGGGCCCGTCATAGTGGTCTCGCAGCCAGTTCCACTGTTCGCCTTGCACTGCTGGCTCTGCATCAGTGTCATGCCTCACCGGCTCCTCCAGTGAAGCCTGGCTTGGAACAAAAAAAGGAACCCAGTCACGGTGCAGCATCCCGCTGCACAAGCACTGAGCAGGAAACACTACTGTTCTTGTTCGGACTGGTCAGAGCTTGTCTTGAACCTCTAGAGAGAATGGAGAGCAAGGGGTCTGGATGAAAGCACGGTTTGTAGACTGTTATCTCACCCTGAAGATAAGAAAGAGATTTATATAACTATTCTTAACGTAGTTGTTACTGTGTGTAATTACTGTTTAAATAGTATAATCCTGTTAAAATATATTAGAGTTCTAAAGTCAGACCATAAAAAGAACAGCATTTATTTTGATTTTATTTTTACAAATATGAGTGTTGTGCATAGATTGCTGGGTAAAAAAAAAAATCTGGTTCTATTATGCAGATATTATTAATTATCATAAACCTTTGCTCTGCTCATCTTATTTGGCTTATTCTGATCACAACATTTCACAACTTCCACCTAAAAATGTATCGAAGCAAACTTATGCAGCAGGAAGTGCTGCATGTTTTTTGGTTACTAAAAAACATAAGGGACAAAAATGACAAAAGACTGCTGAAAAAGTGAGCAGATGAGAAAACAAGATGTAATTTCAGTATATGTTAGACATCAGCACATTTAGTTTGTTGTATTTCCAAAATTTTCTTTAATGCACTGCTTGTCTTATTCTAAATGATAGAATGTGTCACACCAGCTTGCCTGTTTTTTTTTTTCTGGTGAGATCTGGCAACGTTGATTTCCACTATCACATCAGAAAATCAGGTTTTCGTGTACTAGTATCCACCAAAAAGAACTTACTAGGAAACAATGAGGATTTATCTCGTCACTCTTATAACTTCCACAATCTAAAAGGCATGACTCATGACTTGTTGAGAGTTACTTAAGGGCGTATGAAGTATGTTAGAATAACACAGCTACAGTGATGATGTAATCATTGGAACAGTTTCCGCTCCTCAAGATAACAAGACATCAGGGCTCATGTAAAGCATCAGGGTGTTTCATTCAAAATACATTTAGCCAGTGTTGGATTTTTATTTTTCTGGATTCTTATTTGCATTAATGGATCACTAGACAAATTCAGATATGCTTACAAGGCATACATATAATTAAATAAATAATAAAAATAACAAATCATGAATTTGCAAGTCAGTGTTTCTGTTTTTTGCTCATGATGGTTTCAGGAACCATCTTTAAAAATAAAAAGAGATTATAATAAGCTGTCCATTGCATTTCCAACAGCGTGCATCTATTGCATTCTAATATTTGTTGGATATACTGGCATCTCGCCGCTTGTGAATCTCAGAAACTGCCAAAATCGTAGTTCACGAGAAATATAAACATCACACCCAAGAAGCAGCGTTGTTTTGAAGGTTATGGAAGTATATCAGCATATCTTTTCATCAACCATTCGTTAAAATGGGACTAAATCCGATTTCTTTAGCTCTGTCGGATATAAAGACAAACAACTGTGTTTACAGGCGATGGCTTGAACATCAGCTTTACATTCACTACAATAAAAAATGAATACAATATAAGTTAATAGAATGTTTTATATTTGAGGGAAAACATAGACTTAATTGTGATTACCTATAGATTTCATTAGAGGATTCCCACAGACTTCAGTGTGTAAATATCCGGTTAGAAATCTGGTCTGTGTGCTGATTCCCAGGAAAGACGTAAGAAAAGCTGTTTAAATGAGGAGGGCTAAACAAATGACCATGCATTTGCCAAATCCTTCACTCCCAAATCTGCTGTTAACTATGGAAAGCATGCACTAAGCAGTTCCACAGGTGTTGCCATCTCACTGATCTCCCATCAACCTCCTGCTACTGCTGCATATTTTTGACCACAACCATTTGGCCAAGTGTTGTCAAGTTTGCCAAAAAATAAAAATAGCACTTGTTTTGCAGAGATAGCTTTTACTGGTGGGTGGTTAATGTTGATAGACACTGATTTTTTCTGCATTCTAAACATATCTCATATGAGTCAAGGTTTGTCAGGTTACAGTAAATCATACTGTGTTGTTGTAAGCAGCTGTAAATCACTACACAAATCAATATAATTGCCGACTAGTTGCTCAAAGAACAATTATGTTTGAATTCTCAAAAACTGTGAATGTTAAAAGTTATTTATCATCACTTTTAGTTTAGACAGAGTATCAGGTGTTATTTTAGTAAGTCTTCAGTGCTTTACTGTAGTAACTTACTGTAGCTGCACATCCGACACTCAAACCACATCGATTCAACAATAGGACTGTTGTTAATGACATTGTCAAGCAGGTGAAGTAATAACTTCCGCTAATTAACCATTGTAAATACAAATCATGGCATCTGGACTTTTTGAATGATTTATTAAAAATACAAGTTTATAAAAGCCTTTAATATGTTTGTGAATTGGACTCCATTGGTCATGCTGTATGCTTGTTTTTACGTGCCGCCAATGAAAACAATGCTTTTTTTTTCTCTCCTTGCTTTACTTTATGGTTCCTGGGCATTTTAACTAATTACATTCAGTTCTGACTGCAACAAAACTACAGTATAAACCTTTTTTTTTTTTTTTTTTTGAGTATGATTTATTCCACTTGCCACTTAATTTTGAATTTTTAGTTATTGACTGATTTCCTCATGGCTATATATTGATAATGCATGTACTGTACATGCCATAACTTTTTGCACATGTCCCAACAAACCCCTACAATGAGTCAGTGATAGTTTTTATTTTTGCAGTCACAGAGGTCATTCACAAAGAGTGTATTTTTCTATAAAAAAAAAAAAAACACTGAGAAGTATAGAACCTGAGCACTGTCTTTATATAACATTGCGTCATGTACTAGATGCCACAAAATATGCGAAATGCAAATCTAAAACATCCATTTAAGAGCATCTTTACATAGAAAACCAATGGAAAATAAGTGAAGTGTAATGGAAAACACTTTCTGTATGAACATCTCCTTACATTTCCAGCACCAATCGAACACACTCAGTAATAAATAATAGTCATTATCATGTTATTTCTTTTGGGGATATCGGTTCCAAACCGTGTAAAGATACTGAATAATTGGCAAAAACAATCAATCGCTTGACTTCCACTTTCCAAAACAATCAAGGCATGCTTTCCTTTAGATATGGCCAAGTCGTTGCTGGTGTCAAGGAAAGCCATTAAGTACTTCCTAGACAAATCCAACATTCACACGACTTGGCAAAGTTATTGTGCATCTGGACCTGAATCTGAACACCCCAGTCATCGTGCCTGATGGTGTTAATAAGCCTTTGCGCAAGTAATAAATTGAAATCCTGCTCTAAGACGAAGCAAAGCTTTGAGCAGATGCCAATTTAACTGCTTTTTCAGATTGAAAGTGGAAGAAAGCTTTAATGGATGGTAAGGGATGTCTTTACAGGCTTATACGTCCATAGTAGGGTCGACCAAAATCATATTATGAAAATGTGTAGCTACATTTATGGGATTTCTTGTTTTTTTTTCACTTCCAAAACAAACTGATCCTCACTAACCTCCGTTTCAAATTATTTTTCTGCGCTGTTCTCAGCGCTGTTTCATTCTCACAGCTGAACCCACAGTGAAGTGCTTGTGTTGAAAACTATCTTCATTTCAAGTTTATTTTTATTTCGAGATTCGTTATTCAGAAGAGTATTGAAGCTGAAGTAGCATCGAGTTTTCAGGTAAAACAAACAGACAGGACGTTTTGAGCAGGGGTCTTTGTGGTGCAAAGTGCAATTTTGTCCGAGACTCTGACTTCAAACGCAGTCTTCAGTCCCCCTCGCTCACGTCTCGAGGTTTGTTCAGAGAGAGCAAAACATGTGGCAAAGCTGTGCTGGAAAGAGCTTGGAGTTTATCTAACTGCTGAGAGCCTCCACATAGCTTTCTAGTGATGTCAACCATTCAAGAGCAGCTGCGTTTGACTAAAAGAAGTGTAGTGCTCTTTCAATTGTTTTTCATTTTATAATATGTTTTTTTTTTTTTTTCTGCAAAATAACAGTTGTAGCCAAAATGTTCTTTTTCAGTAAACAATTTGTGGTTGTCAAAGTCATGTTGGGATAGATTCATGAGAAAAGAAGAAGTTTGGCACAAAGAAAATACACTCTAACGATTGTTTAAGCACATGGATGCAACCCTGCTCTTCTGTTAGTAATGGGAAAGACAGATATTGCTGCCTTATGAGATGTAGGCTCTTTCAAAACTTAGTGCACTGCCTACATAGGAAACTACATCTTGAGGAAGCATCCAAAAAAAAGACCATAAAATGCTGTCTTTACACAAACCATATGCACTGAAGAGAGAGAAAAAAATGAAACTTAATACATATTACAAATAGTTACAAATAAATGGCAAGTAACACGTTTTATTAATCATTAACTTTTGAAGTAGAAAGACTAAAATATTATTTTCTTTTAAAACAGAACTTGACTTGCAACTGTTTATACAATTTGCCATTGGCATATTGCTAAGCTAATGTTTTAAACTGTGTCCTACAAATATTAGCTAAAATAGACCAGTTTTGAATGAATTATGAATAGTTTCAAGTGTGGAATTAAATATTTTTAATCACCTCATCCCTTATAAAAATGAAGTATTTTTCAAGTATTTAAGTACGCTTAAGTAGGCTTACACTCTTGTAGTAAACTCTTGAGTGCACAACTAGTTTATAGACTGTCCTCCAAAAAAAAAAAAAAAAAAAAAAAGATATATATTTACGTTTTAAAGTTTAAAGAGTACAAAGCATTGATATGAAAGTGTCCTGTTGCCGATAGGGGCGCAATTGTAAAATATGCTCTAATAGGTCATATTTCAGGGATTTGGACAAAAGACCTATTAGGGCGTATTGGTTGCACTCTACCTGCTTGGTTCCTACATAAGTATTAAATGTCTATACTTGAAATATACTTTAATTGTTCTGTAAAGCCCTTTTCACACTGCGATTCTGGAAAATACATGGGTATTGTGTCCCAGCAATTGTTCCCGGCTCGCTAGATTTTGCACTTTCACACTGCCAGTGATTTCCTGTAATATGTGCGCGCTTTCACACACAACCCATAAAGGTCCCGTAATGACAATTGACATCAGGACGTGACGTGTAATGTACGAATCGAAAACACTAGGCATGTTAACTTTCACCGAAGCTGGTGAACGATCTCAGCACCAGCGTGGAAAGTGAAGAACTGATCTCTGCTTCATTACAGTTTGCGCATATTTTTTCGTTGCGAACGTTGATCTGCCTTCAAAACACCTGGTAAAAGAGTTGCATGGTAACATGCGTCATCGCTACAACACGACATTAGGTCTGGCTTTTGTTCACAAAGAGCTCGTTCTGGGATTGAACGTTGTTTCAGGTCAACCAATCCCGTGGCGTTTGCATTCACACACAAGGCGATCCGGCAATGTTCCTGCAATTTTCTGGGACCAATGTGCAGTGTGAAAGGGGCTTAAGTAAATTTACATGTATGCTATTGATTTAGCTATTATTTAAATACATTGAGTTATGTAAGTAATGTCTTTAATGGATTTTTGCTTGGATGTTTTAATCATAACTGTTTACTGTTAAATTAGTTTAAAGAGTTTGTGGGATTATTCTTAATACGTAATTTCCACATTATAGAAAATGTTGAATAATCCTAATCTAAGGAGTATAGTTGTGTGTTGTGAGGAACTCTGATGTTACCCAGACAGCAAGCAGTTTCTGCCTAGAACCGGCCCGCATCTGGCCCGCATGGATTTCACGCAGGACAGATGCGGGCCGGATCTGGGCCGAAACTGAGTTTTTGAGAGTTTTTGAGCTAGACTGTGCCTGTTAAATCAATACAGATTTAACTTGACACTTTCCTCCAGTACTCATGAGTCACATCCATGTTCTCTTGTTTTTAGGAGCTTTCATTGTGTGCTGGACGCCTGGTTTGGTGCTTCTCCTGCTGGACGTGGTCTGCTCCAACTGCAATGTCCTGAGCTATGAGAAATTCTTCCTTCTTTTAGCGGAATTCAACTCTGCCATGAACCCTATCATATACTTCTACCGGGACAAGGAGATGAGCGTCACGTTCAAGCAGATCCTGTGCTGTCAGCGGCAGGAGAATGTTAACGGTACAGCAGAGGGTTCGGACCGGTCTGCATCCTCCATCAACCACCCGGTCCTGAGCAGCACGCACCATAAAGACCATTCAGTGGTCTGAGGCTCAGCACGGCCCGGGATCTTAGCAGAAGCGAGAAGAGACTTCGAAAAAGGCATTTTCATCAGCAAAAGACTTGTGGTTATGAAGTTGTCTTTATAAAGTTTTGACATGATATTGAACTATTTAAAGGCTGATCCAAGAGGATTTAAGTTTAACAAAAATCGTATTTGTTCCCGAAACGCCTTAAGTATGGAAAAGTTGGATGAGTATTTTGGCTAGTTGTAATTTTTTGGCCAGATTGTTGTAAATCGAGGAGTTGCGTGAGTTTTAGTCTTGTACAGCAGGTGTTGAAGGGAAGGGCGCAGTGTCGGGTGAATCTGTCCTCAGTTTGCACTAGAAAGAAAGAAAGAGTGCATGTAAGGGGCCGCTGGGAAATAACTTTGGTGAATTATGCAAAGTACTTGATTGTTTGCTTTTTGTTTTTGTTTTGTTTTGCACTGCAGGTTCATCCCTATGATACCAAGCTGCCACCAAAATGTACACCTAAAAAAAAAATACACTACTGGTCAAAAGTGTTTTTTTTTTTTTTTGGTCTAATGATTATCAAGACTGCATTCATTAAAAAAAAAATACAGTAAAGCAATAATGTTGATAAATTTGGGGAATTGTATGGAAACTGTGATACATTACCACTCAAAAAATAAGATTAAAAGAGAGAGAGAGAGAGAAGAAATAAATACTTTATACTTCATTCAGCAAAGATGCTGACATTTTTTATAATAAAACATATTTCAATTTTTTTTTTTACTTTTTTTTTTTCAAATAATGAATTTTCACACAAATATTAAGCAGCAAAAAATTGTGAGAGCAAACTTAATTTTCAGAATTTATGATAAGAAGAACTGTTATTAATAACTGAGCACCAATAGTAACTGATAACAACCGAGCAGCAAATCATCAAATCAGAATGATTTCTGAAGATCATGTGACATTGTAGACTGGAGGAATGATGCTGAGAATTCAGCTTTAATCACAGGAATAAACAACGCTGTCTCACGACCAATTCGTACGTATTTTATGAGGTGGCTAATTCGTACGAATTTGTACGACAATTTGTCTAAACCCCAGTGCCGGTTAGGTTTAGGGGTGGGGTAAGGTGTAGGTCATTCGCACAAATTCATACGAATTGTGCAACTCGTAAAATACATATGATTTGGCAAAAATCTTATGAATTTGTACGAGTGTGGTTGTACGAATTCACATTAATAAGCCACCTTGCGATAAATGTACGAATAGCCGTGAGATCGGGTTGGAATAAATGACATTTTACAATATATCCAAATAAAATGATAAAATTCAAATAAAATACATTGTAATAATATTTCATAAAATTATTGTTTTACTGTATTTTTTTTAAAAAAATGCAGCCTTGATAAGCGTAGATTGTAAAAAAAAAAAATGCATTCAATATTTTTTATCTTAAAGTCAACCTTTTTGTTGTTGTTGTTGTTGTTTAATGAATTATATTTAGTTTTCTGTAAAATGTATTCTTTACACTTTTCTAAAACAAAATGATAGTACAAATGAAGATTCATTTTATGAAGGTCCAATGTGTGGCCACCTAATTGATTCGTTAATTTAAGTGATGCATCATACCTAATGTCATGGCCTCAATCGAAATCAAATGTCATCATGTTGAAATAATTTAAACATTTCTTATGATTCAACATGATGGAAACTAAATGATCAAAAACGTCTTTGCTTCACATACCACCATATATATGTATGTATGTATGTATATAATGTGTATATATTCATATGTTAGTCAAAAAGGGAATGTTTGTTGTTTAAAGTAACACATTTGAACCAAGGTATAGCTATTTTTTTAATGTTGTTCTTCTTTAAAATCTTTTCCAAACATACAAAATAACATTTTGGCCAAACATGGAAGGACTGGTGTTTTAGGACAGAAGCTTAACACTACATACAGTGGCTCGATAAAGTATTTGAATATTTAATCTACTTTTAACAATAAATATGACACTTTTATGAACTCCTCTGTATCTGTACCTTGTTCCTTTGTGGACTGAAGGAGAACTTCAGTCATTTGCTAAAGTAGCTTTTACCCCAGTTGACAGAATTACCATAAAAAAATTCAAAAAAATAATACATTCATATAGATTAAGTGTGAACTGTACATTTTCAAAAAGTGCAACTATAATGCTAACATCTGTGAAATTAACAGTTTCATATGATGAAGAGTTGAAGTTTTTGTACTCTACGACATGTTTATTCATGTTTGAAATAGCATTGTATGTAAAGAACATTAATCCACTTTAAAATGGCTGAAATCCAAAGATTCGCAAACTTGCAAACTGACAAATGGAGGAGTTTTGGTTGAGATGCTATATTTCTAAAACATATCAGTATTATCAGTAGCCTTACAAAAACATACTAACATTGCCATAAGTGTTACAGTGAAAAAATGCATTGATTCAATGTGGACGTTTGAGTTCTTTAAGAACTGTTCATGTTATTTGTCTTACCAGGAAAACTACCTATTAAACCTCTTTTCTTTTTTTCTTTTTTTTTTTTTTTTTTTGTTCGCATCATCCGAGCAGCAAATGTTCCAGCCTTGTTGCGAGTCTTGCACTGTTGCGAAAGCGAGTTTGAAGCAGTCCAGTGCTTCAGAGAAGACAGCTGTGCTTGACAGGTCATGGGCCGTAGGTTCATTCTGGGTTGAAAAACGACAGTGTTTCCTTTTACATTTCAGCAAATGTGACCATTTCAGAAAAGATACTTGTGCCCTTATGAATTCTGAACTCTGAAAACCTGCATGGTAACATTCACTTAACAATGTCATTCAGTTAGTGAACCTTCTTAAATAAATCTGTAGTCAAATCCTCATCTCTGTGGTGTGTCATTTACCAAAGATGTATTTGATGTTTTTCATTTCAAATTGTAATGTTCATTGTTTTGCATTAACATGGACTTACTAGAGTGCATTTTAGTTCATTTGTTGTTTTGCAAAGGAAAAATGTGTCCGTTACCTTGTAGTGTCATGGCTTACAGTTGACAGATATTTTCCAGAATTACAACAAAATGGAGTTTTCCACATTTCCTGCAAACCGGTAGGAAATCCTCGTGTTCAGAGCAAGCTGATGAGTGATGGGGATATTACTCCGTCAATGCTGATGTCACTAATCTTCAAAAAACAGACCCATTTTTGGCCGCTATAAGGAACGCGTGTTACATCTGTAAAACAATCATGAGAATGCCTGGTATATGAAACATATGGCCAAAGAGACTTCAGTTTTTGCTTGGACATGGCCAAGTCTATAAACCAGAGCAGCTGGGCTCGGAATTCATCTGTGTGTGTGTGTGTGTGTGTGTTACTCTTTAGTCGTGTGTGTGATAGCAGACATGCAGTTTCTCATGAAGCTGTGAGGGAGAGCAGCGAACACTGGGATCCAATTGTCTTAAGTTACTAGAGGAAAGATTTGGTAATACTTTAGATTAGAGAACACTGTTCACTGTTAGCTTGTTGTTTATTAACATGCATATTACGAGCATATTGGCTGTTTATTAGTACATGTAAAGCACATATTAATGCCTTATTCTGCATGACCTTATTTTAGATGCATTAATCCTCCTAACCCATACCTAAACATACCTTACTAACTATTAATAAGTAGCAAATAATACGATTATTGAGGCAAAACTCATATTTCATTTAATAGTGAATATATGTTCCCTAATCTAAAAGGATTCCTGATTTACTTTTACTTCAAATCATACAAATAATATAATACATTAAATAAATAAATAAATACAATTTTAAAGTTCCACCTATTTCAGCTTAAAAGCTTTCGTCCAGTTGCTGCCTTAAATTTTTTTTTTATAATTAACTTGGTTGTACGTGTCATTTCAACTTAATTTGCATTGAGCCAGTTTAAAAAATAAATAAAATACAAATAAAAATCTAATTGAATTTCAGATTTAAAAAAAAAAAAAGATAACATTGCTCAACTTGGATGGGTGGTGTGATAATCATAATGTGATGTTCATTAAGTAAATCAGTAAGCTTTTACTACAAAATGCAAGTAGGTATCCAAGTACTACTATTCTGAAATGTAGGAGTCCACGGCTTTACTAAGTTGTGCTCTCAAGTCCAAAATAAACAAACCAAAATGGGAACAGTCAAGCTACTGTCCACTTCCCAGGTTTATAATACTCCACCCTCTCACTCAAAGACCCTATGTCAGACCCCAAAACAGACCAAAAACTGGCTTGTGATGGTTTAGACAGAAACTGAAGGATAAGAACACAGCTTTAGCAAAAGATGAGAAAATCACAAAGAGGATCTCCTCCGTATCTCGGGTTGTTATTTCTAGACTGAGAAAATGACCCCATGAAGCTTATGTGTCTCCACTAGATTTGAATTTATCAGTAAATCCCAATATCTCAACATTTCAAAAAGTATGAAAACAAAATAAGAAAAAAAGTTCAAAACAAAATAAGAACTACTATATTATAGTAAGAAAGGACCAGCTTTTTTATTTAGGCGTCTAGTAGGGTTCTCAGGAATAAATAAAAATAAAAAATCAGTAAAAAAAAAAAGATAATATACTTGCAGCAAATTACCAGGACATTTTTCGTTAAATTTACGGATAACATAGATTAACATTTTCTTCCGTACCATAAACAGAAATCCGTTATGCAGAGATTTAAAAACAATTATAGCATTAGGCCTATCTTTTGTAGCAAATAAATCCAGCACAATATGTACAATTTGAACATGGTTTATTTATACCTCATGTGAACATTCTTAAAAATGTGTTTAGTAGCTTTTATTTGCCTTAAACAGTTGAAGACAAACATATTGTGACATCAATTAATTTAACAACGTGAAAAGCACCATTGGAAATGTTTATATTATAGAACACTTTTCAGTTTCCTATAGAACACAACATTATTAAAAAGCACAAAATGTGAATTCTGACATCAGTTACTCTCCCTCATACCGTTCCAAATCCATTCGATTTCCATTCATCTCTGAAACACACACAAAGAGTATTTTTAATGAAATGCTTTATGTCCCTCAATTGACAGCCTATGCAACTACCATTTCAAGGTCCAATACAGTATAGCAGTCAGATTTAATTAGTTTTCCAAAAATGAACAAACGTCTAACAGGACTGGAATTAGATTTTTCATATAATATTATGGGTGAACTAAGCCTAGTTAGATTAACTAACCTCTTATTCATGATAAATTATCTGCATCTCCAATTGACATCAAAAAAAAAAAAAAAAAAAAAAAAACCTTCCTTGTACAGAATTTGCAAATAATAACATCTCAATGTTAAACTAAGAGAACGATACAATCTCAATTAAAATAAGAGCTACAAGTGTTTATTTCCTTTTAGTATCTCTTGCCATGTGCCTGTTTGAGGAAACTACTTTTTTTTCCCTAAAGTCCTAAATTGAGATTTGAAAAAAAAAAAAAAAAAAACACTTGGAATCTAGAAATAGTTCATACTCTAGTCTTGCATTGCTCCTATCTGTATGATCAAAACTGAAAGTGTATTTTAAGTTATTTTCGGGGTTAACAGGAGAAAATGCCTCATAACGCATATACGCGTTTAATCGATTTCAGAGGCTTAAAATGAAATTTTGACGGAGACTATCTCCCTGAATAATGGCGCCTGCTCAAGCACTGGTTTCGCGCCAATTGTCGACTGAGCTTCTTGTACCCACAATGCAAAGCATATTTTAAAAATACGGAGAAACGCGTTAAAAATCCTTTAAATGATTACGGTATATTGTACTGTATTTTTACAGACATTTTTTACAGTGTACATAACAAGGGTCAGAGAGAGTGTACGGTTTGAATAGAAATCACTGAAGCCCAAATTCACCCGCTCGGTTGTGTTGTGGCCTCTCCGGCTTCCAAACGTGCTGGCAGGAGCCAAGCTCTTGAATCCATTCGTCACTTGTTTTTCCTGGCCTGCTACTATTGGGACATCTGCGGTTTTGCCTCGCTTACTCCTTGAGGTTTCTATGACAGCTCAAAACTCATGGCAAAGACTATGTATTTCTAGGATTATCAGATGTGACTCGACATTCTGAGAGGATAAATGCTGGAATAGAGAAACAGTCCCACACACATTGAAAGTAAATCCTTCACCATCCCTCTTCATGAAATGCCAGCCTGCTTTAATACTGTCTCAGCAAGTTCCTGTTTTGAATGCTTAGAGCAAAAAGCAGCTCAAATGCAGAGAAAGGTAGTGCTATAAATCAGGCTCCATGAGGTCATTTTAGTTCCTTTGATCTGATACTGCCCCCTGTCTGCTGCCCGAAATAAACCACAATTTTAAACTGAAAAACAAGTGTCCAGTATACTATTCCTTTCTTAATAACCTCATTATGTTATTACATTTAATCATATTTGATATTGGCAGTTACATTTATATATACTATGAATGTTGCTTTTTAAATGGTGGATTGGTGGATTTATTTACAAGCACTTTTTTCAAGACAACAACCAGAGAGAGAGAAAAAAAAGTTGAATTTCAAGCATAATATTAATATAGCTAATGAAACCATTACATTAACAGAGCTGCGTAAAATTGTATAATAATACAATAATGTCATGATATGTGTGCATAATAACAAATTCCCAAGGCATTTTATTATATATATATATATATATATATATATATATATATATATATATATATATATATATATATATATATATATATATATATATATATATATATATATATATACATACATTTTTTGTTTCCTTAAAATATCTGCCAGATGTATGGACAATGAAATGAAAATGAAATGGGTGAGTTGTACCAGATAGTGAAGTGTTCAGCACACAAGTACAGTTTATAAAACATAAAACATCTCATAATGCACCAGCATGTTTAGAGATTTTAGTCTATGCCGTGCTACCATGTAGAGAAAGGGAGGCCAGTTATGATGTATTTAACATTTTTTTTCACTATATAGTTTGCATACTCCCCAACTTTCATAGGTTTTATTCTTTGTTGATATGAAATGTGAAAAATAATCATAACTAGTAGAGAGACTAATGGGACCATCGAACACATAAATTAAAGTTGATTTTAAGCATATCCCTTTGTCTCAATTCATGATAATACAAAAATAGTAAATGCCGATTAAATCTTCATTAATTGCTAGGCATGATTTTAAGAAATTGTAAAAATAAAAAATAAAATAATAATAATAATAAAAAACACTTCTGTAAAATATTTTCTTATACAGTGTTTCAGTCACTTCTACTTACTAATATAACTTAGAACACACAAAGAAACATATTATATTGGAATATTAATTAATGAAAATTAACAAAATTATGAAATTGCAACATAAACTGATGTACCACTTTGGAATAAGCTATTCTACTAAACAAAATTACATTTAAATCAAACAATGGCAATGCTATTCAGCTTGAAGAACTACAACATGTGCTTGGATTAACTTGTTTTAAAGAATGTAACTAAACCATACTCAGATGCATGGTACTGTTAAAATGACTCACAAAATAGATCCAAATGTGAAGAAATGGTTTATGATGAAAGAAAAAATCATACTGTATGTCTCTGCTCTCAGAGATTTCATTCTAGATTCTTGCAGTGACTGCACCATCTTACACCTTTTTACTAGAGGTAACCTGCAATCCTGATCCTGTTTATCCATATCACCTCCAACCGTAACTAGCACTCATCTGAAGTCTGCTGTACATCTGTGTCACTGAAAGAAAACGTCTCAGGTTACGAATGTAACCATGGTTCCCTGAGAGGGAACGAGACACTGCGTCCTCTGAAGGGACACTATGGGGAACACCTCGTCGTGACCCGTGTCTGAAGCATACTTTGAAAAAACGCCAACTCGTTGGCCGCGACAGCGTCTGACGTCACTACCGGCGCGACTATAAATAAGCGACCGGAGAGCACGTCATTTATCTTCTTCGTGAAGCTTGCGTCCGAAGCATGGCAAGGGATCTAGAGGACGCAGTGTCTCGTTCCCTCTCAGGGAACCATGGTTACATTCGTAACCTGAGACGTTCCCCCTCAAGGGAACTTCGAACTGCGTCCTCTGAAGGGACACTATGGGGAACAGTATACCCACGCCGCCATGCTGAGGGGAGCGCAGGCCAGACCATGGCGAACACTAAGTACCAACTCTACCATTTCTATGGGAGTTGCCCCTAGGACGTTTAGACAGCTGTCTGTGACACTATCCCTTACGGCCAAAGGCCTAAGCTACATACCCAATTTAATTGATCAGGGCCTCGACCCGGGGTAGAGCTTAAAGGCTTGGAATAGGAAGGATTCCTTTAAAGGGATACGGCTAAGAAACCAGTATTATACAAAGTCTTGCCTGTCACACAGGGGCTACCGTTTGCTCTTGCAAAATTTTCCGAAGGAGCTGTCTCAACAGAACCCTGGTAGCAAAACCCTGCTAGATAGGTATTCAAGGATACCTGAATGGAGTGGCGCCCAAGATGAACGGGGCTTTACACCAACTCAAGAAAGGGCACGAAGCAACCGCGCGAAGCCCTTACCATAAAGGATTTTTAGAAAGAACGCAGAGCCTTAGCGTGCGAACTTACCACAGAGTGGATTTCAGAAAGTGCGCAAAGAATACACGTACACACTTACCATAGTATGGATTTTAAAATACTGTTCTAGGGAGGGGTTCTCGTGGCACTCTGAAGGGGAAAAAACAGAGAACACCGTCAAATGAGAGGAACTCTGAATTCAGAGTAGCGTACTAACACGTAACCCTTTTCTGGGAAAAAGGGGCCCGTTGTTAAAACTACTGCGAGAACCGCCCAAATATCCCTTGATGAGGGAAGCAATGCTTGAGTGTAAACAAAAATGCACTCCGGCTGAAAGGAGCCAAAGGAACCAAAGTCTAAACATCTCGAAAAAGGGAACGAAGCTGAGCGCGTAACCCTTACCATACAGGATTTCAGAAAAATGTGCAGAGACTTGCGTGCACATTTACCACTTTAAGAAGTACACAGAATGTAGCGTGCGTACCTACAGGTTCCTAAGCATCGCAGAGATCTGAGCCACACGGGAGAGGCAAGCTCCAAACTTACAAACCTCTTTGGACGAGGGGAGCATCACCTGAGGCAGTAAAAAACAGGAAGAATTCTGTAACTACCACCTCCTCCCTTCCAACTGGATGTGACAGTGCATATAAGCGGTCAGGAGGCCCCTCAGGGTGACCTGGCCAACATTCATGAAATCTCCTGCAGAGCCGTGCCAGTTCTGATGATCAGCGAGGCTCCCACAGAAGCCCGTGATCTCGGCCGCCTAATACCAGAGCACGAGGCCGGAAGGACGGTGCTGACGGGTGTTAGTAGATGCCATAACTGAGCACTGTAAAAGAGACTCACTTAGAAAGTTAGTAGACATATGACCACCAGCAATTCAACTCATAAGTATATACAGAAAAAGGGTTACATACTCACCCATCCTCCTGTAGTGGGACCCTGCTCACAGGGCGCTTCCTTATAGTCCAGACCATCAGTAAGGTGGTTACTATGAACATAGAACCAACCAAAAACATCATAGGTCCAGCATATGAGACTGTTATGAGAGAAATTCTCCCCCACCTAACCTCGATCAGGTGGAGAGCTGGTGGTCGCAGGGGAATTCAGGCAAGGGAGGAAAAGAGCAGAAGTTAAACATAAAAAGCATTTTCTCTAGGTATCGCTCTGATTCGGACGAGAACGCTGCCTCGTCTGAATCACATCCCTCAGGTCCTGCTTACCTCCTCGCGACCCACGATTCCTCTTGCCCCTGCCCATAGGCGGGGGAGGAGCGCGAGTCGCGACACTAGCCTTCTGCGCCCGTCTTTGATCCTCAGAACGAGACGGGCCAGGACCCCTATGTTGTTCGGGCTCGGACCTGGACCTTCGTGGAATGAAGGTTTTAAAAGCAGCTGAGCGCGCCCTTGCCTCCCTGAACTTTTCGACCACCATCTCGACGGAGGTACCGAAAAGCTCAGAAGGCGAGACCGGAGCATCGAGAAGAAAGCCCCTTTCTTTCTTCCCGATGTCTGCCAGGTTCACCCACAGATGTCTCTCCGTTACTACCATGGCAGCCATAGACCTACCCATGGCGGAGGCGGCCTGCTTGGTAGCACGGAGAGAGAGGTCTGTGGTGCGGCGCAGCTCGGCCACCTGATCAGCTGAAAGGCCCTCGCCTTTATCCAGGTCCCTCAGCAGGTCAGCCTGATAGGCCTGAAGCACCGCCATAGTGTGCAATGAAGCCACAGCCTGACCCGCTGCTGCGTATGCTTTGCCATTTAAGCGGGATGTATCCTGGAGGGGCTTAGATGGCAAAGAGGGAGATTTAAGAGAGGATGTTTCCCCCACAGAGAGATAGCTAGCCAGCGTCTCTTCTACAGGGGGCATCTTCTCATAGCCATTTTCGCGCATGCCCTCGATGTTAGCATAACTTGTATGCTGAAACCGATGGATGCGAGAAGAAAATGGCCTCCTCCATTCTTTCTTGATTTCCGCATGTAAATCAGGCAAGAATGGAAGGCTCACCTGGGCTGGAGGGCTATGGTCAGATAAATAACGCTCATCAAGGTGACCTTGCGGCGTTATTTTGCTTGTACGTTTCCATGGCAAGTTTAACTTTGCTGTGGCACGATCCATAACCTCTAACAGCTCCTCATACGCAGGGCAGGAGGATTGAGAAGGCTCAGCCTCAGCTTCTTCGCCAACCTCAGACATCTCCTGCTCTTCTTGGGTAGAACCCAGCAGAGCACTAACTTCAGTATCAGAAAGGGTTAATGATAACACGTCTTCCTCCTGAAGTTCATTCTCGTCCGCCTCCGAAGAGCGAGAAAGGGAAAGTCCCTCTCTAAACTCTTCAACGAGGTCCACCTGTGATCCCCACGAGCTCATTCTCCTCCGTGCCTCAACAGCGGCGGGTCCTGAGCCGCGGGAGACAGATGGCTGTCCCTCTTTCCTTGAAAAGAGAGACAAACGAGAGCGGAGCTTTTTCATGGAAAAACGCTCACAGTGCACGCAGATCGCCCCCTCAAGGACATCGCGCGCGTGCTCTTCGCCCAAACAAAAAACGCAAAGACTGTGTGTGTCATCCGGTGTCAAATAACGCTGACACGGATGCACGCACTGTCTAAACGCCTTGCTAGTGGAAGCCATGATAACAAAAGTAAAGATCGCTCTTACCGTGGTCGTTTCTCAGACGCACACTTCAAACAAAACAGTCAAATGAAGACGAAGAAGATAAATGACGTGCTCTCCGGTCGCTTATTTATAGTCGCGCCGGTAGTGACGTCAGACGCTGTCGCGGCCAACGAGTTGGCGTTTTTTCAAAGTATGCTTCAGACACGGGTCACGACGAGGTGTTCCCCATAGTGTCCCTTCAGAGGACGCAGTTCGAAGTTCCCTTGAGGGGGAACAGTTGAGATCCTTTGGACAGATGCAGGCAGTCATCTTCAAAGAGTTTGAGGGATCAGTATTCCTTAATTTGTGTCAGCTTTTTCAATCGTTTTAGGCTTAGGTTACCTTCCTCAATGTTCTTCTGGGTTCTTTAGTATTTGTGGGCACTTAAAGGTCCTCTGGGTTGTCTTTAGCTTTTTGGATATCTTAAAATGTTTTATCCTTCTTCAAGATCCATCAGCGCTTTTTGTGATTCTAATGGAGCTTTTTGGTTCTTTGAATTGCATTTTTAGAGATCCTCAAGAGAGGCCGGATTGGAGCATCTGGTCATGCATTCTTTCTAGGATGCGGTGAATGCTGGCGAAACTAGGCCGGTCCGTGGGATGAGTGCTCCAACACAAACGCATGAGGTTGTACAGCTCCTGTGAGCAGTTTTCTGGACAGGCGAGCACATTTCCATCCCTTACGTAGTAGATGACCTCCTCATGGGCCATGCCATAGTAAGGCTGCATGCCATATGAGAAGATTTCCCATAATACCACACCATAAGCCCACACATCTGACTCGCTGGTGTAGCGGTTGTAGAAGATAGACTCAGGTGGCATCCAGCGAATTGGGATAGCATCATTTTCACCGGCTTTATAGTAATCAGCTGCATACATGTTGCGTGAGAGACCAAAATCAGCAATTTTTACAACCAAGTTCTCTGATACCAAACAGTTGCGAGTAGCTAGGTCACGGTGCACAAACTTGTGTTCTGACAAGTACGCCATTCCTGCCGCCACCTGCTTGGAAATGGAGAGCTGCTCCAGGCAGCTGAGGGGTGGGTAATGCTCAGGTTCCAATACGAGACTACCTCTTGTCAAGGTATCCCGACTTATACTGGGCTGCTGAGTTGGAGAGCGCCGTCGTAGGAATTCATTCAAGTCCCCATAGGCCATGAATTCAAACATGAGACACATGGGCTTCCCCACCGCACAGACTCCTGCATGACAGATACACAAAAGACAGCCTTAGTAACACAGTTGATACCTAACCAAATATATCCTTCTGTTATTCTAACACTGGGTTGAGGCATTGAATCTGCTTCCGGAATGCCACAGAGGGGACAGAGAGTCAAGCTATTTTAAGGCTTTTTTGATTGTTGTACCCTTGAGGAAAGGACATACATGTAATAGGAAGCAGATGTGGTTCATTTTAGGAAAGTCCTCAAGCAGATGCATTCTAAAAGTCAGAGCCTTTGAAGGCATAGAGTTGAGATACATTACCCAGTAGACGGACAATGTTGGGGTGATCAAACTCAGCCATGAGTGCAGCTTCTCTTTGAAAGTCATTCTGCATATCAGCCGAAGCTTCCTCCTTCAACATTTTCACTGCCACCATGGTGAACGGTTCCATCGGCAAAAGACCAGGGGCTCTAAATGATAGAAGTCACATTGGGAACTAGTAGCTACAGTTTGCTTGCATCAAATTGCATATTAGTTAAAATTTGCTGATCCTGCTGAGGAATTTGTAGCAATATAAACTTGGAAATTCAATCATGTATGAGTCTTTAGGCTACCTTCTAACCTAGAAGGCTACTCTAGGCTACCGTAGGCTAATAGGCAAGCTCTACTTATCTCAAACCACATATCTCTGTACAGTTCTGTCACAAATTGGCAAAAAAGGTCATAAAGCTTTTCCAGATAGTTTAAATGGTGATGTCAAAGTGTGGAAACAGATCCACAATGGCTCAAGAACCAGCTTAGAATGCCATTAAAATTGCACTTCCTGTGCTGAGGCTCCTGTGTGTTCCTGGAGAAGCAAAGACTTTTCTAATGAGCATCTATAAATAATCGAGCAGGACTTGCTCACACGATAGTGTCTACAGGGAAGTTTCATAAGCCCCTTTCACACTGCCATTCCGGCAAATACAGGGGTAAAGTGTTCCTGCAATTGGTCCCTGGTCGCTAGATTTGGCACTTTCACACTGCCAGTGATGACCCGGTATATGGGCGTGCTTTCACCCACAACCCTTGAAGATCCCGTAACGACACGTGACATCAGCGCGTGACGTGTAATGTACGAGTCGACAACGCTAGGCACGTTATACTTTCACTGAAGCAAGCAAATGGTCTCGGCGTCAGCGCGGAAAGTGAGTACCTAACTGATCTCTGCTTCATTACAGTTTGCACATATGTTTCCGTGTCGAACGTTGATCTTCCTTCAAAACAGCCGGTAAAAGAGTCGCGCGATAACGCGCGTCATCACTTCGACACGGAATTAGATCTGGCTTTTGTTCACACAGCGCTCGTCCCGGGTCGAACCCCCCAATGTTACTAGGTCCCCGACCCGGGTTCAATTCGGTAATCAATTCCGGGACGTGGTTGCTTTCACACAGAAGGCGACCCGGCAATGTTCCAGAAATATTGCGGGTCCGACGTGCAGTGTGAAAGGGGCTATACTGAATCACATCACATGTTTACTAGACCTATCCAAGAACCTTTTTCAGTACACATTTACCCACCAATGTTCTTCACATGTGTCTCGATATACCTGATATCAGGAACACATGGCTGTTTGGTCTGTATATGTCAAACCTTTGCATGCTGATTCATTGTCGTTTTATGTTGTCTCAAATCTAGAGTTAAGTCATCATTCACATAGTATAAAATTCACTCTGACAAAACCATACACAATAAATTGTGTGATGGACTATCCATATAAACATACATTAGCACCACTGCTGTTACATTTCCCCTCATCATTTGCGATTTCTCACCTTGCCTGAAACACCCTACCGAAGGCCCCTTCTCCGATGTCACGGACATATTCAATGTTGTTGCGTGGATATTCGAGACTGAGGAGCTTGGAGTTGAGAAGTAGAGGCAGACATTGGTACATGGGGTTGGGATGAAGTCTGTCCAACAAGAGCTCTGAAGGAAGGGTGGTCAGAGTAGGCGTCTCCAGCACCCTACTGAATAAAGATGAACAGATGTTTTGTTTAGATGCATTTAGCTAATAATTTAGGTAATGCAACTTCCAAAGCAACTTCAAGTACACTTTTAGTGAGAGTTCCCAAAAGTAAGGCTGTTTAAAGCTAATTAACACTACAGGACTTTAAACGTCGGTACAATACTTGACTGTCTGTCTTGAAGTCGCTGTGGAGTTCACACTACGCGACACTACATAAATGATCCGCATCAGGGAGTCACACACTACACGAGCTGACAACAACTCTGTCACCCACCGACTCTATCCTGTCCCCAAACCATGTTTCGTCATGAAAACACATGCGAGACGAACGGGATGAAGGGGAATTACACAAAACAACAAGTGAAATAGGAATTGTTTGTTTTAAAATGAACATCGGAAAGAAATTAGTGCTGCAAGCTGTTTGCGTAATGAAAAAAATAGCGCAGTTTCTTGTGTCCAAACTTTTCCTAAAGCCGTGTTGCTGCTGCTGTTTTTGCAGCTCATCATGACGCCTACCACAACATGATTATAAGTCGTCCAACCGGTCCAAATGTTAACCATGCTAGATATTTGTTCGCCATCTGCGAGGCGTCTGCGATGCATCAGTTAGCCTCTTTGATGCATAGTTGAGTTGTTCACATATAAAGATTTCCGAGCGTTGATCACCCCGCTGATTCTCCCCTGATCCCAGCCAGACCTGTCGGCGAGCTTATTATGTTAAATTGGGTTTAAATCCCGCTTAAAATCCTGTACAGAGAATTTGGCATTACTCTCCAGGAGAGCCACCTTCCTGCAGAGTTTCAATAACCAAGATGTCCACTTGAACATTACAGACAAGTGTGTTGGAGCATGATTGGAGCTAAACTGTATGATGATGTACCTCCAAGAGATGAGACAGCCAACCCTGCTCCTAAAGCATTCCAACAGATTTTAGTTCCAATCCTGGTTCAGTACACCTTCATTTTCAACTAATCCCGAACACCTTGATTTCAGGTGTGATTAGTGCTGGAGCTAAACTCTGCAGGATGGTAACCCACCAGGAACAGGGTTGACCACCCCTGTACTAGAGTAATTTAGATGATGTGTCCTGCTAAAGTCAGATTTGGAATTGGGACTATGATTATTTAGGAATATTGTTTCCGGTCCAACAACTGATGCTGATACCAAATGCACTTCCTGCTTGGTACATCTTGGTGCATCAAGGGTGCCCAATCCAAGTCCAACCCTGATTAAACAACTGAACCAGCTAATTAACATTGTCCAGAGCACTTGATAATTGCAGACAGGTGTGTTTGAGCATGGTTGGAAGAAAACTCTACCGTCAACCAATCCTACATCAGCCCTCATGGATCACACTTTCTAAATGTTTGAGCCAACCTTTTACCAGTGCAGGTAATTGTATTGAGGGACTATATGACTTAAATGAGACTTGACCTATTTTCACCTTTTCCTCTTTTGCCACCTTTTCTTTCGTCTGTGGCACATAAGGATGAGTATGGTAAAGAAGGCCGCCCCAGCGAAGCCAGAAATGATTAAGATGATAACGCTCATCGAGTAGGCTGTAGACACAGGAGGAGGTGGGTAAAACTGGACTGGTTTTGTAATCGACGGGACAGTCTTCACAAACATAACTGAAAAATAAATAAATAATAATAATGTTGGAGCAGATGATTTGGTACAGATTTCGGACAAATCAGATATTCCGAATTCAGTTTCTGACAATCTAGTATAAGTTAATACAGTCAAAAATAATTTTCTCAGCATTCTTTCTAATTGGTCTTATTTATTAGTCAGATGTACATTTATATACCTTCTCCACATTTGGGCACCAGACAATACTCCCAGCGTACATTAGGGTTTGTGGTGTAGCACCATGGCCTGTCACTCTCTCCTCCTGGGTTACGACAGTAGTTTTCTGCATTTCGCAACTCAGGAATCACATCTACAGAGAGTCTATGTTGATGGGGATCCTGAGTGGGGTAAAGAAGAGAGCGGTCAACCAAGAAACTGCAACTCATGTGGTTAAATTCAATATTCCCATTATTCCTGATATCTCCAGCTTTGCCAGGTTGAAACCCACTGCATACATTAAAAGTTTCCACACTCTGTTTTGAAAAAGAGACAAATTATTCTCCATTCAAAACGTAATTTCAAAGGAAACCTGCATAGTTTGACTCTCTATTGTTTTTGCTGTAAAGAGGTGTGTTTCATGTGTACATATCTTCTGAAGGTCAGTATATGCTAACATGCATTTGCATTGTTTAGGTATATGTTATTGTTAAAATTTATATTTGTTCATTAATATTCAGTTTGAACCCTTTGTCCAATACTCTTTAACTTTTCAATTAAACATTTAAGTTTTGAGTTTGTACAAGGTCAAATTCCCCTCAAGAGCAAATTAGCATATTCCAATATCATATATTTGTCAAATCTATTGTTATTTGCTACAATTGCCATAACCTTTATTACATAACTGCATTAACCATTGTCAAAACTTTGACATGCTGCATTATCTAGAGCAATAATCTAAAGCAATGCATAAATAGTTGCTTGTCAAGCTACTAGCTAACATTATTGTCCCTGCTTATGAGGCCAGGTGACATCATTTATGAATAGGAGGCAGAACTAGTTATTAAAAATTGTTTTGATAAAAGATTTTGAGAATTAAACATTCTTCAGAAAAAAAATGCCCTGATCAATCACACAAAATAAGAGTCATTTATTTGTCGATTTTCAAACAAACATGTACCTGCTGGTTCCATCGCTGACAGGGTATTGAAGATGCTGTCATGTTGTGAGCTCCTTGGTAAAATCTTCCTTTGTCATTGTAACATGTTGCTAAACAGCATATAAACTGTAAATGGTCAAATATACTGAAATGTGTGCTTTAATGATCATTATTGCAGTTTAATAATGATAATAATCATGGTAACACTTTAGTATAGGGTCCAATTCACACTAACAACTAGTTGCTTATTAGCATGCCTATTATTAACATATGTGCTGTTTATTAGTGCTTATAAAGTACATATAATGCATGACATCCATAATCCTACCCAATACCCTAAACTTAACAACTACATTATAAACTATTAATAAGCAGCAAATTAGGAATTAATTGAGTCAAAAGTAATAGTTAATGTTAATTAATAATGAGAATTAGACCTTAAAATTAAGTGTGACCCTATAGTCAAATTCTTACTTACTTGTAACTTGGTCTTTATTGATATCTGTATAACACACAAACACACACACACACACACACACACAAAAACACACTGATTTATACATTTTACTAATTGATTTTACTCTTTTTTTAACAGGTTTCTAGAAGATAAACAAAGCATAACTGTCACATTCCTGCAGTATAGAATTAACATTTCATTGCTGTTTCCCACTACATTTCGCCTCTCCATGAGCAAGTCAATTGTTTGCAAACATGGCATGGAAACTTTTACTCAGCTGCCCAACCTCTCCAACTGATGCTTCCTCACGTGCTTTGGCAATAAACCACCCTAATCTTGTCCATACAGGTTTTCCATCCTCACATTCCTCACGAGGCATTTCACATAAACAAAGAAATAAAAATCTACAGCATCGTCCTGCCACAAGAACCATCGTGGCATTTTTGTTCCAATAATACTCGTTAGTTTTCACGGGATGGATACTTTATGAACGTCGTTGACAATCAGCTGCAAAATATCACAGGATTTTCATAACTAAACAAAGACTGAGCGAAATGGCACACAATGGGAAAATGTGCATCTATATAATAGCATGTCACTCTTACCAACATAAGGAACCACTGTACATGATGATGGCTCTGCATGTTGGCTGGGAAGAGAGGTGCATTCTGGGAGAGTGATGCTGTGTGGGAAGCCTCGATGAGATCTTTCCTCAGCAGAACGCCACTCCTTAAAACAGTACAGCTCTTTCACTGCGACACAGTGCTCCCTGTGACACAACAGCACAGAGTGTAATATACTGTATACTGTGTATATGCTATATGTTTATATATAGCATGGGTGGTTTAGTGGTGAAGGCTTAGGGCTAGCGTTTGAAAACTTGCTGGTTTCTGGGTGGACCACCATTGTTTGCTCAAGTATGATGAGCAAACCTCAGGCTGCTCCACTACTGACTTGCTTTGGATGAAAGTATCTACTAAATTACTACTTACTATATAGTGATATGGGTCTTTTTTTGTTTGTGGTGCAGTTTCTGTGCCTGAGGAAAATCTTGTCATACTATACTTAAAAAGGAGACTACATTTGATTGGTTTATTTTATTATAGTTTAACTTAGAATTCTTATTTTTAAATTCACACAATTTGGTAATAAAACCATTTGGTATAATAAAAAAAAGAAACATTAATTTAGTTTTATTTTTAAATAGTACTGTGTGACAACTATTACACTATTACAAGAGCACTAAAGTGTGTGTGTGTGTGTGAATAAAAATGCATATATCTGTATATATACATATATATATATATATATATATATATATATATATATATATATATATATATATATATATATATATACACACACACACACACACACTTAAGTTCTATATGTATATACGTATAGAGTATAAAAATATTATTTTGATCCACAAAAAAACATAAATAATAAAGAATATTATTATAAAAACATAAATAATAAAGAATATTATTATTAATGTAAAAAAAATAATAATAATTCTGCTTAAAAAAAAATACAATTCTATTAACAGGTTCCCTACTCACAGCTCACCAGTGATGTTTCCTGCTCATATAAGATATGCTTTTGCTGATGCAATGTTAGGAAATCTGAGAATGACACGTGTGTTGTTCTGGCTTCTGTATATTGTATATTTTCTGGTATAAAGGTCTCCATTACCTGCAGATGGGTTTGGGTGCTGGTCCGAGTCCAGATGGGTTGCAGTCCTGGAAGGTGGCGTGACAGAGCAGTGATCTGGCGGCGGGCCTGCAGAATGAGCTCACCCCATCCAGCTCGCCCCATGCGCTCTGGGCCAGGTACTCCTGCGCATCCTCTGGGTTCGGTAGAGAGTAGTTGAAAAACACCAGTGCATCTCGATGGAGCACGTTTTGACACACGTCGCCTCTGTATGTACTGCAGTAGCCAGCGCTGCCTTTGTACAGTCTAAATAAGAATAGATACTTGGTTGATCGGTTGTTACTTATGTATGTATCTCTGTGTGCACTAAACTGTACTAAACATGCACTTGCAGTGTGTTATTTAAGTATCATTGCTACACTGTTGTAGTTTTTATTAAAGGGGACAAAAGATTAAATTTTCACTTTTTTTTTTTTTTTTTGGATTTCGTTATGTTTCCAGCATGCCTGCTAAATAAACAAAACATGCAACCAGTTTGTTATGCGCTGTCTGAGTCTGAAACTGTTGTGACCCAGCGAGCTGTTTCATTCTGCAGCTGGTTTCTATGTTGATAGCTAACTATTTGAATAAGACCACCTCTGAGCTATATACATGCAATTCACGTGTCTTGTGCTGACGCCCCACTGAAGAGAGGGGTGGGGTGAGCAGTAGCTCATTATCATTTAAAGAGACATGCATCGAAACGAGTCGCTGTGGACAGAGATGTTTTTAACGAGGTAAAGACGGTGTTTTACATGACCCTCATGAAGACCCTTCAGAAACATACCAACTACTGGGAAATGAGCATCCAACTTTAAATAGATTTTATTTTCTGTTTTCATTTTAATTTAAGTTAAAGTTTCAGAAATGTTGTTGTTTTGTTTGTATAAGTAAAAGTAGCAAAAGGCCACTTAAGTGTCTTTGCGATGTTTCTTTTCACAACTAAATGTACTTTTTAAAAAGTGCACTTTGTAATAATGTCCAAATAAATGATTTACTTTAAAGTCCATTTTAGATAATTATGATTTAATATTTTTTCAATGCTTTAAAGTACACTTATTTGAATGTGTTGACTAACATATTAAATCACAAGTAAAATGACTTGTTAGGATTTTAACTATAGTGTGTTTTTCAAAAGTTAATATTTTAATTTTTTTTATATATATATTTTTAAGGTAATATATTTAAAATCTACTAAACTGCAATTTGTAATTATAAAGATATGTCAATACATAACTTACAGGTTTTCTAAAAACATTATTTAATCCATATTTCAACATAAATATAAGTAATTGAATTAAATATAAGATGCACTTACAGAAGTTGGTACAGAAAGCAATATATTTCAAAGTATTCAAAAATGCACCTCCTTCAGTGTAATTTTTTTGCTAATTTAATAGTATTCCAGAAAAATGCTGATGCTAATGCTTACCCTCAAATACTGTGTTTATGACATTTTGGCTCTCACCGTTGACTTCTACTAAACAGAATGACTGTTTAGGACTCAGGTCATATAAAGATGTCCCCTCAAGGCTTCCATACATGACTGTGTCCCATGAGTATGTGCTGGCTCATGCACACACGACACAACTGACAGGAATAAAGTGCTGTTCACACAATTAGTTCATCCTGTTTAACCTCGCTGTAATTGCATCCAGATGCTGAATCTGAACTGTCAGATAATAGCTTGGTTTATTTAAGTTCATGTGGAACTTAGACCATATGGCGTGTCTGGTTTTACAGCATTATCCAGCACACGTGTATGTTTGCATTTATCATTTCACTCAACAGAGACATAATGATTCCATTTAAGTGGCTCTTTCCAGAGAAACGAGCGTAAACGCACGCTTTTGACAAACTCCTGACTGACTTCATGAGTAGCCAGCTTGAGTCATCAATACACTTTAACATCTGTTTTTCATTCGTTCTATATTATTCAGGTTTCTTATCATTTGTATTTTCATAGCTCTCAGTCCAAAGTCGACGTCATATTAAGAGACAAGACTAAGAACGTAACAATGAATCTTAGTGCGGTGAATATCACAAAAACATTTAAATGTTTCACCAAGGCTGCATGCATTTGAATAAACATACAATAAAAACAATGACAGTACATTTTTCACTTCATTCATTCATTCATTCATTCATTTATTTATAAATAGAACGGTCAAAAGAAAAGCAATTATTCGATTTTTTTTATTTAGATTTTCTTTTGTAACAAATTAATTTTGATACATTTGTAATTATTTATGTATTTATTTATCTATTTGCATTACAGTGAGAATACATTGTGGTAATGTGCTTAAATGTCATACAAATAATGCCTAAATAAAATTAAATTCAATTTAAATAAAAAAAATAATAAATAAAAAAATAATTTAAACATTTTATTTTTGTGTGGCAATATTTTTTTCTTTTATTTTTTTATTATCATTATTATTATTTTTATTTTTTTTGGGGGGGGTGGGGGTTGTCCAATATGACCCAGACATCAGTTGGATAGTCCAAAAGATCATATTGTATGTTGAAGTACCAGTTAATATGACATGAAATACATCCTTACCTCCATTCTATGGGGAAGTTACAGGATCCAGAGTCCACCGCCAGAAACAGACCCAAGAAAAGAGAAGAACACAAACAAAATCTGCTTAATGTCAGCGAGTAACACGTCCACCCTGCAGGCCTGACCATTCTTCTGTGACACAGTGTTTGTGACAAAGAGAGGGGGACACATAGAACATGGGGGTCTTTCTGGAGATACAGCAGGTGTGAAGATTAACGGTCCCCCCTGATTTGATTGTGACAGGACTCAAGAAGCTAGTCCAGTCAGACACAACACGTTTGGACTTTATGTCTTTGTTTGGACACCACCTCAATAAGAAACTAGTATCAATCAACATTACATCTGACTGCAGAAAGGAGAATAAGAATCAGGTATACCAGAGAGCCATGTAATAGGGAATTTTTGGTATTTGTTGGTATTTTTTTATGTTTTAAACTTTTGGTAAGAAAGAGATCAATACAGACATACATGATTCAGTTACTTCAATAATTCAGTACCATATTACCTAATAGTATTGTGCACATTCTCTACAAAGCCAAAGCACCTCAAGATGACATTTGGGGCATGTTTGCGCAGGGGTGCGTTTTAGGGCTTCAAGGAGACAAAAGAACAGCTATGCAAACAGAAGGGAAGCTAACAGAAATACTGGCAGCAGAAAAACAGCTGCTGAAACTTAGAGAGCAGTCGCTTCGTATTTACACAAAGCAGCCAGAGAAGCAGATGGCAGAAACAGTCGGTCACGTTGGGTGTGTGTTTACAAGATTTGTTTCGTGGACCTTTATTACCAGAAGCATTTCAAACTGATTCTGCAAAAACATTATGTCTGGTAACATCACAGCCTTACAATAATACACTCCAGTGGTAACTCGGTGCTATGACGTGTAAACGGTAACTTAAAATTGGTGTTTTAATGATACACTACTGTTTAAAAGTTTTGGGTCGGAATTATGTTTATATCTCTTATGTGCATTATTTGTTTCATCAAAAATATACTTAAACAGAAAATGTGACCCCAAACTTTTGAATGGACATGTACACCATTGTACTTTAGAGAATCCCGTATTATGACCAGTGTTTGGAATAACAGCGTTTAAAAGAACGGCGTTAGGTAACGACGTTATTTTTTCAGTAACGGGGTAATCTAACTAATTACTTTTCCCGTCGTTATAACGCCGTTAACAGTACTGGATGCAGTGCGTTACTATGCATTGATTTAATAAACTATGTAATCCGAACGCGAGATGATAACGAGATGACCGATTATGATTGGCTAAGGCAGAGCCATGTGTTTCATGGTAGCCAATTAGAGCCATAGTTTTAACGCCAGCGGCACCAAACACACACATACACACGCAACAGCTACAACACTTTTCTTGCAAAGATAATACTTGAAGTGCAGGATAAAACTCCTGCTGTCTGTTGACGTGCAATAAATATTGAAAGTTATGTACGAACCCCTCTGTCTGTTCTACTCATTTTAACTGACTTATGAAAACTGCTCCAAAAAAAAAAAAAAAAAAAAACTAACGAGTAACGAGTTACTTTTATTATAGAGTAATTCAGTTACTAACTCAGTTACTTTTTGGAACAAGTAGTGAGTAACTATAACTAATTACTTTTTTAAAGTAACGTTCCCAACAGTGATTATTACAAATAAGTTCAAGTTCAAAATACTCCAAATCATGACAACCTTGTTTCTCTTTTTTATCATTTATGTTATTTATTTATTTTTTTACATTTGAGTATTAAAAAACGGCAGTAACTATGATATTTTGTGAGCAATGATGGGACTTTTAGGGACTAAACTTTAGCTCTAGAGTAGGAAGCGGTACTGGAACTGACCTGAAATGGTTATCTTAGCTGTGGCTTTGACGGTGTTGGCTCCTCCACTGTGCTGGTTAGTAGCCTGACAGGTGTAGAGAGCTGGGTTATGAACCACCACACGCAGAACAGACACGATGACTTCATCCACCAGCGTCTCCTCCACTGACGCGCCTGAAATCTACAGACAACATCCTCACATCCTTTAATAAAATCCTTTTATAAAATGACAATATGAACAACAGAAAAGACACAGTAGACTGTATAAGAGTCTTACCATTCAAGTTTGGGGTGAGTAAGATGTTTTAAATACTTTTATTTAGTGATGACACATTCAATTTATTAAAAGTGACATCAAAGGCTTAAATGGTTCAAATAAATTACGTTCTTCTGAACTTTCTGTTCATCAAAGAATCATGAAAACCAATAGTAAAACCAAAAAATATGATGCAGCACAGCTGTTTTAACATTGAATCTAATCATAAAGGTTTAAATCATTTTATCAGAATGATTTCTGAAGGATCATGGGAGACTGAAGACTAAAGGAATGGTGCTGAAATTTCAGCTTTACGTCACAGGAATAAATTATATTCTACGATATATTCAAATAGAAAGCAGTTATTTTAAATTCTAAAAATATTTCACGTTATTACTTATTTTTGATCAAATAATTGCATCATTTGTTAGTATAAGAGACTTTTTTCCCCCAAAAATAAAATAAATTAAATACCAATGTATTTGAATGTTTAAATCAAAAACAAACTTCTGCCAAAGGATACAGCCGTGCAATATAACAACTAGTAGTTAATATTTCAGCATTAATAAAGTTTCCAGTATATGCATTATAATTGCACTACTATATGTATCTGTAGTTATTACCAAACAGTCACTAGCGATCTTCAATGTTTATGTGCAGAATAGAACAGAAAGGATTAGAAGTGATGGGTCAAATGCAAGTCACATGATTATTCCAACAATTATATCAAATCCCTCTATTGATGGTTCGGATGTGTTAAGATGTCTGCTTCTGCTAATGTGATTTGCCGAGTTTATGAGACGATCATGAGAGCCTGCGGGAAAGTCGATCACGGCTCTATATTTGACGAAGAGCTCATGCAGCTGATTTTACAAGGCACTTCATCGGGCTAAAGAAAACGAATGAGCTGCGAGTCCTGCCAGAATGACACTCAGACGGCTCGTTTTAATCAAGCGTCTAACATCATCGGAGGTTAAAATTAATCATCATCATTAGCTATGACAGCTCAAACTTTTTATCACAGCAATGCTATATGTATAAAATGCCTTTATAAACTTTAACTATTCAGAATATTATTACTGAAAAGAGTTCCAAAGGCAAAGGATATTGAGTGATGGAACCTAAACTCTATTAAATGACACATAATTATTGTATTAAAATATGATTGCTGTGCAAAGGAAACAGAGATTGCACAGCTTGTTCAGAAGCCTGTGAAATCTGAATCTTGGATTCTCCTGGGTTTAAAGACTTACACGCTTGTTTTCAGACAATATCTTCATGTGAGACTGCTGATCACTTTGTTTCTGTCTACCAAAATCCACATCCAAAAATAATCCCAAATAATGATAAGGGGTGTTTTGAATTCTTTTCTTGATCTCAGTATGGCTTAAACGGCCCGAGGAATGATTGTAGTTTGAATCCTGATAATAGTGGCACAGACCGAAGCATCTGCAGAACGTCAATGTACTGGCAGCGCATTTGAGAAATGCTGTCTGACATTTAACATGAATGTACTGAGCTCTGCTCTCTGGTCTGGTAAGATGACATGGAAGTACAAGTAATTTGCTTCGTAGAGCCAAAGCAAGCACAAAGTTGAGAGGTGAAGGGTGCAGAGGAAGATGGGAAAGAGAGAGAAATATGAATGTAAGAGGATTTACCGTATTGCCGTTTTCAAGCCAAGTTATGGATGGGATTGGGTTGCCAGTGGCATTACACTCCAACCTAACCTCCGATCCGATCTGAACTTTCTTCTCCTTGGGAACTTTCAGTATCTTGGCAGGAGCTACAGGACAGTCAATGACAAATAAAATAAAATGGAAAATCTTTTAAAAATCGAGCTTTATTGTCTTAAAGCACATCAAGTCAATAGACATGTAGCTGTTGTGCACATGTGGTTTTACAGTTTGGCATTTTGAATGTAATAAAAAAGTGATGTGGTAAAGCTATCAACTTTAAGCTAATACACTTTAGCCTTTTATAATAATACACTATCATTGGCTAATAAATACATAAGTTTATTTAAAATATATTTTTTCATGTATTTTGTTCAAATATCAAGAATCGTTAAAGGATAGATCATTAGGTTTGGGGGAGTTGCATCACATGATATTGCACAATCTGAACTAATCATACCTTGTCATGTAAAAAAGGTCAAATATCATGATATTTTAAATTATTTATTATTGCACAACACATTTCTTTTCTGACAATTATATTAGAATGAAAGGATTTTTTTTTTGTCTTATAGATAATGATAACAGATTTCATCAAACTAGCCATTAATTAAATGTTTTTTTTTTAAGTATTTATTTAATTGTACTTAATTTTGATAAAGACTTGATGTCCCCTTATTA
This sequence comes from Carassius auratus, assembly GCF_003368295.1. Classification (NCBI taxonomy): domain Eukaryota; kingdom Metazoa; phylum Chordata; class Actinopteri; order Cypriniformes; family Cyprinidae; genus Carassius; species Carassius auratus. Next base: position 2,726,744 of record NC_039277.1, read on the forward strand.
ATTTTTATAAATAAAATAAAATTTACTCATCATGAAAGAGGTCTATTTTTATGTATTTTTAACTAAATTAGTAGACAAAACTAAAGAAAGAAAGAAAGAAAGAAAGAAAGAATGTCATTGCATTAGAAAACCTGAAAAGTACAAGAATATTTGAATGAGAATGAAAGCTATTTCATGGCAAACCTTGCACTTCAATAGTGACTGGTTTGGAGTACACGATTCCAAAACTGTTCCTGGCCACACAGCGATACTGTCCTGCGTCCTCTTTCTTGATGTTGTTAATTTTTAGAGAACCAGATTCCAAAACTGATATACGACTATTAACCTACAAGACACAAATGACCGAGATGTTCTGAAAACTCACAATGATTGATTCATTTTAAACCCTATTACAGTCTTAAATGACAAACACTGGAAAGAAAACTGAATTTTAAAGAGATACTCCGCCCTAAAATTAAAATGTAGTGCTGTGTATGCTCTTCTCTGTCCTCCGCACCACAAGGATGCGCTGTTTCTATGTGTATTTAGGTTTGATTTGAAATAAAACAGCACATCCTTGTGGTGCGGAGGACGCAGAAGATCATACAGCACGGTGATATGGAGTGACACAGAGGAGACTGTTGACAAAGGAATTATTGAATAAGGTTGTTATTTTAGTTTTCTTCACTTACAAAAAGTGTTCCCATCGCTTTAAATAACCTAGATTGCATGTCTGAAGGCAGATGGAGTATTCTGACGATTAATTTTCATACCTTTTCTGGACCTTGACACTGTTATTTACTAGGGATGCACCGAATCCAGGATTCGGATTCGGATTCGGCCAAATACTGGGCTTTTTGACGGAGTTCGGTTTTGGCCGAACCTTAGTTTTTTTTTGTTTCACCGAACCGAACCCTAGGCTTGCGCTAAGCTGGCCGACGTCACGCGGCCGTTGATTGCATGAAGGTGTTTATATGAGGAGGAACACGGCCCGACAGTTCGCTTCAACAATTAAACTCTCATTTCATGTAAAAGATTAGAGGTTTTACGTTAATTTAATTATGATGCAGTAGATGTGTGTGATCTTCAGTAATATTTTTCGTAATATTTGGCTACTGTTCTAATCGTAGCCTATCCTACTGTTATAACGAAAACTAAACACCCTACTATCCATGTTTATTGAGTTAATGTTCAATTACGTTAATTCCAGTTAGGTCACCAAACATATTCTGATTTTTAAACAGAAAAGAAAAAAACTTTTCTTTGCATTGTTGCACTTTTATTGAAAGGTTTAGGCTGTTCACTTGGGTAAGCATAAGCTTGGTAATTGTCAAAAAAGTTTTTCTCACTTGTCATCCTGGCATAATGTTGCCTATTCTTTTTCTTTTTTTTCTTTTTTTTACAGTTAAAATAAAATAAAATGAAAAATACATTGCTGTGGACGTTGTTTACTTCATTAATGTGTTTTACTGTGTTAATGGAATAAGGATGCGAGTAGGATTCGGTATTCGGTATTGGATTCGGCCGAATCTTAAACAGTGGATTCGGTATTTGGCCGAATCCCAAAAATCTGGATTCGGTGCATCCTTATTATTTACTTGGCAGTCTATGGGACAGTCTCAAGCCTCCAGGTTTTTATCCAAAAAATCTTCAATTGTGTTCTGAAGAAGAACGGAGCTTTTACAGGTTTGGAACGACATGGGGGTAAGTGATTCATGACAAAATTTTCATCTTAGGGTGGAGTATCCCTTTAATAAATAAATCAAGACGTTCAATTTACCTTCATCAGGTCATCTCCTTTAATCCAGGATATTTCGGGTTTGGGATATCCTGACGTTAAACATTGCAACACTGCTTTAGACTCCACAATCGACGTCATGTTAGTAGGATGTCTTCTGATTTGAGGCTCTGAAAAAAAAAAACACTTCATTAGAGAGTGATTGATAGTATTTTAATTTGGATATTCTATTATAAAGTTCAAATTCACACTTCTTTGCCACTTCTGCCAAAAATGTGGATAATTAATTAATCAAGCGTTAAAAATGTAACAGAAAATTAATTTTCAAACTTTGAAAATGGAAAGCAATCAAGTTGCATGAACAAAAATGCAGACTGCATTTTCAATGCTCATAGTAGTTGTGATATAATATCCTGGTGACTGTCTGTGCGTTATAAGAGCACATATGTGAACATACTCATCTTCAGCTGTAAAGCTCCACAGCTCTTGGCTGGTTCTCCAATCCCATTGCTAGCAGCACAACAGTATTCCCCATTGTCTGAATCCTTTACATTGGGAATGATCAGCATTTGGCCATTTTCTCGTATAATGTACCTGGAATCGTAATACCTGCATTCAAAAAGTAGATGTTGAACATACTTCACAAACCATACTGGTAACCTGAATGCAGTCTGAGACATTACTGACTACATAAGTGAAGCGGTTTGGTTTTTTTCATGGATGACATATAAGAATCAGGTTAATGTAGAAAGTTCAAACCGTATTGGGTAGTTATTCCGTGTCCATGTAATATCAGCTTGAGGGTATGAATCAACCTCACAGATGAAAGTAGCATTATGATCCAGAGAGGTGTCCACTGTCTCAAGCAGTGTTGTGATTCTGGGTCCTGAAATAGAGAGGGGAAAAACATATTTTCATCCTCAGATCATAATAAAAATGTTAAGTTACAACGAGGTATTTTTTATTCACCGTTCAGTAATCGTGTTATGTAATATAGATAGACTTACAAGGAATGCTGTTTAGCATTTGACCCTGAATAATTATAAATCAGACATTGTAATGGTTGTGAAACTACTTTTTCACAACAAAATATTTAACATTCTGAGTGCTGCTCGGCACACTGCAGACAGCTGAGGGTCATGGCGGGAGGACATGTTTGGAAATAACTGTTAGAATGCAGTGCTGCCAACACTGGCCTGATGTTATCCCATGAATAAATCCAGCTGATAAGAAACACATCCCTCCCATGTCTGAGACCAGACTGGATTTTATGTCTCATTACTCAAAAAAAAAAAAAGGTCACATGGTAACATGAACCATGATAAACCATGTTTTTTGCATGTTTGTCATGTTAATAACATGTTTTTGGTAATGTTCTTAACATGATAAAACCATGTTTGATTGTTTTGTTGTTGCTGTTGTTGTTATTTGTTTTTTAGTTGTTTATCATGTTAAGTCCTTGTTTTTGGTGATGTGCTTACCACGATAAAACTATGTTGTTTTATTATTATTATTTATCATGTTAATACCATGTGTCTGGTGATGTGCTTTCTATTATTTAATCACGTTTTTATTTTATTTTATATATATAATTATTATTATATTAAAATTATTATTTTGTTTATTGTGGTAATACCTTGTTTTTTTAAGTATGTGTCCTAAGATAAAACATTTATTTATTTATTTATTTATTATTACTATGTGTGACATGGAAAAACTCTCTTAATTTTGTTAGCTGTACCGTGTTGAATATGTGTAGAATGACAAAAATGGCATTCATTCTTTCATTAAAACAAGACTTTATATCCTTTTTATTTTGCTTTTCCAGTAAATGTATCATCATATAAGAATGTTTAGTACTGGAACATAAAAAAAATAATAATAAAAAGTTAGAAAATCATATTCATATTTAATATATATATATATATATACACTTATGCATACGATTTTCTAACTTATTATTATTTTTTTTTATGAGCAAAATCTTAAGCAGATAGAAAAGTCAATCCCAGAATACATTGTTCCCTTTCAGTCGGTGACTGACGCAAAATGGGATATCGCTTCGATAGACCAATCTACTTTGAGTGTAAACTAAACGAGCCAATGCACATTGGCATGGAATTATTGCATTCAGCTGACACTGATCACAGCGTGAGTATAAGAAGGCAGCAGGTGCAATGCATACCAGCTTTTCGCTTTGGAGCCAAGCGTTAGTATCGTTCTGCTCAACCGTGTCTGCTGTGAACTACGAGTTCAGCATGCTCTCGGAAACTTCGTGTGTTGGCGAGATGGCGCTTCAGCGGCAGTCGTTCCTGTGTCGAGTGGATTGCACTCTTCAGGCTGCACTACCCCCGTCGTGTTGCAAGTGGCCAATTCCCCTGTGTGCCTCAGCACTAAAAGAGCATTTCCCTAAAGAGCTAATTTCTCCAAAAGAACTTCAACGGTGCGTCTTTATAAAGACGATGGATCGTCCTTATAAGGATCCCATTTCACCCGTGCGTTTCTGGGTGCGGTTGTTACCTGGCAACGGGTGATGGACATGATCGCTGACTCACGTGTCTGGGCGTTTAGCACGCTGAGGTGGCTTTCGTGGATGAGTCATGTTCTCACTGCAGGAAATTGGACCAGGCTCTGGTACCTTTAGGGGAGGCGGAGTCCCATTCCCCTCATCTGGGGCCCGACAGACGGGCGGCACTTCCGGCAGTAGCGCGGGTTGTTTGAGGATTACAGTGGTGGCAAACCTCGCAGGGAACCACCCTTTGGGGACCATCATGAATGGCGACTTCATCCCCTGAGGGTCCACCTCTCGACACGGACACCCTGGCATGCAGCTGGCAGGGGGTCCTACAGAAGTATGCGTTTCCCCCAGTGAGCCTTCTCACACAGACAGTGCTCCTCATGACAGCCCCTCCTTGGCTGATTCCTCTGAGGAAGGATCTACTGACTCGGAGATGGGGCACCATTTGGAACCCGCGTCCAGACCTTTGGAAACTCCATGTCTGGTCCCTGGACGGGGCGTGGAGGTTCTAGGTGACCTACCCCAGGAGGTGGTGAACACCATCACTTCAGCAAGAGTACCGTCTATGAGACACGCTTACACCTTAAAGTAGAACCTGTTCGTTGAGTAGTGTTCTTCTTGCAGAAAAGACCCCCGAAGATGCCGTTTGCGGTCGTGCTTTTCTTTCTGCAGCAAGGGCTGGAGCGAAGGCTGTCTCCCTCCACCCTCAAAATCCAGGTTGAGGCTATTGCTGTGTACCATGATCCCGTGAATGGGAAGTCTTTGGGTAAGCATGACTTTATCATCATGTTCCTTAGAGGGGCCAAGAGGTTAAATCCTTCCTGGCTCCCGTTCATACCCTCTTGGGGTAAATACTACAGCAGGGCACATTCGCACCTTTGCATTCAGTTGAGCTAAAGTTTCTTTCATTGAAAACTCTGCTCCTGCTTGCACTGGCTGACTCCCAGGTAATCCTGAGGCTCCGGCCTGGCTACGTGCCCAAGGTTCCCACTACACCCTTCAAAGACCAAGTGGTGAACCTGCAAGTGCTGCACCTGGAGGAGGCAAACCCAGTCCTGGCTTTGCTCTGTGCCGTTCGAGCATTGAGATGCTATGTAGACCAGACACAAAGCTTCACAACCTCAGACCAGCTCTTTGTCTGTTATGGAGGCTGGCAGAAGGGGAGTGCCGTTTCTAAGCATAGGATGGCGCACTGGATTGTGGATGCCATGACCCTGACTTATAAGGCACAGGGTGTGCCCTGCCCATTCAGGTTGTGAGCATACTCAACTAGAAGTGTTGCATCCTCCTGGGCGCTGACTCGTGGCACCTCGCTGACAGATATTTGTAGAGCTGCGGGCTGGGCGGCCCCTAATACGTTCACTAGGTTCTATAGCCTTCGTGTAGAGCCGGTATCCTCATGTGTTCTCACCTCAAACGGGTAGTGGTACTGAGAGGCCCCGGTTAGTGTTGGCTTGCTTAAACTGCTCCAGAGTGTCCATACTGTAGACCCCCCTTTCTCAAATCTTACCCTGGGGGTCCAATGCACTGCAGAGTTTAGCTCCAAGCCTGATCAAAGTCACCTGCCTGTGATTTTCTAATGATCCCAAAGACATTGATTGGCATTGCTTAGCATGCTCAGGTGTGTTTGATTAGGGTTAGATCTAAACTCTGCTGGAAAGTGGATCTCGAGGTCCAGATTTGAGGATCTGGATCCCCGCTGTAGACCCTGTTGAGATCCTCCATCAGCCTAGGCAGCTGGACGCGGCAGAACGTCCGGCGCCAGGCCTTCATGATGAATCCGTGAGAACCATGGGAGGCTGGGTTCCATATTGAGACCTAAGCGGTAATTGTAGGTGTATAGTCCACGGTATAGCCTTAGAGCCTGTCTTTCCCCTGCAGACTTCTGCCTTCCCAAGATGGTTTTAATCACCTCAAATTTCTCCATATACACCTAAACGGATGCTATATGTGTATTTGCTCTCGAGACCTCCTTCAGGAAGGATGGGGCTTCCGCAGCATCCCTGTTCCAAGCAGAATGGATATGTTTTCCCAGTGTTATCCAATCTCATCCAGTGAAGTAGTGCTTTGACAATGGTGAGTGGAACTACTTGTTCCGAACCCCAGCCTACACCTAATAGGGGCACAGGCGGCTCGCACAGAGCACTGGAAGGGGCAGCACCCATGGCACTTTGGTAGATCCCATTTTGCATCGGTCACCGACGTGGCGTCATGAGTAACCGTCTGAAAGGGAAAGTCTCGGTTACGTATGGTAACTCTCGTTCCCTAAAGGAGGGAACGGAGACGCCATGCCCCATCGCCATGGTTGCTGTACCGCCGCTGAGCTGCAGGGTCTCCAGCTCGGCTCCTCAGCAAAAACCTGGTATGCATTGTACCTTCTTATACTCATGCTGTGATCAGCGGCAGCTGGATGCAATAATTTCATGCCAATGTGCATTGGCTCATTTAATTCTATCGAAGCGATATCCCATTTTGCGTCGGTCACCAACGTGGCGTCTCCATTGCCTCCTCCTGGGTTACCATACGTAATCAAGACGTTTTATGGCTTATAACTGCTTCTCAGTAAACATATCCTTCAGTAGGGCTTTTGGGAGCAATGTTGATTAAAAATGTGATCAGTTAATTAGCCTTATACTTACAAAGATACCTAATTTCAAAATCAACATTTGCATGCTATGTACTGTATATGTGTTGGAGTACTGCGTTGTTAGCTTAGCAACATGCTAATATCAGACACACTTGTGCCAAGTCTCTTCATGAGTAGTGCTATTTGTATGCCATATGGAGTAGCAGCCTATCTAGGGTGCTGTAGTCATTTATAAGGTCCTGTTTCATTTCATGGTGCCTTTTTATGCAACGAGGCAGCTCAGGTTTTTGGAACAGATTAAATGTAATATTTAGTCTAATTTTAATAGCAGCAAGATCAGCCCTTTGTTATTAATTTGCTAAAGACATTTCAAGCAAACTTGATGTGTATGTGTCTGAAAAATGCACATTTATGGTTCTGAAATGTCTGCTCTTAAAGTTACATTATGACTGTGTTAAGAATCATTCAAACAGCATTAAACAACCACTATAAAATTTGAGTTGCAATTTGTTGAACTCCCTGTCTGTCTGTCTCGTGATAAATATTTTAACTGGAGTTTAATTGTTTAGTCTGGCACTCTTATGTCAAGACCCACCAATTCCAGGAAGTTCTCATCTTTTCCTTTCTTTTGCAATCACACTTGAATTGTTTAAGATATTTCTTTAAATATTAGTTTTGTTAACCCGCTCAAATTTTCCCCAAAAAAAAAAAAAAAAAAAAGATTTTCAAAATTTCTCCTTTTAGAACTTTAAGCGTCTCTCTTTTCATCTAATATTTTTTATTTTATTTTAGCTTTTTCAATTGACAAAAACAATGTTAAATAGCTTTAGTTAAAAAATAACTCTGCTCACCAGCTTAATTCTGGGTTTTACTGGTTAACATTAGCCTTGCTGGAATATATCCTAGCTACACCATCTGGTCCTAAAAATACTTTCTACATTCACGAAAATTCAATAAAATATTCAATGAACAATGCGAAAAAATTCAATAATATTATTAGTAAACAGCATATGCACGTAACAGAACTGTTTCAAGGTCACTAACATTATATTTAAATGTATAATAATAATTTTTTTTTTTTTGGGGGGGGGGGGGGGGGGTTGATCAGATGGTATAGTTACATCATCTTTCACCAGGGGCTAAAAGGGCCTTGCTAACCAGGCTTTTTCAGGAGGGAATGCAAAGCTCTTGTCTTTTTAAGGTCTTTTCTCTGTCTTGTATGCAGATGAGTAATAGCAGTAAAGCTGGAGCCTCATTAATTTAGAGCATGACTGAGCAAACCTCATTTGCTGTCGGCTGTGTTTACTCACGGGGATGCATTAGCACTCCACCTGCCAATTTCCAGAGTGTGAATCAACGGATATATCACCTGTTCTTCGCAACAGTTTCCAAGGCCATCATCATCCTGGCCTGTTAGCCATAACTCATCTTACGATGCTGCTCAGAGTTTTATGTAACACTCTTCAATTTGATGTAAACAAGATGTTGGACAAGTATTCTTTTGTCCAAATATCTGGAAAAGTGTGACATTCATTTGTTTTGCTAATTGCATTCACTTTGATATCTAATGCTATGACATTTAGACATTTTTAAGTGTGACTCAAGTGCCCAAATATGTTTGGAGGTCACTGTATTAATTTTTTTTATTTATAGAAAAAGCCCCCCAAAAAAGTGCGTTCCACAGCTCATAGACAGCCCGATGATGTGTAAAACAGCTACTGATGCTATTATTTTGATTGAGGTAGTGTGTATGCCAATATCAAATTCATACCTTACCATCTGATCGCATACCATTTTGGCAAAACCTATTATGAGTGAGTTTCATCTGGTTTTGTTCCAGCATCCAAAATGTACACTGGATATGGAGTAGCAACACTCCCAAATGTATCATATAATTAATGTAACCTGGGTCATAAGTTTTCAAGATGAAGCATGTCAGTGTTGGCATTCTGCCTTACTTCTGTCAAGATACAGATGTATTTAGGCCAAAATATCACAGAGTTTGATTAGATGCAAATTTTGAAATCCAACAACAACATTTTTTTTTCTTTTTTTAGACTATGTATCCAACTACGCAGAGTTACTTTATTTAGCAATTCACCCTTCGCCAGGAGTTTGATTGACAGGTGATGTGACCAATCATAATGCAGAAACTGCCATTTTGTAAGACAGGAAAAGTGGATTAGCATCGGTGGACTTGAACATAAAAGAATGGTGTGAATTTGTGCTGTAACTAGTAAAGAGGAAGAAATGATTGATTATGCATCACTGTCATGGGAATTATGCAAATGTGTTACCCAGTGATGCATAACGTGTATGTAAAATAATATATATTTATATTTTCTATCGAGAATTCAAAATACAGAACTATGGCAAAGAACATATCGTTATAAATGGCAGTTTAATGTTAGATTTTGCATTTATGTTTAAGTTTTGTGAGACATAAATCATTATTGTTGCTAACAGATTGCTCATGATAATGTTTAGTAAAACAGATTTTTATATACGAGTTTATAAATAGAACCAGAATGTTTACAAAAATATCACTGATTTGTTGTTTGTAGCTATTGAATATATTTGAAGTACTGAAAAAAATGTCATAAAATTGTTATGATTCTTAACCCTAGGTGCAATCTGGCAGTGGAAAACCACTGCTTTAGAAAGTCAGAATAAAGTTCTTTATAGCTATTTTTGGTAAGTTTGAAGCAATTGTGAGCACAAATGACTCCAGGCTACTTCAGTTATATGTTTACTTATATATTGCATGTTCGCCACTGTGTTTCTGGCTATATTAAAAATACAGATTCAATATCTGGAATTATACCTTTATCCAAATATTCAAGCCTTCCATAGGTATCTAAGATGTTACCTTATGTATCACGCCACTCAAACAATCTACTGTAAATCAATATTTGCCATCTTAACCTCTTGCATTTTCTATAAATCATTTCAAGGCATTGCTGAGTTTGTTACAACAATTGATTTTAGCGTAACGACCTCACACATTATATTAAGATGTCGATTAGTGACTGCAGGAGTGTATCTCAGGAGAAACTGTTGGCATACAGTGTATGTTCTCAATCTGGAGCTCTTTCTAAGCTTATGCAGGCTCCCAAAATCATAATAAGCATTTCCAGTTGGACGGTACTGAGGCGAGGCTCAAAGCTATGCTTTTCGGTTCTCCAAAAGTCATATGTCACAAATTACAGTTTGGGCTTGACGTGACCTCAGTTTAAATCATAAAGACACAAATCGAAACCCATATGTCAGCGATTCTGAGACTGATACTGTAAAGCATTGTCAATTATTCTACAAATGTTATCTTCATGCAAATGTTTTTTCTCAAATAGTAAAGAAAACCAGACTGTAATAAATGATTATTCACTGTGGGGTGCAAAGAAAATGTGAGAAAATAAAATGTATTTGACCTGATTCGAAAATTATAGGTTAGCATTTGAGCATGGTATGGTGTGCATATTGTGGAAGAAACATGCTGGAAGTTTATGTCTTCTGCTTTAATCTATGATGACATGAAGTATTTATTATGTGTCACCATTGATACTATTATTACAAAGCAGCACATGTCAGAAACAGCTCCTTTCACAACAGACTTTTGACATTTCATCCGTTATTGCCATGAATAAAACAGATATCTCATGTAGCGCTTTCTTAATGTTCATGTGCATTTCACATTTTGCTGAATTATGTCATTTGTTTCACACCTGCTTTTCTAAAAATCCTAATAATAAGCTGTTTAATAGCACGTTCAATTGTGACAACTTAACCCATGTATTGTGACAATGGAGTGTATGTTTTTTAATAGAGGTGGAAATGTTTTTATTGTTTTTACCAAGCCACTGGTTTCCACCTGAATGACTTCAATTCACCCAGGTGAACCAAATGTGATAAAACCCATCCACTTATTATAAGCCACAGAATATTAGATATTCCCCCGGATATATTTTAAGTGTTTGACCCTTTTGCTTCTTTAAGCCACACCATATTACTAGGTTTCCTACCCAGATAAATAAAATGTTTTTATTTTGTTTTGCTTTGCTTTGTTGTGCTTTGCTTGGTTTGCTTTGCATTGCTTGGTTTTGTTTGGTTATGTTTTGTTTTGTTTTGTTTTGCTTGGTTTTGTTTTGCTTTGCTTTGCTTTACTTGGTTTTGTTTGGTTTTGTTTGGTTTTGCTTTGCTTTGCTTGATTTTGTTTTGCTTTGCTTGTTTTCTTTTGGTTTTGCTTTGCTTTGCTTGGTTTTGTTTGGTTTTGTTTTGCTTTGCTTTGCTTTGCTTTGGTTGGTTTTATTTTGCTTTGCTTTGCTTTGCTTTATTTTGCTTTGCTTGGTTTTGTTTGGTTTTGTTTTGCTTTGCTTTGCTTTGCTTTGCTTTATTTTGCTTTGCTTGGTTTTGTTTGGTTTTGTTTTGCTTTGCTTTGCTTTGCTTTGCTTTGCTTTGCTTTGGTTGGTTTTATTTTGCTTTGCTTTGCTTTGCTTTGCTTTGCTTTGCTTTGGTTGGTTTTGTTTGGCTTTGCTTTGCTTGGTTTTGTTTTGCTTTGCTTTGTGGTTAGCTGTTTTTAGCACATACATTTCCTAGCTAAAATACTTTGTGCATCTGAAGCACTCCTTTCCCAGTTTTAAAAGTGAAATGTAAAATATATATATATATATATATATATATATATATATATATACATATATATATATATATATATATACATATATATATATATATATATATATATATATATATATATATATATATATATATATATATATATATATATATATTTTGTCGTTGTTGTTGTGTTTTAAGCAGAATAAAAAGCAAAACAAATTTGATTCTGTAAATTAAGTATAATGAACTATGCAAAAAGCAACATCCCCATCATGTTTTATAATACCCCCAAATCAAAATCAAACACTTATAATTCACATCTTCATGTCTTGTCGATAAAGAATGATAACTGTTCTAAATTCCCTATGTGTGTTTATAGTGGAAGGACTATTATTATGAATGTGTGCCGCTAGTTTTTGTGAGTTCCGCTATTCCGGTTTCACTTTCATTTTCAATAGCCGATTGCTCCGCCATTTTCATCAGGTGTTAATGTGCGTGATTGCATGTAAGTTTATTGAATCATTCCTGATTATAGGTCAGCTATGTTAATTTCGTTGTTGTGTTTAAATATTCAACTTGTGTAATCGAACTTTACATTGTTTATAATGTTGTTATATTTAAGATATACCGTGATTCAAATGTGTATGCTCATTACCGTTAATCCTCTCATGTTGATTAATGTATAATGTGACAGTAGAAAGTTGTTAGTTCCATTACACGTCTGTAATTTACATTTAGCAGATGTAAACTGATGTTTGTTTATTCTGTTTATTTCAGAAAGACCACATTTAACACTTTGTGGCCATAACTTGTACAATATCCAGTCTAATTGGAGCAATGTTGTGCCATCTGCTGTGAACCCTAAAATACTTCAGATAAAGAGTTGAACAGTGCCCTGTCTCCTGTCACACTTCTTACCGGAGTCCCGTGGTGGATTAGCATCAACACCCCTACCGATCTATCAGTCCCGTTCATTTTGGTCCTTCGAGCCGGATGCTATATTCACTTCGGTGATATGGAGCAACAGAGCCTACTTCATTCCCCTGATACGACACACGGTGTTCGCACACAGGCGAGAGCACGTCAGCTTTCCACACGTCTGCAAGCTTATGATGTAGCTTTGCCGAAGTCTCTCATACCAGACCCTGTTCTTCACGAAACTTCATACCACCTACCAAGGATGGATTCTCCCGCAGCACAGTTCGACCTCAGTGGACAGGCTGAGCCAGTCTCGACTGTGGAGCAGCTGCCCATGGGTGATCTATCGCTGGTGCAGTATGGAGAAGTGTCCGCTATGAGTCATCAGTTGGATGTTGAGAGATCTGTCGGTCATCTTAGCTCTTCAGTAGCTCCTCCAGGGTATCACAGCCCATCCGAGTGTGATTCATTCAGTAGTGGTGCTGCATCACCCATATTCCAGGTAGATGTACGAGCCCAAACTACTTCACCACCTGTAGTCAGACCAAAGGCTACTGCAGTCTCATCTGTCCCGCTTCCGCATTTAGGCCAGTCATTTCAAGCTCAGACAGCCCACATTGATATTTCTCAGCAGTCAGTTTTGTGGCACGTAACACAAGGCACCCTTCCTGCTGCATATGGTACTACTTCGACATATCGTGGTGCTCCCCCCTTATCTGTACCACATGTAACGCCACAGCAGGGGGTTCTGTTCAGCACAGTAGATTCTACATGTCAGCTTACCTCATCACTGCCACATACTGTTACTTCAGTGAAGCTGCCTTTGACCACTACAGCGTATAGGCCTTTAGTGCCCCCTGTATATCAGTTACAGGCTCACATGCCGAGCCAAGCCACACGGCAGTCGTTCGCTGTCTCTGACCCGTATCGCCCTCCTCTACAGACTGCTGGGTATCACCCTGCTCAGCCTCCCGTCCACACTCCTGTGCAGCCTGGGTATCCCCCTTCAGTGGTTCGCCAGCCACCACCTCCTTTTCCAGTTTACCAGCCTCTGCCAGTTACACCCCAGCTACAACCAGTTCCAATTCCAGCCTTGCCTAAGCTTGTGAACGATAGTGAGAGGGAGTTCACAGACCTGAAGATGGCCTTGGATAATCTTCTCAATCCTCACACGGAGCTTACAGAGCACTATAAATACAGGGTACTGATGGAGCAGTTGGTTCTTGAGGAAGCTAGGTTAATTGCCCAAGCATGCCGACATCATCCTGCGCCCTATATGGCAGCTATGATAGCATTGCAACGACAGTATGGCCAGCCTCATCAACTGGCACAGAGCGAGATCGCAGCCTTGCTGAACTCACCTGATATTAGAGTTGGTGATTCAAAGGCCTTTCAGAGTTTTGCACTCAATGTTGACTTACTAGTTGGTATGCTGATGTCACTCGAGGGGCCACAGGGCCGAGAGCTCTCTTGTACAGAGCATGTCGATAGATTACTCAGTAAGTTGCCCAAACACTACCGAGACAGCTTTATAGAGCATTTACAGTTACGAGGCCGATTGCACACTGACAGCCTAAATCCATATAACCTGCATGACCTTGCTGACTGGTTGAAGGTCAAGGCGGAAGCGCAGCGTTTATCTACCAAGATGGTGCAGCGCTACCAGACAGAGAGAGTACAGGTCTCACGTAAGGACCGCCAGTCTGTACCCAAGCCCCAGACTCGATCCACTGCAGTCTATCATGGAAGTGAACAGCCCATGGAAGCTAGCACAGGGCAGTCTGTCCATACCAATGCTGCTAATTCTCAGTCATCGGCCAGGAGACTGAAGCGTTTGTGTCTGTTCTGTAAGAGTCAGGAGCATTACCTGTCACAGTGTAGCAAAATCACTGAGTGCTCACCTGATCAGATTCTGAAGTGGATAAAGGATGGGAAAAGATGCTGGAAATGTGGACGCACAAGTCATAAATGGGAGGAATGTACTCTGAAGAAGCCCTGCAGGGATTGTGGTAATATACATCTCGGAGTGCTGCATTCCATTGCCCAGGATGGTCCTAGCAGTGTGCTGCTGACAACTTCTCACGAGCGTGCATATCTCACTTCTCCTAGTTTCACGGGTCGTGTGTACTTGAAAGTAGTTCCAGTGCTTCTGTGGAGAGGCAAGAGGTCTATTTCAACTTACGCTATCTTGGATGATGGGGCTCAGCGGAGTATCATCCTTCCTGCAGCTGTCCAGCAACTTGGTATTGATGGAAGAGAAGAGATTATGGCCCTTCGTACCATCCGACATGACATCACAGAATTGAAGGGGCAGTCAATTGACTTGCTGCTTTCCCCACAGTCAAGGCCAGAGGAGAAGCACAGCCTTACAGGTATCTTCACCGCGCCTCTCCTCACGCTTACCGAGCAAACCTACCCTATCAAGAGGCTCCAGCGATGTTATCACCATCTCAGAGGGATACCCATTCCATCTTTTGCTAGGGTCCAACCCTTAATTTTAATTGGGTCTGATTATCCTACATTAATTACCCCAAAGGAGCCCATCAGATTGGGCCCAGCGGGCGGACCAGTCGCTGTACGCACGCAGCTCGGTTGGGTCCTCCAGGGACCAGATGGATTGCTCCCACATCAGATACCTTCATCTCAGTGTTTGTTCACTTCTCTTACACCACTGCGAGATCCTGTCTATCAGCATGTTGAACGACTCTGGCAGCTTGATGTCCTTCCATCTCGCAGCGAGAAAGTGATAACTCGGTCTAAACATGATCAGATGGCTGCAGACATGTTGGAGACCAAGACGCGACGAGTAGAAGTTGACGGAGTCTGGCGTTACGCTACTCCACTCCTTCGTGCGCCAAACGCTCCACCGCTGAAGGGGACTATGGAATCCGTTTTGTCCAGCCTCAGGAACACTGAGAAACACCTGAGTAGAGACCCTGAGAGGGCTAAGGTGTACGAAGCTGAAATACAGAAGCTCCTTGATTCAGGGTATGTTATCAGGGTACCATCAGAAGGCCAGCATGTAGACGAGGAGTCGTGGTTCATACCACACCACCTCGTGCAGCATAATGACAAATACAGGTTGGTCTTCAATTGTTCCTTTGTCTACCAAGGTGTGTCTCTGAACCAACAGTTGCTTCCAGGTCCTACCCTCGGTGCCTCACTGCTAGGAGTACTTGTGCGGTTCCGGCAGTACGCGGTCGCCATCAGTGGGGATATACGTGGTATGTTCCACCAAGTGAGACTCCTACCAGAGGATAGACCCCTTCTGAGGTTCATCTGGAGGAACATGCGCAGAAAGGACCCGCCAGACATCTATGAATGGCAAGTCTTGCCTTTCGGGACGACCTGCAGCCCCTGCTGCGCCACCTTCGCGCTGCAGATGCACGTTCGCTGCCAGCAGTTCGGCAATGAGGAAGTATTGCAGTCCATAGAGCGGAGCTTCTACGTGGACAACTGCCTACAGAGCCTTCCCACTGCTGAGGAAGCCAAGCGACTAATTGACAAGATGAGGCCTCTCTTAGCCTCCGGGGGCTTTGAAATCAGACAGTGGGCCACTAATATCCCTTCTGTTGTCCAGCAACTCCCATCTAAGGCTCGTTCAGAGAGCATTGAATTGTGGTTACGGCAAAATCATTCAGACCCGTTGGAGCCGGCTCTTGGCTTAATGTGGCACTGCCTAGAAGACAGCCTGGGTTACAGGCATCGTACACTAGCAGAGGATCATCCGACCATGAGGTATATTTATAAGGTCTTGGCAACGCAATATGACCCTCTAGGATTCTCCATTCCTTTCACCACCCGTGCCAAGGTTCTCGTTCAGAGACTCTGGAACAAACCGAGAGATTGGGATGATCCGAATCTTCCTGCAGACCTGCTGGAGAAGTGGACCGTATGGGAGAAGGAGCTGCCTGATCTCTATAAGCTCACACTTCCAAGGTGCTATCTTCCTGCTGACTTTGATGTGGAGAAATCAAAATTAAGCCTTCATGTGTTTGGCGATGCATCCGAGGTTGCCTATGGGTCGGTGGCTTATCTCCGTGCAGAGCAACACGGTAAGATCCACACTACCTTTGTCATGGCTCGCTCTAGGGTAGCCCCCAAGCGTCAACTGTCGATGCCACGTCTCGAGCTGTGTGCAGCATTGACTAGCGCTCAGCTTGCACAGTTTCTCAAACAGGAGCTAACTATTGCCATAGAGACAGTGACATTATGGACTGATTCGACTACAGTACTGACCTGGATCCAGTCTGAGTCCTGTAGATACAAAGTGTTCGTCGGGACAAGAGTGGCAGAAATACAAGAGTTGACTGAGCTCCACTCTTGGCGATACGTTGACTCCTCAAATAACCCGGCGGACGATATTACCAGAGGGAGAACGCTCAAGGAGCTGGCTAACTCTGACATGTGGAGTCGAGGCCCAGGATTCCTCCGTGAACCGCCAGATCATTGGCCAGTCAAGCCCCTTGCAGAGGCCCGAGAGGATACCTCAGAAACAAGGAAAGCTGTTTTCTGTGGATTAGTCACAGACGATCGAAATCCAGACATGCCTGATGCATCTCAGTATACTTCTTGGAGTGCCTTAGTCGACGCGACCTACCGGTCCCTCCATGGGGCGGCCGCCCAAGATACTAGTAAAGCATCCTTAGAATACAGGCGTGCAGAAGCTCTTATCTTGAGTCAATGTCAGGAGGAGTCTTTCCCAGAGGAATTCAAGGCCTTAAAATCAGGGAACCAGGTGCCCACAGCCAGCCGTCTGAACACGCTTGCACCCGAGTTCGACCCTGAGTTCTGTCTAATTCGTGTGGGAGGTAGGCTACGCCGATTGGATGGCTTCAGCAAAACCGAGATACACCCAGTGGTTCTAGATCCCCATCATCAGGTGACAAAACTCATCGTTAAGCACTTCGATGAGCGTCTACTCCATCCAGGACCTGATAGGGTCTTCGCAGAGCTCCGTCGCCATTTCTGGATCCTAAGGGGCAGGCAAGCCATCAAACGACACCAGAGAGAGTGCATAGAATGTCAGAAGTGGAGAGCTAAGCCGACTCTACCTATTATGTCTGACTTACCCTCAGCTCGCCTAAGATTGTACCAACCCCCCTTCTCTACTGGAGTCGACTGCTTCGGGCCATTCATGGTTAAGATTGGCCGTCGGACGGAGAAGCGATGGGGCGTCATCTTCAAGTGCCTGACAACCAGATGCATTCACCTTGACCTGCTCAGCAGCATTGACACTGATGCATTCTTACTGGCATTAAGGCGCTTCATAGCACGCAGAGGAACCCCATCTGAGATCATATCAGATCAGGGTACTAACTTCCGGGGAGCCGAGACCGAACTGAGAGAAGCTTTCAAGGAGATGGAGCCCAGACTGCAGGAGCAGCTGGCTAGTTATCAGATCACTTTTAGGATGAATCCTCCCGCTGCACCCCACTTCGGAGGCGCATGGGAAAGGGAGATCCGATCTGTAAAGTCTGCACTGCGAGTAGTCATTGGGAGTCAGTCTGTGCCTGAGGATGTCCTACAGACTGTACTGATCGAAGTAGAGGGTATCCTGAACAGCAAGCCCTTGGGATACGTTTCATCCGACGTGGCAGACTTGGATCCAATTACCCCAAATATGCTTCTCATGGGGCGGCGAGACGCCTCGCTTCCCCAGGTGGTCTACACCCCTGAGCCCTTGTCCAAGCGTCGCTGGCGTCATTCCCAGACTATCATCGATCATTTCTGGTCTTACTTTACACGACACTACCTACCGGGTCTCCAGACTCGCCAGAAATGGCAGCGGGTAACTCAAGATCTAGCTGAGAACACGGTGGTCATGATAATCGACCCGCAGCTTCCCAGAGCCCAATGGCCAATTGGTCGGGTTGTCAAACTGATACCCAGTGCTGATGGACACGTCAGGTCAGCTCAAGTACAGGTCAATGATCGCCTATACCTACGACCTGTGGCCAAACTTGTCAGACTTCCGGCACTTCCGGACGGAGGTGAAGCGGACTCCAACGACTAGGGAATTTATCATTAGACATATTAGCTATGCTAATCTGGGGGCGGCTGTTCTAAATTCCCTATGTGTGTTTATAGTGGAAGGACTATTATTATGAATGTGTGCCGCTAGTTTTTGTGAGTTCCGCTATTCCGGTTTCACTTTCATTTTCAATAGCCGATTGCTCCGCCATTTTCATCAGGTGTTAATGTGCGTGATTGCATGTAAGTTTATTGAATCATTCCTGATTATAGGTCAGCTATGTTAATTTCGTTGTTGTGTTTAAATATTCAACTTGTGTAATCGAACTTTACATTGTTTATAATGTTGTTATATTTAAGATATACCGTGATTCAAATGTGTATGCTCATTACCGTTAATCCTCTCATGTTGATTAATGTATAATGTGACAGTAGAAAGTTGTTAGTTCCATTACACGTCTGTAATTTACATTTAGCAGATGTAAACTGATGTTTGTTTATTCTGTTTATTTCAGAAAGACCACATTTAACACTTTGTGGCCATAACTTGTACAATATCCAGTCTAATTGGAGCAATGTTGTGCCATCTGCTGTGAACCCTAAAATACTTCAGATAAAGAGTTGAACAGTGCCCTGTCTCCTGTCACACTTCTTACCGGAGTCCCGTGGTGGATTAGCATCAACACCCCTACCGATCTATCAGTCCCGTTCAATAACATTAATAATACACTCTATTACACATTATTTTGTCAATATTACAACTAGAGTGAAGATGCAGTTGAGTTTTACAACTTCTTAATGACAAGAAGTTGCCATTTTTAGAAAAACTTCATGATCCATGTTATCCAGCTTGATTTGAGAATGTTCCAAAAGAGCATCTTCAATGGAATCAACAATCTGGCCTTAGATACATGTCACTAACCTAGAAATATTTCAGAATGTTAAATGGCATTACCATTTTTATTCTATTTCCATTTTTAATTAAAAAAAAGCATTTTCGATGAATTCACACTGTGAAACTGTAATTCACCAGATCCGCAATAATAATATTAATAATATTGTCCTAATGATCCTCAGTTCACCATGTGGCTAATGCTTGCACAACACAATCAGAAGCCGCGACTCACCTCTCTGGAGCCCTTCATTCAGGCTGAAATACGCCAGAAAAACTATCAGTGGAATGTTTCTGAGGACCTTCATGTTCACCTCAGAATGTTCTGCTTTGAATCAGCTTTAAAATCCAGCGGTCAGCTTCATGTCATAGCTGTGAGATGCAGTCGCAGCAGATAGTAGTGTGTGTGTGTGTGTGTGCTGCAGACAGGCCCTGCGATCTGTGCACTCAGATCAAGACAGACAGGGCCAGCTGCTGGATTCGCTTACAGTGAGATGAAGGGGACGATACACAGAAAGTGTCTAGAAAATACCAACAATGCCATTTTTATAGCAGGGAACACAATGTGCACACGTAAAGGGTGTTGTTTAGTATCAGCAGTGTGTATATTTCCACAGAACATGTACTCCCACAATTCAGAGCTCATGATTTAGCATGAAAATGATGATTCACGCCATGAAGCGAATTGTACACTGTGAAATGAATGGATAAATACAATTATAAAAAGATTTTTCAAAGTAACAAATAAAACTGATTATTGTATGTTTTAGAAGAGGATACTATTTCTACTTCAACATGTAATGTTTAATGTGTTATTTGCTGTTTTCTCTGTAACTGTGAAATTTACTAGTATTTTTTGAGTGGAAAATTTAACTTTTTTATAAATGTATTTAGTTTTAGTTTTAAAAATAAACACCTGTCACATTGCCTGTGCTAATATCAGTAGCAACATTCAATGTAAAATGTATATGTTCACCGATGATTATTTATTAAACCTGTTTCAGTGGTATTTGCATATTTTCACACAGCTCATTTAGGATTCATGTTGTGATTTGGGATTCAAGTCAGTTATGTGTTTCTCTATGTGAGTTAGACATCACTCAGAAACGCTTGCCAGCCTTCCCTCACTCATAGCAATAGCATGACAGGCACAGCCTTTGCATTCAAGTCTCCTTTGTATGGAATGACCCACCTGTTGCTCACTGGCCTGTATGCACTGATTTATTTTAAGCTGGAGAGTGACATTTCCTAAAGTGACTGTTTATGTCCCCATCGTCTGTGCTTTTGCCTTGTATGGTTAATTGCAGTAGTAGATTTTATTCTGAATATGCATTATGCATAAGACCGTGTTCATAGTCAGCGTGTACATTCCTCCTAGGGTGAGTGCTAACGCTAAAGCTAACGGGCCACACAGTGAGCTATATGAGCATGTTAGCGAACTGCAGAATACACAACCTGATGGACTGTTTATTGTCGCAGGAATCTCAAGACAGTTCTCCAAAAATTCCATCAGTATCTGGACTTTGGAATGAGAGGAGCAAACACACAAACATTGCCAGTGCGTCCCACCTCGGCTTCTAAAATCACATCTCTGTTATGATGATCCCAGCATACAGACCACTCATCAGACGCAACAGACCAGCTCTGAAGCAGATTAAACCTGGCAACCAGGCACCATCTCTGCTGTTCAGAACTGTTTTGAGCACATTGACGGGCAAATGTTTATGGAGGCTGCAACAACAGATGACTCTATAAACATTTACATTACATTTAAAATGTATTCATTAGCAGACGCTTATATCAAAAGCGACTTACAAATGAGGACAGTGGAAGCAATCAAAATCAACAAAGAGCAATGACATATAAGTGGTATAACAAGTCTCAGTTAGATTAACACACTACATGAAGCAAGGGCTTTTATATAATATAATAAATAAAAAGAAAACAGATCAAATAAAAAAGAATAGAGCAAGCTAGTGTTAGAGGTCTTCACACACACACACACACAAAATTGCATAATAAATGAAAAGAAAATATAATACAAAAAGATTAGAAAGGCAGTTAGATTTTTTTTTTTTTAAGAATAGAATTAGAATAGTGAGTGTTAAAGTTAGAGGGTCAAATAAAGATGGAAGAGATGGGTTTTAAGTCGATTCTTGAAGATGGCTAAGGACTCAGCTGCTCGGATTGAGTTGGGGAGTTCATTCCACCAGGAGGGAACATTTAATTAAAAGTCCGTAAAAGTGACTTTGTGCTTCTTTGGGATGGTACAATCAAGCGACGTTCACTTGCAGAATGCAAGCTTCTAGAGGGCACATAAGTCTGAAGTAACAAATTTATGTAAATGGTTGCAGAGCCAGTGGTAGTTTTGTAGGCAAACATCAATGCCTTGAATTTTATGCGAGCAGCTATTGGAAGCCAGTGCAAATTGATAAACAAAGGTGTGATGTGTATTATTTTGGGCTCATTAAAAATGTATCTTGCTGCCGTGTCCTGGATTAATTGTAAAGGTTTGATAGAACTGGCTGGAAGACCTGCCAAGAGGGCATTGCAATAGTCCAGCCTGGACAGAACAAGAGCTTGAACAAGGAGTTGTGCAGCATGTTCTGAAAGAAAGGGCTGTCAAAGGTGCACAAACTGACAGTCACCACCATAAGCTACTACTAAATATTGTAGAAACATAATTTTCTGTAAAGTGTGTAACGAATTGTATTGTAAAAAGCGGTATACAAATAAATAAACTTGAAATAAACTTGAAAGGACTTGATCTTATAGATGTTGAATAAAGCAAATCTGCAGGATCGGACAGTTTTAGCAATGTGGTCTGAGAAAGTCAGCTGATCATCAATCATAACTCCAAGGCTTCTAGCTGTTTTTGAAGGAGTTATGGTTGATGTGCCTAACTGGATGGAGAAATTGTGATGAAACTATGGGTTTGCTGGAATCACAAGCAGTTCTGTCTCGGCAATGTTGAGTTGAATGTGATGGTCCATCATCCAGCAAGAAATGTCTGTTAGACAAGCATAGATGCGAATTGCTACCGTCGGATCACCAGGATGGAATGACAGTTGAGTGTCATCAGCATAGCAGTGGTATGAAAAGCCATGTTTCTGAATGACAGAACCTAATGATGCCATGTAGACAGAGAAGAGAAGTGGTCCAAGAACTGAGCCCTGAGGCACCCCAGTAGTTAGATGTTGTGACTTGGACACCTCACCTCTCCAAGATACTTTGAAGGACCTATCTGATAGGTAAGACTCAAACCATATGAACGCTGCTGAAGACCCGCGACTCTTCCTTCAGAACAGGTGGCAAAGCTGCTCTAAGTATAGCGAGGTCCAAACTGTTCCGAGCCATCAGAAAGGCAAAACGTGCACACGCTCAGAGAATCAACATTCACTTCAGCGACAGCGGAGACAACCCGGCACATGTGGCAGGGCATCCAGGCCATCGCTGACTACAAGCAAACACCATCTGCCTGAGACAATGATGCCTCTCTCCCAGATGCACTGAACCACCATGATGTGAGAGTTAACCCACGCAAGGATACTGGTTTAGACAACATTCTGGGGGAGTACTCCGTGGATGCGCAGACCAGCTAGCAGATGTCTTCAGCACCATTGTCCCTACGTGTCTCAAGACTTCTACCATCATCCTTATGCCGAAATGTCCTGCCTCAATGACTATCGGCCTGTCACACTCACACCCATCATCATTAAGCGCTTTAAGAGGCTGGTCATGAGGCACATCAAGTCTCTGCTGTCCCCCTCACTGGACCCCCAGTGATTACCCTGAATCTATGCCTACATTCACACATAACCCGTAAAGGTCCCGTAAAGAAATGTGACATCAGGATGTGACGTGTAATATACGACTCGAAAATGCTAGGCACGTTAACTTTCACTTAAGCTAGTGAACGATCTCAGGTTCAGCGCGGAAAGTGAGAAACTATCTGATCTCTGCTTCATTACAGGTTACAGAAAAGTTGCGCGATAACGTCCCTCATGATATGACACACCCTTTACGGTATAAGTTCTGGCTTTTGTTCACACAGCGCTCGTTCTGGGACTGAACCTGGCAATATTAATAGATCCCCGACCCACGATCAATCCTTGGACATGTTTGCTTTCACACAGAAGGTGACCCGACAATGTTCCTGCAATTTTCTGGGTCCAATGTGCAGTGGGAAAGGGGCAAAAGAGACCTCTCCAGTACGATTATACTGAGCACTGGGGCCCCCCAGGGCTCTGTGCTCAGTCCACTGCTGTTCACTCTTCTGACTCAAGACTGTGCAGCCATGCACAGATAAAAACACATCATCAAATTCGCAGATGACACAACTGTTGTATGTCTCATCAGCAACGGAGATGAGTCAGCATACAGAGAGGAGGTGCACCAACTTACAGTCTGGTGCAAAGTCAATAACCTGTCCCTGAATATGATCATCAAGAACACCAAATTCCTTTGTGTTCACCTAGCGGAGAGCCTTACCTGGTCTCTCAACACCAGCACTGTAGCAAGGAAAGCATAGCACCGTCTGTACTTCCTACGAAAGCTGAGGAAAGCACATCTCCCACCACCCATCCTCACCACTTTCTAAAAAAAAAGGACTATTGAGAGCATCCTGAATAGTTGTTTCACTGTCTGGTTTGGTAACTGCACCTCTGCAGTTCACAAGACCCTGCGGCGGTTAGTGAGGACAGCTGAGAAGATCATCAGGGTCCCTTTTCCCTCTATCTCAGACATTTACACCACATGCTGTACTCGTAAAGCCATCAGCATTGTAGGCGACCCCACACACCCCTTTCATAAACTTTTCACCCTCCTGCCATCTGGTACAGAAGTATCCGGGCCCTCACACTCAGATTATGACACAACTACTTCCCCCAAGCCATCTCTCAGCACTAGATGACTGAGGGGTTGAGAACTCATTCACACACTGGACTGATCTGAAGCACTCTCACACACATCCCGATCTATTATCTACCTCCGCACAAACAATTCTGCACATTTGTTCTTTCTCTACTGTTCTCTCAGTATGCACACATGCACTTTATGTAGTCCTGTGTAGTCTGTGTAAAACGTTTACAGTTAGTTTTTTACGTTTTTTTTTTTTTTGTACGTTTTTTTTTTTTTAGACTTCTTAGTTCTTATTTAACCTTTACTTAGCCTTTTTAATATAATTTAATTATGTCCAGTTTAGTTCTTTGCAGTCCTGTGTTGTGTGTTTTTTGTCTATGTAGCACCTTGGTCCTGAAGAAACACGGTCTCGTTTCACTGTATACTAACTCTATAGAGCTGGAATAACAATAAAGCTATACTCTGTCTCTCTGACTGACTCTGTTATAAAGAGAAATCTAATTATCACTTCTGAAATAACATTTGTTTTGACAGTTTTTGGTGGGGTTAGAACTGAGAATGCACTAAAGTACATGAGTCATTGAATCTATATTTTACTACGCTGTCTTAGACCTATGCTGACTTAATTCAGCTGGTGATGAGATTACAAAAGGTAGTGTAGGGAATTTGTTTTTCCTTTATTTATTATTATTATTATTATTATTATTATTATTATTTATTTATTTTTTATTTTTTTTGAGGCACAAGTAATGTTTATTCTCATTGTTTATGTCCAACAGATTAGACTCTTTTTTCATAAAGAATGTCTCTAATATAGAATTTATATTTATAAATTCTAAAGTCTGAGACCCCACTAAACATTCAAACGTGAAAATAAATCAAATCTTTCAGGATTCTGCAAATTGAAAAAACAAAAAAACATACGATGAAGAAGGGATATTTAGATACTGCAAATATTTGAATTACAAGTCACTAATCAAATGAAAGCAGGATTGTGACAGATTCCTTTGCTTCCATGAAACACATCAGATAAACAAAGTCTCTTATGATCTGTATTTACATAATCAAAAATACATCGAAAAACAGTAATATTGTAAGATATTATTAAAATGGGAAATAACCGTTCTCAATGTGAATATATTGTAAAAAGGAAATTATTCCTGTGATGTGCAGCTGTATTTTCATCATCATTACTCCAGTCGTCAGTGTCACATGATCTTCAGAAATCATTCATATATTCTGATTTGCTGCTCGAGATATATTTCTGATTATTATCAGTTTTACAAAAAAGAAAGAAAGAATAGAAAACATCCTTGTGCAGCTGAGGATCATGAAATGAAGTTTATTGTAAGGGCAAAGTTAGGGAAACTGAAGACAGCTGAGATTCCTCAGATGTTCTGTTCGTAACCCTAACTGTGTCACCCAGAGTTTTGGCAGACATTGAGATATTACAGCCAGTGATTGGCCAATGAATATTCTGCAATACACCACGAGTGAGGCACACAGTGTTTCAGTGCTACACACCTCATTCTGACACCAAACATACCAATCAAAAATCCAAATCTATGAAGGTCTACCTGTCCACATGTGAGTCTCTGAATTCTAGAAACACAAACACTCCTACACAGTGCCTTCGTTTTCACGCATCTCCATGTTACTTAGGCCACACTGCCATCTGTTGTAAAGTTAGAGAAGAGCCTCAACACCATGAGCCAGGCATTCCTGTTTAGCAAGCCTGAAGATTTCAAAAGGCATCCCAAACTATCACGAACCCACTCTGGATTGCACAACTGTTTTGTCTTTGTACATTTTAGCAGCTGCATGTGCAAAAAGAATGCACTGTAATGTAATGTAGCACATATCTAATTCGTTTACAAGCATTGATAAACAGAGATGGGCACAAATACGTCAAAACGTATTTTGCTACAAATTACAAATACCTGCTCGTCAAATGTGTTTAATTAAAATACAAGTAATTTGTAAATCTGAAAATACAAAATACAACAACAAGCAATCATTTGAAGTGCCAGAGACAGCGTCGTTACATTTAGCAAAACTTGACTTTTTTTTTTTTTAAGCACTCCTCTTCATAAAATGTAGGTTGAACCCGTGGATTCACATGACATGGACTGCCTTAATGAAGGCTTTCCGTTCTGGGTTTTGAATGTGTAAGTTGCAGGGCTGAGTGTAGAGGACTGAAAGCTCTCGGATTTCATCAGAAATATCTTCATCCATGTTCTGAAGATGAACAAAGGTCAAAGAGGAGAGGAACGACACAAGGCAATTAACTACAGAATTTAAATTTTTAGGGTGAACTTGTCACAGTCATGGACTTTCTGTTCGTTTTGTGTTATCCCTACTTGGTCATGTTCTGTTCCTCGTTTTGTTAATTGATTAATCCCCACCTGTTTCCATTCCCCTCATTACTTTCCTTGTTTAAAAAACCCTGTTTGTTCAGTTCCTTTTATCCCACTATCGATGTTAATGTGATGTTAAATTCTAATGTTTGAAGATTTGTGTTCAATATGCCCCTTTTCTCCCATGATCATTAAAATAACTCTTTAGAGATATATTCTTCCTCGTGCATTTGATTTACACACCCAGCTCCTATTACAGATCTATCCCTTTAAGACTTAGGATGTCATATGATTAATTTGCATCCAGCCAAACACTGGGATAGGCTATAGTTGACAGTATAACACAGTTGAAGAGAGACATTGTATCATCCTGAGAATAAAATGGCCTACTTGATTAAATATTTATTTCAAATACTGTCTCTCAAAGCATTCAATCACAAATGACATTTCATTGAATTAGTTATATGTTCTCCAAAATACTAATTACAAAACAGTCAAAAATAATTAAACATGCATTTTAAATGCATTTCATTCAAATATTGCCCATCTCTGTGGCTAAACCTCAAACATGGTGGGAATGTGAGAAAAAAGAGATTTCAAAACGTGTAAACTTACTGTTGAAACAGTGGATGTGTGGCTGTCTCTTTAAATATCTGGACAAAGATTGAGGGTCAAAGTGCACTTGTGTTTGTCATTCTTTCTGAATATTGCAGCTTTTGGGAGAGTTAATATCACACACACACACACACACATTTTAATTATTTAATACTCTTTGTATATCAGCAATACTTTTATTATATTGTTTTATTTATTTATTTTATACTAATTTTCTAATAAATTTTCTAATATTACGTTTCTATAAAAAATGATAAAATTGCTTAATAATTATAATAAATATTTATTGAGCATCAAATCAGCATAGGATGATTTTCTGAAGATCATGTGACACTGAAGACTGGAGTAATGATGATGAAAATACAGCTTTGATCACAGGAACAAATTACATTTTACAATATACTAAAATATAAAAAAAGTGATTTTACAAATATTTACAATTGTAAGCATTCACAATATTGCTTTATATCCTATCAAATAAAGCCGTGGTGAGAAGACCAATATTACCAACCTCCAAAACGTTTAGGACTTTATAAATATATTTCACTAGCATTAATATTGACTGCAGAAATGTTACTCTAACGGAAACCTCAGCAGATATGTCGCTCTGCGAGTAATTTTGAAAGATTTGTCAAAGCTGTCAAATGAATGAGTGAGTGTGCAACAGACTTCAAACTCAAACATAACAAATCATAACTCAAAACATTCTGGAAAACTCCAAGCGACATCAAAGATACTACGTCACTCAAAATGCAAAACTTCCTTCCTGTTACACATTCAAATGGAGCGATTCATACCTGTGGGTGTGTTCTTTACATTCACTGCATTGCTAGGCATTCCCAGAATGCACTTAGAAGAGGTGAGTGGATCAAGTTACGGCACAACATTGGCATAATCACAAGAAAAAAAACACCTGACAAGTGCTCAAGCTCCTCATTCAGTCCCGGGCTCCTCTTATCTGACCTGACGCTGCTGAAGCCACGGCTCGGGACGAGTTATGTGACCTCTTCCTGGTAAAGTCCACTGACACTGGATCTAAACAGACAGCAGGTGAGTGAAGCCACGGTGTTTATGTGCTGCTACAGTCTTGTGTTTAAAGTGTTACTGTACATCAAGCTTGCTGATGTAAGTATATGTTTCTATCAGCTGCCCCATGAAGAAGTGACTTATATGTGCTCTGGATGTTTTGAATCTAGCAGGTGCATGTATCATGGAATTACCAACTAAATAAGGAAGTAGGAAATTTGAATGTGAACGTGTTATGATTATAAGCAAGCGTCTTTAAATGTTAATCTGAAATAAGTTCTGGACTGGACACACATCTGTTGGTTTAGTTTCCACCGTGATTTCTCTTGAGACTTTGTTGCGCCAGTGTTTGTTTGACTGCATTAGTTCATGTACTCAGCGTAGCACTGCTTATTTACATACAGACGCACGTCTTTTGTCAGTCAAAATCCTTTCAGCGCTGTGTTTGCCGCGGAGCAGGATTTGTATCTGTGGTTTTCAGAGAGCATGCTCGGACTTGAATGACGACCGCTCCCTCTAATGAACTAATTCACTCAGCATTGCAGCTCTGATGGAGTGAGGAAAGTGAAAGTACAGCTCAAACAAACCTAAACACACAAGACCAGCAGGTTCTTTCTTATTAATGTTATTGGCCCCGGGCTTTAGTGTTAAGAGCACAGCATTTTGCAAGGGTCTGTGCTGATAACACATTAACCTGGAGCATTTCATCTGCCTTCAGTCAAATACCAGAGACTATTAATACAGACAGAAACGTGTTTGAACACAGTTGGGACTCATCTGAATTAATATCCTGAGAGATATACAGGAGTCATGACTTGAATGCATTTGTGGCTTGACTGTAAGTTATTAAATGCTGTAGTTTTTTTTTTTTTTTTTTTATGCTTTTCTTCGTAGATTGGGTTGGTTTGTTGAAATGAATGCTGGCCAGACAACTTCTGTTGTTCAGATTGGTGCTGGAAGATCTTGTTCCAGGTCAGTATTTATTTACATTTTAACGTATGTGTTATATTATGTGGCATATATATATATATATATATATATATATATATATATATATATATATATATATATATATATATATATATATATATATATATATATATATGTATATATATTACTATTATAATTATTACATAAAGTATGAGACTACATTAAGGTGAGACACTGCAGGCAAAAACACAGTTTTTTCAAGCACCTGTCAATTTTGAGATTTTGGGCTTTTTGGTTTTTCTTAAAGTGCTTTTTCAAACTAGTGGAAGGAAAACATATAAAAGACACTGTTAAGTGTTTATTTTATAGCACTTTATCTGTTTGTGTCAATAGATTTCAATAACAATAGATATTTTTAAAGGCCGTTTTCTCAAAATGAGTTTTTTCTTCAACACTGAGCCATAAATCTCCACTTCAGTAGCACTTACACACACCAAACTTGACATTTTTATTCATGTCTATATTCTGAAGGTTTTTTTTACAGAGGGATTTGTTCATATATATTTTCCTTGATTATATACAACATTTTATTCCCCCCAAAATTGTGAAAATATATTGTTTTCTGGCTGTTCAAAGTATTTTCTGAATTATGGAGTGACAAAAAAGATAACCAGAATTCCCTCTGTTAAAACATTTGACTCTAATATGTCAAAAAAATTAAACAGAAATTTTGAAACTGACTTCATCTAGTGTTCAGATTTTTGTACTAGACATTTATGCAAAATAGCACATATTTCATTAAATAATGCCTCATTTGCATATTTAAATATAACATTTTTGAAAACTTGTAATACAATTTTTTTTTGCAATAATCAATGTAATCAATCAACTGGCAAAGTAAGGTGATAACTATTAGTTTTTTTTTTTTTTTTTTTTTTTTTTTTTTTTTTTTTTTGCCCTATTCACCTGCAGTGTCTCGCCTTAAATATCTAAGATTCAAAATATGTTTTAAACCTGGAAAGGAATCTTAAAGTTAAACAGTTCTAGAAACATAGTTTACACACACACACACACACACACATATATATATATATATATATATATATATATTATTGTAAAATAATCATAATAATAATATAGAAGCATTTCCACTATGGACTTTTAGATACTACTTTGCCTCTTATAATCATTATTTTAAGTGAGTTATTGTTATCATCATCATCATTGTTTTCACTGTCATCATTTAAACAGAAAAGAAGGTTCACTGCAAAATTTAATTCTTAGCTTAGAAGTGAAACACATAAATATAGAAAATATTGTATATGTAATTGTCTGATATGTCTCTTTCTGATTTTTATTTCAATTATCTCACTGATTTCCAAGGGCTCAATTTTTTTCTTTACTGAACACTTACAACTACTTCCTGAAAGACCAAGCCCACCTTCAGCTCGCTGTGCACGAGGTAAAACATCACTCTTGTATGTTTCTGGATGATAACTCATTTAATGAATACATGTGATTAATCTAACGAGTAATCGACTGCGGTGAGTGATTATAATTGGTCAAATATAGCATTTAGCTGCCCTCTGCTGGCACACTACAGGACATCAGCCCTGAAACAACCTGTCACATCTGCTTTCACAGAATGCAGGCAAAGTGACATTTGAAGGCATTCTTGTCATTTCCTGGGGAGTCAAGAGACCCATTCAGCTACAAATACAAGATGAGAAACCCATTTTTACAAATGAGTCTTCGGTCAAGTCACCAGACCCCATCAGTCCACTTGGAACCAAAAGGTAAGTGTTTGTTTTTATGGATTTTGCTGCTGTTGCATGTACTTTCCAGGAAATGGAAAAGTATTTTCTGCCTATATATAGAGAGAGAGCTATTGTGTGATAAATACAACATAATCTCTTAATGACAGCATCTATGGTATGAAAGTCATTCAACCTCCACCTTGGTTTATAAAAACAAAACACACACACACACATATGTGTTTACTGTAATGCACTTGCTCTACCAATGGATGTGTGTGGCAAAAGACATTCCAGAGGGTTTGAAGAAGCCACGAAACCAGATGATCCTGTGTTGATGTACTTCCTTTTAAACTAAACTTGGAGTGGGGCATCTCATAGATGCCATTTAATATATTTTAATATCTTTTAATAAGTTGAATTTATCTTTCGCTTACATTATAAATGTACTATTTGCCGGTCAGGAGGAGGTGGATGTGGAGAGAGGGCCGTTCTAGAAAGCATTTGTTTGGACAAAGTGATCGAGTGTGGATGATAAGTCAACAATGGTTTTGTTTTCCAGGAATGACAATACACTTTAAAATCACTGTAAAAAAAAAAAGTTTTTTCACAGAAATATTCTGTATTATTTTACAGATATTTTCTGCTTTTATAACATTACGTGTAAATCTAATTAAAATACAGAAAAAAACTTTTATTAAAAACATTAACCATAAAATAAAAGTAATAATCTTTAAATTCATATAATGAGAAATTATAGTTTTTTTACAGGTTTATTATTTTGTTTAATTGGCTTGAATGTGAAATTACATGAAATTCTATGTAAAAAGACACAAAAATTCACATATTTAAAATTAAGACAACTATGTGTTTTTTTTTTTTTTTTTTTTTTTTTTTTTTTTTTTTTTACTGTGAAACCTTAAATTTAAGGTAAATGCATGTAAAAAAACAATCGTAAAAAAACGGTAAAAAGTCTGGCAGCAAAGTTGCCAAACACTAATTCTGTTTTTTAAATACAGATATTTACTGAATGTAGAATGAAAAGAAAATCTCATAAAAAAATGTCTGTAGAATGTTAAACAAATGAATAAATCTGCATAGAAACTTGAAATTATTGCAGAAATACCTTAAAATTATACAATTAATTAAAGTCTTCTGTTTTTACACAGTATTCTTTGGTAAATTCATAACATAATCAATTACATCCACAAGAATTCCCCGTCAAAGTACAGATTTTTAGATGTAAAACACACACAAAATTACATAACATTACTTAAAATACCGTATTTTAAAAGCTTTAGGTTTTTATTTTATGGGATTATCAATCAATCAATATTAAATTCCTGTTAAATTTAGTTTTTGAACTGTAGAAAAAATAAGATCACATTATAATAGCTTGCAAAGCCATATTTTTTTTATAGTCATTACTTTATATAAACAATATTTGACAGTAATTACAAGCATTTATCCAATATATCTACATAACTTTTCCCATTAATGTATGGGGTTTACTTTGAATAAACATACTTTTATAGTAATTAAAAGCAACTTTCCAATATATCTACAGACTGTTCTCATTAATGAATGAGGTTAACTTTGCATAAACATTGTTTTATAGTAATTAAAAGCAACTATCCAATACATTTACAGACTTTCCCTATTAATGTATGGGGTTTACTTTGAATGAACATACTTTTATAGTAATTACAAGCATTTATTTATGTACTTTTCCCATTAATGTATAGCTTTACTTTGAATAAACTTACTTTTATAGTAATTAAACGCAACTATCCAATATATCTACATACTTTTCCTATTAATTCAAGGAGTTCATTTTATATAAACATTGTTTTATAGTAAATAAAAGCAACTATCCAATATATCTACATTAGTTTTCCCATTAATGTATAGGATTACTTTAAATAAACCTGACTTTTATAGTAATTAAACGCAAATATCCAATTTATATACATTCTTCTCCCATTAATGTATAGGGTTACTTTATATAAACATTGTTTTATAATACTTAAAAACAACTATCCAATATATCTAAATACTGTTTCCATTAATTCATGGAGTTCACTTTATATACAATTTTAAACAAATACAAATTTATAGTAATTAAAAGCAATTATCCAAAATTTTACATACCTTTCCCATAAATTTATGGAGTTCACTTTGTGAAAAAAATTGAGTGGCAACATTTCCAGCCCCCACCTGTGGACTGTTTGAGCTGCTGCTGTCTGGCAAGTGATGCTGCAGCCTCAAGTCTCTGATCATCATGCTTTGGGACAGTTTTCCCGCAAGAAAACCACCTGCTAAAATGTTACTCGTTTGACCTCGCTGCTAATTGCTCTGAAGGCTTCAACCCTTGATTCCATGAACACATCTCATGGTGCAGCTGAGAAAGTGGCCTTTTGAGGCAAAAACGATGTTGCACCTTCTTGATAATAAATACAGTCTACCCGGAAACAGTTGATTACACAATGATGCATTACAGCTTCATTTATTTGGCGGTAGATCATGTTTATTATAACTATTTTGAGAGAAATTCGGTTCTCCTTCACTCTCAAAAATAGAAGTTGCCTGCAAGAAGAACCAAAAAAAGAGGTTTTTGCAGCAATGCCAAAGATATCCCAAAGATATCATTATTTGATGATGATTATTATTATTATTATTATTGTGGATGTTGAAGGTTCGTTATGCAACCATAAAAGCTGGCAAATAACCTTTGTTTGTCAGTGTTGATCATTAATTTACTAGGTACAATCATGCCAGTCTCCTGTCAACACTTATAATGCACATACGGTTGCATTTTTTATTTATTTATTTTTTCCACAAAAACTAAAGGACATTATTTTCTGTGTTGATCGATAGTATGATGCTACTGACGGTGCATACGTTCAATTCAACATGAAACATTAACGAAAACTGCATGACGATAACAAACTCTCGTCAAAGTTCTTGCTTTCTGTTCAACTAGAGTTATCTGCTTTTAGACAAGTATTGATTAAACATAAATGATGGCATGAATTGAGTGCAGCTGAATCAGTGCACAGGGCTGCAGCATGATCTGCTGATCGTCTAAGGCTGAATACACGATAATAAGAGGAAGTCAGTGGACACAAAAACCACCGTTCGATCTTAGATGAGATGAAGACATCTGTGCAGTTAGAACAAGACAAAATGAGCAGTCTTTATTAAAGATTATGTCTGTTTTTGATTTGATCATATTTTCCCGTAGGGGTATGACACGATGGGGAGAGTTCGACGATCTCCATCATATTGATGAACTAGAGGAGGCTGAATCCACGGAGCCTGAAGATCCTCCTACAGGTTCGGTTTCTTTGGTGCAGTCAGTGTTTGATGGAGTTAGTGCTCTGGCAACACAACCTTTAATCGACACAATCCTCCCTTGCTCTTCAAGGCTACATCGGATACGAGAGCAAGACGTTGAGACCTTCCAGATCTTTGCCGATGGGTGAAGAAAGTTCGAATCTGATCCGCACCATGAGTGACGCCTCGCTGGTGAAGATGAGGGTGAAGAGTAAGAAGACGGGAGAATGTCAGAGGAACAGAAACCATCGCTTCTCCATCAACGGACACTTCTACAACTACAAGGTCCCACATGTCAAGCTTAAAGCCTAATGTAAATGATCGATAATTATTATGAAGCCGTGACAGGCATCGTGACATACAAGAAATATACAGTGGTCAATAACAATAAATGAATCTGGAAGAGTTCTACTTAATGTGTAATCATTGATATATAAGTGTGAGACGCTGCACTGCCATCTATCGATTTGTTTTCCCATGAATGTCTCAATTGTGTAAATATGATTCTAGTAGTAAGTTTTAGAGAGTGTTTTTTTTTTCTTTTTTTTAACTGTCACTGCTCAGGATTCACTGCATCTACTTTTACACTGTTGCCGTGGATTGTTTTTAGCATATGAAAAAAGAGAAAACACAATTGGGCAGGTTTTGTTTTTGCAGATCTGGCAACCCTGACCAGAAGTCAAATCGGTTGCACTATTTTACAGTACGTGTACTATCATGTACTTATAGTGTACTTACAGTGTATTTATCTAAGAAAGTTCTGGTAATATAAGGTAACTACATGGGGTAGGGTTAGGTTTAGGGGTAGGTTCAGGGTTAGTAATTAGTTATTACATAGTTATTGTAATTACTATAATAAGTACATAGTATGTACATGAGGAACAGGACTGTAAAATAAAGTGCTACCGTCAAATCATTTCAACACGGCAAAATTATGCACCATGTAAAATCACATCATTTTGTACGGGAACCTATTAGAATGTGATTTCAGGGTTATGTAAGACATTAATTATCATTAATTAACCCTCATGTTCAAATGTACATTCTTGGGATACAACAGGGGATACTTTGCTAGTAATTCTTTTCTATACAACAAATACAGCTATAATGGATGGGGACTTATTATATTAGTTTTATGAGTTTTTTTAATAGTTAGTTTTATAGTTTTTTTTTGTTTTTGCAGACATCTGTTTTCATACCGTCATTTGGCGCAACCACAAATGTGCACATTACCAGCGAGATGACAACACAAGAGGTCATGACCCAGCTGCTTCAGAAGTTTAAAGTAGGTCTTATTCATTTCACTTCAATGCATACGGATTTTTTAAGTCTGTTTTCCTCGTTGATCATTTCCACCCACAATTCTGAGAGAAAAATGCATCTTTTTTTATGCAGATAGAAAACAGTCCACATGAATTTGCACTTTACTGCATTCATCAGATCGGAGGTATGTCGAATTATCGATTCAGATTTATGAATTTCACCCATAGCTTAACTCATTTCTGATTTTAGAAGTAGTTTCATTTCCAAACACAAGACCCGTTTTTGTTTTGCATGCATTATGCCATCGTGGTTCCACACTTCTCCGTCCTAGAAGTCTAGAGTCACATTTCTGCCCATCACATCTGTTGTTCACAGAGAAGCGACGGTTGAGCAGCTCGGACCTGCCACTGTGGGAGCGTCTTCTACAGGGACCATCAACCAGCATCATGAAGATGTTCCTCATGGACGCAGACGAACAGGAAATCAGCCTCGATGTGAGTCTAGCTCTTCAGACACTACAGAAATGCGTCTCCTACTCAAAGAAAACTAAATGAATTCCCCACTTCTGCTGATTTGATTAGGTAGCTCAGTACCTCAATTTAGAGACGCCCATTCTGAAGGTAATTCTGCAGAAGCTGGAGGAGCAAGAGAACCAAGAAGTACAAAGAATAATCGCAAAGTAAGTCTATTGAGGCAATTAATGCATTTGTTTTATTATATTAACATAAATGGCTTTTATACTTCTGAAGAAACGTGTTAGATGAAAGGCTTTGATGTATTTGATCACACATAGGTATCAAAAGGAACGGAGTGTCTTGTTGCAGTGCTTGATAAAAAAGATGCCGGTTAAAACTGAGACAACTGTATAAATGAAGACTTGGCAACGGGAAACTTTTGTGACATCACACCACAGAGTAAACAGAGAACTGGAAACTGAGCCCTCGGGACGAGAAGCCAGAATCAGGATCGTGACATCCACATGTAGGACTTCTGTTTTTACAGTTAAGATTGACTGTTAAGTTTGTGGTAATGATGACGATGTATATAATGTAAAATAGTTTTCACATGAATGTAATGACACTATTTATCAAGTGAGGAAACCAAATAAACTACTGATATTTGATTTGCAGTTTGTTTGATTAACTGTTGCTCTATGGCTAGGTTTTATTCTTGGAAAAGATTCAGTTTACTTGAGTTCCACCTGACATCTGTCAACGGGAGAGTCGAGACTCAAAAACATTAAATTAAATTAACTAATTTATGCATTTAGCAGACGCTTAAAAATGACTTACAGTGCATTCAGGCCATAAATTTTTACCTTTCATGTGTTCCCAGGGATTCGAACCCCCTACCTTGCGCTTCATAGCGCAGTGCGATACCAATTGAGCTACACATAACATAATTATGTATAATTATCATCACATAATTTGCTTTTGAAAAGTCTTATGTATAAATAATGATCTCACTTTACTATAGAATTTATTAATTTATTTAATAAAAAAAAACAAAGAAAATCATTAATAATAATAATTATCAAACTAAAATTAATTTCTCCTTAAATAGTTTTTTAGAAATTAAATAATTCCATTTTGGATCAAATTAATCTCAGAAAAAAGAAAGAAAAAAAATAAGATAAAGAATATGTGGTCCGCTATCCAAAGGTACAAAACTGTCACAACTTGGAGTCCATGTGAAGTTCAAGCAGATCTTCTGCAGGACATCTTCTGCACCTCATGATCATCGGTCATCAGGTCGAGGCTCACCTCAAACTTACACGCCAGTTGCTGATTAAAAAAAAAAAAAAATGTAAAAAAAAAAGTACAAAAAGTACAGTAATGGTACATTGGCTACAATTAAATAGAAATCAGGTATTAAGAAAATAAAAGAAAATGTACCTTTTTGGTCATGCCACAAGCCTTAATAATTGTATCGTCTGATTTGCTGCATTTTGTCTTTCCAAGAGTGGCCTCTATTTTGTAGTTCATCTTATTTGTCACCTGGACACAAAGGTTTCTTGTCGTTTAATGTGGATTAATACACGACAACACT
Organism: Carassius auratus; assembly: GCF_003368295.1. Taxonomy (NCBI): domain Eukaryota; kingdom Metazoa; phylum Chordata; class Actinopteri; order Cypriniformes; family Cyprinidae; genus Carassius; species Carassius auratus. Next base: position 2,764,153 of record NC_039277.1, read on the forward strand.
TTATTTTAAGCCCCCAGTCTCACTATTAACTAGTTGCTTATTAGCATGCATGCTACTAGCATATTAACAGTTTATTAGCTCTTATCAGGCACACATTAATGCCTTATTCTGTATGACCATATTCTAGATCCTTTGACCCTAAACTAAACAACGAACTTCAACTAACCAGCGCATTAGGAGTTTACTGAGGAAAAACTAAAGTGTTACCGTACACAAAGAACATATTGATGAACCCTGTACCTGAGTGCTGGCCGATGTGACATTGAGGAGTCTGAAGTATTTCTTAGCTTTGGATTTGGAGTTGAAGACCTCGACAGCTTCTTCAGCAGCCTCCTGAACATCTTCCCTCTCCGGACTGGCGAGAGTCCAGCCGCCGAGCAGCTCCACCTGTCCTGCGAGACGTGGACCGAGACCATCAGAGACGGACTCCAAGAAACCCAGGACATCTCACCCACAAATACACGCTGCTATGATAATGCTAATACTTGCATTCATGTATTTCTTATGTGTTGACATTTTACCATGTTCAACTACAGCAGGCTTTTCTGTGAAGCACCATGCACTTGAATTAGAAAATGGTGCAAAACACAAAGATAATAAATAATAATTAAGTAATATAAAAGAAGTAGCTGTATCAACAGTTCAACAGAGGCTCTTTAAAATATTACAATGCACACAGACACACGTTAAACGAAATGCATTTTGTAAAAAACACAATATAATAGGAACAATAAGAGCTTACTTGCTACAATGATGTCTTCCTGCACGAGCTGCTCAGCACCGCTGAAGTGAAACACGGAGAGAGAGGACACGAGGAGCAGCAGGCGGACCTCCATGACTCTCGGCTCGGTGATCTCTGAGAGAAAGAGCTGAGCTCGTGGATGTGGAGACGGCTGTAAATCTGCTCCGCCTGACGCCCTTCCCTCCAGCGAGGGTGGAGTGAGGGAGAGAGAGTCCACCCAGACGCTGAGTCACGAGGGAAAACATGATTTAAGTCTGTGTGTAGGTGTGTGTGTGTGTGTGTGTGTTTTAGGACAGAAAACGAGGACAGAACGGTTAATCTGTTTACGCCGTAAGTACACAGTTCAGTGTGTAATCTGACTTCCTGTCACTGACAGCTGGAGATCACACCGAGCTTCGCTTCACTTGAGGACAAACGTCACTGCTTATATTACTGCTGATGTGTATTTGATAAACGTGTCACTTCTTTGTTGGACAAAATCATATAGATTCCATAGTTTATTATAATAAATATTTATTTATTGTATTTTTTCAGTTATGTTGTATTTTTTTATGTTTGTAATTTATTTATTTAAAAGATAGTATAAAAGAGAAATAATTATTTTGCATTGGTCCTATCAATTTTATGTGATTTATTTGCAATTGTTTATTTGGAATACAACTCGTTCATGTCCTCTGGGTGAATTAATTGGTCAATAATGTGAAACATTACAGAAAATATCAATATTCCTTAAAAAAAAATACATATTACTAATGAATTTTTACTATATATATAATTATTACATGTCATTTCAATATTAAAAAAGATGATATTTGGACATTGTGTGATATATTGACATGAATTTATTGATAATAAATTTGCATGTATTTACAGTATATGGTGGGACATTATAGGTGCAAACTATATTTTTGTCAAATATTTGCTGAGTTCTGTTGATGTTAATAATTTGAGATTTCTGTGCCAAAGTGCATACATACATAGGTTATTTATAAGAACATCATTGTAAATCTAACCTGAAATGACGTTGAAATTGATTTCCGAATGATAAATATTTGCTTATATATTGTCAAGTATAATGTCCGGTTTTCTTAATACATAAAAAATAACAATTGGCATAAGCTGTTTTTATTCTAAATACTATAATGATTTTTTAAACACTATGCAAACCCTAACCCCCCAAAAAAACATGTTTTGCTGGTGCCAGGAGCATAATCAGAGATGTTTATCCTGAACAGTGACGTCCAGATAGCTCTCATCTAGAACATGTGCTACACAAAAGCACACCCTCTCTGCGTAACAAAAGCGCAGACAAAATAACCAGCCCTGTCACAGAAAGCCCATGCTGACAGATGAGATTCTTCAACAAAATATCACCAGTGCTCTGTGAAATACAAGGCTGTTCATAATCTCTTGCCTTGTTTACCATGAACTAGATTGCACTTTTCCAGTAGCAGTGTGACAGCTCAGTCATCTCATCTGGCCTTAGGTCATGTCTGTGTATGACCAGTGTTGACATCCTAGCCTTAGTAATTACAACATGTGACGTACTATGGTATTACAGTATATTAAGTAACTGTTTGTATCATATCTGATCATATTACACTCATTAAAAAACAAATGGTTACAAATGAGCACTTATCAGGCCCAAGGATTTTACTCTGTCATGGAAATATCAGGGTGTAGACGAGGGTGTAAACACATCCTCTCATCAAGTATCAGATGATTACAGTCTCTTTTAAAGGACTGTAATAACCTCAGTTCATCTTCTCATATTGGTCTACACAGTCACAGTGCTAAACTAAACCCATCAGGTCTCAGTGCTGTTCAAAAGCTCTTCTGCTCGATGAGATTCCTTAAGGACTCGAACTCTAAAAATAATAGAGATGCAAGAAATCTGGTAAGAAATAACATATTATTGACATGACTTTCCCTGACCTTTAAACATTTAAAGCACACATTGTGATGCATGCAGCAGCACTACACCTGGATTCTCTCCCCTCTTTCCTCGGTTGTTTCTCTATCACCCTATTAAATTCTTCCACTTCACTGAAATAGTAAATGGAGAACATAATCACTGCTGGGTTAACAGAAATAGTGTTATAACTAGGGCCGGGACTTTAATGCGTTAATTGAGATTAATTAATTACACAAAAAATAACGCATTAACTAAGATTAATTAATTACAAAAAAAAAAAAAAAAAAAATCCCGCATTTTTAATAACTTATTTTTGCACCGCGGAACGTTTCTCACTGGATGAGTTTCGGCGGACCGATTATACTGAAGCACCAACTAGCGTTCGCATATCACCGCAGCAGCACATCGAGCCTCAAGTATAACCTCAACGCAAAACATATAGCAGCTAGCGTGGACTTTACACTTTATGTTGAACTGTGTATTATTTTGTTGGTGCAACAGTTTATGTTGAACTCTTTATTGTTTTGGCCAAGGTTATTGAGAGTTGGACTTAGTAAGTTATGGCCTCTGAAGCAACAGAGAGATGTTTTCTAATAGTCAGTGTTTCCAATGTTTATATATATATATATATATATATATATATATATATATATATATATATATATATATATATATATATATATATATATATATATATATATACCTATAAGCTTCCTGAATTTCTGAAATGTACTATTTCTAAATTGTTTCTAAATATTCTATTGATACACTTCATGGCAAAAATTGCACTGGTCTGCTAGACTTGGTTGAACAAAAATAAACTATATTTTGTTGCTTAAGCTTATGTATTCAGTCATTATTCAATGGTATACTATAAATCCATGTAAAAAAAAAAATACTTCTCACTGTTCTCAGATCAAATATTTATATGCGATTAAAATGCGATTAATTTCGATTAATTAATTACAAAGCCTCTAATTAATTAGATTAATTTTTTTAATCGAGTCCCGGCCCTAGTTATAACGCTTAAAAACAGGATAGATTGGACATTGTGTAAAAACAGAGGCCACTTTAACATAAGTATAAAAATCCCAGTCGTTTCCACAGATCTGGCGAGGCAAGCCCTGTAATCAACAAAAGGTAATATTAGCGATACATGAAACATCAGCTGCTGTCCTTTTTATCACATGTCTTTTATTTGAAATGCACATTACGGGCAATCGTATTTCATTGAAATATTTAATTATGCAATATATTATTCACCACAATATCTTGCCCAGTCTTCTCAGTCCAGCTGCCAGGATCGATTTTCTGAGCAAGATCTCTACACAATAAAAATAAATAAATAAATAAATAAATAAATTTAAAACAGATAGACAACAAGTGAGTGGCTATGCTTTCAAGACTATATAGCAGATCACGAACGCTACGATGACTTTCCATTGAAATGCATCACAATTGTTTTAATGTTGATCAAAAAATAATTTATTCACAGTAGGCATCGTTGTCACTAAAAACCTAGGGTCCTAGAAATACGGTCCTAGGTTTGCGGTCCTGAAAATGCAGCCTCCGGTTTTGCAGGAAGATGCTACTCGTATTGTCCGCTGTCTATGGTAGGCTATTGTCTACTCTATGGTATTTATGAATGTGCATGTACAAATATTTCCCCAGCAGATGGCAGCATATTTGATTCCATTTGTTGTGTCTATTAAAAAAAATAATAATAAAATAAACACATTTGTGATCTGTGGTTAATATGAGATATTTAAATTGAAAATAGTGACTGAGAGGACAGATGAGCACAGCCTACCTCCAGAGCTGATATATTCTACGTCCTTTGAACCACCATCTGATTGAGATTAAAAAAAAAATATATATATATATATATATTATGCATGGAAAGTCCATATTATTTACATTTAATTAAAACCGAACAAACACATTTTAAAAAAGCTAAACAAGGCTGTAGATGTTGTAAATACAATCAATAAATAAATAAAATAAAATGAACCTGAAGGGTTTCATTCATGAAAAATAAAATGTTTACCAGAACAACCGTCCAAAAAATAATTAATAAAAAATAATAACAAAAAATAAATAAATAAAAATAAATAAAAACATTTGTTTAATCGTACATTTATTCACAAAACAAATAATAATAACAAAATTAAAATAACAAATACAAATAAATAAAACCTGACTCGAGTTGGAATATTATCAGTTCGATTCGCGATTCAATTCAATGAACCGATTCAGTGGTTCTTGAATCAGACGTCTCTAGGAACGAACCGTCCGCCGTCAGACCGGTGAGGAGGAGAGAGAAATGAGGTGAGAAGAGAAGACTGTGTGTGTCAATCTGCAGTCTTCTGATGTAGTGTGAGAACAGGACCGGTTTAGGGCTTTTATGTGACTGTTGTTATCTTGGCTAATAAATGCAGTCTTTTGCCTTGAGCAGTGAATTAGCTGATGAGCTAGTTAGCAGCAAAGCTAATGCTAATTTCGTAAGAACAACATCCTTCGCTAGACAAGATGTCCGATTATAATACTGACTTATGTATTCATTTCAATTTAAAATCAGAATTGCAGTGCATTTATGCAAGACTTAAAACATACCATGTGAAATATCCCGACAGCCTGCATCACATTATAATTTAAAGCAGTGATTTTATATTTAATGTCTTGTTTTTGTTTTGGTGTTATATAATAAAATATATACATATTGCCCGCTTGTTTTCAGGTCGTATATGTCAGTATGTGTTTAACGTTATATAGAAGTCTGCTGCTAACATTATTATGAATGTTCGATCTGTTCATGTCTTTATTGAAGATATGCAAACATGATGTGTTAATTCACAGGTTTAAACTCTTATTTTGAGAGCACTGTCTGCTATCATAACCACATGAAACAGTCTCACATTAGCCTGCTGTAATCAGTGTGTGTTCCAGCAGATCAGGCTGTGGACCCGTCCATGGAAGAGGCCAGCGATGAGGGGCTTCTACTCCAAGCTGGACTCCTCATCTCCTCTGAACCTGGCCGTGGAGACGGAGAAAGCTCAGGCCCTGCTCCAGACCTTCAGCACTGCCTCTCTGTTAGCCAGCGCGGGCCTGGGAGCGTTCTGCTTCCTCGTCGACCCCTTTCTGACGCTCCCCTTCATCCAGCACCTGTGGCTCAGGGCTGTGCTCGATAACGCCGTCCACGGCATCATCGGACTCTGGTCATGGGCCATCGTCATCGGTTTGAGGAAGAAAAGTGACTTCTATGAAGTCGTCTTGGCCGGGTTTCTGGCTTCTATCATTGACCTGGACCACTTCTTCACGGCTGGATCATTGTCACTCAGAGTGAGGCCTTTTGTTTCTTTTTAATTAGCTTCTGAAAATGGATAACTTCACTTTTTTGCCATTTATTTCAGCAACTTAACACTCAACAGATAATGAAGCAATAAGCCAATACTGCCGTCCAAAGGCAAAGAGGAGTAACTACACATCTGGTCAAAATTGAGTGAAGTCCTAAAATGGGCTTTGCGACATCTGTTCTGATTGTGACAAAGTCTCCTGGTTCTATTTTATCTAATTTCAGAGAAACGAGAGTGTCAAAATTGCAGTAACTACAAAATCCTAACTAATACCAAGGCAAACCGCAGTAAGTGAAGTTACTGCATTCAGGCTTTGTTTTCCTGTTAGACACCACAGTACTGCGCGATCGGCCTTGTATCCCGCGGCCAAATGATGGTTGAACTCATGTTTAAATGCAAATATCCAAAGACGGGTAAGGTAGATAGCTAAATATTAACTCATTACTTAATAAGCTTAATACGAAGTAATTTTAGCGTACACAACATGCAAACATTAATAATACTATTAAAGTTATTAAAAACAATCAGCATGTAGTAAGAAACACAAAAGAAAAGCTGACTGAACTAGTCTTTTATTAACAGTGTTGGGCAGTAGCGTCGCTACAAGCAGCGAAGCTACTAGTTTCTCAGTAGCTTGGTCGTAGCTTTGCTACTTTCTGAATCAAATAGCTTTTCAGTAGCGAAGCTCTTTTTTTTACCAAGAAGTGCGGTAGCTTCCACACAAGCTACATTTTCGCAAGCATTTCTGAAGCTCAAACTCAAATCGGGAAATACAACTGCTAAGATCGCTGATCCTGGATCAGTAGTGACGCGACGGCGCTTCTTCATCTTGTTCGTGTTTACAGTGGATAGCAACCAACCATCTTTATGATGCATTACCGCCACCTTCTGCTCTGGATGGTTCCACTCCTTGGCCAGTCGCGCAAAAAATTATTTGATGAAATGATGGCAGAGGGTGAGGTCGGAGAACAGTTAATCCCGAGGAGTGAGTCGCCGTGGCCGTACCTCGACAAATACATGACACTGACTGAGATAACAGAGAGAAAATATGTTTTAGATGCTGCTTGTAAAAATTATCAGGGTCAGCCCTTATGAAAGGAAAATATGTTTACCAATATATTATTTTCCCTTTTTATTTCTAATATTTTATATATTTGAATACATTTAATAATATATTGATGACACATATATTATATAATATATTGCAAAATATACAAATTATTGCCGCTTTCAATATATTGCAATATATTGGAAAAAATAAATATATATATAAGAATATATTCCTAATATATTACCTGATATTTTCCAATATACTGCAATATATTTTGGTTTCATAAGGGCCAGCCTGGCCATTTTTTTTTGTACTGTTTGGAGGTCTTGCATTTTGTTCTGCAAAATCCTACAGTATATTTAGCATGCCCATGCAACAGGTGCATACACTTACTTGTGCGCACATTGTTAATTACATGTATTTTGATTGTTTTTGTTGCCAAATTGATAAGGAACACAAAAAACTATTAAACTAAACAATTACACCTGCCTGTTTGACTGACAGTTTTGAGCACTGAGATAGCATTTACTTGTAATAAAACGTGTTCAACATAAAAATGTCATTTTAAAAGTAGCTTAGATGTAGCAAGCTACTGTTGATGTAGCTTAGCTTGCTACATTTCCCAGGGGGTAGCTTCAGTGTAGTGAAGCTTCATTTACTGTAGAGTAACTGGTAGCTTGGCTCACTACATTTTCCAAGTAGCTTGCCCAACACTGCTTATTAATATGATTTAGTTAGAAGATACTGCACTTTGCTTTTGTAATAGTGTTTTAGTTGTGTAAGGTCATCAAAAGGCAGATGGCAGTATCTGCATTTTAGTGGTCAAAGGTCACATCAGTGCTTATGGTTTTTATCTAAAAAAAAAAAGTTAATCCTAAAAAGGCTTTGAATGAATGCATTGCCACTAATCTACCCACAACATGTTTGACTGGCTGAGGTAAAAACTAAAGGTCTTTTTCTCAGTTTGCGTAGTTACTGCACTTTGCCTTTGTAGGGCAGTTTAGAGACATCAATTATGGTAATACAATATATTTGTTAGTATTTCTGTGACTTCAGACAGTTTGCAGGGTTTGACCAGTTTAATCCCATTGCTATTAGACACTCTTGCTTCCAGGATAAAATGATCATGGACAACAGCAAGTAATGCATTTATGCAATGGCATCAGTAACTCACTCATGTATTGATCAGTGCAACATGCAGCTTTAACCTAGCTCGTGTCCTTGTGTTGCCGCAGGCCGCTGTGAATCTGCCGCACAGGCCTCCGCTGCACTGCTCCACCCTGATCCCAGCGCTCTGCTTCTCCCTGCGCCTCCTCATGTGGGCCTGCCGGCTCAAGGACTCCTGGTGCTCGCTGCCCTGGATGCTGTTCATCTCGCTGGCGTCGCACCACGTCCGCGACGGCGTTCGGCACGGCCTCTGGGTGTGTCCGTTTGGAAACACGGCACCCATCTCTTACTGGCTGTACGTCACCATCACAGCCACTCTCCCTCACCTGTGCTCGGTGCTCATGTATCTGACCGGCACCAGAGACATGATCTCCACCAAACACGGAGTCGCCATCGACGTCTGAAAAACACTGGTTTGTTTATTTTATTCCTCTTCGCCTCGTCGCCATTCCAGCGTAACTCGTCCTTCTTCCCCCGAGAGATGTTTGATACTTTTCACTACTGTGGTCATTCAGGTATCGGTGTGAAATCAGGTTGTATTCACTGTGAAGACTGTGAGTATTTTAATATGAATGATTCAGATTAGGGTTGGGCGATTTAAAAAAAAAAAAAAAAATCTATTTTGCAACCTTTTTGTACAATATGCTGTATATATTTGATATATTAATCCATTACAGAGCAAAAAGAGTAATAATAGTAGAATTTCAATATTTGCTGATTTGAATTCTCAGTGCTGGCAAGTAGATGCTATTTAATTATTCTGAATATCTAATAATCTATTAATATGCATCAAATTAACAATGTAAAGTAATAAACAGCATTAACCTGCCTTTATTCAAGCTCCACACAAAGATGTCGATGAGCAACTTCAATGAACAAAGAAAAAAAAAAACATGCTAATTTATGGTTGTGAATTAACCCACATTAGCAAAATTTTTGGGGGGCAAAAAAAAGTCAGTTGTCAGTAGTGTCGCGATGCAGCTCAGTTATCGCGGAAGAGTCACATGACCTACCATTCCTATTAAAATGACTGGAGTTCACTCATGAAAATGTGTGCAGCTGCGATCAATGGGTCTCATTCATGAAACATTCGTAAATATACGAGTAAATATCTGAGTGATTTGCGCGTAAAGAGAACTTCCCGAAAACTCTTCTCCTGATTCACAAAAACTTCGTAAACGTCAGATGTGATAGTTAAATGTGTGCGTGTGTTAATGAATTCCAATCAGTCGTAAATGGGACGCGTGTGCACGCTCACTCTCAATTACCATAAATCCCGCCCATTAAATCCGACTGACAACTGTATATGAGCATCATATTATGACAGCAAACGAAGGATTTCAACATGTCTTCTCAAAAGCGACTGAAAAAGAAACATTTCTCATCTGCAGAAATTGAAGTTTTATTATCAGAAGTTCATTCAAAACGCCACATTTAATTTTCAAGCGTACTAGTGGCGTATGAGGTCCTAAAAAAGGAAGTTTTGAAGCATATTACAGATCCTATTACTGGCTCTCATAATAAAAGTTAAAAGAAAAACCGTATGTAATTAATATATATAATATTATTTTCAAAATGCTGGGTAAATATGTACCCAATTAAGGTGAATTAAAATGCAGCCGTATTAATGATCAAAACGTTCAGACGTTAAACGCACTATTTACGCGTGGCTGGGAGCAGGTGTAGATTTCTTTCGTACCAACTAACATTTGGAAAATACGAACGCTTTAATGAATCCGAAAATTTATGCCAAAACCCATTTACACAAAAATTTGTTCTGCTCGTGTTTCATGAATGAGACCCAATGTGACCGAATCTTCATGCTGTTGTTGCTACTGAAACGACAATTTAAAATGTTATTAGAAAATGTTTATATATATATATATATATATATATATATATATATATAAATGCTTGCAGATTGTGAAACTGTTAAGTAACTTAATAGCTCAATAAAAAGTGCTTTTAAATCTAGTTCTAAATGGATGTTGGATCTTATCGCCCAGCCCTGGTTTAGATGGTCTGGAATCACTCTTACTAACCCTACTCCAGCTTCAGCGATGTGGTGGCATATTTAGCTTATAGTTGTCTGATCAAACAGTGCTAAGGAAGGAAGCCACAGACACAAGGTTGTGTCATGACGTGTGGTGTGTCCAGGAATAGGCTTTGAGAATGGATGTGTTTGTGAGAGATCACTGTAGGGAAACTGGAAGGACAAAGTTTTCTCTCTGTAGGGTATTTAGGCAGCAGAAAACACTGGTAGACCTAGTTTAACTCGGAAAAGTCTTTATTATAAACCTTTTAAAATGGTACGGAAAACGGAAATGCTTTTTATTGTTACATAATATTATTGCTGCCTATTCACCAGTGGATGCTCTGCAGTGAATGGGTGCCGTCAGAATGAGAGTCTAATAATTGAAAAAAAGTCCTTTTCTTTTTTTTCTCATACGTCAAAATCCACAAGTTAGTTTTGGACTGTTTTGGCTTGGTCTGTGCAGATTTCTCTCCTGAATTAGACGAGATGTTGACTTCACTGGAGGAAGCATCGTTATGGGTTATGGACTCTGTTTGTAGCTAAAAACAACAGTTTGAATTAAAACCTGTCTTTATGATGGATTTGTTTCAGGCAGCACTTTTGCTTCTCAAGACATTAACAGATGGACTGGAGTGGTGTGGGTTACTTGTGGATTATTGTGATGTTTTTATCAGCTGTTTGGACTCTCATTCTGACGGCACCCATTCACTGCAGAGGATCTAATACTGAGACACTGATGCAATGCTACATTTCTCCAAATCTGTTCGGAAGAAGAAACAATCTACATCTTGGATGGCCTGAGGCTGAGGACATTTTCACCCATTTTTGGGTAAACTACTCTTCCATATATATATATATATATATAAGACTAATTACTCACTTTGGCTTTTTTCCAGGTTTAATTAAATCAGATATTGTTCAATATTAGTGTTTACAGTACAATGTGTAGTTGATTTAGCATTGTGTATGTACTTATTTCTTTGTTATTTTATTCAGTATCGTACAGTTATAATACTCTCCTCAAAAATGTTGTATTTCCATTTGCCTCATTTTGTCTAGAATCACTGTTTCAGAAATGTTCGTTTGTTAAATGCTTAAATGGGCACAATTTAAATTCCATTATAAACGCTGAAAATATTTTAATATTGTTCTGTGTTTTCAAACTTTTGACTTGTGGTGCATAATTATTATTATATTTATTTATTTTATTTATTTTTGGTCAAGCGCCGAGGTTAAACTGCATCAGGAAGCCATGAATTACAGCAGTGGAAACTTGTGTGTACTGATACGCTTATTTTGAGAAGAAGTGATAGAATTGTGCATTTATTCATTCTTTATGGTAATAAGGGAATGTTAAGTTCTGTATCTGTGCTTAAATCAGTTGTAGAGGCCTGTTCAGACCTGCAGAGGGAGCTGTAGACCAACTCCAGCCATGGCCCTGGCCTTCACTGATTCTTCTCGTTTTTTTGTTAATTATGTACTGTTGTAAATATTGATTTTGTTTATATGCTTTTTTTGCACATGATTTCGATTTGTCAATAATGTGGTGTTGATGCATAGTCCAGAAATGACTGAAAGCGTTATTTATTTCTGCAAACTGTCACCAGTCCCACTAAAGCTGCAGATGCACACTTCTGCTCTGGCTCCGTCTTCATTCGTTGCTTCTGATTCCCTTCACTTTGAAGCTCCACGTGATGTACTTGAAATATTCCATTGTCTCAAAGACATTCATAAAATATGGGGCTCTCAGGCTCAAATTAAGTTTTAGTAACTTAGTAAATTTAGTAACCTATAGTAAAGTTTTTAGTACTCCAGATTCATAAAATATGTATCTGCAGTAATAAGGTTTTTAGTTACTTTACTGTTGCAAATCTGCAACGCCTGCCTTGAGAGGGTTAAGACCCCTGTGCATTTACTTCAAATTAATTAAAGATTTTAAAATCTATTATCCAAAGACAAAAACAAACAAACAAATAATGCTAATACAATTCAATAATGTAATATTAACTTTTCATCCGAACATTAAAATGTGTATGTTCACAGCCATTTAATAAACAGGTTAAGACACTGTTTGGTGACGTCTGTGATTGATAAAAAATTAAAAGCAAACTATTTTAGTTTAATTAGTGGACTTTAAAAAGTTTTTATGTTCCCTCAAACCTGTTACACAATAAATACACAAATCAAAATACTTACAGACATTCAGTCTTAGTTTTAGTTTTTTTAGGTTGTTATTCCAGTGTCCAGATGGCCAAAACTAACCTGTGATCCACATCTTGATCTGCAGCAGAAATGATTCAGATGAACGTGTAAATATTAGGATTAGTATGTGATCTGAAGTCAATATACCGTGTAAATCCCCAGACTCAAATATTGGAGGAATATGATTTGACCGGAGCCTTGGCCGAGTAACAGTAACTTCAGCAAGCAGCTAAAGCCCTGGCCGGATTTTCATGATTAAATATTTGTCAATCGGCACGAGTGATTGGAAGCGAGCTGCCTAATTTTCCACTAAACAAACTTACAAAATCAGTGAAGATTTCTGTCACCAACCTTACAATCAACAGTCGTTTTATTCAGATAAAATAACTTTTATTTCACAAAAATATAGACGGAAGAATAATAAAACAGCTTATGTTGTACAGAAAAAAAATATATATATATATATACTATATACATTTACTGTGGACGCCTTTGTGCTGACCTTTCCCTTATATTTGACAGGCAACAGTAATCCAATGTTACAAACACATCTGGATCTGACATCATGCATGCAGCATTATAAAAAATGCAAAGAGAAAACGGGAACTATACACATTTTTCTCCAAGAACCTGTCCTGCTTGAAGTATAAAGTCTCTGCCAGTAACGGATGATTGCGGATCGATTAGCTCGTTTGCTTTGCTTGGCTTCTCTGGAATCACGCATCAGTTTCCTTCAGCGCCAGATTGAATCTCTCTGATGCAAGACTTGATGGTCAGTGCTGAGTGACTTTAACACACGCCAGGCCAATAACAACCCCTAATGAGTCCGTTTACAGACGAATCACACAATAGAGGTCTAAAAATAAACACGATCCGCCGTAAGAAGATACTTCCAGCACGTCACAGTGTTCTGGTGCTTAGCTGAAGCGCTTCTCAACCGGTCACGACCAAAACCAGCGATTTACTGGATGTTGCTGATCATCAGGTCAATCAAATCCTGAATGAACAGACCAACCAAATCTACATATGCTCCACACGCAGGACAACTTTAATCAAAGCAGGGAACGGAGAGCGATTATATGACCAAGAGTACGGTCTCAAATATGACTGACTGACAAAACCAAACCAAACCCTTTTTTGGAAATGAATTATGCATAAATGATTCACTGTTCCATCATAATCTATTTTAAAGTGAAGGGTCATCAGGGCATCAATCCCATAGGCCATGAATACTACAAAAAAAAAAACACAAATCTTCTTGCTGGGGGAACAGAAACAGGCAAAACGTTAAGGCACATGAACGGCAGAGGATATGAGCAAATGGTGCAAAACTGCAAGAAATGTAACATCTGGCATTAAAAAAAAAAACATCTGCCAGATATACAATGAATTATAAGGATTATCAAGAAGAAATGATCACAGTGACATCTTTGTAAAAATTGTCCAATATATTTAGTTGCACTTTTGGTCTTTATAAACATTGCTGTTATCAAAAATAAACCCAAATGAATATTTAATTTGGTGCCAAAGCCAGAATAGGAATTTGCATTTTTTGAATTTGACTGAAAAGAAAGAAAGAAAGAAAGAAAAACATATGGAAACTTTTTTTTTTCTTCACAATTCTGAGTTGAGTTTATAGCTCACAATTTAGGCTTTTCTTCTCACAATTTAGACTCGAGATACTTTATGCATTTAGAATCCCAAGATAGACACTAAAGCAATAAACCCCAAGAAGCCGTGGTTTACAGTGGATTTATAACAGCTAAGAGACGTTATTAGGCACGATCCCGAATGGTTATACTATATATGTAGCAAGGTATACGAAACAAAACAAAGCAAACAAAATGTAATGATATTAATAAAAACATTATTCTTCGGCCAAACAGTGTAGCTCCTCAGAAACGGTTGTGGTTGCAATAAAGTGGTTTTCGAGCAAAAACAGACGTAAACAAAGATGTGTGTTTTTTACAACAGTAATTTACAACAGCTTCGAACGCGGCTCGGCCAATCAGAATCAAGGACTGGAACTATCCGTTTTATAATAAGAATTGCAAACTCACACTTAAAAAAAAAAAAAAAAGTGAGATATCTTTAATTCTGAGACGTGGGAATTATGAGACAAAAACTCGTAATTACCGCAATTGTTAAAATGTAAACTCAGAATTGTGACAAAAAAGAATTGTGAAATATAAAATTAGAACTGTGAGAAAAAGTCAGAATTGCAAAAAAAAAAACTGAATTGTGAGATTTAAATAAAAAAAAATCACAATTATGTTTTTCATTTTTTTTTTTTTTTTTTATCCCACAGATAAAAAACAAAACAAAACAAAAAAGCATCCATAGATTCATATTCCAGACTTGACGATAACCACTTTACGTCTTTCTTTGGACACCGGTGCGTATTTTTGTTGGTGTGTACCTATATGCATACTAAAATCTTAAAATTCAATAAAATCATATATTTTAAAAGAACTACAAAAACGCATGCACTGAGCTTTATGTCACTGGAGAGCAACGTACAACAGAACAGTATGCTGTATACAAACTATCATACAATATAACGGCATAAATGTATAACAATCTCATTTTATAAATGAGCATCAATAGAATTTTATATTGTGAATATCTATTAGCTTCAACATAGAAACAATCAGCTTTAATCACCTTACAAATGTGACACCGTAAGACTGATTTACATTCATGTCTCGATTCAATGCAGACAACATGCCAAAAAAGTCAAGAGAAATGAAACGCATTGGGAGTCCAGTTTTGTTGAACGCCAGCTCACAGAAAGTTGCGTGTTTGTAACCCTCGCTGGCGTTTACGGTCAAGACATGAACTCTGAAGCTGAAGTCATGGTCAAATGCATTTTACGGGAGTTTATTTCTGAGAAGCAGATGCTTTAGATGCTACATCTGGCTGGAAACTAACCAGACGAAGCCAGTCAACTGCAGATGTCTCCACCTGTTCTGAGCGCAGAGAAGAAATCTTGCTTTGTCTCTCCACAGAAAGAACACCGCGTCCATCGCCGGAGCGCCAAAGATAGCAGCTGTCTGAAGGTTACGGATCGAGGCCTGAAAACGCCACTTTCTCCATAATGCCCCGTATGCTGCGCACATCCGGCCAAACGCTGAGCCTTTCACAGCGCTGTCTGTGTCAGAAGTGGAGTCCAGTGGAGTGCGGGGAATATCGGGAAGAGAGAGTGATGCAAAAACACAAAAACTGGTTTTTCATTGTCCAAGACTTTGCTTTGAGCAGAGAAAAGTAAAGGAGGAAGGAAATCCTTGTGTTTTTTTTTTTTTTCCATTGCATTGTGCTACATTGGAGACTGTACATGTTCACAGTTCATGCCATTTAGAGCCCATCCTCTGAAAGAGGCTGAGAGGAGAGGTGGATTGTGGGTAATGGAGTCTGTCAGTGGTGGTGATTCCCTAAACTGATGCCCTATGAGGGCCGATCTGAAGACAGCCTTCTTCTCAAACCTAAGTTAGAGGTAAACAACAAAATGAAACACTTTTAGAGCAACAATTGTAAACAATGTTATATATATATATATATATATATATATATATATATATATATATATATATATATATATATATATATATAGTTCAAAATTTGGGGGTCAGATTATATTTATGTTTTATTTTTCATTTATTATTCATTTAAGAAATTCAGATGTATGTATTTTAGAATTGTGTGTGTATGTTTAGCAGCACAACAGTGAAAAATAATCATCATATCAGAATGATTTCTGAAGATCATGTGACTGGAGGAATGATGCTGAAAATACAGCTTTGAACGCAGGAATAAATTACATTTTACAATATATTCACATGGAAAACAGTTATTTTATATTGTAATAATATTTCACAATATTACTGTTTTTACTGTATTTTTGGTCAAATAAATGCAGCATTGAGGTGCATAAGAGACTTCTTGCAGAATCATAAAAAAAATCTTACTGACCCCAAACTTTTGAACGGTCATGCATTTTGTTGCATATTTTGTATTTGCTTTGAATATGATATTTTATACTGTCCTAAAACTTGTTTAAATAATACCAATAACAATAATAACAAATAAAACAATAAAAAATAGAACAGTTCATGCCTAAATATAAAGTTTATAATATTTTCTTCACACACACACAAATGAACTATTTGGAATGACATGAGTGTGAGTAAATAATGCCAACGTTCATTTTCATTCAACTATTAATTATTACATCATGTGGGAGAGTCAGGAAGAATTACAGGCTAATATAGAGCAGGCGTCTCATATAAATCATTGTGTTTACATCTTGAGTCACAAATTCAGATCTAAAGATGAGTAAAAAAGTCATAAAGTTCAAAGCGAACAGATGCTGTTTATGTCTATGCCTTCAGTTTTTAATTTTTTTCTACAGCAGTCGAAGCTCATATAATGTAGACTAGAAGCTAGCTATTACTGTAAAAGGATCATGTGTTGTTGTCCTAATCAATAATGGCAAATAACTAACTCGGACACACTGGTCCATTTCTCCATGCGTTCACAATGATAATGTGAACTCTTTAGCTGTTATCGGCGTTAACGTGACATGAATCGATATTTGAAACTCTTAATGCTAAGTTATTTGTATTATAATAAAAACAGGTGTCTGTTTTAAACTTGGCCGAGGTAGGAAGCAAGTGAAACACTAGGATTTGTCTTGACTCGTTTGTAAATGACTGTGTCCGTGGACGTTTCTTGTACACGGTCCTGTGGTCTATCTGCAAACCACATTAAACTACGGTTCAGACAGATTGCGCTATTTTAAAAGCAGTGACACAACACCGACATAAACAAGACATTCGCCTGCTGACGATAGATTACAAACAATACAACATCTCAAGTCGTTAATATTACTTACTCCGGATTATCGGATTAAGCTGTTTCTTGTTCAGATGCAAAACAGGAGTGACTGTTTTATTCCATACACACCCGAAACAATCATTTAGGACATTCACTCGACCATTAATGTGCTGTTCTCACTCTCACAATGTGCCGTGTGTTTGGGACCTTTTGATGGTTTCCATTCAGAATGGACTTCTAAGGAAAAGTCTAGTTGGTTTTGTTGACTGCATTTTTGACTGAGTTTGTTTTCTGTGCAGTAAAAATAGAGGACAGCCAACCAATGGTATATTCAAAGTATCAACATAGTAACCATAAATGGATCGTTTAGCATGCTTTCTCCTCCAGACTGTTTAAACTGAGACGGGCCAATCACTGAAACAGGAGACGGAGGCCTGCGCCAGCTTACTTTAGATCGCTATGGACTTCATCTTCACCATTGAAGCCAGTTCTTCTTTCTTCACATTGTCCTGTTTTCTCTGTCTGACCCTATGACGGGAACAATTGAGAGATGGGGTGACAGGTTGTCTTGTGTCTCTGTCTAATTGTTGGAACCTGTTTGTATGGATTTAGGTATGAAATATAGATAAGTGTACATAAAGCAGAATTTCTACCATAGAAGTGTGATGATGGTTAATAACACAGACACCATGACCGCTGCAAACAGACCCAACAAAATCAACAGTCCGAGGCTCCCAGTCTGGTGTAACGATGAATCTGAAGCAAGAACAAAACACAAACTGAAACAAAATGAAACGCAAAACAAATGAAGCACGCACACAGATAAAAAAAAACACAAACAAATAAAACAAAATAACAAAAAAAAAAACACACAAAAAACACAGCAACACAAATAAACAAAACACAAAAAATAAAACCGTACAACACAAAACACAAATAATTAAAACAAATAAAATAACAAAACAAAAGAAATAAACATCACACGAATAAACAAAACAACACAAAATAGAAACAAAAAAACAATAATAAACAACCACAAACAAAAGACAAATAAACAAAGCACAAAAGAGATACAAAATAACAAAATCGCAACAAATTGCACAAAAATAAAATAAAACAATAAAACAATACAAATAAAACAAAACAAGGCAGAAAAATACACATTGAAAAACAGCACACACACACAAAAGAAAGAAAATTAGACATTAATTGTTGATTGTACTTTTTTTTTTTTTTGGGAAATATTACTGTTATAGCACTTGCAAAACCAGTAAAAACAAATAAAAATAATAATAATTAAAAAAAGAGCATTAAAATAATAATATGTCCATCTTTATTTACATCCTAAGGGGATAAAAATTTATTTCATTTGAATTACTTTTTGGCCATTTTTATTTCATTTTTGCCATCTTAAGCTAGAGAAATGAAGACATTCCTTTGTGAGCAAAAGCTTTCTGAGTAGAGTCAGTTGTACAAACGTAATTCTTGATCTGATAAATATGACTCTTGCATCATACAGTGCAGTTCACATGCTAGATGAGGGGTTTTAAATAAATGGCCTGGAAACAGTTAGCTAATGAAGAGCAGACCGAGTCTGCCACATGACTGCATTAGAGAAGACTGGCACGCTTTGATTGGTCAGAGCCCGATGACGGGGAGAAAACTCCGCCCACCACAAACAAGACCAAACCATCCAGAAACCGTTTAGGGGGTGAAAAAAAAAAAAAGAAACTCTGGCTAAGATCTCAAAAGCGTCTGATGCCATGTGTTTAATCTGAATGCGTATAACGATCCCTGCCAAAACCTCTCAGTCACTAAGAGTGAAAAGATAAATCTGTCAAACAGAGAAGCAACGTTGCAGTTTTAACAAAATTCTCCAAATACCTGGAGACTTGTCTGTCGTCCTCACTGGAAATGAGTTGAAAAATGGAAAGCTAAAATCCACCGGTTCCTCTGTCGGCTCTTTCAAAGGCTCTAAAATTGCAAAACAAATATAATTATATATATTTATACAGCTTATGAATTATTCATGACCAGCTCTGCTCAAAAGGCATGTCAGAATAAGCCATGTCAGTTTTCCCATCGACAATCCAAAGCCTGTTTTAAACTGAATCACTTAGCATATGGATCACTAGACTGGTTTATTTTAAACAGACTCATGGTGTGATAAATTATTGTTTAAAAGTAGAAATATTGGAATATTTAACAGTTTAATATTTTATTTTTACAGTAAGGTTCCATTTGTTAGTGTTAGATATCATTACCTAAAATACATCTAGAGCATTTATTCATCTTAATATCAACATTACTAATTTACTAATTATTAATTATTAAGATCAAAAGTTTTATATTTTCATATTATGTATTAGACTCAGGAAAACATCACAAATGAACAGTTGTATTTTATATTAACTAACATTTACAAAGATGAATAAATACTGCAACACATGTATTGCTCATTGTTTATAATGTGAGTTAATGCATTAACTACTGAAACCTTACTGAAATATTCAATCTAGTGACTCCACAATCACACTTTAGTTCAGGGACACATTTTCACTATTAAAAAACTATTCACTATGAATTCACCTCGATAAACTCCTAATTTGCTGCTTATTATTAGTAAGTGAGGAGTTGTTAAGTTTTTAAGTGTGGTGTGGATCAATAGATCTAAAATACAGTCATGCAGAACAAGGCATTGATATGTGCTTTATAAGTGCCAATAAACAGCCAATATGCTAGTAATATGCATGATAATAAGTAACTTTTTAATAGTAAGAATTGGCCTCTAAACTGTTACCATCTGAACAAATATGAGGTAAATGCAAAAGTGCATGCATTATTAATATAACACAAACTGAAAAGATTTGTACACATACAAACATAACTTTTAAGTCTATTTCTGGTCATCTCATGCCTGCCACTGTTGCATAAAACTGACTGCATATTTAAATGACACTGGTTATGTTTGTCAGTGTGAGTGTGTGTGTGCGCGTGTGTGTGTGTGTGTGTGCGCGTGTGTGTGTGTGTTCACTGACCCATCCACGGCTGGGCCTCCACCACATGACTCCACTCACTCCACTGGCTGTGGTTGATCAGGGCGTCCTGGGCTCTGATCTGGATCTGATGCAGGCGACCCACTAGAGCATCCATGATCTTCAGGCTTGTGTTATCTTCTGTCTCCAGCTGAGGACAGATCAACACTTAACAGAGGACAGCGCTGTACAGACTGATTCACAGATACATACATATATGTACACATACAGCATATTAAAACATGCTAGATAACCAGACCATAAGGTCTTGGTTATGTCATCTTAAGTGATGATGTCATTCATGAAAAATAAATAAATAAATCAATAAATAATAATCTACATTTTATTTATTAATTTATTACAAAAGAATTGTAAATATAATATTACAATTGGTCTATTGTTCTATACAACTATTTAAAATTTTCGCCTGAGGTGTTATGCCAAAACATAAAATTAAACTTTTTTTTTTTTTTTTTTCATGATTCTTCAGAAATCATTCTAATATACTGATTTGCTGCTCAACAAACATTTCTGATTGTTATCAATGTTGAAAACAGTTGTGCTGCTTCATATTTTTTTCAGTATTCTTTGATTAATATAAAGATAAAAGAACAGTGTTTTTTCTTTTGTAACATTATAAATGTCTTCACTGTCACTTTTGATCAATGTTATGTTTCCTTGCTGAATAAAAGCATTAAATTCTTTAAAATACACACACACACACACTTTTCTCTTTTGGAACACAATGTGGCAGCAGTTTTGCCTGTTTTGCTTTTCATTCATTTTATTAAAGCAAAAACAAAAATGAGCATCTTTATAACTTGCTAGCTTCTTCACTTGTCAGACAAAGCATAAACAACCCTTACAGTGGTGCAAACACACACACACACACACACACACACACACACAGCTCTGGAGACAGCAAACATCTGGTTGTCTGATGAAAGGCCAAGCAGCCTGATGAAAGCAGATAAGATCAGCCCATGCAGAGATGACTGTGGGGCTCTGAGATAAGACAACACTGTGTGTGTGTGTGTGTGTGTGTGTGTGTGTGTGCGCATGCGCTGAGAGGGCTGGACTACAGGACTGTTTATTGAAGACTCATATGAAATGAGGGTTGTATGTTGGTTGCAAACCGAAACAATGACCCTTTCCTCATACAGTGAAAGTCAAAAGGGGTCCAATGTTGTTTTAGACCACATTACATTTCATTATATGAACAAAAAACAAAAAAAAGTCACCAATGTTTTACAGAATGTTGGCAAACCAGCTATGGCTTGTAGCCATTGACTTCCATAATATTATTATTATTTCTTTTTCAGTAACCATAGACTACTTTGGAAGTCAGTGGCTACTAGCAACTGTTGGGTTTCAACATTCTACCACTCACCACTACACACACACACACACACACACACACACCCTATCTAATTAAGAACTAATGATTGATTGCTTGTAAAAGGTTCTTACCCTTGACCAGTAGTTGGAGCCGATCGGCCGGTAGCGCAGTAAGAATGTCAAGGGGAAAGCGTGCAAGATTTCAACCTGCCAGGATGAAGGACAACTCCACTGGACCAGTAACTGAGTGGGCTGACCCTCCACCTGATGAACTCGGACGTCCTGGGGAGGATCTGGCTTCACTGGAACCACAGAAATACTGACATCAGTTCTTGTTACATAAAACCGATTATAGAATCGGATTTTTGAACTAAATGCTACTCTAAAAGAGTGGAAGAAATCTTTAACAATGGTTTACAACCCCCCACCATTAAAATATAAATCAAAATATATGAAATGAGTCAATGAATGTGCCAATGATATGCAGGCATATAATCTCACAGAGTTCATGAGCATCTATCTGGAGGATGGTGGAGTTGGATCCCAGCGGGTTGATTTCGGTGATGTTCACCAGGAACTTCGAGGTCCAGAATGGTGGGTTCGTAATCGTACATTCATTCACCCCGATCTGCTCCTGCTCGCACGGCTCCATATCTATGCCCTTGCCACTGCAGAAAACATTAGGATTCTTTGATGAATAAAATGTTTAAAATGTTCAACAAGTGCATCACATTCAAACATTACAGATATCTTTACTGTGACTTTTGACCAATTTAACATGTTTGCAGTATAAAAGTATTAATCTCCGACGGTGCAAAATCTTACTGACCCCTGTAGTGGCATTTTATTTATACCAAAAATAAATAAAATGCTAACATTTTGCATTAATGTCAAATTTACATTATTAACTATATTAGTTAACATGAACAACACTTAAACAGCATTTATTAATCTTAGTTAATGTTAAATGCGCAGCGCCGACGACGAACATCATCAGCTCAGAACTGCTTCTGTGCAACTGTTGGCGCAAGCTACATTAAAGAGATTATTATGTTTTGAATATGGATTTTTTGTTAAATAAATGCATTGCATTCGCTATAGAAAGCCTTTGTTCACCCCCTGGAGCCCGTGTAAGATGGATGGACGCTTTTTATTTAGCTTCTTTTGGACTGATGCATGCAGCACTCGCTGATTTTTTTATATAACTTCGACTAGATTCATCTGAATTAAGAAAGTCCTATAAACCTAGGACGACTTGAGGGTGAATAATTTATGGGCTAATTTTCACTTTTGAGCAAACCAAACCTTTAAGTTCAAATTTTACTAAATGCTGTCAAATATATTGTTCACTGTTAGTCCATGTTAGTTTATGCAATAACTAATGTTAACAAATGAAACATTATTGTAAAATAAAAATATATATTTTTTATAGATAGATAGATTTTAATTGAAATGTAATAATATTATTATACACTAAACAAGACGAGAGCGCACCTGTAGGAGGTTCTGTATAATGTGGGCAGGTGTGTTGTCTTAGTTTGTACCCAGGAGCAGTAGATGTTCATATGATTCGGCATTCGACAAGAAACTCTGACAAAATGAGGTGGATCTAAAAGAAGAAGAAGACAAAAAAAATATCTCATGAGCTAACTTTAGACACAATACACTTTATCTGTGAACATCCAAACAGACAGACTGCACAAGACAGCTGTTGAACTCAAGTGCTGCCTTCAAGGACGTGAGGGTCCGTCACACAGTAGACTAAATTACACACACACTAGAAGAAGCAATCTCAACACTTCCTATCAGGAAACTGTGGAGCTGTGATTCAGGGACTTCCTGTTAGAGGAAGCGCCCTGAGTTAAACAGCAAGGGCGTACAACTACACACGTTCTTCATCTCCTTAGGGTTATAAAGTAATTCCCTTTTTTCCAGAATTTCCAGCACCACTTCGGAGGCATCGAGGAATAACATTTCAGATGTCAAAACCAATGCCAATGAGTGTCCTTCTTTAAAGCATGACAAAATATCATAAAACATAAGTATATAAAACATACTTTAATGTAAAATATATATATATATTGTATATTAGACACTTTCCCAAAGGAGCACCATTTTAGAGGTCTCGAGCACACATATACACTTCCTGGATGTGATCCGAGATGAAGTCAAGAGCATGAATCAAAGATTATCAGACCAGATCTGTTATGTTTATGTTGCTACAACACTTTCGTTTTTTTAGCCAAGAATGTTCTTAAGATGCTGTTTTCAATCAGAAGAAATAGAGCTTAGTCGTGGTAGATGCCATATTACATTTCGGTTCAATTCGTCGCACGGTGTTAGGGTTAGGAAGGAATGTCCTGGTTCAATACAAATTGAGGTCAGTCAAGTGCATTTGTAGAGTAAACTAGTAAATAAGCATTATTAAAAGCATTATTAAATCCATAAAAAAAAATTTAAAGTATTTTTTTAAATAAAATTATAAATAAAAAGATATATAGACAAACAACCAAATAAAAAAATTAATATATAAAATGGATGTATATGAATATATATGAATCTTTTTGGCTAAGTGATGG
Organism: Carassius auratus; assembly: GCF_003368295.1. Classification (NCBI taxonomy): domain Eukaryota; kingdom Metazoa; phylum Chordata; class Actinopteri; order Cypriniformes; family Cyprinidae; genus Carassius; species Carassius auratus. The sequence goes on from NC_039277.1 coordinate 2,788,403, forward strand.
ACACACAAGGTACAATGGTACATTGTCACACGTTATTTTAAGGTCCAGTTCTCACTATTAACAAACCATTAACTATGACTTTTGCCTCAATAAACTCCTAATTTGCTGCTCATTAATAGTTGGTAAGTAGCTGTTAAATTCAGGTAAGGGGTTGGATTCAGGGATTAAAGTGAAAAAAAATCTTCTGACTGAACATTTTTCAGGCCAAGCCATATTCCTTTAACAAACACTTTATTTAAATAGTCGAGACCAATAGCGTTTTAAGGGGAGATTAAACCGCTTTAATATTGCCAGTTTGCATATTTTAAAAGCTATTTGTAATCTTTGAAAAAAAATATACCTTGACAAATAATCAACCATCTACCACACATCTTTTCAGTGCATGTTTTTATTTATCTTATAACACCAAACAATGTTTTGTGAAACTCTTAATAATGAACAGGAAAAAAAAAAAAGTAATAGCATCACCATTAAATTCCAAAAAGTGCTTTTTCAAAAAGTGCATTTTCAGTGCATGTTTTATGTTTCTTATAACACCAAACAATGTTTTGTGAAACTATTAATAATTAACAGGAAAAAAAGTAACTGCACCACCATTAAATTCCAAAAAGTGCTTTTCTTGTGCAAATGTCTCAAGAGTGCTTTTCACTTTTTCTGCTTTTTGGCTGTGAAACCATATTCCTGAAGCTTGGCTACACCTGACACCCGTTTTAGTGTTTGACTAGCTACATGTGCAGGAGTGGCTCCAGGAGAGGTGGAGGGGGTGGAGGCTGTAGCAGCAGTTTTGCCTTTAACTGCAGGGGTGGAGGAGAAAGAGGCTGTAGCAACAGCTTTACCTTTAACTCCAGCAGTGGAGGAGGTGGAGACTGTAGCAGCAGCAGTGCCTTTAACTGCAGGGGTGGAGGCTGTAGCAGCAGTTTTGCCTTTAACTGCAGGGGTGGAGGAGAAAGAGGCTGTAGCAACAGCTTTACCTTTAACTCCAGCAGTGGAGGGGGTGGAGACTGTAGCAGCAGCAGTGCCTTTAACTGCAGGGGTGGAGGCTGTAGCAGCAGTTTTGCCTTTAACTGCAGGGGTGGAGGAGAAAGAGGCTGTAGCAACAGCTTTACCTTTAACTCCAGCAGTGGAGGGGGTGGAGACTGTAGCAGCAGTTTTGCCTTTAACTCCAGGGGTGGAGGAGAAAGAGGCTGTAGCAACAGCTTTACCTTTAACTCCAGCAGTGGAGGAGGTGGAGACTGTAGCAGCAGCAGTGCCTTTAACTGCAGGGGTGGAGGCTGTAGCAGCAGTTTTGCCTTTAACTGCAGGGGTGGAGGAGAAAGAGGCTGTAGCAACAGCTTTACCTTTAACTCCAGCAGTGGAGGGGGTGGAGACTGTAGCAGCAGCAGTGCCTTTAACTGCAGGGGTGGAGGCTGTAGCAGCAGTTTTGCCTTTAACTGCAGGGGTGGAGGAGAAAGAGGCTGTAGCAACAGCTTTACCTTTAACTCCAGCAGTGGAGGGGGTGGAGACTGTAGCAGCAGTTTTGCCTTTAACTCCAGGGGTGGAGGAGAAAGAGGCTGTAGCAACAGCTTTACCTTTAACTCCAGCAGTGGAGGAGGTGGAGACTGTAGCAGCAGCAGTGCCTTTAACTGCAGGGGTGGAGGCTGTAGCAGCAGCTTTTCGTTTAACTCCAAGGGCGGAAGAGGTGGAGGCTGTAGCAGCAGCAGTGCCTTTAACTGCAGGGGTGGAGGCTGTAGCAGCAGCTTTTCGTTTAACTCCAAGGGTGGAAGAGGTGGGGGCTTTAGCACAAACAGAAGAGGTGGAACCTTTCTTTACTTTTCTAACCCTAACTGCTGAGAGGACCTTCACAGCTTCCCTCAGTTTCCTTTCCTTTTGCTTGTCAAGGTTCACCTTCTTTTTCTTCAGATGATTTTGGTATGTCTCATAAGAAGACAGGCAAAATCTCCTTAATGCAGGGGTAATTTGCATTTTAGATGCAGTTTTGCCCATTACCTTCATGTGGGACTTGAGAATGGCTAAGCCTTCATAAGTCTCAATGTTCAGCCTAACCCTGTCTTTCTCAATTATATCATCCATCATGTTAAATGATCTTTCGACAAGAGGGCCAGTGAACAATGACAGAAGAGCCTTTACCAACTTCCCTAAGATGGGGAACCTCATTCCTCCTTCTGGCATCTTCATGGCGAAAATCTTACTCCACCAGTCAACATCGATTCGTGCATTGTTCTCCTCAAAGCATTTGGCCTGTGTCCCTAGATCTGTATTAATCTGGTAGGCTCGAACCTCTTCATCCAGTTGACCCAACTCCTCTGACTTCACAGCATTTGGCAAGGCCTTGGCCAAGGTGTTGAATGCACCTTGGACTGATTCATGGAGAATCAATGATGGTGTCAGCGCAGATAAAGAGGTGATGATGTTGTTGTTGAGGGGCAGGTTTTTCAGGAGGAATGTTGCTGCCTTTATGTAGCCTTCTCTGAGAGAGCTGTAGACCTTCTGCACCCAGGGCTTCTTTTCTACTCTAGCCTTGTTTAAGGCAAAGAAGCTGAATCTCCCCACAGACAACCTTTTGTCAGTGTACTGCAGGTCTCTCTGGTGAACATTAAGCTTCAACAAGCCCTTTGCACTCAAAGGAATAGTTTCAGGCTTCATAAATTTGGAGAGAAGTTCCCTAACCAGTAGCAGCATTTCAGCATGCAGCACATGAATCATGGGCTTTTCATGTTGCAACTTCTTCAGGAACACCTGAAAAGTTGGAAGTACACCTGAAAATCACAATAGAACCAGATTAGAAATGGGTCTGAATATTTTATTCATTGATTAATAATCACATTCATAGTAATGTAACATACTCTTCTTGGAATATTACAACCCTTTAATATTATTTTTTAGATTTGTTGTTGTTTATTTTCATCTGTATTATTTAATTGTCTAGTTTTATTTACATCAGTCCTGAAATGTTTTAATTCTGGTTTAATAAGTCTATAACTTACAAAGTGCTGTATAAATAGTTTATTAGTAGTAGTATTAGTATTAGTAGTATTAACCAAAGTGATCTGATTAACAGTGATCTAAAAACTGTATTTATGGTTAACTCAGATTCCATTCCAGGATTCCAAGAAAAATAAGCATATAATAAATATAACAATAAAGGGATTTCAATAAATAAGAAATCTCTGTACTTTTCTTAACACTTAAAGTGAATAAAAAGTGAACATACCTCGATACAAATCAATAATGGTTGTGAGCTTGTCGAACTCTGAAAAAAGCATACAGATGCGTGTCTTTCGTTTTTTGTTGACATCACTTCCGATCCTTGCAGATTTTGCCATTTGCTGTTGCAGACAAATTATCCTGGCCTTCTCATCAGATGTAACTGCAGGCTTATCAAGAAGCTGGTTCAGGAGCCATCTGCATCACAAAATAACATATACACATAAGGATTAAGGAGAAGAAAAAATCAACAATGCTATTTCTAATTGCCAATACTTCAACAGTCATGACATACTTTTTGTGTTTACAGGTCAAGGCACTTCCTTTTCTTTATATAAAGGTTATTTAATAATTTGATTGCATCTGGAATGAAGCCGAGCTTCATTGTTCTAACATTTAACCCTTTGAGTCACTATATCTATAACTTCATATAACCTGATTGATCACTGAGCCATCTCCACCCCTTGGTTTAGATTTGTTATGTAAAAAAAATCCACTAGATGTCTGCATCTTTAAATATTATTAATAACAAACAAAAAAATGTGTGTGTGTTTCATTAAAAATCCAAAAAAAGGCCTACTAGTACAGAAATTAGATGATACAAAAATAGAAGTACCTGTGTTTGTGTTGATCATGAGAAGACAGGACGCTGTAGAAGTGCACAGTCAATGGATCCATAAGCTCCCGTATTCTGTTGCACACATCCAACATTTGCAGGAACCTGCTGCTGATGGGACGTATTAGGCTCTTATTCTCCAAATGAAGTAAGGACTGAAACTCAGAAAAAACTTCTTTCTGTTTGGGTGATTTTTCAATGTCATAGTATACATCAGAGCAAAATTGTTCCACAAATCCCTGGAAAGGATTTAAAAGGGCCTTGGCTGCATTCGAGACCATATGGACAGTGTCTCCGCTGACATCCAGCAGTGATGGATTTTCTCTTCTGACTAGTGTCTCTACTCCAGACTTTTTCCCTCTCATCACACTGCAGTTATCCAACAGTATACCAGCAACCTGATTCCAGTTCAGGCTATATGACTGGAGAATATCTTTCAATGTGTTTGTGATTGTTAAGGCATCTGCAATATTCAGTTTCCTCGAGGCTAGATGCTGGGTTGCCACTTTTCCCACATCTTCATCATAGTACCGAACAAGAACATTCAGAATCCTGTCCATGTTTCCATCTGTTGCCTCATCTACATTTAAAGAAAACATCTTCGTTTTCAGCTTAGATGACAATTCGGATTTCCAATAAGCAGAAATGCCATGTGTGCACAAGTAGGAGGCATGTGCATTAGACATAGACAATCTTGAAAGTGCACTCTTGTCTTTGACAACTGATTGCATTAAATTAACTAGCGGTTGTGAGACTGTGAACGACAGGTCATGCTCCGCTATGAAAGAACATATGCGCACTTTTACATCGCACACACGGTCGGCCATAGATGCATGAATCTCCGTTGTGGTACTTGTCGCACCAGGCAGGGAGCATGTGTACTGTAGAGCACGAACGGCAGCATTGTGACTAGCTTCTGATTGATGGCGAGCTAGCACTTTTTTGCCATTATTGCCATATTTCAATTTCCTGTGGCATACTGTGCAAAGACACGTACCTGGTTGTTTGACTTTTTTAGCCCACGAACTAAAAGGCTTGCCATTCTTCCCAATTTCGCTAAGACAAGCCCATCTCCATTTATTTTTTACACTTTTATCAATCTCCGAAACATCGGAGCCTTCCTGCATTATAAGTGTGTCCATGCTATCTTAAATGTAATTATACCTCAGCCGTAGCCTGACATGTACTTCTTCAAAACTAAACCAAAACCCGGAGTGGATCCATACCGGAGTGATAACAAAACGCTTATAGTGAAGAGAGGAACGTGCATTCGCTCCACTCCAGGCTTTGATCACATCCTCCTCAGCAGGCTGAATACACTTTGTCTTTCCTTAATTTAAGACCTATTTAAACTAAAATTAAGACATTTATTACACTATTTGAGAAATGTAAGCCTATATATACAGCATTAAAATTATGAAAAGTGAATTTAAAACATTAAGGACAGGCGAAAAAGTGTAATTGACGGAAATCCGTCGATGACTCGCTACAATTAACGGAAATCCGTCGTAACGACGGAGAACTTTAATCCCTGTGGATTAAAGGATCTAAAATATGGTCATGCAGAATAAATAATTCAAATGTATTTTATAAGTACTTATAAACAGCCGGTGTGCTAGTAATATGCATGCTAATAAACAACTTGTTAATAGTGAGAATTAGTCCTTCTACTAAAGTGCTACCATTACATCTATTCATTGTGGCCAAATTTTCATTAACATTACATTAAATATGGCAATTATTTAAAGCCTTACCCTTAGTCTATCAAATGAACCACATTGTGAGTCAAAACATGAAACAAGGGAGTCTTGTATCAATGAAGCTGACTTACATCCCAGGCGTAGTTTGATGGAGTGCAGTAAAGTTCCTCGTTCATCATGGCAGCTGTAGTTGCCTTCCATCGAGTGTGTGGCGCTCAGTAGCGCAAGCGAGCCCTTGTGTGTTTGCAGCGGTGTTACTGAGCTCCCATTGAACCGCCATTCCACTGGAGACCTGCCGAACCCATCCAAAACTCAGAGTCAACATCTCCGTCAAGAACCTTCACCTGCTTTCCTCGCAAACCTGCGCTAATCAAAGATAGACCTACAAAATACCTTTAACCGCTATCAGCACCAACTAAACCTGCGTATCGTGTGATGTGCAAATCTTATTTTTGGCACTGGGATTCTCTTGGATAGTGTCTTTACTGGCATGAAATATGCATTTATTTGAAAAACAAGGCTTGCCAAAATCTGAGGCTGGGGAGTCAAGCCCCCCTTACCCATAGTAAACAGCCTCGATGTGTCCAAACCCTATAAGGACTGGCCCCGTGCCCCTACAGAGGGTGGTTAAGCACACTATTACCACTCCTTCCAGGAAAGCTTAGCTCTGGAGTCTAATGGAGATCTAGCAAGGCTTAATATAGACTGGAGAACGTACCCGCCGTGAGCGCCTCCGCATATGAGCGTGACCGTGGAGCCCAATCCACCGAACTGGACATCTGAAACTGAAAGCAGGAGACATGTGATTTCATCAAGTGATTATATTATTACCATAACCAATGTCATTACCAATCAAAATGTGTTTTAATTTAAATGCAATGTGTGGACTTTTTAAACCGATCTCACAGTAACTCATACATATTTTACTAGGTGGCTAATTCGTACACCACACCTAACCGCACCCCTAAACCAACCCCTTACAGATATAATGCAAAATTATGATTTATAAAGCATATACATTTTATGAGCATGTGCGTTATCTGGGATCCAACCCATGATCACATGATTACATATCGTCATGTATCGCAATGTTCTACAGAGCTACATGAAACCCGAATTATGGCGCAGATAAAAGAGTACAAAACAATAACAAGAAAATGTCCTGTTGCCGAAATGGGCGCAATTGTAGTACACTCTGATGGGTCGTATTTCAGGGATTTTTGACAAATGACCTATACGGGCGTATTGTTAGAGAACAGGTTAAACACATGCAATTTATTTCTTTATTTGGCCATTTAGGTTTTAAAAAATTCATACATATATAAATTAATTATTTATGCACAAGTCTCAATTGAAATTTAGTCTAAAGTGAAATATCACATTAACAGTGTACAAACATCATCATGTAAAAACACCTTTACACATGTACGATTGAGACCAAAAAATGGTGGTGAAAGTGTATTTTTTGGCATAGATTATGAAAAAAAAAAATTCTAATTATGTTTAGATATGTATAATTACATGGTAATTATACAGTTTACAATCGCATATACAGCAAAGACTGAGATAAACGCCGCAGACTAATATGGTTTTGTTTACCCTTCAAAAAGAAAATGAATGTGCTACAAAATACTACAATAAAATATATCCAGTAAATAATTAACTAAAATCTACAATATAATTGACCATGGACCACAAAACCAGTCTTAAGTGTACATTTTTCAAAATTGAGATTTATAGATAATTTGAAAGCTGAATAAATATGCTTTCCATTGATGTATGGTCTATTAAGACCAATTTGAAAATATGGAATCTGAAGGTGCAAAAAAAAATCGAAATACTGAGAAAATCGCATGAAGTTATCCAAATGAATTCTTAGCAATGCATATTACTAATCAGAAATTAAGTTTGATATATTAACTGTAGGCAATAAAAAAAATAAAAAAAAAACATTCCTGGAACATAAGTGTGCAAAGAATCATGGGTGTGAAAAGTGTCCATCAGTTGTACCCTTCTAAATCCTTAACTGAAGTGACAAGCTTTGAGCACATCGCTGAATACATGATTGTTCTCACTACAAAGTGCCCTTAAGAAGCAAATTTATCCCATTTGGAACGCAGTGAAAATCTGTGGTTGTTGACATCAAAAGACAGTCAGGCATGTTCTTGGCCAGAATGAGTTGGAAAATGAGCCAGACTTTGTGCTGATATTTAATAGTGAGGCTGAGACTATAATGCAATTATTTTGCAATGTGAGCTTGACTGCATTTCAATGACTTTAAAATATATGCAGCTTGACAAGCTCCAGTTTAAAGAGTTGCTTCCTCAAAACTGCTGCACCGCTTCATCCGTTCATCATTATACAGCTTGCAGCGATTCTATAGCAAGAATCAAGCTGTTTACATTACTGTGCTTTTCTGCCTAGTCAGGTTTCAGTATTTATATCAGACATTTACTGCCAAGAGTTAAACAAAGAGCAAACACACACACGCAGAGGGTCACACACACAGAGTGGCGTCGATCCAGTGTCCAGGGTCTAACTGCGCTCAAGAAACGCTTGTTCTCAATGTCGGCTTTCAGGAAATATTGGCAAAAGCATTTTATTTGAAATCCCACCACATTTCTCAAATTTCTCCCTCCCTGGCCAGCGAAATCGCAGCCATAACACACACAGAGCTGCATGCATTAATTGAGCAATCCATACGCAGGGCAATGGAGAACTTGGGACTTTAAACAGAGATGTTTATTGTTCCACAAAACAAAGCCATGGCTATGTTCCTGCTTTGGATTCAAATCTAATTTTGTCACATGATAAAACTTTTTGCTATCTGCTCTAGTTGTTCTGTATAATACCATCCTGTTTTGTTAACAAAGAAACGCTACAAAGACTTGTGACGAGGTCCATATGCTGGAACACACATCCAAATACTAACAGCAACAGCATTTGAATGCTAATGTGGTTTTATGCTATCCGTTTACTGTATTTTTAATCAAATAAATGCAGTCTGGGTGAACAGAATAGAGTTTTCCTAAAACTTTTTTAAAAATCTGATGAAACAGTCGTTATGCCAAAGATTTTAGGGACTTTGGTTAAAGTTTTGAAAGACAACATTTGCATCTGCATTTGAACAGCTTCACAAACTTAACCACACATTATTGTTATTTCTGTGTTACAGACCTTTTAACCACATGATAGCTGGGGTAAAAGTTTATAGTTTGATGTCTGTGGATCGAGTAAAATGAACTTTTTTAAAAGCATTTTAACACTTGCATGTGTTGAGTAGGATATCTATACCAATGCCTGTAGTTGACGACTAGAAAAGTATTTTCACTGAATCATTAATTCAAGAGATCATTCACAAATTTTCGAAAAAGATTCGTTCAACAAGGAGATTAGTCTTTATGAATGAGACATTTACTATCATTTCTATTTCATATTTCTATTATTTTGTTCAAATTAATATATTTTTGACGAAACCTCTATAAATTATGTTATTTTTGCTTTGGCTGTTTTGTTTTCTTCAGATTTGTGGGATAATCATGATCTCAAGTTTAATTTTGTGACATTTCGTCCACAGAGGCAAGGGAGGCAGTGCCTTCTCAAAAAACTGGAATAAATAATAAATAGTACAAATGAAAACTATGCAAATCTTACAAAATATGAGATTAAAAAGCAGCTCTCCTGAGATGGAGGAAGGTTACATTAGAGAAGACACTGCCTCCATTGCGCTACGATTGGGTAATGTGATAAATCCTGCCTCTTGTTTGTTTTTGCATTTTGGGTTTGTATAAACTTTTGCATTTTGGCAGTTCATTTACACAACAAAGGTGTTTTGGTGGCCTGAAATGCTAACTTTTGAAAAGGGGCAAACAATACCATTATCGTCTCTGTGTAATCCTGAATTTGTGAAAATGGTGACGTCGCCACCCACTGGCCTGGCATGAATAATACAATGTTTTTAGTTGTATTTGTGGATCTATGTGAACAGGGGTCATTTTTACAACATCGTCAGTAAGCAAAACATTTTAAGAACACAAAGTAAAAAAAAAATCAGTTTTAGTACAATTGTTGTGGTGTCAACGTACATTTAGATATCATCGGCTTATTACTTCAAAATTACTGTATTTTCCGGACTATAAGTCGCACTTTTTTTTCATAGTTTGGCTGGTCCTGCGACTTATAATCAGGTGCGACTTATTTAAAAATAAATAATTTGACATGAACCAAAAGAAATAAACCAAGATAAATTAACTAAGAGAAAACATTACCGTCTACAGCAGCGAGAGGGCATGACGCATTTTTGGACTGATGCGATTTATAGTCCAAAAAATACGGTAGTCTCAGCCTCAGACGTCATGCCCATGGACTGTTGGCTGAACGTCTGATGTACAAGGCACACAAAAGTGGAAACATTTCAGGAGTTTCGAAATATTCATCGAAACGTGACACTGAAATGAAACTAACTATGATTGGTTGTTTGTCATGTCGGTCAAATGACCTCATGGGTGGGCCTTGGCCAATGAAATCTGCCATGGATTCCAGAAAAAAATCCTCAGTCTGAAGGTCTGGCTATTTGAGACTACTTCAAAATAAAACTTGAAAAGACCTGAAACCATGATGTGTTTGGGTTTCAGTGATCAATCAGCTTGGTGAATTTAAAGGTACCTCTCGATTTCCGTGAGCAGTGTTTACTGAAATTTAATGACTCTTTAAATGAACAGCTAAACATCAGCTCACAAATAAGATATATCATTTAAATTGTTACTGCCTTGAGTTCTTATTTTGGAATAAATGTAAAACTGCTTGAAAACACTTAGGGTCAGGTCCATGGTCCAAAAGTGTTGTAACTATTTTTATAATGAATCATGTATGTGTTTTGGACATATTGTGCTATAAGCCAATCAGAGTCTCATATCCCATTCCCTTTAAAGGCCAGTTGCGCTCGTGCCATGGCAGATTCATATTTACATGGTGGCATTTGCAAGAATGCTTCTCCAGAGAGGAAAGGAACCCTCTACAGGGCACAATAATAATATTTTACATAGTAATAATTTCATTTTTAATATTTGGCATTTGTGTGCGCTGCTGTATGTCCCTGTTTGAGTGTACGTACGTTGTTCACTTGCCTATAGGCACGTATTACTAACATGCTCTTCAATTAACAAAAACAAATACATATTGCGCCAGACTTTAGACCAGGTTTCTGTTGGTCAAATGCGCAGTCTATTTCAGTTGCCTCAAAATACTAACTATGATTGGTTGTTTGACATGTAATGTCCGCGCAAATGGGTGGAAATGCATTTGATATTTAAACAACCTGGCACAGAATGTGAAAATGAAAACTGCTTCGGGCTGAAACGATTTTTTCTTTGCTTTTTCCTGGTATGGATTAAAATGAACCTTGCACATGCTAAATCTGGTGTAGTGGCTTGGTATATTTTCATTCTGCTTTGTCTAAACAAAGCCATGCTACAGAGACTTTGACAAGTTCCATATGCTAAAACACAAATCCAAATACTAGCAACAACAACATTGCTAACATGGCCAGCTTTCCTGAAGCACTTTGGCCCAAATAAATGCAGATCGTACCTTCATTGGTCCATATCTCTGACTGGACGTGGTCAGAGAACAGGAGGATGATTCCAGTGACTATTAGATCGCCAAGGCATGACACTAAACCGGGCATCTGTAAGGGAGAATAAAACAAGAGTAACTCAAGGGGAAGTACCATTTTAAGAGTTAATGAGTATCATTCGGTGTTAACGGTCCACCTGCTTAGCAACCCGCCAGGTTGTGAAACAACATGATAATGCACCGCTCTAATTTGGATATAGGCAAACAAGACACCATGGGGATACATGCATGATCATCGGATATTTCTGTATACACAGCACAGAGAATCAACATGTCCACAAAGCGGTGAATGATCTAAACAGTTCTGCTGAAGTCTGGGAAGTTATTTTGCAAGTCCATCCGCATTCATTAACTGTTGAGGACATTCTGGGTTATGACGTCAAGTGAAAAAGATCTGCTATCTGAAATATGGCCTCAGGGAGCCTTGAAAAAAAACAAACTGCAAACATTTTAAACAAATCCCGTAACTGAAAGGATACATCTGTCATACAGTAGGTGTAGAAAAGAATCACATGTTGGGATACAGTATGTATCTGTCTCTACTACATCTAGACTTTGCAATGTTTGCCGCTATTCTCTGCAGAACTGCTCAAGTACGGTTCAATTTGCTGGTTAGTGTTTGTGGATTGCAGTCTGCAAGTCATTCCACCGATTTACAGGGGGTCTGGGCTCTCTTTTCTGACATGTTGGAGTTATATCTTTCACTTGGATGTTATAAGATGCACTGAGTAAATACAGCTGGATAAGAAAAAAAAATCTAAGCCACACAATGTGATTATTTTAAAGGGGGTGATTCTTTTGTATACCCACGGTACGTGCGGCTGGGATTTGGCTAGAATGCATCATTTTATGAGAAACGGATACTTCTGAAGCCTGATGAAGAGCAAAGTAAACGCAGGAAACATCTTCACGATTCAAGACCCCTAGTCACTAAACCTCACTACAAGACTCGGAGAGTTCATCAATGGTGGAAAAGTATCGCCAAATGAAAAAGATAAATTGAAAGTGAGAGTTATGAACATTATATAATTGAACCGCAAGTCTTCTTCTCCTTCCTCTTAAATTTTAAATAAATCATAATGCTAGTTTTTCAAACTTTTTATTGAAGGATCAGTTGGCTTTAACTTTAAGAGATTTTTCTGTCTCGAATGTGACATTTATCCATCTTACAAACATTTAAAACATCATTGTCATAACTCCTTACTGCCAACAACATTACAGTGAAAAAATTATGATGCTGAAATTTAAAGCAACACTATTTGGTGTAAGAATTAAAATACAGTTACACTACACATTGTTCCTCAAAGTTCACCTCAATGCTTATTTTTTTTTTTTTTTTACTTCAGAGCATCATCTTCCCATATTTAGCTCCAGACAGAACATAAATTTGTTAATGAAATCACACGGTCTTAATGACTCACCCGTAATGACACATCAACTGCTGTCAGTTTGGACAAGTGCTGTGCTAAACCACAATGCGTGGTGATTTACACATAATCAAAGCAAAAGGACAGCTTTCTATAACTGTATCTTTTAAACTGCACAACTATCATGCTCTTGTAAAAAGAGGCGCACAAAGACAAAGGTAATACAAATAACATTTCATAGTAATACAAGATGATGAAGATTCATGCAAAACACAGGATAAAACAAGAAGCATTCACAACTTATAACTGACAGCTAACTGAAATGAAAAGGGAACTTAAGTAGGGTGAGATAACAAGAAACAGACAGGTGAGGAGGGTAACTAATCAAACACAGGTGAACTGAATTAACTAATCAACGGACAACAGATGAAAACCAAAAAAGACTGCCATGACTGTGACAGTACTCCCAATGATGGTTAAATAATGAACACACATTTAACCCTTAAGGCGGGCATACACTGTGCGATTTCTGTGCGATTTTGGCAAGGTACCAACTCACACTGTACGAGTAGATCGCATGCGATGTAAAGCCAAAGCTCACAATTTTTATGCGCTCACTGTACGGTCTGATCGTCGAGTTGCGATTTGACTGCTCACACTATACATGAGGAATCAACCGAATCAACACGTAGGATCCCTCAGAACCCGGATGTTTGTGGCGGATTCTGAATAAACATGCTTTCCCGGGATAAACGCACTGCTTTGGTGATATGCGCAATTCTGTGTGCTGAAACGTCCCAAAAAAAAAAAATCTAGACGTGCAGGTGGCTCGGAGGCTGAGGCCAATATGGTTTATCCATTTTGCAACATGAACTGGAGGTAAGCAGGCGTTTTCGTCCCTCTTTTTCTATTTTTCTTTGCCATAACTCCACAAGTTTTCCCTCCATCACTTCAGTCCACACTACACGCGCAGTGAGGGAAACGCGGAAAATCGGTTCGTAGCCCTGCTTCAATAGTGCGATACCTCACAAGAGGCAGAAAATCCATCCGACCAACCGATTGCCGGCCGGGAGAGTTTAATCGCCTCTCGTTTCCCCTTGTACACTGCACGTAGACTGCACGACAAAGGACGCACGGAAATTGACCTTAAATTGACCACTGACCTTAAAACCACTTAAAGGCTGTGTGTGTTTAAACTGTGTTTGGACAGTGTGAACTCAGTGTGAAGCGGTTGTTTCAGGGATAAATGTTGGTTAATACTAATGTTATTTTTTGTTGTTGTTGGTATTGGTAAACAACTTTATAAACCAGTACAGTTTTGCCAAATATTCTGTTGTAAGGATGGATTTTACCAAAACTGAATTCAAGATTCCTATCCAGTGATAAAACAATACAATTCACTAATATTCAAGAGAAGAAATAGCACATGATAACAGTCCCCAATGAACAAAAAACTGAAAATATGGGATTCTTAGAATAATGTATCTATTATCATCTGGTATATCGAAAACATTGTAAAATTAAAAGTCATTCACAATTGGAGTCAGATTGAATTATACAGAGAGTCAGAATACAATTTTAAACCAAAATTAAATTAAACTAAGATTATTTTTGCAGAAGCGCCAAAAGTCATACATGCAGGATATATTTAACCATGGATTCAGTCGTTGGGCCAGTGTGTGGACCTTACACTGTCAACACTAAGTGAAATCACTTAATATCAGGCCTTAATTTCAATGCTACATACACACACACACACACAAAAAAGTTATATTATATGCCAATACAATACTGCAATAGCAATACTATAACACGGCATTTCATCTTTAACTTATGTTATTTTATCCTGCTGTAAGACGTGTTTGCTTTCCGAACCTCTCACGAAGCAGATGCACCTGCGGTTCTTTGTGACAGAGCCAAAAGAGCAGAGTTATAATTCCAGCTTCATCAGCCCCCACCAAACCCAATGCTTCGACTTTTCCTCAACCACAAAAATGCACCTTCTCCATGTCAAACCCACAGCGTGAAAAACCCAGAGCTAAACGCTGACCACAAGCCAGTGGTAAATTATATATCAGAGCAATCCCCTTATATATTATTTAGTCTGTGGCCTGTTGTTGTTCAGGACGGCTGGCTCGAACGCAACAAAACGATGGCACATCTGGTGAAGATAAACATAGAGCTGATAATCAATGTTAAAAACAGCCCTCCGTACCCATAACACCCTTCAGCGTTTCCCAACAATACGGCCAGTATGACTCTCGTAGGTTTAATAGTCTTTAAATAAAGAAATACAACATTTACTACTGGAGATTTTTGAGAAATTGATACAAATTTCTGTTGTGTGTAAACATTAGGCTATTATTATTATGTGTTTTATTATTATTTGATTACAATAACATTAGCAATATATGAATATTTTAAAACTAGTGACTGCTGATTAATAACATGCAACATTAATCATGCATGTAACCATTGTCTTTGCATTAACTGCAGTTACAATACATATTACACGAGAATAATAAGGAATACTATGAATATCCTGCAGCAAAACTTCTACAGTGAAAGACTATCATTCAAAGTTTCACATTTTGTTTATATGGCATTACAAGACCGTATTACAAATCGGTACCAAATGTTGCTAAAATTACCATTTATGAAAATATGATGGTTTCTGAGATTTTTTTCCAACCACGAGTTTTCATATATGAATATTCAGCGCCAAAACAAACACACACACACACACACACAAACGCACATATGCCAACCAGATGTTGTGTTTGCATATTTGAGCGATTGAAAAGAAATGAAAATTTACGACTCTCTCACTCTGAAACCTTATAATGCTGAGGCAGCAGCAAACTAGCTTTTGAAAAAGAAGTGTTAGTTTAGTATTATTTATATCCTATTATAGTATGCATTTATATTTTTAATCAGGTTTTATTTGTATATTTTCATTTAGTTGAACTTAATTGAGCAATTTTATGTGTTTTTAAATTTTTAAACTCATCTTAATTATTTAGTTGATAAGACAAAGTTTTCTGTGTTTTGTTGTCGTCATGTAAGTTTTTTTTTTATCTAATACGTATATTTCATTTTATATCAGCTTTATTATAATTAATGAAAATGAGGTTCAAGTTTTGAATGTATCAATAGTTTGCTAAGGTACAGCAGTTTACTCAGTTTTAGGGATGTAACGATTACCTGTTTGACGATAAATCAAGATAAAATTCCCCAACCTTTGAATTATCGTTTAAACTGTATTCGATTACCACAATTTGAACAACTTGCAATAAATAAATTCTGTCCAGCATAAAGCACAGTTTTCAGTAACAGTCTCACTTGCGCACAACATGTAGAGGAGTTTCGTTTTGAGTTAAAACAGGGCGGAAAAGCTGGGAGGTTTTAAAAGAGTGCTAAGGGAATTACACAAATGACTACATAAATAAATTAATTATATGAATGTAACTCGTTCTGACTGTCTTCAGAAACGATTCGATGGCATTTTGTTTTCATCTTCGCTCCATGATGTAATACCTAAAGAAAATCTTCTTAATTGCAGTGCTGCTTTTCCATGAGCGCCACCTGCTGTTAGAGAGTGGATTTACAGAGACTTATATTTACATTTAGTCTTTGAGCAGCTTCTGTCTGGCCGAAGAACAGACCGAATTTGCATGCCATCCTGTCAATTTTGACCGGTTGATGCATGAAAAACAAGCTTATGTGGATTCTACACATTTAAACAATTCAGATAAGTTATCTAGAATTATTTATGGAGCAGATACAATACATATAATAATTTACTAAGCAATTATCATTTTGACTTATATATGTTCTTTATTTGAAGGCTGAGATGTGTGGTTCACCTTTTTATTAAACTTTTTCAAAGCTTTATTTTAACATATATAAATAATAATATAAAACTAGGTGAAGTGATTTATTTATCTGTACTTTTTTAACATCTCAAGCACATTTTAACAATACGACGAAAATACTGATAACCGTGATCATTTTGGTATAATCGTATAATCGTGATAAGAGATGTTCATACCGTTAGTTCCCTACTAAGTTTCTAAGATAGAGTCTAGTGTTAGATGGTGTAAAAAATATAATCAGTATTGCCATTAATGGATGTTAACCAAAAGAAAAGACTGTTGCTAACAAACAAATTATAGTGACTTGTCTTGTATTGTATGCTGTCGATTTTCACATTACTGCATTTTTTGTCTGTCATCTTGTGTCACTAACTGTGATAATATAGTGGTAAGCCCTTTAGTCTTTAGTCACTTATCATTTTGCGGGAAAGACAAAGGAGCAGAGGAGAAAATGAGAGGCTAAGGAGGGTAAGGGGAACTTGGGGGACGCAAGTTGTCTCAAAGTAGGAAAGAGAGCCAAGAAAGTGCGAATGAATGTGAAAGTCTCGCCAACATTTTATGTTTTTTTTTTTTTTTTTTTCAGTGAATTTCAGCATTTGCTGGTTTACCTGCCAATAGTGAGGCCAACTCTTGAAGTGCTGTGATAACAAGTGATAAGAGTCCTATGAAAGACGTTTTCTGATATAATATAGTTTTCAGTGTCAGCTGAGCTCCAACAATTGTATCTCTATCAACTTCACAAGCTTATCAGCCATTACCAATGTTTGTATATGGAAAATTGAATAGGCATTGTTGATACATCCTGTGGCCCCGTTCCTTGCTTTAATAAGAATAATACCTTCTTGAAGTACTTTTTGGTACGCAAACATTTCACAGCATCTTCTGAACGCAGATCCAGGAAACAAGGATGTTTGTCTTTCTTTCCAGCACTAATTATTAAGATCCATTCAGAGCCATGCAAGTCTGAGCAGAGTTTGCAAAGATGACTCATGAAGTAGCATGCAGTCTTTTTACGAGGAAAAATGCAGAGGATGGCTGAAAATAGACAGTGTTCCCTCTTTGGCACATTCCAACTCATCCAACACGCTTGAATGGATAACAGACAGCCTGACAAATGGAAACGCTCACGTGAGGAATGCGATGTATATTTGCCCTGGTTTTGATGAATTCTTCAGTGACAGTAGTTTCCTATCCCACTTGCATGCACAGGCACTCCACCATGAGCATTTAGACTAAATAAATAATCAGTGTGAGAAACGTTTCTCTATTTGTCACTTTGCAAAGGGCAGTAGGACAGAAGAATGAACCTATGACGTTATGTTGACGAAGCTGATGGTGCATTGGACAAAACTGGAATTAAGGTTAATCTCCCAAGCTTAATGAACAGGAAAATAAAATGTGTTTGAATTTTAACACTTGAGCTGGCAGCATCTCACTTTGGCATCAGCTGCTTGATGGAAACTGAAAATAGCTTAACAGAAAACAAATATAGTTGTTCTTAATGCCTTTAAAGTTTACTATTATGAATTTGCATAAAAGACAGTATTTGTGTAATATAAGTCAATGCTAATATATAAAGACCTTTGTCTATCAAAATCAACCAACAAATGCATGAAACTAATATGTAGAACAGAATATATATACTATAAGTATATATGTGTGTACATACACACACAACAGTCTTCATGGCTGTATGTGAACGTCTCTTAAAATATCAGATAATGTGACCTTTAAATGTCAAGGGAAGGTCAGTTCTGGCTTTGCATGTGGTGTAACTGCCCAAAAACTCTCTTTAGTGAAAGAAAAATATGTTTTTACTTCATACGTTATAATTAAACCACTTTTTTTTTTTTTTGTCATTCTTTTTCTTTTTTATGTGAAACGTACATGAAGGTTTTGGCATGTGTGTTTTAGACTAGATTGTTCCTTATTTTCCAATGAACCATTGCTATCCAACCATCAAAAGTAAACAACATACAGTTAGACTACAATAGAATATTATATTAGTTGGCAGATTAATCATTTTGTATCATATTATTATTAATACACTACTTCCCTGTTACTTTAACGCAGTTGCATTTGTGAATAGCTAAACAATGTCTAAACATATTGTCAATGCATTGTATTGGCCAAGCTTAGCTTCTTGGCATGTAACTGAAAAAGATCAAAGAAGCCAAAGAAAATATATAAATTAATTAAATGCATAAAACCAAACATTTCTGCAATGTCTTGCTAATGTAGTTTGACCACACTCATCTTAATAGCCATTTAGGTAAGTTTCGAAAAGAGTAAAAATAAAAAATAAAGGTTTGATTTCCTACTTGTGTCTTGAGTCGAAGTCTGAGATGATTGCATGCGTTTTCCCAGAGTTGCCTGTGCTGCAAGGACACTGCAGGTCTCCAGAAAAAGAAAGAGAGCGGTTCAAGCACATCTTCGCAACAAGAGACGAGTTTCAAGGGATTCAAGGAAAATAAAGCTGCAAGTAATCTTCCCTGTTGTTTGGATGGGCAGAGTTAGCTAAACAGTCCAGGATGTGGATAGACCAGGGACCGTGGCTTGTGCTCTCTCTTCATAATTTGATCGCAGACCACCCAGGGCCCTTCAGATAAAGGTGTGGTTTACAGATAACAGACTGGCAGGGCTTGCAGAAACTGAGCCTGAATATACAGCATTAATCTAAGAGAACAAGTAGGGGTCTACTGAAACGTTGTCCATTTTAGGAAGAGCGAGTTGGAAGGGTTTTTCGTCTCAAGATATGGACTATGTCCAGATGTAAACCCTAGATACAAGATGAAGTCTAGTTGGGCTGGTAGTTTTCAGTCTTATAAAGACACTCTGGAATGTCTGTGTCTATGGGAACAACACTGAAATCATGTTGTGTGCTCTGCCAGCCTGCCTAAGGCAAAAACTCAATGACTCTAACTTCTCCTGGATCTGGAAGAAAAACCTGATGTAACTTTGACTATCACAAATCAGGCAGTCAATCTCCTTTTGGGTTTCACTGTACTGTATATGCAGGAGAGATCATCAAAACCCCAAAACTTGCGTAGACTGTTCAGATTGAATTAACCTCTGTAAAAAAAGTAATGAAAACTTCAATGACTATTCCTTTAAGGAGATTACTCTGTTCATATTTACTTACCTTCGCGTAATTCCAAACCTTTTCCAGTTTATTTATTCCGTGAAACACAAAGGATGGATTTTTGAAGAATACTCTGCCCGTTCTTTTAAATGAAACACTGTTTGTTTATTTGCTTTACGGTAGATTTGTTTTTAAAGAAGACAGTTTGACGCAGGTTTTTCAGACAGATGGAAAGTTAAAGACGATGCAGCGCAGATTCTGACTACATTGGATCCAACAGTAATATCGCACACATAAGTTTGAGTAAGCATGCTTTTATCGTCTGTCCACGACCGTTTGATATAAACTGAGTAGTATTTATACGTTTTTTAACCCAAATGACCCATGTTGTTTTCAGAGTACGTTATAGCAGCTTACATCTGTTATTTGAATAAGTGAAACTGTCAGCCAATCACAGCAGTGGGAGACGACTTCTGAGTCTCGAATGCAGCCTGCCTATAAAACCAGACCGTTCTGAAGAGCGGCTCAAAAACAGGATAGAAAATAACTTATTACTTCTAAATGATGATGGTTTTGATGTTAAAATCTAGCTAATGACATAAGTGGACCTTAGAGAACGTTATTAAAAATGCATTTCATGACCCCTTTAATACGGTTTGGAATGGCGACTGATGAAAAAACGAAAATCTTCTGGTGAACCAATCCTTTAAGGTTTAGCTCAGGCAAAAAGAATCTGGCAAACCGGGTAGACCAGATAGAATCCAAAACAATTATGGTTGAAGGATTAGTAATAATAATAATAATAATAATGCAGTCAGTATCCATAAATACATCAACCTTTCTGCAAGACTCAAGTGTCTCTAAAGAAGTGCAGCAGTAAATGTAGCCTGGGTAATGGGACAGAAAGCAAATAAACAAGCGAGTCGATGCATATTTGGAGTTGCCCACCCCCAACCTCCGTGATATCCTTCTATATGGAGCAAGCTGATGATCTAAGAAGTCAAAGAAAGGAAACGGCATCTCTTTGCGGACTTCTCGCAGTCAACGTTTGTGCAGCTTGACAGATGCAGCTAAAAGTCTTCGCAAAAGAGGCAAATTACGAGCGTTCTTGGACCTGGCTTTGAAAACAGACATCAATTTGGCGTGAAACGGGGATAGGGCTGCGGAGCAGTGCTCTCCACAAGAGCTATCATAGCCACTCAAGCCTGGAATTTCCTCAGGCACTGGCCAGAATAAGATGGCTACCAGATGCCAGCTATTCACTGAGTTTCTGGCCGGCTTCCCGGGCGAATTGCAACCTCAGCCAGTTGTGCTTGAAGGTAGACTGTGCGTGAACACTTACCCTCATTTTACTCAATACAGGATTAAACAAAAAGGACAAAAGCGTCCTCAGCTGATTGATTGCCTTGTTCTGCAGTTCCAAACATGGCCTGAAGACTTGATTACAACTTAGTATGGCACAAACTTTCTCTTGGAAGCAGCGTCTTTCATAGAAGTCATGAACTGGAGCATTCTCGTGAACAACACCAGTCATTTACCTCCAACAAGAGGTTTCCGTATACCGCAATCATGAGTCATGGTTACAAGCAAACTTGGAAGCGTCCATTGACCCAACAACCTCAGCACCGTGTGAAAGCTCTTCGAAAGCAAACGCTCAAGGAATTAGAAGATCTCTCCGCAGATGGACCACATCGACATTGACAGCTCAACAGCAGCATGGCATTTCAAATGGCGCCACAGTCCCGCTGCATGTAATTATGGAGGCCGTACGAGCCAAAGCTCTCTTCGACGAGCTACCACATCATGAACGGCGCAAAACTCCACAAGGCCAACATGTCATTTCAGCAAACGAGCGAAAGCGAATAAATGTCAGACGACACTAAGCCCAGACCAAAAGCCAGTTTCTTGAGTCCTGAATCTGGCTTGAGGAATATGGGACAGGATCCGCAGGGTCTAGTGTCTGGTTTCAACGTCCAATCAGCACCAAGTGAGTCATGAGAGTATAAACCCTAGAAGTGAACTGTCAAGTGCTCGTTGAACGTTCTCCGGTGTCGTTTATCAAGCGGGTGACAGTCTCAGACCGGTTGAAAATTGACACAACTCCCTGCAGAGCTGATACTGTTTGACCCGCTGCACGTGATGAAGAAAAGGTCTCACGGACAATTGAAGATGATCCGTCGGTAAAAGGTTTGCCAAGCATCAAACAGCATGACAGCTAGAGTATCGGATTTTGCCTGCAGGTATATGTATTTGTATATGGTTCCCAAACAGAGGGTAGCGCTCCAGAGGATAAAGTACTTTCTTTGTGCCTATGACTCACACCTGCTGGGAAACGGCACACATATTCTGTTACCACTGTTCCAACATGCTTGGCTCATAGAGAGCCGGTCTTCGGCATGAGAGGGGGGAAGAAAAAATGCACAGCATCCAGACACAAGCACTGCCGCACAATCAAACCTTCTGCAAACAGAACCTTGTTTGACTATCCTTATTGCTAGAAGTCATATGTCTACCAAGCATTGACTTCCTCAAACAGATTACAACATTTGAAACTCCTTATTTTTAATCATTATAGAACTGATTTTTTTTCTTCCCACTTTAAGTAGAAAAAAAGGACTGCTAGCAAAGTCTTTGCATTGCTAAGTCCAATGTGTCTTGTTTTTACATCAACAACAACAACAAGCTATTACAAAAAACTACTTGCAGGCTGATTAAAGCTTTATTTCAGGGCATAAAACATAGTTTGAAGACACTCTTTTGGAAAGACAAAAAAGATGTGTGCATATTTAGAAGATTCTGTCTGTTTTATTGCCTTTTGCATGGTAAATGCGA
Organism: Carassius auratus; assembly: GCF_003368295.1. NCBI lineage: Eukaryota > Metazoa > Chordata > Actinopteri > Cypriniformes > Cyprinidae > Carassius > Carassius auratus. Next base: position 2,810,713 of record NC_039277.1, read on the forward strand.
AAATTCAACATATTAGATGACTTTATGTAAGCAGAATGTCTCCAGATACCATTTTGGGGAAAAGATCTGCGTCTCGTTAAAAACCATTTAGGCTTTATATAAAACGGAGAAAGATGAAATACACTATAAAATGTGCGGCTAGTGGACAACAAACTAAATGGAGCGCGTTGGGCCTATTTTAACCGCTAAATGTTTTACAGATTTGATTGTCCTAACAAAATCCCAACTATTAAATTAAAGATTTTTGTTTCCAACCAAAAAAACTATCCATAGATGACTGAAAGATTTGCGAGAATGAACCCCATAACTAAAGACGGCAGTTTGAGACATTCAGTCCATGGCAGCTTTAAAATCATCTTTAAAGTACACTCCCGCTTTACACATTCAAAACATCTTTCATTTTTGCAAAATGGACAGAAATTGTTGTTGACTCTTGCCCACAGTGATGTATACAAATTTGCACAGACGAAAAACAAAAAACAAAACTGTAAATTTCTGAAATATTACTACAGTTTTAAATAACTGTCTTCTATTTGAATATATTTTAAAATGCAATTTATTCCTGTGATGTGCAGCTGTAATTTCAGCATCATTCCTCCAGTCTTCAGTGTCACATGATCCTTCAGAAATCATTCTAATATTCTGATTTGCTGCACAATAAACATTTCTGATTATTATCGATGTTGAACACAGTTGTGCTACGTATTAGTCTCGTGGAAACAATGATACATTTAATATTTTACATATAGAACAATCTGAACACATCATGCAATTGAAATACCAGATGGAAATGTTTTCAGGTGACCATAGAGCACATATGCAAAAACCAAATGTATGATGAAAAAAAAAGTATGATGTCATTCTGTGGTTTCCAAGGACAGAGCATGTGGATCATTACATTAGAGAAAAACTTAATGTGTACTGACAGAACATAAAAAAGTGAATTTGATATTCAAAACACAAGAATAAGTGCACTTTTTGCACAACGTGCCGTGTCCTGCATTGCACCAACTGGACATCAAAGACCAGGACAAGGGGGCTCTACTTCAGTTTAATTACGGCATTTCCCAACTGCAGGGCTTCACTAGGCCTTGACACTTTCAACTCATAAACAAATCCCTCACCTTGTCCTCACATTACAGTTTCATGGAAAATGAGAAAAACTAAAGCTTCACACTGCATAATTAGTTACCTGGTAACTCTCTAGTGTATATACATATATATTTTTTTGTTTTACACAAGGAACCTAAGTTTGAGCAAATACATATGAAAACATTTAGGCAGCCTAAGCACAATGTATGAAATCCCTACGAAGGCCTCAAGCAAGCGAAGTCTTGGAGCCGCCAAGAGCCAACACACCGTCAGTGTGCCAGCGAGATAGTCGACAACGTCCCCTTCGCTGAGGCCCTTTTCCCCTGACAGAACAAAGAGCACTCAAGTCTAATTTGAAATTGATTACAGCCACTCATAATGCGTGCTGAAATATGCGTTGGAAATGATTGTGCTGAATGAGGAACAGAACTTGGCGGGTCGGAAAAGAGAGAGGAGAGGGGGACTGGAACCACGCATTCCCCCAAACTAACTTTGCAGGACTACTGCTTTCCTACAATTTGGAGGCTTTTGTTTTTCTCACGTTCGCATTCCGCTTCTACAGTCAATACCTGAGGAATGCACATCTGGGCAGATGTTCTCCATGTAGAGTTCAGCTTCTTGAGATGATGGTGTCCCTAATACATGGATAAAGCAAGGCCAGATGTGGAAACTAAGAGAGTGGTTTGTATTTAATGAGTTTTTCAAGAGTAATCTATACATTTTGGACTGTGCAACCAGTGTACAGATGATCCAAGGTTACAATACGCAAAACGATTCAGCACAAATGACTGGAGACACTGACTGTTCACAAACTATTTAATAGCAAAGACCTGTCCAGAAGATTCGAAGCACCGTCTGTCTTATTCTGCCTTATGTACAGACGTACAAACAATTCTATTCAAACTGACAAGCTGCTGTGCTTATGAAAGCACACTGGAGTAAAGTATCAGATGTGCTAAAACATTAGTCTAATTTAAATGCAGACTCAAAACTCATCTGTTTAGCTGTGCATTTATTAAATGAGCACTGTGCAATGTCTGACCTGACTGCACTTTATTTTCTGTATAATCATTTTCTAATCTTAAAATTCAATTTAAAGCTGCAGTCGGTAACTTTTGACGCTCTAGCGGTTAATAAACAGAACTGCTTGCGTCTTGTGGAAGAACATTGTAGCTCCTGGTAAGAAACAACCAATCAGAGCTGCGGTCCGTAACTTTTTTTTGTGTTCAAAGTATACAAAATGTATATAATAAGCGAG